>NC_045599.1:56537185-57184685 GCF_009762305.2 Zalophus californianus | reverse complement strand
GCTGAAACACTGAAGCATGCACGTCACAGGGATTGCCCTGAGCCCTGGTGCTCTGGACCCCTCTACGGTCCAGCCACACAGGGGCAGCACCAGCCCGGCAGTGGGCCTCAGGGACCGGGCTCCAGCCCTTTGGCTTTTCTCCCTTCTCACTGACCGCAGCCCTGGTGCTAAATCATTTTAATACCCTCTGTCTTTAATAGAGCTCCAGCTTCCAATCTGCCCAGTCTATTTTCCGCCTACTCCAAGAGATCTTTCCATAATAAAAATCAGATCGTCTCACTCACCAGCATAAAACCTGTCCAGGGGTTCTGTGTAGGCCCTTCAGGATAGAGCCCAGATTCTTCAGTGTGACCACGGGCCCTCCGAGACCTGGCTCTTCCTTCCGTCTGCATCCTAATTCCGCACAGACCCCTCCTTCCACCCTGTTACCTGCAAATACTTTGGCGTCCTCACCACCCCCCGCCCAGGTCAATCTGGAGAATTCCTAGACTTTAGTCTTCTATTGATCAGGTAGAGAGAAACGGCCTCTGTAAATTCTTCGGGACACACTAAAAGGTATTCCCTTCCCCCACTGAGTTTTCTGGGTATCCTGTGAATTCCCATAGTGCTTAGCACAGTGCCTGACAGAAAAGCCACAGGAGAGAGTGAATATTTATCTGCAAGTCTGTTCCATGAAGCCAGGGTCCATGTCTTATCCATCTTTAGTATAAAATAAGGCAAAGAGTAGTCACTCAGCAAATGCTTATTCAGTTAACCAATGAAGAACCCACTCTTGGATTCCTTCATCATCAGTTTGCCTAGTACATTCCAAAGTGACTTTCTGAAAAACATATCTATTCCCTAATTTCTAAATATAGGAGGGTTTTTTTGTTTTTGTTTTTGTAACTGATTTCCAACTTAATTTCCTTGTGGTGAGAGCATACACTTGGTTTTTTGAGATATGGTGGAACTTGCTCTGGTGCACAGAGGGATCCATTCTTGTTTTTGTTTTCCAGCTTTATTAAGGTATGACTGACAAATAAAAATCATATATATATTTTAGGTGTACAATGGGATGATCTGATATATGCACACCTTGCGAAATGATGCCCACAAATAAGTTAAATCACACATACATCACCTCACCTTTTTTGCAGGGGGTTTGCAGACAGAATACTTAAGACCAACCTCTTAGCAAATTTCAAGTATACAATATAGGATTATTAACTATAGTCACCATGATACATACGGAACCGTAGACACATTAGATCCCAGAACTTATTCATCTTCTAACTGAAAGCTGTACAAGCCTTTGTCCCATTTCCCCAGCTTCTCAGGGTCTATCTCACCCACAACCAGATAGAAAAGGGGGCTTCCCCCTACAGCAATGAATGTATTTTCTCGTGGACAAACTTAATACCCCCCCCACACAAACTGGATTTCCTTTTGGAAAAATAAAATTCTCAGGAATTAATAAGCGGGTATTTAACTCAAAGGGACACTCCTGACAACACATCTTTAAAGCGTGCATCATTCAGACTGTCTGAAAACGAAACAGAGGAACCCACATCAGTTCAACTGTTGGCAGAGACCCAATTCACTTTTGCCCATCCTTGATTTATAAAGCTGCAGGAGACCTACAAATGCCGTTTCTCCTCACTTGCCCCTTCCCTTTTGTTCAAAATGTCAGGCATCTACCCAGAGTTAAATTTCACCTTTGCTCTCTGGAAATGCTGCCTGCTTGGGTCATTAATCTTGGACCAGAAAGAAGCTCCTCGCTGCAACCGACTGGGGAAAGGATTGGTCCTGGCATATCCGAGGGAATGGTTTTCTTGGGCTATGGCGCCAGAAAGATCAAACCCAGGGTGACTGAGTCTGGGAGAGATGCAGTTTTTCATTCGCTATCGCCTTCTGTGGTTGCTGCTTCGGAGAAATGATCTAATAACGCAGCGAGCCCATAATGACAAGGCCCCAGAGCACAAGCAGATGGACGTTCCTGCACAGGAAGCTAGGAAACCAGCTTGGAGTGGATGCTAGTTCCCAGCCCTGAGAGGTTCACATGTGGGCTCCCTTTCTGCTCATGACACTGTACCCGCTCTGATGACAGTTTCGGTAAAAGATAGGAAGATGTGAGTACCAGCTGCAGCCTCCAAGAGGGACAGAGGTGAAGTGGATTCATGGTCTGCAGTGTATTCCCGGAATATTTAGAGTACACCCACCATTTGCCAGGCATCTCACACACATCATCTTGTTTAATACATCAACAATCCTGTTGCCCAAACCCATTCCACCCCCATAGGGTGAACAGATAAAAGGCAGGCCACCAGTTAAACTTGATTTTAAAAAAGTTTTTAGTATAAGCATGTCCCATGCAGTATTTGAGACATGCTTATACTAAAAAATTTATGTGTTGTTTATGTGAAATTCACATTGAACTAGGAACCCTGTTTTTTTGTTTTTTGTGTTTGTTCGTTTTTTTGGTTTTTTTTTTTTTTTTTGGTAATTCTGGTAACTACACCCCAGGAGGCATTTGGCAATGTCTGGAAACATTTTTGATTGTCATGATCTTGGAGGAGTTACTCCTGGCATCTAGTGGGCAGAGGCCAGGGATGCTGCTAAATAATCTTATCATGCATAGGACAGCTGCTCTGCCCCCAAAGAATTACCTAGCCCAAAATATCAGAAGTGCCCAGGATAAGCAGCCCTAAACTGGTCACTGTTTTTGTCTATGTTATGGGGACTCAAAGTTAACAGAGCTAACTGAAGGTGGTTTGAAGCTTAAACAGATGTTGGGAAGCAGACTTTAGATTTCATTCCTGATTCCTGATGCCCAAAGGCTCCTTCACCCAGCATCAAAGTTCCCCTTTTCCTATGAACATCTCATATGTACCCATGAATGCTGCCCCTCCCACAACCCTGTGGTGTCTTTTGTTTCTGTGTTTTGGGAATCTACTGGCAGATATAAAGGCCTCCAATATCCAACAAAGCCCTAGGATGCCCTGCTCACCTGCCACGGTCCAACTCTGAAGCATCTCTGGAAAGGGGTGGACAATTTAGGCTGTGAATCAGACCACCTAAATTGGACTCCTCATTCTGCTGGTTACTAGCTGTAAGACCTTGAGCAAGCTGCTTAATTGCTTTTTTATGGGTTTTCACTGTGGTAAAATATACACAACATAAAAATTTACCATTCTTATTTTTTTAAAGATTTTATTTTTACGTAATCTCTATCCCCAATGTGGGGCTCAGAATTACAACCCTGAGATCAAGAGTCGCATGCTCTTCCAACTGAGCCAGCCAGGCACCCCTTAACCCTTTTTAATGTACAATTCAGTAACATTAGATACATTCACATTGTTGTGCAACTATCATCACCATCCATCTCCAGAACTCTTTATCTCGCAAGTTCTATACCGATGAACAGTGATTGCCCATTGCCCATCTCCACTCCCCACCCTTGGCAACCACCACTTCACTTTCTGTATCTATGAATTTCACTACCATAGGTACCTGATCTAAGTTAGGAAATCATATAGTATTTGTCCTTCTGTATCTGGTTTATTTCACTTACATTAATGCCCTCAAGGTTTGTCCGTGTTGTACCTTATGTCAGGATTTCACTCCTTTTTCAGGCTAAAGAATATTCCATTGTGTGTATATAGCACATTTGCTTATCCATTCATCCATCAGTAGGCACCGGTTGTTTCTATCTTTTGGCTATTGTTAATAAAGCTGCTATGATCACTGGTGTACAAATCTCTCTTCAAGTTCCTACTTTCAATTCTTTTGGGTTTAGAGCTAAAAGTGGAATTGCTGGATCATAAGATAATCCTGTGTTTAGTTTTTGGAGGAATTGCCAGATGGACTTAACCGTTTCGACTCCCTTCCTTCCTTCCTTCCTTCCTTCCTTCCTCTCTCTCTCTCTCCCTCCCTCCCTCCTTCCCTCCTTCCTTCCTTCCTTCCTTCCCTTCTTTTTACTCCAAATGCTTTATTGTTCTGTTGAGATGCTTACAAATACTGAAAATCACCCAGCCTGGGGCCCAGCAGCCAAAGTCCAGTGGTAGGCAGGGAGGTGGGCTTAGCATTAAGGCATGAAGGGCAGAGGCCAGACAGCTGGTGGCCTGGTCCTCTGCTTTCCATTTCTGTCACCCTTCCGAGGCTGAAGGGAGGGCAGGCCGACCTTGGGATCCTCTCCCTCTGCTGCCTCCTCTCCTGCTCAGGCTCCCCCTGGGGGCGTCTGAGCAGCCCTCCATCCCTGTTAGAAACTCAGCGGGTACAGAACCTGTCTAGCTGCCTCTCCCACCTGCTCACTCCTCCTCCAGTCTCTGGATGTCCGAGCTTTGTCCCTTTTGGCTCTAAGCAAGGCGGGAGTGGAAGGGAGAGGGCTGGCCTCGGGGGCCGGCAGACTGCGCCCGGGGGGCCTAGAGACACAGGCAGGGGCTATTGTAAGGATTAGTCTGATGGGATTAAAAGCAGCTCTGTGCATTGTGCTCTGTGTGCTAGACTTGGCCCTGCTCTCATTACTCATAGGCCTGGACCCAAAGGCTCCTTCACCCAGCATCAAAGTTCCCCTTTTCCTATCTTGAGCTCCATTAAGCTCAAAGGACTCCTTCAAGGACATCTTTTATAGTTCATCTGCAGTTCCCTCTCACCGGTGCTCATTCTGCAAAAGGATGAGCTGAAATCTGAGGGAAGAGAAAGTGTACCATCCCTTCATGCCCTTCTCTTTGACTGGGCCACTGGACCAGCTTTGCCTCTTCGGCTCTTCTTCCTCCGTGTCCTCCTCCCCCAGTGGCTCCTCCTCCCTCAGGAGGTCACAGTCCTTACAGACACACCGGTACCAGCCTCTCAGATGTGCTCAAGATAACACACTCACCTTAGGCTCCCCTGCGACATTGCTACATCCCATTTTCTAGGTTAAAAAAAGTGAAGGTTCTTCAAAAAACAGCCTTACATCAGGGAAATCCAAATCAAAACCTCAATGAGATACCACCTCACACCCGTCAGAATGGCTAAAATTAACAAGTCAGGAAACGACAGATGTTGGCGGGGATGTGGAGAAAGGGGAACCCTCCTACATTGTTGGTGGGAACGCAAGCTGGTGCAACCACTCTGGAAAACAGTATGGAGGTTCCTCAAACAGTTGAAATTAGAGCTACCATTCGATCCAGCAATTGCACTACTGGGTATTTACCCCAAAGATACAAATGTAGGGACCCGAAGGGGTACGTGCACCCCAATGTTTATAGCAGCAATGTCCACAATAGCCAAACTGTGGAAAGAGCCAAGATGTCCATCGACAGATGAATGGATAAAGAAGATGTGGTATATGTACACAATGGAATATTATGCAGCCATCAAAAGGAATGAGATCTTGCCATTTGCAACAACGTGGATGGAACTGGAGGGTGTTATGCTGAGTGAAATAAGTCAATCAGAGAAAGACATGTATCATATGACCTCACTGATATGAGGAATTCTTAATCTCAGGAAACAAACTGAGTGTTACTGGAGTGGTGGGGGGTGGGAGGAATGGGGTGGCTGGGTGATAGACATTGGGGAGGGTATGTGCTATGGTGAGCGCTGTGAATTGTGCAAGACTGTTGAATCACAGATCTGTACTTCGGAAACAAATAACGCAACATATTTTAAGAAAAAAGAAAAAGAAGAAGATAACAGGAGAGGAAGAATGAAGGGGAGTAAGTCAGAGGGGGAGATGAACCATGAGAGACAATGGACTCTGAAAAACAAACTGAGGGTTCTAGAGGGGAGGGGGTGGGGGGATGGGTTAGCCTGGTGATGGATATTGAGGAGGGCACGTTCTGCATGGAGCACTGGGTGTTATGCACAAACAATGAATCATGGAACACTGCATCAAAAACTAATGATGTAATGTATGGTGATTAACATAACAATAAAAAATTAAAAAAAAAAACAGCCTTAACTTTGAATTACCATTGCTCCACATCATTAGTCTTCAGAGAAATGCAAATTAAAACAATGAGATATCATTCCACGCCCACCATGTGTTGGCAAGGGTGTGGGGCCAGCGGAACGGTCACACATTGGTGGTGGGAGCGTAAAATGGTACAACTTTAGAGAATTGGCAGTTTCTTATAAATATAAACACACATCTGCCATATGACCGAGAAATCCTACTTCTGGGTATTTATCCAAGAGAAATGAAAACCTAAGCAGAGCTGAGGCAGAATTCTTATTCTGGTATAAGAATGACCAGAAAGCAGCCTTTAATAAAAATTGACCCCTCTCCCTCCACACACACAGAAAATCCCACAAAAAACTGGAAGCCACCCAAACATCTATCAACGGGAGAATGGAAGAACATACTATGTTGTATCAATATAATGGTAATATTTTATAACGAAAAAATGAACTGCTGATACATGCAACAACATGGAGGTATTTTTTAAAACATTACTGTTGACTGAAAAAGCCAGAAGGTTCCACACTATATCTATATGAATTTCAAAACCGGGAAGAACCTTCTTTGGTGATAGAAATCAGAACAGTCGTTGCCTTTAGGGTGGGTAGTCAAGAGGCTGACTGAACACGTGTGTGAGGGCACTTTTGGGGGACATGGAAATGTGTTATCTTGCTTTCGGTGGTGGTTACGAGGATGTATACAATTATCAAAATCCACTGAACTGTACATTTAATACTCTTGCATCTTTTTGTATGTAAATGATAACCTCAATTTAAGCAAGAGTAGTCTCAGGACAAGCACAGCAAGATTAGATACTGGGAATATAACAAAGCTCCAGGCAAAGCACTAGATACTTTATCAACTAATCTGATTTGGAAGCATTCAAGTTGTATTACTTTGGGCTTAGCACTATTTCAGCTGGTTGCATTTTAACAGACAACAGTCTTTTTTGCTTTTCACAGCCGAGGTGACCAAAGGTCAGGCAGGGCTCAGGTTCCAGACTGAAGCTCCTCCTCTCCTTTTGGCCAAGCTCTCCTGGCCTACGGTAACTCTTAAAGAGGGAGTTCCCAACCCTGGAGAACTAAGGAAGCGTGGGCCATTCCTCCTTGCCAAGGCGAGATTTCCTGAGGCTGTTATCCTTCTGTCAAGGATCATGGTGCCTAAAATGGTCTTTAGCAGTCACCCAGATGAATCAAATACAAACTACATCCTGCTTCAGCACCACTCAGTCAAAAGGGTGGCAGCAGAATTACTGTTTCTACGGGTTCAAGCCACAGAAACAGGTAGTTTTGACTTTTGTGTCTCAATGAGTTCTTTGCTCCCCACCATACCCCTCGCAACCACACTTCTGACATACACACAGGCGCGCATGCACACATGCGTGTACGCTGGAGCTACAGAGAATATTCAGCCCCACAGGCAGTAATAATGGTGAGCTGAATGGGTAAGATGTTTTAATTAATAAGATTAATAAATAAGGAGGAAAAGCAAGGAATTTCTTTGCTTAACTCAGTGGTTCTGGAAGTCTGGTGCACAGAACACTTGTGAAGGTTCCTAAACCATGCAGGTGCCTGGAGGTGGGTGTGCTGGGAGGTCTGATAACAGGCCTGATTAAACAAAATGGGAGGCATGCTTTTTATAGTGGTAGATGAAGGAAGATTAAAAAAGGTTTTCAGAAGTTTAGAAGTCATTTTCATTTGGGTGGAGGCCGGTAGAAAAAGTTCAAGTGCAATTTTAGAAACTTAAAATTCTCATCAACAAGAAGAAACTTGTCGGTCAGTCTGTTTGATCAATGCCTTTGCCTTCCCAGGGAGTAGAAAGGTGACCTGGCCGGTTTTTCACTTTTATCGATGTCTTGAAAAGATAAACACAATGACATTTTTAAAAAGGAGGCACATTAAAAAAAAGATTTGGGAATGGGAGAGTTTCTGGCTAGGAAATGAATTTCTGTGGAAACTGCTCTTCTTCAGAGTCCAGTTTGCACAAAGGCAAATGAAAGTGAGTTTTTCCCAAAATACCTCACGAGGCCTCGGAAAGACTGAACTTCTTGACAAACACAAGAAAAGCGGCTGGCAGAAAGTTAGGACTGACAGGAATTACCAAGCCAAAATGCATCTCCCTCATCCATTCTAGGGTGTTCTAAGAAATGGCGAACTGTGATTAACCCTAACCAACACTGGGGGGCACTCTGGGTTCACAAGCTACACAAAGATGTGGCGCTCTTAAAAGCCTCTTGCCTGGTGACTTTTACTTGCCAGTCTGAGGGGAAGCTTGAAGCAATTCAGACTAGGGCTCAGAAACTGTTGTGCTTTTTCTTTCCTCCAAGGTTCTCATCAATTCTAATTCAACCACTGCACTCTTAAATGCAACCTGGTAAGGCTCCCCTGGGACATAGATACAAAGATGGAAAGGCAGGGCCCTGCCCTTCAGCTCTGAAGGCCAGAGACCCAGTTACAAGGAGCCAAAGCACAAAGCAGCCTCCATGAGGGTCTGGATACAAGGTCGAGGCCTCTGGAGGAAGTGCAGAGGATCAGAATTGTTTCAAGAAGAAATCCTTGCCCACCATTTTGTAAAAACATCCCAGAACATAGTCTGCATCCTGCCCCCTTTTGTCAGGTTTTGAGTTATTAAAAAGGGATTAGGAAACATGACCTGACAGTTTATTTCATTCTTATACCAGGTTCTAAAGAGAACCCAAGCACTCTTTTCTCCTAGAAAAGGGCCAAGATGGGAGCCAGGGTGAAAAAGAGGCAGGAAGGACCAGAGGATCCCGGATGTTTGGTGGGAGGTGGCCTCAGGGATGAGTGGCTGAAATGAGGCAGTCCCTCCTCTGGTGGCCCTGAGGCTCAGCAGACGCAAGGGGTGAGCTGGGGCTGGCCTGGCATGCCCACTCTGAGATTTCACTGGGTGGGGGGGTTTGGTTTTAACGAGCGGGGGTGCAGATGTAAGGGTTATTTGAAACAAACCTACTTTCTGGGATTTGGAAAGGAAAAGTCTGCTAGAGCAGAGGAATGCCGAGCTACGAAAACACAGATCCAAGCTAGGACACTGGGGCCAGAGGGCAACTCTGGGATCACGGTAAAGAAAGAAGGGTGAGTCTGTGAGGACAGTTTTAAGAACAGGACTCCAAGGCCGGGGTGAGGGAAGGGGGTACTGCAGACATGCTGGGGCAGAGGAAGGCGGGGCCAGGCATGGGAGAAATGGGCAACATGAGAAGACAGTCTCAAGACCCACTGGTCCTGTGTCCAAAGCACTTGATATAATTAGAACCACAGGACAGCAGAATACATTCATGAATCCTTGTCTGGGAAAACAGAGAAACTCAACAGAAAAGATTGAGCTAAAAACATATCTTAAGAGGTAAAGCATTAGTGGTTCTGATTATTCCTGGCAGCGAAAAAACAAAAAACAAAAAACCTTTCTTGTATCTGGGAGAAAAAAAAAAAAAAACCTCTGGCTAATTTGACTTATTAGGAATTAATATAGAGTGTCACAGAACTTAAGAAGGGTCTTTAATGCTATTAAGAATGATTAGCTTTATATCAAACATCTGTTTTTCCTCTTTCCATAGGCTAGAATAGCAGGGAAGAGCTTGAAATTTTTAGTTAGCCGAGAATTTCCTGACAGTGAATATCAAAAACGGTAGACAAAATAAAATCCATTGGAACGAGGGGATGGTCTTATAAAAAGAGAAAAATCAACCCTGAGTATCTCATTTGTCTGGTATTACCTGGAAAGGGGGTGAACTTGACTCACCTCACCTGCTTAGGATTCTTTTTTTTTTTTTTTTTTAGATTTTATTTATTTATTTGACAGAGAGAGACACAGCGAGAGAGGGAACACAAGCAGGGGGAGTGGGAGAGGGAGAAGCAGAGTCCCCGCCGAGCAGGGAACCCGATGTGGGGCTCGATCTCAGGACCCTGGGATCATGACCTGAGCCGAAGGCAGACGCTTAACGACTGAGCCACCCAGGCACCCCTTGGGTACATCAACTTAATGGAGGGCTGCTTATGGAAGTAGAACTGCTTAAAATTAGCCTTTTAAAAACTATCATCGCATATGATCTCCTAGGACAGTGAATTCGTGTACCCTCGTGTGAAGATCAAAGTCTCTGGAGTTAGCCTGGTAACAGTCCTAATTCTACTATCTCAATGACCTTAAGGAAGTCACTTGCTCTTTCTGAACCTCATTTTTCTCTAATAATAATAGTGATTATTATTATTATTATTAGCAGCAGCAGCAGCAGCTTTGGGATTGTCTGAAGGCTTGAATGGGGTAATGGAAGTAAAGATGTAAAATTCTAAGTCAGTGTTAGATACTATTTTCCTTACTGTTTTTGATACCAGTGATTCAAGTTTAACAAATTAGGACCCAGGGTCTTGTACAAAAGTGATATCAATGCCAGGAAGAAGAGAACCCTGTTAACAAGTTCAAAACACTAGTCTCCCAAACCTGTAATAGTAACAAACAGGAGCACGGATAGTTCTAACACTGGATAGCACTGGTTCTCAAAGTGTGGTCTCTGACCCAGCAGCCTGAGCATCACCTGAGAACTTGTTAGAGATGCCCGTTCCCTGGTTCCACAGACCTACAGAATCAGAAACTCCGGGGCGGGGACCCAGCAACTTGTATTTTAATAAGTCCTCCAGGTGACTCTGTTACGTGCCAAAGTCTGAGAACACTGCTGTTCAGGATGATTTATGTGTGAGGAACTGTACTGGATTACCCAGAATAGGAGGTGGCAGGAGAAGGCAGGAAGAAGCATTTAAAGCGAATCAGTTCTGTATCAGCCTGCCACCAAATGTTGCAGAGGGGGGAAGTGATCTTTCTTTCATTTTACAGATGATGCCTATGGTCAGGGTAAACAACAGGACCATCAGCAAAGGAGATCTGATGTCTACACAATTTTGAGAGTACAACCGAAGACCTCTCAAAATACATAAGCTAATGGCTGATCCTCTTGTGGGCAAGGACAAGAAGTCCTCTTGGTCTTCCCTTTTACACAGAGAAAACCAGAATCAGAAGGGAACCATCCATGGGAATTCTAAGGGAAGATGTAGCTGTGTCCACCTGGCTACAAAGGATGGTGTTTTATTCTTGACAATACTGTTTTCAGTTTCAGTGCTGCGCCAGGACAGCTGGGCCCTCCTCCATCCATCACAAGGCTCCTAAAGCTGACCCAGGAAGTCTGCCATCAGACAGTCTCAATCACACGCACAATAGGCTGCCTTCCGTAGGGCAGGGATGGAACCCAATCCAGAATAACTCACATAGGAAGAATGCAGCTGGGCAAGTGGACATATAGCTCCCTTCTTGCAATACAGTGTATTTAATGCATCTAGAAAACGGATGGGAAAAGGTGGTTCGGAACTACTGATGTTAATGGGGTTTGGATGCTGTTCCTGCAGGATGCTTATTTAGCACAAATGTAATAAAGTGAAACAGCAGGAACAACTCTAAACCACAGTGTACTCAAGAAGAGAAGCAAGCTCTCAGTCACAGGATCTCTGATGGGTTGGCTTTGATATAGGACTTTGATTTTGTTTTTAATTTTTTTTGATGGGGAAAGAAAGCCCTGAACAGTTTTTTTGGTTTTGCTTTTTTTTTTTTTTTAATGGGGAAGAAGATATAGGACTTTTGAAAAACAAGGAGTGTTTTTGTTGACAGCATACGTAAGAAACAAAAATCAAGGGCGCCTGAGTGGCTCAGTTGGTTAAGCGACTGCCTTCGGCTCAGGTCATGATCCCGGAGTCCTGGGATCGAGTCCCACATCAGGCTCCCAGCTCAGTGGGGAGCCTGCTTCTCCCTCTGACTCTCTCCCCTCTCATGCTGTTTCTCTCTCGCTCGCTCTCTAATAAATAAATAAAATCTTAAAAAAAAAAACAAAAATCAAGTTAAATAGCATGTTAGTCATTTTATTTTTTTGAGAGAGAGCGAGTGAGCATGCAGGGGAAGGGCAAAGGGAGAGGGAGAGAGAGAATCTTAAGCAGACTCCATGCCAGCATACAGCCTGATGTAGGGTTCCATCCCACCACCCTGAGATCATAACTTGAGTCGAAATCAAGAGTCGGGTGTTTAACTGACTGAGCCACCCAGGCGCCCCACCATTTTATTTTTAATACTAGTTAGGCATGGATTTTTCTTAATACTGTAAGAAAAGTAGGACCTAAAACTAAAGAACAGCCACAAGAACATGGAATGGAGAATGAGACAAAGATGAGTCATCTGTTGACTTTTCTTTACCAATGAGGGAACCTCTGAGACATGGGTACATAAGCAGAATTGAAGTGATCAACCATTTGGTTTTCACAGCTGACTTTTGCATTTGAGAGAGAGTGACTCTGAAAGAGAATGGAGAGACCACACCACAAACCAAGTATTCAGAATAAAAGGTTCCAACGGTGTAGCAAATGCCACAGTAACCCACTGAGGGTTAATATTACACCTATACCATTGAAAAATATCTCATTGTGAGGACTGTGACAAAAAATGGAGCTGCTGTATGGATGACTGAGTGGAGAGTGCAAAGATTTATATGCCCCAAGGTTCTGCAGTGTCTTCGATCGAGTCTATCACAGTGCTACCATGGACGCCATCCAAAAACACAGCCATGCACGTCAGCGACACACTTGTCATCACTGTCTTAATGGCAGAGTAAGGCAGTAACATCCCTGCACTGTCTTAGCACATCAAACAGAAAATCTGTACAAACGGACATCTTAATAACCAGGTGAATATATTTTCAGTGTATTTTCATTAAAGATATATTTATAAAATAAGTCACATTTCCAACCAAATAAAAGCCGCTGCTGGTATTAACACAATTATTTAAAAGCCTCAGATTGTATTAAAATGCTACCCAAATTGGCTTTAAGTTATAGTGTTACAACATTTTTCAAAACCAACATTGAATATTTAATCGGTAATGGGATTGCATCATGCCTCTTTTCAATTTATTTCCCATGTTATTTTTTTTAAACTTGGTGACTATAAGGGATCGTAAAATTGATAAATGTTTTGCATCTGGCATAAGACATTTCCTGTTTGTGCGAGTACATTAAAAATAACAAAGGAGTCTAGAGTAGACAACATCCACTAAAGGGGCTTCCAACCTCATGTTTCATAAACTCAGAACAGCTGTTAATTGCTTGCATCCGCTTGGAATCATAATGCCCAATGGAAGTCATCTTAAAGATTTCCTGCATCCCTCCGAGAGGCTCTCCAAGTTCCTTCTCTTTGTCTCTTAAGAGCTGACCCCGAATTTTATTTTTCTTCAGGTTTAATCACGGTATAACTATTTTAAAAAACTGATAGCTATTCTCTGAGTGACCCAGTTGCAGCCTCAGCAGCTGCTTCACTTTTACTCCTAACACCCGCTCCTTCCTCTCAGCACAGAGACTTGTGGCTCACGTCTTCATTCCAGTCATCCAACAATGGCTGACTGAACATCTGCCATGGGCAGGGTTACCAGGCTGGAAAGATGGCTGATGTTAAGGGCTGAGGGGTGGTAAGATGGCTGCTATTAGGGGCTGAGGGGGGGTAAGATGGCTGCTGTTACAGGCTGAGGGCGGGTAAGAGGGCTGCTGTTACGGGCTGAGGGGGAAGGTCCCCCACAAATCCTCATGTTGAAGCCCTCACACCCAGTACACCAGAACGTGACTGGTGTTTGGACACAGGGTCTTTAAAGAAGTAACAGAGTTAAATGAGGTCATTGAGGTGGGCACTAATCCAATAGGACTGGCATCCTTGGAAGAAAAGGAGATTAGGACACAGAAAACACAGAGGGATGACCATGTGAGGACAGAGAGAAGAAGGCCATCTAGAAACCAAGGAAGGAGGCCTCCGAAGAAACCAAACCTCCCAAGACCTTCACCTCAGATATTTAGCCTCCAGAATTGGGAGGAAGTAACTTTCTGTTACTTAATGCCAGTCTGTGGCATTTTGTTATGGCAGCCCTAGCGGACTAATTCAGCTGCTTCATGTGCATGTATGCTAGGCTCCTGAATGACTGCAGATGATCACTCCATACAACATGAATGTGGAAGGCCAAAGTACACAATGACGTGTTCTTCTCTTAAGAATATTACCAGTTCTGCAGCATTTCTAAGGTCACTACAACATGTATGTTACTGGGTCATCAGAAGTCCTGGAATAAGAATTTTCTAGGTTTTGGGCAACTTTCTCTCTTCAGTATGGCCTTGCTTCTCTTCTTCCAGGTATTTAATAATCACTGGCATCAACTGTCTCTGCAGGTGGGGAGGGACTGGCTGAGGCCTGCCTTGAATTTATTGCTTTACCATCTACTTATTTATAAAGTACCAACATACATGTAGTCTTTAATTTTCAAATTTAATCTTTTTTAAAAAGATTTTATTTATTTATTTGACAGAGACACAGCGAGAGAGGGAACACAAGCAGGGGGGAGTGGGAGAGGGAGAAGCAGGCCTCCTGCGGAGCAGGGAGCCCGATGTGGGGCTCGATCTCAGGACCCTGGGATCATGACCTGAGCCAAAGGCAGATGCTTAATGCCTGAGCCACCCAGGCGCCCCTTCAAATTTAATCTTAAAAGCTAATGATAATGACATTGTTGGGACTTTGGGTAATTTAACAGTTTTCAGTTTTAATAGAAAAAAGAAAGACCACTTTAGGTCCACAATTTTATAAGACTCAAACTTAAATTGAAAATTCGAATGTTCTCTATTTTTCATAGATTGTTAGAAGAGAACTAGTTCCCAGATGACATTCCTGTCCTCCCCTTGGTATGTAGCAATTTTAAAAATCAACTTCCGTGCGCCACTGCACAGCAAATGTAAGAAGGAATTCCATTACCAGCAGTAATAACTCATTATCTGAAATAAGCACACGGATAATAAGTAATCACCTCACAGGAAAAAACGAGCTGTGCTTTTTTTGTACTTTTTGTCCAAAATTCACAGGATCTGCTTTATCCTTACATGTGTAAAGGGAAGCTGGTTTTGAGTGACAATTACCGATGGCTAAGGCGTGAACATGGTGAGTGAATAGGAGCCTACAAATAATCAGCATATGCCCACGGAACACCATTACTCCATTAAGATATTTACCCGCAAAATTTCAGGGTCACATCTGCTGGACACAGCAGCTCATAAGACACAATCCTTATTCTGACTTGGCTATTTCCTCGCATCGGTAGCATGCTCTTAGGTCACTCAGCACTCTGACAATTAGTGAATCCCTTTTCAGGGTGTGACAACATCTCTGGCTCCTGTCTTACCCTTGAGGAAACTGGGACAGTAGCACTTAAAGATTCTGAGTTTATTATTTTTCAAGTCTGGTTCTTCAATTTCCACTCTGTAAAGGTCACGGATTTTGAATCATTTCCTGGCCAGATGGTTTCAAAGGAAAAGTAAGGATGTCACTTGACTCTCCCTGTGGCTTCTGTCCTTACCATCATCCACGGGTCCTAATTCATGAACTCAGGATCCAATTTTTCAAACCATTTTGCTTGCACAAGTAGCTGGCATTAGAGCAGAAAAGAGAAGTGCTTGTTCATCCACGTGTATACACTGGGGTGGAGAAGCGAGACAACAGTGGGGATGCTGAATCTTCGGGAGAGGGGGGCAGAACCACTACATCTTGTGTAGTTGGTGTATGGGGTCCCTACAAAGTACTTCAAAGCACTCCCTTGCTCCCTCCCCTTCCACCCTGATTTGTCAAGCAGTGTCCCTTCTGCATTCCAGAAGTCTTTCCACCCTGCCGGAGGTGCAGGTAAGGGGCCCACAAAAGGCGTGGGGGTGGGGTGTGTTACTGTTTAGGATGCATGGAGCATGTATCCAGAAGAAGATGTCTGTTTCCACAGTCTCAACAATGAGTCAGATTTTCCTCTTGAAAGGAATGATCCTGAGCAGCTGTTTGGACAGTCTGAAGAAACTGAAAAACTATGTCTAGGTGTCAAGTCGGTGTCAAGTGTTCAACAATAAATAAGACAAACACAAGACTCACTTAACTCTGATGTTAATAAATCAACAATTATTCAAGACCATTACTTACGTTATTGTCATTTTTTTCTTAGATAAATACTAGAAAATTTTGACTTGCGTCCTGGTTTCTTGGTGTTAGTCATATTGGCAAAGGGAACCACAGCCCCTGATAGAGCAACAAAAGGAAAGGAATCCTCAGGGAAGCAGAAAGGCTTAGACTCACGCTGGGACCTTAAGAATATAAATAAAAGGGGGCACCTGGGTGGCTCAGTCGTTAGATGTCTGCCTTCAGCTCAGGTCATGATCCCAGGGTCCTGCGATGGAGCCCCGCATCGGGCTCCCTGCTCACTGGGAAGCCTGCTTCTCCCTCTCCCACTCCCCCTGCTTGTGTTCCCTCTCTCACTGTGTCTCTCTCTGTCAAATAAATAAAATCCTAAAAAAAGAAAAAAAGAAAGAATATAAATAAAAGGAACTACTCTTCGTATTGTTTTTTTTGCAGCCATTCTCCAAACACCCAGGAGCTTCTATGATGCAAACAAGGAGCCAGGAGCTCTACATCTGCGAATGGTGATGGGGAGTGTCAGCAAACTTACAAGATAAATATATGTCCTGAAAAATCCCCCAACTCCAATCTCTTATAGACTAGAAAACCACTCTTTCACATCCTGTGTGTACACGTTCACACACACACACCCCTCTTGCCTCATGGATGGAACCAGAGTTCTTTTCTGCTTTTCACTGCAGTGTTTTAGTGGGGCCACTTGGTAAACTGTCTGCTCTGATTAATCACATCTGTCTTCCTGGCTCCAATAATTCCATCCTTTACGTATCTTTAGATCAGATGCCCATAAATCACACAGCACCCCGAGCCTGCTATGACTCGCTCACAGTTTCAATTAGCATACAGATTGAACAGCTGCCATCGGTGGGGACTGCAGTCAGTGGAAGGAGCACAGCTGGCCCCACCTGTAAGACTGGGCAATGGCCCTAGGACCCAATCTACTCACAACATTTAAAATCCCTACCCTTCTTAAATCAGGGTTGTCCGTGAACTTAGTCTGTCTAAATGATTCTGTGGATTCCCATAAAAATGATCCTCTGGTTACTAAATCTGGTGGCTTTTCTTCGCTCATCCTCTTTGACTCCCCAGATCCACTTGACCCAAGCGGCTCAGTGTCCTGCATGAACGGAGCTTCCTGGTTCCCCTTTGACACCCTGGTGTCTCTGTTCCAACAGAGTTAGCCCTACCACCTTTTCTTCCAAGTTTTGGCTATTCAATTAATTCATTCATAACTAATTTATTCATTCCACAAATACGTATTGAGGGCCAAGCACCGGAGAATCAACAATGACCACGTGGAGTTTATGAATTAGGGAAATACAAAAGCGTAACTATATAGATAGAAGTTAGAACAATGCATGACAAACTGAAGACAGAGGACACATAGGGTGCTCTTATAGCTTACAGTTGAGAGGACCCATTTCAATTTGAGAGTATCAGACAAGACTTCCTGGAAAAGTTGATACATCAGTTAAGTCCTGAGGATGACAAATTCTTGTCAGGAAAAGGATATGTGCAAAGACAGTATTCAGACCTCGCATCTCTTCTTTATGTGAACTCTTCATGAGTGTGTTCATGTTGTATGTTTAGATGCCTTACCTATCCCACTAGACCTATGCTTGCAGGCCAACATGGCACCAGTAACCACATGTGGCTGTTGGGCCCTTGAAAGTGGCTAGTGTGCCTGAGGAACTGAATTAGGAGTTTTACTTAATTTTAATACAAATTTAAATGTAGAAACTGATGCCTGATTCCATTATTAGAAAACTGTCAAGTATGTTCCAAGCAACTTGAGGATGAATCTATTTTTTCAACTGTAAACCTTCTAAGTGTGGCAAGAAGCCAGTCCCTATCTGAGGGAAGAACATTCCAGAAGAGGGGGACGGCACATGCACACACTGAGAAGGAAACGTGTTTGGCATGTACACAGCAGAGCAAGGCCAGTGTGGCTGGAGCTCCACGAGCAAGAGAGAGCAGTTGAATACGAGGTAGGCCAGGGACTCAATCAGGTCGGTCAGGGAGGCCAAGGCAAGGACTTCCAAGTGTGACGGGAAGACACTGCAGGCTGAAAGCAGGAAATGGCAGGATGGACCTACATTCTTAGGATCATTCTGGTTGCCTTACTGAGAACAGACTGGAGAGTACAAAGGGGAATCAGAGCCAGTTAGGAGGCTTTGGCAGTGATCATAGCAATTTATTGACCATCTTGGGGTACATGCAACAGGAAATGAGGACAAGTTAAATCTGGAACTCTGCTGAGTATCTTACTACAAGTTGAAAACAATCATTTAAAAAGCCATCTTTTGAAAAAGTCACTCTTCAGGCAACAGTGTCACAGCGAGCCCACAGTGTGTTCATGCAGGACTATCTCTTTGCTCCTAGTCTTGTCTTCAACTCAGCTGGGGAAGTGTTAGAGGAAGACTTTCAACTATATCAGGTAGTAAGATCCCTTAGTATTTATTGACTGTAGAACTTACTTGGGAGTCCTTGTGGAACCCTTCATTGGATGTTTGCCAGTGGCTGACAGACTAATTCTGGTTTTAGAAAACATGTATTTTTTCAATTCAGTGCTTCTCTGCAGTGCAAACATACCTACACATACATATTGCTACCATGTATTGAACACTTGCTATGGTGACTTGCTCCTCACCAAGCACTTTTTAGGAGTCATCTTATTTAAATTCTACTAATTACCCAATGAGTAGATGCCACCATCCTGATTTTCTTGAAGAAACAAAATGTTCCAAGGTATTGCAGATGGTCAGTGCAGAGTGGCTTCAAGTCAGCAACACCTGGATTTAAATTCTAGCTCCACACCCACTATCTGCAGATACAGATAAACACACCAGAGCATGTGTTTCTGATGTTTCCCCACCAGTTAAGGAAAAAAAAAAAGTGTGTCCAACTTGAAGCCAAAAGGCCAGTGTTTCTTAAAATATAGTCTAGGGTCCACCCATATCAGAATCTCCAGGGATCCTTATTAAAAGCACAAACTGGGGTCAGTCTGGAGTCTGACTTATTTTCAATAAGCAGTACAGATATTTTATCAATATACCAATAATTTATTTAGTATTTACTTGTAGGGTAAAATTAATATACTTTAAAAAATCGGTCATTTTACATTTATGTATTACTTCTCTGGGATACATGGAACTTCACAAAAGCTTCCCATTTAGAGGCAGTGTCACAGTTTGGTGTCACCTGCAAAGAGCCCGAGACAAAGACTTGGGTGCAGGTAGTTTATTTGGGAGGTGAGCCCAGGACACAGGTATGAAGGAAGGCAGAGCGAGAAGGAAAGAAGGAAAACATGTATAAAGGATGCCTTACCGAAGTGCTTTCTGCTAGGGGCAACAGGAGCTCAGGCCCACTGGGGGCTCTCTAAGGCACCATGTAGAATGTGTCACAGAATGGTCCCTCCATAGAGGTGAAGCTAAGGCAATTATCCACCACCTCCTTTTACCTACTAGTTGAGGGCTGACCCCTGGGAGTAAACTCCCTTGCATTTTATGGCTGCATCTGTGTGGGGCCTAGAGGTCTTTGGAAAGAGCCCTGAGCCCCCAAATCAGAAAGCCCCATAGCTGGGACACTGGAATTGTCTATACTACGTCTACATTGCACTGATATAAGGGTACTGGGGATGTGGACCAGGGAACAAAACATCTGCTTCTGGCCGAATTTATCACACAACCGCCACTTAATTGCTCAGTTTGGAGTGGAGGATCAAGAAATACACTGGCTGGCACAGAAACAAGATCATATTCTTCCCCACACATGCCACACTTTTATGCTGTGATGGAGCTACCAAAACATCTCTGCAGAAAACAGAGTCTTAAAGAAAAAAGACAAACAGATTCTAAGATTTAGGGGGTCTTCCGATGAAAGAGACTACCCATTTCCAGGAAATGCTATGCCAAGCCACCTCCACCCATTACCCCTAGTCAACAAGCTCCTTGTGCTCACAAAATTTTCAGTCAGATTTCTGGTGCTTCACTCTTCAATACGAACAGATAGCTAAAGATCTCCAGATACTTAAGAGAAGTTCCAACATCAGAGAGACCAAAACAGAAGAAACTCAGAAAAACAGGTAATGCAAGGAAAAAACACTGCCCACTCCACCCCCTCAAATCCCATAGCCAATGCCCTCAGAGTGTAAGAGAATACAATGTAGTCATGCAGTACAAAAAAGTTGCATAGAAAAGGGCAAAGAACACACTGATCTCTTAGTTTTTAAAAAAGTAGTAAGAGAAGACATGAAAACTCAATAGAATGGTTGAAAGGTGGAGTTGAAGAAAGTGCCTAGAAAGTAGAATAAAAAGACAAAAAGATGAACAAAAGAGGGAATTAAAATATTAGACAATCAATCTAGGTAGTTCAACACCCAATATACAGACATTCTAGAATGTTAGAACAGAAAAAGTGGTGGAAAGTAATTCCTGGGCAAAAAATTTTACGAGGGAACTTCTCCAAACTGAAGGACCTAAGTGTTCAAATGGAAATGGCTAAGTCCCAGGAAAGTGAGAAAAAGAGAAAAAAGACACATGAAGGCCTATTATGACCATAACACAATGGATAAAGAGAAGAAGTTATAGAAAGAAAATACAGGTTATATATAGAGCAAAGGGAGTCAGAAAGCCATCAGATTTATCAATAATTCTGGATGCTGGAGGATAGTGGAGCAGTGTCTTCAAAAATTCTAAGGCAAAATGATTTTCAACCTAGAATTCTATTCCCAGCCATACTATTAATCTGGTATATAGTATGATAAGGACCAAAAAAAAAAAAAAAAAAAGGTAAAAAGATTGTATACGTCAAAAAGTCTATGGGTCCCAGAAATAAGGAATCAATTCAGGAGAGCTGTGAAGGGAAGTCCCAGGATGACAAGTATGTAGCAGACCCAAGAAACACAATGACCAAAGAACTCCAGGAGAAAGGTCTTCAGTATTAAGTAGTGGAAATGATAGGTCAGCCAATATGTTTCATTATGTTGAAAACCATATTGAGAGGTTGTACATGTACAAAGACGTCATCAAACACATGGCAAGCCAGGCAAATGAAAATACAAAGTAATTATTAACTCCAGGAAAAGTAAAAGTTACATAAGAAAGAAATATCTAGAATACTACTTGGCTCTGCAGAACTCATGATGATATAAATTCTGATTACTGATTTAACCAAACATTATGAGTTTACTGTATTGACAGCATAGGAGAAAAAGAATTTGGGGGTGGGGGTAAAAACACGAATTCTCCATTTCCATGCTAGCCAACAGATAGTGTGTAACAGACACATTAAGGGAAAAACAGTGTATCTACATAATTTAGAAAAAAACAAGGCAAATACAGAGGAAACAACTCTAATTGCTGAAAGTAGCTGCTCCTGAAGGGAAGGAACGGAGGGTGGGGATGGGTAGGACATAGAACTATTTTTTATTATAATCCCTTAGCAGTATTCGATTTTTAGGACAATGGACAAATGGTGATTTGATTTTTTAACAATTAGCTAAAAAGAAAATGTATTCTGAAGCTAGGAAGTAACTTTTGTGTGCCATCCATGGTGTCATAACACCCATTTGGTTCGATTACTAGGTGTTGTAGTAAACGTTTCTGGGCATGCTGCTGACGTGGGGAGTGGAACATCTGTTACAAAAAAGTAATCCATTTCATCCTAGAGGAAAAATGGCTCAGCTGAGACAAGGGATTTGTTTCTCTGTAGGAAAATATGGGTCTTACCACTCAAATCTGCAGCATGCAATTTCTAGATTAAGATCTGTCTTTAAAATACACGCATCCTTTAATTTTGTACAGGATGGGGCTGGGGGAGATAGCTCATATCGCCAATTGTTTCTTCTCTACTTTCATCAGTGGAGATGCCAGTGGAGTCATCTAGAGCAGACACAATTAACGAAATATACTAACTGTATCTGTAAGCAAGGACAAAAGACAAATGTGGATTTGTAAAATGATGTTTCTCTCTGGATTTGAAAATGGGTCAGATGACTTTTTTTTTTTAAGATTTTATTTATTTGACAGAGAGAGACACAGTGAGAGAGAGAACATAGCAGGGGAAGTGGGAGAGGGAGAAGCAGGCTTCCTGCTGAGCAGGGAGCCCGATGCGGGGCTCGATCCCAGGACCCTGGGATCCTGACCTGAGCTGAAGGCAGACGCTTAATGACTGAGCCAGCCAGGCGCCCCGGGTCAGATGACATTTTAGTATGTTTATTTTTTTTTAATCTTGGTTCATCTTTTGCACCAAGCAAATCCCCTGTGAAATTGATAGCCTGAGATTTCCAATCTAAGCATTCACCATACACTTCAATGACAAGATTTTATGTCCTGAGTTTCTGCCATGTTGCCACCAGTTACATTGTAGTACTATTTATATATAAGATTTTATATTGCTGGGATTTTTATTGTTTTTCTTTATAATTTCTATCTTTCCTTCCATATATGTTTAGCATATTACAATTGTCCCAACTTAGAAATGCTTTCTTTCAGCATGGTACACAGAATGCTGTGTTTCCCTTTACCAAATATGTGTATCACGTCTTAGGAAAATCCATAATGTAACAGGAAAAAAAAAATCTACCAAAGCCTTTTTGCCTTGCCAAAACATTTCGTGGCTTCTCTGCATTTTACTAAGGATATTCATTTATTCCTTGACTTTGTGTCTTTTAAAGTATCAAAAAATATCTCATCACCATTTTATTTACTTTTTTTTTTTTGCCCTTTCTCCTTAGATTAACCTCCCTTTGTCTTTTTTCTGACCCTTTTGTAGAAAAATGTCATTTAAATTAATCTCACTTAGGTGATTTGATCCAAATTAATAACCACAGGAAAATGAGAATGTTGGCTGGCTTTAGAAAGCCAAGTGAAAAAATGGAAAATGAATGTCTTGCCATTTACCCATGTTAGTTCTTCCATCTCAACTGATCACACACCATAGTCTTAGGAAATGCAGAACATAATTCTCATGAAGTCGAGCCAGCACCTGTAGTTGCTCCAGCTTTTATCTCTTGATTACAGTTACTGCAGGATGAGCCGAGTGAAATCGCTCACCCGTATCACCTTCCATTACAAATCAGGTAAGCGCAGGCCGCCCTTTTGATTGGCTATAATATACTGCATAAAGGAAATTTCAATTTCCCACTAAAATCTGAACCAGAGGGAGAAGGGAAAAAATGAGCAAATCAATAACCTTTTCCCTGAAATGAAACTATGATTTATAATGCTCTTACAGAGTGCCGGATGCTTGTTTTTTTAGGGTGGAGGCCGTCATGCTGCGGGCAACCGATGAAAACAGAAGCCTGAAATGAGGTTGCTACTTGCTGTTCTAACCGCTGCCTTGTTGAGGAAGCAGATGATGTATCATCATAAACCTTGTCTCTTTGGATCCCTCCAATTTGGAAATCACAGGACCACAGCCACAAAGCATTTGATTCTTTGAGTTAAAAACCCCAAATTACTTTTCCTCTGCAAACTTACTGTACTGTTCCTATAAGACCACTGCAGGCAGACCTTGAAATATGCTGTCCTCGGTTTGATCAAAGGGGTGAGTTATTTGGAATTGGTCTTTAAAATTTGAATAATTTTCTAAAGAAATATGTATAATAGGGACTATCTCACTCATTGTGAATTTCTGATACATATGCTTAATTTTGTTGGTGGCAAAAAGGACACATATTGAATCACTATGGCTAGGCCATTCTAGAAACAGAGTAGGTGCTTCTAAATTACTAGCTCCATTAAATTTAAGTATTTATTGACTAGCCTGCTATGGTCATACAAATCAAACTGATATGCCCATCTATATCCCAGCTTAGAACAATGCACAACAGTTTAAACAAAACAGCATTTGTTTAGAAGAATTATACATATGGAAGCCTTCCTAATAAAACTTGTCCCCGTATATCGTGCATTAATGCAGTTTCACTGTTGTGACATAAAAATGATTTCAGTAACAATCTTCCCAAGACCAGAAGAACATCAGCCGTGAGCTACAACAGCGCCAGTACACAAACACAGGTGTATTTGCAGACCAGAAGGCAGGTGTTTTGGAACCCTGGCAATAATTCTGACTGTATGATATTCACAGGTGCTAATTAATCCTGCAGATTGCTGCACTGGACAGAAATTTCCCTTGGAGATCTACTTATCTACTCTTCAGCCTTTACAAATTACCTGCCATAGCACCTCAAAATATGATGTTGGAATTAAGAGGGATGTGCACAGTTTCTAGTGCACATGTGTTAGGGACTGAGGCTTGGAGAACCGAAGGGCATGGATGTTTAAGTAAGAAAAGAGGTCACCTGATTCTTATTCCAGGACTCTCTGCTACTTGAGCGCTGCTCCACGCTTGTGTTATGCTCAGAAAAAATTTTTTTTAATTTATTTACTAAATAAACTCCAGTAAAACTCTTGATATTTTTTCAACCTTAGGTGCAGGGGATTGAATTAATTACCCTCCAACCACCACACTATCAACAGGAGTGTGCGAATCACGTGCTTATTTATTTCCCCCTTTTTTCAACATTCCCCACTCTTTGTTGATCCAGCAACATCCCCATAGCCACTGTGGTAGTTTAAAGAAATTTTTCTTATTGAAATACAGTTGACTTATCAGGCTACACCAGCTTCAGGAGCACAACATAATCATTCCACAATTGTATATACTATGCAATGCTCACCACAGTAAGTGTGGTTACCATCCATCACCATACAACATTATTACAGTATTATCGACAATATTCCCTATGCTTTACTTTTCCTATCTGTGACTTATTTATTTTATAACTGGAAGTTTGCAACTCTTAATCCCATTCACCTAATTCACTCATTCCTCCCCCCCCATCCCCTTTCCCTCTGGCAACCATCAGTTTACGCTCTGTTTTTGAGTCTATTTCTATTTTTGTTTGTTCATTTGTTTTGTTTTTTAGATTCCACATATAAGTGAAATCGAATGGTATTTGTCCTTCTCTGAGTGACTTATCACTTAGCATAATAATACCCTCTAGATCCATCTATGTTCTCCCAAATAGCAAGATTTCATTTTTTTGTGGCTGAGTAATATCAAATTGTATGTGTACACACACACACACACACACACACACACACACACACACAGTATCTTCTTTATCCACTAATGTAAATTGGTACAATCATTGTAGAAAACAGTATGGGGTTCCTTAATTAATTAAAAATAGATATACTAAATGATCCAGTAATTCCACTACTGGATATTTATAAAAAAAAATCACCCTGAAAACACTAATTCAAAAAGATAAAGCCAGTGTGTTTTAACTGTTGACTCAAATTTGAATAAAACTCTTGTAAAAATACGTAGTCGGTCTTGTAACTTACAAAATGGCAACATGCTAGGGTCTTCACTTTTTTCTTACTTTTCACTCAGCATGGTATCAGGTCACCATTACTGTTTCTAATTGATGCCAAGTGTTCTACCACCTTTCGCATACCCAGCCCCCTTGTGATGGATGTACATACGCATTCCTCTGGGTATATACCAGGAATGGAGTGTATTTACACATTTTGACAAGCATCATCTGACTGCTCTCCAGAATGACTACACCAGGTACACTTCCCTACCTAGGTTAGAAGACTCCCAGTTCAAGGCTCTCTCACCCCAAACCTCCTGCTTTCCCTTGCTTTCAGTTTTTAGTCATTGAGGCCCCACTTCAGCATGCCCTTGAGGTGGAAGGAGGGCTTTATCTCCTGCCATCGGATCCCCACGGGAATATGGGCACTGTCCATGTGCATCACTACTCGGCATACATCCTCTCCTCTGGTGGGCATCAGCTCACCCTCTCTTAACAGAAAAAGACAGGGGCTAATTACACATTTAGAGGACAAACTTAGAGTTTTCATGCCTTAACTTTCTGGATTTTTCCACGCTCTCCACTCTCCTGCCAAGTCTTCCTGGAGTGCAGAACGAGCCGGCTCTCCTTAGTGTGATAGTCCGATTTCTCATTTTCCAAAGCCTCTCCACTGTGAGATGCCCCTGCTTAGAGCCACAAACTCTCAGGTCCCACAGCCCATCTTCCGCCCTGTCACTCTTCAATCAGGCTCTCCCTGCTCTTTAAACCATTACCATGTACACAGGCTTTTCTTTGAGAAACGCCCGGATGGACCTGATTTGACTGGAGTGGATTGTTAATAGCAGGGAAAGTCTCCCAGACGGTGCAGAGCCTAATAAAGGCCTGACACTGTAAATAAATGCAATAATCTGGGTCCCCTGAGCAGCCGGCAAAGGCCAGTGACACAGTGCTTTAGAATCCAAACATGTGTCAGAGGCCAGAAGATAAAAGGAGAGGAGCGGGGGCAGGGTGGAGACAGAAACAAACAAACTACCCGGAAGGAAGCTCGAGAACCACTTTAAGTTACAGTAACTTAGCAGCAGCTCAGCAGTGACAGAACCTCAGGCAATGGAGAGCTACTTCTGATTCTGCTGTTCTAAGTCACTGCTCCTGCAGAGGCTTGGACGAAGTGAACCAGGATGACATCAGCCAGTTCCTCCGCTCTAAGCCGCATCAGCCCCAACCATCACCAAGATGAGAACTCGTTCCTCAATACGCTGAATCACAAAGGAAAAAAAAATAACCTCATAGCACAAGCTTAGTTAATGAAACTAACTAGAACTGGGAGCGGTTATGTTGGATCAGACGCATGGAGGGGTCTAACATCCCTGCCCAGGTCATTTGGTGACTCAGTTCAACATTACACTCATTGTGAGCTAGTCTGGGTCAGGCACGGTGTTCTGGTACCATGGAGACTGTAAAGATGACTAAGATTTGATCTTTGGCTTCAAAGAGTCACAGAAATTGCTTCGGGTACTTAAGAAAGATGCATTTTTTTTTTTTTATTGAACCTATAAATGACAGCCGTGGAATAAGGCAGAGCTGTGCCTGGGGCACACAGAGCATGTGAGGCCCCCGTGAGGGCCTGGGGTCATGGTACCTCCTACTTGGTTCCACTGGTATACCACGTCTGGGTCAGAAAGGGGGAAATGCCCTTGTCTACAGTCTTTCTTTCCTTTCTCTTCTCTCGTGATTCTCTGCCCTCTATCCACTGCAGAAAGAGACGTAGTTACCGCTGGCCGGGGACATCCTTGAGCACAAACCACACATGGCAGAAGGAAGATGGTCATGGGAGGAGCTGGTCCTGCTGCTTGCTTACCTGGTATCTTCTGCCTGGTCAGCTCCTGTGCAGGACGGGCTGTCACACAGTTTGACTTTCATCTGGGTTATGGGAGGATGCTCCTGAAAATCTTCATAAACCACCAAGGGCAATGCTCATGCAGGATGGGGACACCTGCCAATCAGACATGTTGCCTCCCACTACTTCTCAGAAGGTCCCTGAGGTCCTTTGCCCTTCAGAAGGCCACTGCTGAGGCCCTGCCCTTCTGGGGCCACTAGCTCATGTCCAACCTCTGATCAAAACTAAGCTATTGCTCTCTCTGGTCTTTGGGACTCCACCCCCAAAGCACAGCTCCATTTCCTCTGGTTTAAGGGCACAGCTGCCCCATAGGTACTTGAGGACCAGGAGTCCCACCTGCCTTTCTCCTGAGGACGAGATCTTCCCCCCACTCTGATTCCCAAAGAGGCACCATCTCTCTGTCAGCAAAAGCTGATTACTGGTCTCTCCTCCAGGTCAGGTTAGCTCCTCTCGTCTTAAAAGTGGCTCCTCCTGTACCAAATTTAGCACCTGGCTTGTAAGTATATTCTGTTTGGTCCATACAGTGTTTTGAAAACTTTTTGAAAAGATGAGGTGATTGTGATAAAGCCAGTTAGGAAAACAACTTGGCAGTTTCTCATCAAGTTAAAGATATACGTACCAAACAAGTCCAGCAATCCCCCCTCAGGTATTTACCCAAGAGAAACGAAAACCTCATCACACAATGACTTGTACTCAAATGTACATAATTAATCCTAAGAGCCAAACTGTAAACAGCCAAAAAGGTCCAACACCTGGGGAAAGGATCAACAAGCTGTGCCCCATCCATACCATGGGATACCACTTAGTAACACCAAGGAATGAACCCCCCCGCCAAAGCCCCAACTACAAGGATGAATCTCAAAGGCAACATGCCCAAACAGAATCCAAACACAAAAATTATGTGCTGTATGATTCCATTTATAAGAAATTTTATAAAAGACAGAAAGCATATCAGTGCTTACCAGAGACCAGGGATAGTGTGAGGAAGCTGACTGCAAGGGAGTACAAGGGATCTTTTTGGTGATGAGAGTGTTCTGTATCTTACTGGGGTGGTAGTTACACAATTGTAAACCTTTGTCAAATCTCATCACTTAAAATGGATTAATTTTACTCTATGTTATATTCATTTCCTATTGTTCTGTAACAAGTACTGCACACTTGCTTAAAAGCCACACAAATGTATTATCTTACAACCCTGCAGGTCAGAAGTCCAAAATGGATCTCATTGCCCTAAAAGCAAGGTGTCAGCAGGTCTGCCTTCCTTATGGAGACTCTGGAGGAGAATAGGTTTCCTTACCTTTTTCAGCTTTCTGAGGATGCCCACATTCCTTGGCTCACGGCTCCCTTCCTCTATCTTTAAAGCAAGTAACATCAAACCGAGTTCTGCCCACGGGGTCACTTCTCCATCTCTCCTCCCTACTCCATCTTCTGCTCTTAACGGCCCTTGTGAATAGACTGAGCCCACTGGAAAATGCAGGATCATCTTCCTATTTTAAGGTCAGCTGATTAGCAACCTTAAATCCATCTGCAACCTTAATTGGCCTGTGCCATGGAAACTCTTACACTCACAGGTTCTGAGGGTTAGGATGTGGACATCTTTGGGGACCATCATTCTGCCTACCACACATGTAAATTATATCTCTATAAAAATAAAGTTAAAATTTGATAGATTAAAAATTGGAGACTTCATGTAACTATCCAGAATTCTGCTTTCTCCCAGTAAATCTGGCCAGACCAGGCGTCAATAATTGCGTGGCTTAGATCCGTTGCGGCTGAGTAGCTGCCCACCCCCCACAGAGGGCATGGACACTCTCATTTGCCTCAGTTCCCTTTCTCGTCCGCTTCATTTATACACATCGCCTGCCTGGGCACTATGATATTTAAATTGGTCACCTCAGTCTTAAACTGTTGAGCTGAATGAAACCAGGACTCTCTGACTTTTCACTACTCATCTTCCCCTCTTGCCTAAGTTTTCCCCAGCCTTCCACCTAACCCATCAGGCTGATGTGTTCCCTCCAACTAAACTGTAACACCATTTTATGTTAAAGAACACATGGAATTCAAGTGGCCCAGGCAAGGCTGAACTCCCAAATCCACCGCAGTATTTGAGAAAGGGGCCCTTTGAGCCCATAGGCTGCAACAGGAAAAGATGAAAAGCAAAGCTTGATTTCAAGGCTGTTCTTTGTTACCCAAGACCAGATGTTTCTGTAGACTCCCAACTTAGCCTAGAAGCTTCTCCAGCTTCTAGCATGGGGCCAGTCACAGGGTAGAGGCCCCCAAAATATTTGCTACACCCAAAGTGCTGTGTTACTTCTCATCAAGTAACTTCAAGGAACGCTCAATCTCGGTTCGTTTAGCAGTAATGAGGGTCCACTTCTAGGATCCACTTCTTTGGGGGATAATTTAGACTTAGGAAAAAATATATGGGTTCTATGACCTTCAACCAATTTCCCAACCCTTGCCAGTCACCTCATTAAGACATGCTTCCAGTTGTTGAGAAGACTGGGTGAGGGAATGTGCAAATGGCTGAGACAGCTCATCTCTTCACTCTGAATCACGCAAGCAGCAAGGGCATCTTCTCGTTAGCAGGACAGTTCATTTGATTCACATCTATAGGAACCAGCCCACTCTGCTCTGGCCCACATTTTCTTTTGCCGTATTTTGCCTCCTTTAATTTTTGCCAAATTTAGAGCCTGGCCACTGTCATCTCCCAGCACACAGTCCTCAGGCTGTTTTCCAACCTCTTTTCAGGTATCCCGCTCAAGCCTCATGACTGACGTTTGTCTCGTACATTACATGGTGTGATGGGCAGCACAGCCAAACAGCTTGTTGAGGGGTGAGCATGAGAGTGAAGAATAGTGGACAATATAACTCAAGCTGTCCTCCAGTGGAGACATGTTCCAATGTTGCATAAAAGATCAGGCACTTCCTAAAGAAGAAGTGCCTCCCAAAATTGAGAAGAGTCCCTTTAGGAATTACTTCATTGTATAATTAGATTCCCCCATCATGCTTTCAACCTCAAACTCTGTCCTACTTAATCATCTATTTTTCTAAGGTTCCATTCTAGGCATTAATTGTGCATCTTATGGAATTAATTCTGTAGGTATCCTCTGCATGGTCCAGTTGCACCGAACGGCCACATTTGCTAAGATGCTACACCCTTGGTCTTTAACTGGGATTGCCTTAGGACCCTCTAAAAGCAACTCAGAGCAAATCTAAGCTCGATTTTGACAGAGACAGCTATATAAAATATAGATACTAAATCAGCCCATAAGAGAATAGGAACTTCCAGGTTATTCAGCAGTTTGGTTTACTTCTTACAAACAGAAGAATACTGCACTCACTTGTAAAAAACAGATGGGCAGCTCTACAACCTTTCATCTTAATCATCTGGGCAAGTGGAGGGATCACACCTTTTGGGGACTTCGCTATGCGTATGGAAGAAAAGTGATGTCCAGGTTCTCTAGCAGGTACCCTAAGATGTCAAGGAAGCCTTCTCTATCTCTCCACAGCACTGTGAATATCTCTTGCCCTCTAAGCCAGTTCGGTATTATTGATGGAAATCCAGGAAATGGTCACATCCTCAAACAAGGAACATTTTAGAAGATTACAATTTTTATGTCCCTCCAGGCGGAGGTTAATTTAGAAGCACTGTAATTAGTTATCAAGACTTGGTAATGGTGCTAATTGTAAGCCTCGGATAAAGGATCTAATTAGGTTAATGATGAATTCAGCCCAGCAAGGGTATTTTCAGAACAGTTCTTTTCAAGGAAACACACACGCACATGCATTTTGTCTAGTTCAGAATATACAAATGTTCAGGGAAATGAGATGGGCAGTTCTTATGGAAACATAAGGATATCATAAGACCTTATTTAAGAGAGAAAAAAGATCAGTGTTGCAGAGTTAAGTGTGCAGTAGGGTCTAACAAGAAAAACATCAGAAAAAATTCTTTAACTTTCTTCAGTGCCTTCAAAGGGTAGGTGAATAAGCATGTACTTCTGATGACTGGAAGGTCCCCTGTTTGCTAAAACCACAATTGGTGGTGCTATGAAATGAACTGTGTCTCCCCAAAATTCACATATTAAAGCCCTAATGCCCAATGTGACTATATTTGGATATAGGTTTCTGGAAGTAACTGAGGTCATAAGGGTGGGGTCCTAATCGAACATAAGAAAAAAAGAGATCTCTGTCTCTCTGCCATGTTGGTGACACAGCAAGAAGATGGCCAGGAAGAGAGCCCGCAACCGGAAACCAAATCAACTACCACCTTGCTCTTAGACTTCCCAACCTTGAGAACCGTGGGAAAATAAAGTTCCATTGTTTAAGCCACCCAGTCAGTGGTATTTTGTTACAGTAGTCCAAGCAGACTAACGCAGGTAGGGTATGTACGTTTAGAGCTAGAAGCTGGGCAGAGCTGAATTTCTGCGCATAAGCTAGGAAAGCAGGGTGGCCAGTGCAGTTAGATTCCCGGAGGAAGGAGACCAGCCAGTGAGGTCACATGCTGTGGGGGAGGGGGAGAGAGAAGATGTAATGCGGCCTTTGAAAGGCACACAAGTATCAAATAAAGATTGACGAAGTTGTGGGTTATAAGGCATGTGATGGAAAAACCTCTTCTGTCTTTTATGACGTTTTCAGTAAGGTAGTTTTTAAATGACTGAATTCTGGGTTTAAATGGTTTCTCCTGTGGCAGAGGATGGAGGCATAAGTCTCGCAATGTTTGCCAAGGGGCTGGGTCGGCATTACCCAGATAGGCAAGGGGACCGGTAGTTGCCACATGGGCTGTATATGCACACTGTAGAGACCATCAAACAAGCTTGTGGCTCCAGACAGCCCTGTGGGCTGCTCTTTGAGAACGTTTCTTAGCTTTGTCATGTCTGGAGGACGTTTTGAAGAAATGAAGATCAGAAGACTGGTTCTAATTTCTAATCTTCATTTTCTTTGTCACTTTGGGAAACGACGAACTTTCTATGCAATGGGCTCACCATTCAAAAAAATGGGAATAACACTTACTGTTGCCTTTGTTTCTAAGATAATTATAATAAATAAGCTGATAGATATAAAAATGCCTTTCAAAAAAGGCATTACTAATTTTGTTTTCTCCTTTTTATTTTGCAGTAACTAGAGTCACAGACACTTGCAAGATAATACAGAGAGATCCTATACCCTCTTCACCCAGTCTCCCTCAATGGTTAGAAATGCTTTGATCTTAAATTACTATGTACAATATCAAAAGCAGGAAACTGACAGTAGGATCATGTGTGTGGTAGTTCTATGTCATTTTATCACATGTGTGGATTTATGTAACCACCTCCATAATCAAGACAGGCGCCATTCCATCAACTCAAAGACCTCCCGGGGGCTAGCTCACTGCCAGTCACACCCGCTCCCTTCTCCCCACCTCCTTAGCCCCTGCTAACCATTAAATTTTTCTCCAGTTTGATATTTGTCATTTCCAGAATGCTATGTACATATACCTTTGGAAACTGGCTTTTTCACTCAGCAAAATGCCCTCGAGGCCTATTCAAGCTGTTTATCAAGTTCCTTTTGTGGATGAGTTATAGCATTCTGTGGTATTCTGGGACATTTTAGTTGTTTCTGGTTTGGAGCTATTGCAAAAAAAAAAAGTGTTATGAGCAATTATGTGTAAGTTTTTGTGTAAACATAAATTTTCATTTCTCTGGGCGATGGTAAATGCCTAGGAGTGCAGCTGTGGGTCATATGTTAGGTGTGTTTACATTTTTTTTTAAACAAACTGCCAAACTATTTTCCAGAGTGGCAGCACTATTTTGCAGCCATCTATATGAGACATGCAGCTTCTCTGAATCCTTACCAGCATTTGGTATTGCCATTAATTTGTTAAATAAAATTTTTTATACTATCTAATGTTTTCACTATTGTTCCCAAGGCAAACCTTAATGTCAACAGCTCTTGGAGAAAGCATCTTTATCTACAGGAAGTGAAACCAACTTTTTGTGGTTTTATTTATTGTAGATATTAGGTGCTTTTATCTGTACTGGAGATCAAGTTCTCCAGGATTCATGGAAGATCTAATCCAGTGATTAGGCTGAGATTCACATTTGCTTTGGGGAGGACCCAGGGATCTAGTCAGCTGTAATCTGAAGATGAGGAAAGTCTGGTCTGCTGAAATGCTGCAGAGGATTCCCATTGGCTTGGGCTATCTAGAATGTTGTATCTAATTTTCTGTAACCAACACGGAAAGGCCACACTAGCCCAAACTGTACCCACTCTCATATGGACCCAGATTCTCCTCCCTGGCACACATTACTTTATGTCCAGGGCCTTATCCTAATTAGGGCCTTAAGGTACCTTGTCTATAATGTCACATGTTGGTAATCATGACTTTCTAACAGAAGGCCAGTGCCTCTGAGGATTGTTATCTTGCATAGAAAACTCTCTCCACCATCTTTGAAGAACAATTAAACCACTATCAAAGCTCCTTGGTGCAGTGGAAACTGAAGCTGTGTACTTTGAGCTAACTTCTCTTAGACCGTATGTGGGGTTTCTGGGTCTGGGTGCTGAAATTTTGAGTTTGTTGACAAGCCGTGCCAGCCATCTAAGGAAGGATTCCCTTGGCTCCTGCCATTTCCTGAGCCTGGTTCTCTAGCCTTCCTGACCATTCTGTGAGCTACTCAATAGCTTTCTAATAAATTCCTATTCTGGTTAAGTTAGCTCGAGCTGCTTTCCATTATTTGCATCTAAAAACTGACTAATACAGAAGGGCCATACTAAAATTTTAGATTATGAACCACATGGACACTTTTAAAAGATTTTCCAGAGGAAGAATGAAATGGAAGAGCAGAGATGGCTAGTTGTCTCCCAATATCCTCTCTATCCGATAGGTGTTCTCTTTACTGCTTGGTATTGAAGGCTACATTTCCAAGACTCCCTTTGCTGCTAGGTATGGTCGTGTGCTGAAGTTCTGGCTAATGAGATTTAAGTGGATTTGTGTGGGATTTCCAGGGAGATTTTTAATGGCAGCCCAGGTATATCTTTATACATCCTTCCTGCTTTGTCCTGCCTAGAATGTGGACCTACTGGTTGAAGTGTGCTAAGAATGGTGGATAAAAGGAATTGGGCCTTTGATGGGTAGAACTACCATCCCAGCACTGGACAGCCCCCATCCGGGCTTCTTTTAAATATAAAACAAGCTTGTATCTTGTTTTCTGTTAATTTGGCTTTTTCTCTTATATCCATCAATCCTAAAGCTTTTTTTTTCCCCCAGTCAATCCTAATCTTAACTAATAGATGGTAAAGAATGGAATGTGGGATTCTGGGAGAACCCAAACTCCGGTGGTTTCCTAGGATTCAAGAGAAAGGATTCATTGACTTCCAGCTTCTATGCCCATATCTACTTAAAAATGAAGGTAGCTATTAGGCCCGATACTAGGTGTAGTTACTTCATATGCTAATACATTTTGCTAACAAGTGGGTTCATTCATAATCCTATCTATTTCATTTTCTGCACTTAAAGGCCTTATTCTGAGAGGAGGTGTGCAGGCTGCGCTGGCTGCCGACGGATGGATGAGCAGCACCGCTGTGCAGGGTCACCAGCACTGGCAGCAGCATATGCACCTGCAGCTCTTCACACCACACGTGAGAGGGAAAACTGCCATATTTTTAAAGGCCCTACCTCTGTCTTCAGACTGTGAGCGTAAGATCAGTGGTGCCTGGCACAATGGCTGGGACACAGAAGGCTCTCAACAAGGGACCACTGCCCTTCCGTTTCTGAGGAGCTTGAATGGCACTGGGAGGACCTGAGCACCATGATAATTGGCTTAATGCACAATAGAAGAGGCGACTCCCCTGAGTTCACCACGCCTCGGAGGTCAGAGCGAGAATGTTGAAGAGTACCTCCCAGAACTGTGCAGGACTGGCAGGGTGTGGGATGGGTGGCAGGTGGGGGAGCTACCTGCACCCAAGCTGACAAACATGTTTCCCCAGGTGATGCACTTCATGTGAGGAGAGTGGCGGGAGGGCTGGGGTTGGGAAAGCTTGTGGCTCCATCTAAGAACGGGAGACTTCCAAAACGCCTGAACAATGACACACACTCACTAAAAACATGGCCGTACACTTAAACTATGAGAACGACCCATATCCATTTCTTAAGTCCTTAAATAAAGACTTTATCATAATTATTTTGGGGGCTGATGTATCTTCTTAATGCTTGGGGAAAACTGAACCATAGAGTGGAGGAAGTCTGAGCCCAAGAGTCATTTTGCTGAAATCAAAGATTAGATGGAACCCCAAATGGACAAATTAAGAAATAACGCTGGTGTACACTGATGTACCAAGTGGATTCCCCTTGCAATATCTTACTGAGATACTTGAGCATAAAATCTTCAGCACTGTGACATTCAAAGAGGTACGGCTAAGGTGGGTGGCAGGGCTTGGGGCCACTTGGCTGGGCTAGTAAGTGGGACGCAGCTGTCACCTGTCACCCAGAGTGGGCGCAGAATACTTGGCATGCCTTACAAGCTCTGTTTCCGCACCCTTCCCCTTCTTATCTACCTCCACAACCTTCAAATGATAAGCACACAGCTGAGAGAATATGGTTAGGAAAAGGGGAGTAAGGTCTTTTTACTATTCCAGTTCCTTCTTTGTACCCTTACCTCAACGTTAGCCCCATCTGTGGAAAGAAAAGACTGCACTTAGTGACCATGCATATCAGGCACAGTGTAAGCACTTTTTGCACACAGTGCTTGAACGCGGCAACACTGCGGTGTTATGCCTGCTTTAGAGACAAGGAGACTGAGGACCAGACAGCCCAAGTAACTGTCCTAGAGGTGACAAAACTAGAGAATGGCAGAGCCGGCTTGGAACCAGGGCATGTCTTACATCCAACCTCATGCCACTAACCACTGAGCCTCCTGCCGGAGTCCAGGGCGTAGGACACCTTGCTGCAAGACGGAAACGGCTCAACTGCGGTCCCTTTAACCCGCAGGGCTGGCCAGCATCCCTGCCAGCAGGCCGGGACAGTCGGGTTCTTGTTCTTCCTACCTGGCGAGAGTGGCTTTAAGGTGGGTCTTTGTATAGTTTGTGCCCTCCAAATATTAATTCACCCAACAAATAATTGAATGGGAGATTTGGATTCACTGGGTTCCAGGTAATCCAGGTTTTACAGTATTTTTTTTTCCTTGAATCTCTCTCACTATCTTAAATTTTTTTCCTATTTCTCCTTCCCTCTGACTCCTCTGATCTCCTCACCCACTAGGTGAGGTTTACCACTTGGCACTCTTTAGCTCATTCTCCCTCTTTTCCCGTAGCTCTGAGCTGGCACTGGACTGCGCTGATGGAGTCTGGGTACCCGATGTAGATGAACCTGACAGCAGTAAGAGCTACCGTTTTTTGAACACTAGTCATGCCCTGGGTGTTCTAACATGACTGTCACGCTTAACCCCCACCACGACGCAGAAAATGAGATGGGAGGAGACTGAAAAGCTTGACAAAGCTCACACCCAGAAGCAGTGCAGTGGAGACTCAAGATGAGCACTCACTCCCCCCACCCCTTCCCTTGGCCGCAGTGCTTTTCCTCTCGTGAACAAAACTTGCCTCTTTCCTTCTTCAACCAGACAGCCATTCGACTATACCACTCTCCCTTCACCCAGTTTCATCATTAGGGAGAAGAAATGTATTAGCTTCACACATCTCGGAGCTAAGGAAGTAGGGACATCTTGGTTGTCGAAACCTCAGGAATATGTGAGGTTTTAAGCCCAGACCTTGTGCTGTGGCTGGCGGGGGAGCTAGAGGTGGGCCTGGGCTTTATGGGTGCCCCCAGCTTGGCCCTGGAAAGTCTGGGTGAAGGGCGGGGGGAGGTGGAGGCTGTGGGGCGGCTCCGGTGTGGAGGGCAGCCCCATGTGCTCTGGGCTTTAAGGGCTGAGGCATTTTGTGCTGAACCAAGAACCTTCCCACTTAGCTAATTGAATGTCCTTGCTGCACACTGTGGTGCACCTCAGCAGGGGACAAACCTCATCTGATGTGCACACAAACTGAAAAGAGAAAATGGCGTTGGAGGGTTTAATGGAGCAGAGAGTGCTGCAATCCCAGGGCAACTCCAAAGCCTGGGCCAACATTCAGGCTCTCAGCCAAAGAAGGAAAGTGCTGTGAGTCAGCAGCCTGTCCCGTTTTCCCCTGAGGCCCAGGGGCTTCCATTAAATGCTGCAGTGTCCTGATTACTGAGGGGAGGGAGGCTGAAGGAAAACCACCATCCCTGTGCTATCTCTTCTCTCACAGGGATCCCAGAAGCTGGAAGGAACTGGTCACAGGGGAGGTGGCCGGCAGGAAAGGTGATGACATTCAAACACTCTGCCTCCTAAGGCCGTGTCCGAGTGGGCGAGGTAATTTTCTGTTGGGAACCTTCACATGTTGGTGACTGCCTGCGGGGAAATCTTCAGCCCTGCCAGCAACTGCGTGAAGGTAAAGCACCATCATGATCCGATGCTGGTCCAGGGACGAGGCCTCGGCGGCCTGGGTGGATCCCTCTGCCCATCAGCAGACCCTGGCCACAGCCCACATGTTAACTCAGGGGCCCTTGCAGCAGTCCAAACCCCCTTCTGGCCTTGTCTAACTTTGTAAGAATCCTTCCAGATTTCCTTTCCCATCCTTAGTGACCACTCACAGTCTCTTTGCGTAAGAAGTTTGTCTGGAGTTGGAATGCAAGTCTCCGGTCTCTCGATATCAGGCTCAGGGCTTTGTGCACTGACTGTTCTGCCACAACAGCAGAAAGGCAACACCACAAACACCTTCTCATCTGCATCACTTGTCATTTGAATTGCTTGCAGTGCGGACGCCAGTTTTTGATTCTTTCCCTCTAGCACAAATCCTGTTCCCGGTGTGAGGAGGGCCAGTCCCTGGCTCTGAGTCGCTTTATGATGCTCCCAAATTCCTCTCCTGCTGGGTGAAAACTCCATATGCTATCCAGGTGGTGGTGCTCAGAGGCCTCCTGAATGAAAGAGGATGGAGGGCCAGGACCCACATACTCTTATTTTTCTATGGGCTGTGACATCATTTACACAACAGAGAATTTCAGAGGGAAAAGGGAAACCTTTTCGTTTTTTCAGAGGCTGCAGGGAGAGTGGATGGACTTAACAGCTCTTGTCTATTTTAAGTAAAGTAAAAAGATGCGGTGTTGAGAAGAAGACAGAGCAAGATGTCAAAGTTACTTTGTAAGTGATTCTAAGCTACATAAGCTGGAAAGCCCTTTAGCCTGGATGAAACCAACAATATGGAAACCTAAACAAGCACTGAATAAGTCAACCATGCCGGTCAGGCTCACTCTTCTCTTTGCTCCCATTTACAGCCCTCCCTGTACATACATGATGAAGTTCTAGGGGCTTCCCAGGTCACCCCCTGGGAGAGGTAGGAAGCTGAAGAGTCTCAAAACTGGCTGCAGAGAACCAGCTTTAAATGGCTTTAAAAACCATCCACGCGGAGTCCCCAACCCAAATGATCAAATTCGACTGATCTGGGGTAGGACCCAAGTATGGATATTTTCAGAGGGTAACGGAAGTGGTAAACTTTTATGAAAAAGTATTTATAAAAAAAAAAAAAGTGTAACATCCATATAGTGACGTACGCAAATCTTAAGTATCCAGCTTAATGCATTTTTATAAATGAATACACCCTCCCCCACACCAAGATACAAAACATCATCATGCCCTAGAAGTCTCAACACAGGATTTTTATAAACTAAGTTCTTTTCTGAAATCATTAAAACTCTTCAAGTTGCAAAAGCATAACAACGAACTCAGCAAGGGTATTTAAAAGTCTCCCCTGTTGATTTTAATATATGGACAGGCTTGTTTGCATTAATTGTTGCTTTTGCCACATTTCTGGCCATGCAAAGCCTTCAATGAGGCATGGGTGTAAGGTTTTAATTTTCTGTTACTGATTTCTTAACCAGGTCATTACTTCTCAAGGTTCCTTTAACATAGAAATTAATGTCAGCCTCAGATACACTTAATTTTGTTATGTTGTCATTGGTTTTTTGGTAACTTTTTATGACTTGTTTATGATTCACAGCCTCAGCTCTTTCCAGTTATGTATGGACTAGGCAGCCCTTTTTGCCATAAAAAAGAATATCTTATGTGTGCTTGAGAAAAATAAAGGTGAGATTACACTCATTCTTTGTGGGTCAGCCACTGGCTGATGGTTTGCAAGTCCGGGGGCAAAATCTGGAGCCTGCTGATAGCTTGAGGGTAGGGATGTGTGAAAGGCAGGAGTCTGAGGAACTAAATACCTAGTGAGAAAAAAAAACAAAAACAAAAACAAAAACAAAAGCAATCATGCCCAGGCCTGGCGGAAATGTGCAGACTGCAGAAGCACAGCAGAGTTACGAGCTTAGGGAGACCAGCAGGAGGAATTCTGACATAGGATGGGAAGGGGACCAGGGAGGAGACAGCAGAAACCCCGGAGCCAAGGAGCTGTGCTGCCATCAGAGGCTGAGACACAGGCTGGCCTCGGAAGGAATCCAGCTGCTGAGTACAGCTGTCAGCAGTAACAGAGCTGGCGGGTGGGGCCGCAACCCTGTCCACCTGGATGAGGCACCTTATTCTCATTTGTACAATGGTTGCATATGGACTAGGGAGGCTCCAGGAGCAATGCTGAGTAACGCTGGCTCTGCACAGGCTCGGCATCTCCTTTTTTTTCTCCTTACACAGAGTTCCTAAGAAGCAATTCTTTTATTTTTTTTAAGATTTTATTTATTTACTTCAGAGAGAGAGAGAGAGAGAGAGAGAAGAGGGGGAGGGACAGAGGGGGAGGGAGAAGCGGACACCCCGCTGAGCAAGGATTCTGATGCGGGGCTCGATCCCAGGACTCTGGGATCATGACCTGAGCCAAAGGCAGACGCTTCACCGACTGAGCCACCCAGGCGCCCTGAAGCAATTCTTTACATGGCAGCTGAGTGGCTTTTCCATTCAAAACAGCCAGCTAGGTGGGGCGGCAGCTAGATGCCCACCTACACAGAGGCAAGTTCTGAGGGTGGCTGAGGTTGTCAGGGCCCGGACAAAGAAGGAGAATCGCCTGTAATTCCTTGGATGGTGGGAGAAGACAAGCCTTATGGTGGACATGAGTAACTGCCTGTGTGAGGGTATCTCTGGCCCTGAACTGACCAGAGTTTAAAAAAGGAAAACCCATCACTTGAGCTTGGCACGCCACACTCAACTTAAGTGTTTGGCAAAGAAAAGTTCTCTTTAGGCCAAGTAACCTACTCCTTATGTCTTCCTTGTTATTGTTATATACAATTTTGATTTGCATGTAACTTTTTAGGTTTATTAAAAGAAAGAGTGTGACAAACATGAATTTTGTAACTCAGTACAATAAAACAAACTACAGTGCATTTGAATACTAAAGTCTACATCTTGTCTTTGATTTCAGCAATGAATCAAATTTACCCATCATTGTTCCCTACGAGAACTAGGTTTTATAGTGAAAATCGCTCTGCTATAAAACAAAAGCAGGGAAAAAGGAAAATGACCCAAAAGTGAATTTTTGAAATCGAATTTTTTACCCGATGATCAATTAGATTTTAGGTTGAACAAAGAGTGAGTTTTTAAAGTCCACATGTGGTTTTAATTTACACAATATTGATAATCTGTAAACTTCAACATGTTTGCTCTCTCCCTCTCTCTCTCTCACACAGACACACACAATCAGAACACCTCCCCTCTCCTTTGCCTTATATATTGAATTTGGTTCCTGGATTCTGTGAACCTCTCCCTGCATTGCACTGTTTGTGGGTGAAGCACCTGGAAGTTCCTGGCTTCTAAGCAGGACAAAGCTTACTGCCCAGAAACAGGAGACCTTTAAGTGTTCAGAGATGGCAGGAAAAGCAAGTGCTCAGAAGAAACTGTGGAGGGATCCGGGCAGCAAGGACAGTCGAATCACCTCTTAAGCTCCGCAAACAGATGGTCCGTGACAAGACAGGATTCTTTCTGCTCTCATCCTGGTTCTGAGCTGCCAGCAGAGGCAGGGCTGACATGGGGTTGAGCTTTGGACTGGACCCAGAGGGGATGAAGAAAGGCACTTGCGTGTGCCGGATGTGTATGACAGTCCCCCAAACAACAGTAAGTCCTGTTGCCTCATATGCTGATTACGACCTGTGTCTCCTCTCATGTCCATTTGGGTGGGGACCCCAGAGTTGATAGCACACAGAAAGCCAATGAAAGTGAGCACTTGAAAAACAGCAAAAGGCAATAATATTCCTACAGGACCACTGGCTTTCTGTACTAGAGGTAAATCCTAGATATTACAAAAGGGAAAAACTTGATCACGCCAGTGTTGTTCTCAAACCAGCATTTACAAGACAGGAAAGGGACAGAATGGAGGCTGAAGTAAAATAAGATGGCTGCCGGCTCGCGTCAGGCCAGCCTCTTACCATAATACGGGATGATGGCCCAGGCCATGGCAGAGGCGTAGATGCCACCAACCATCCAGAACATGCAGAGCCAGCTCAGATGCTCCCCCCGCTTCTCTCGGGCCAGCACTTCAGCAAAGTAGGAGAACACCGTGGGAATGGCTCCTCCGATCCTGCCAAGAGGGACAGAGAATACCTGAAATCAGAGCCAGGACAGCTATGGGAGCTGCAAAGGGCAGAACCAAAGCAAGCTCTAACAACACACGCTCTCTCTCTATCCCAGCATATCCAGACATGTATATTTTCTATCATTTTAGAACTTTAATATTATAATCTGCTTAATATAGGGTTACTATCCCTCCAGAACCTGCAATTAAGGGATGTTACCAAAAGGTGGCAGCGGTGCCCTAGTCATGGGATTTATAGAGCTAACCTTGCATAAGAATCTGAGGGGCTTTCCACTCAGGGTTGAATGTTCTACGTATTTGCAAAAGTTACAGCATTGGGTCTAATCTAGTGAATATTTTAATGAACACATTTTTAAAAAGAGAGACTAGGATATGTCCTACCCATGACATGGTGACTTTGGAAAGAGCTTCAAACATTTCTGGGAGGCTGTCTGCCCTGTGACCCTGCAGCAGCTGGTCCTGCAGCCCAGTCAGGCTGTTGTGCTGATGGACACAGGCCGCCCAATGGGGTTGCTTTCTGGACTGCTCTGGTCTCAACCCAGTAGATCTCACTGCTGCCTCGGTACATGTCTATGCGCACTGGTAGAATCAAATAAGGTGCTGCTGGTTTCCATACCAACAGAACAGGGTACAATGCTTCCTTCCAGTAGGGTAACTCTAAGGGATGCTGACATGAACAGTGACTTCCACTCAGGTTAAGGGTTCTCCAATGAGGGTCTATGGAATAAATACTTTGTTCATTCTAGGCAGATGGGCCTTAGATCTCATCCAAATTTCAAACAGGTCTTGACCACCAATTTTCAAAAAACACTGTCTCAGAAAGTAGGATAGAATGAGAAAACATTACTTACCATCATTCCAAACAGTATATGAATTCTTAAATATTTTTTGAAAGATGTACAATATACACAAACAAGTTACAGAGAAAACACTTAGCAATACAGTTTTAAAAATATGTGCCGATTCCTTTATGTTCAGATTTCCGTAAGGTAAATTGCTATTGACATTTCATGTCAAGAAGTAAAACATGTATTTATGCAGTTAACAATAACTGATTTCCTCAGAGCCTTTGATGTGATAAAGAAGTATTGGCAGTGACCTTAGCAAATGAAATTTAAAGAAAGGCCTTATCTGTAGCAAACTGGGTGTACCAATCGAATCATGGGATTCATAATGTCATTCTGCATCAAATGGTGGGTCAAAATATAGCACCACTTCATTCATTTGCCCCTGCTTAAAGTGATATGGTGGTTATCTACTGCTAGATATGGGTAGATCACTTAGGCCAATGCTTTTCAATCTGTGGGCTATGAAATTAATTTAGTAGCTATAAACAGAATTTTAAAAATTGAAATAGAGATGAAAATGGTTACATACAACTCAAGTAATAAGGATGAGTAACATTTCTTTAAACTTTTGTCTTCATGACAAACATATTTATAATGTAGAAAGTACATACATATATGCATATACGTGTCTACATATAAATTTATATATAAACAAATATGTATATAAATGTATATTGTTTCTTAGTGGGAATTGCTATTGTGTTTCTTAGTGGGAATTGCTATTCAAAGACTTGAAAAAAGACTAGCTTGAAGCATCTATATCTGCTCCCCTGGGCCATGAATGTGGCAGTTCTACCCCAAATTCCTAAGCTCCATGTGACCTCAGATACAGCACGTGGCTATTTGGCACCATCACACTAGGGGTAGCCAAGCAGTCCAAGGTCATCAAGTGGTCCCCCCACACAAGAAAGAAATGCATGTGGTGGGCAGTCAGAGCTGGCTCTATCCCACACCACGTCAGACCCCCACAGTTCTCTCCCTGGCTTCTCAAGGACCAGAAACCATGGACAGCTGGCTGAATTTTAAAATTCCACAAAGCTCTGAACAGATTTAATGTGGTTTCATTACAACACACAATTTTAATAGGAAATAAAATGGCTGTGCCATAAATCATTTAATGCTCCTGCTTTTTTCATTTGATGTGAAGAATCCGTTTCTCTGCATCATAAAGTCCCAGGTCCCTAACCTATGACTTCACTTCTCAATGCATAAAAAAAGTCCCGGTTTTTATGGACTTTTCACATCCCAATTAATGTTTCATCAGGATTCTGGACATTCCATATGTTAAGAGCTATCACTCACACTTCATGAAGGCACAATTGCATGTACGATATGCCAGGCCACTCGGAAACGAGATAAATGTACTCTGGGGCGGCTAAAGTGGCAAGTGGAAGACTGTAGATTTGCCTGTGGGCTTACACAAATTATTGTTGTGTAAAAGAATACCAACTTTTAGGGGAATATAAGCAATCCAGCTGGTTCTGATTCAACGCCTCTTTTTCAAGGTGGTTATTTTTGCATGGATATCCCGCAATATCTATCTGCAAAGCAGATTGCAAAGAACTCTAATACCAATGGACACATGAGTCTGAAGAATGAGTGAGGGAGTCTATTGAAAGCCTTTGCAAAGTTCTTCAGATTCAGAGCCCTACAAAACAATGCAAGCATTCATACTTCTCCCTGTGGGCTGATCATCCATTTTAGGGAAAACATTACTCCTCGTGTTACTGTGACAGCCTTTAAGCAGAAAAAAACATTGCAGCCTGCTGTAATGTTAACTATTAGTAGTGTTTCATACAGCGGCAGAGATCTTAAACATTGTTTACACCAGACTGCAGGCTCCGTGAGGGTGAGGACTATATCCCATTCGCCTTCGAATCCCCATCACCTGGCCCACAGGACATGCACTCAGTGCTCCTCAAAAGAGCTGGATTGCTCTTGCTGATGGAGGTGCCATGCCAAATGGACTGGAGTAACTTGTTCTGAGGACCTAAAGATCTCCCATGAATGGAAACATACATCTTATGTTCTGGGTCAATGTAATTATGAGAGAAGTTGTGGGTGCTGGAATGGAGGTTCCAATAGCAACAGAGTCCCCAAAGAGTTCCTGAAATCAGTCTATGTCTGAGTTGTATGGGCACCTTTTGACCAGGTGCCCTGGTGACAAAAGTTACTTGGAACCCCTGGGCATAAGACACCGTGCAACCCTGTTCGGCACTCTAGGAACTTCCAAAATACCTTGGTCCCTTAAAGAAAACTGCTGCAGAATGCTATAATTACCAACAATAAAAATTCAGATAAGAGATAAAGCATAAGTTTTCATCACAATATGATTTTGTTCAAACTTTAAGTACTGAAGATAGGAAAAAGCTGCCCCCCCATTTTTGTAAGTAAAAAAAAAAAGTTCTCATTGTTCTACATCAATAGTTCATATTTTGTGTGAGGGGCTATGCATTTTCTGAATTGTTTTATTGTATCAAGATAAAATTTCTGAGAATACATGAAGAGATAACAAATATTTGAACGGCAGTTCTCGAAGTCCCACGTATCAGTGGTTCTTAAATACAGTTGATTGTGTTCTCCCCCTCCCAACAGACGTTTGGCAATGGCTGGATACATTTTTAGCTGTCACAACCCAGGAGGTGCAACTGGCATAATAAGTAGAGGCCAAGGATGCTGCTAAAAGTCCTAAAATACACAAGACAGCTCCTTGCAACAAAAAATTACCTATCCGAAGATATTAATAGTGCTGAGATTGAGAAACTCTTGTAATGGCGATTTAATATGGAAAATATACCTTGTTTTATACTAAAAATTCGTAATATAAGGCATGAAATGGTTATCTTTTACATTACCTGATATGTAATATATCTCTAAATCCAGTTAGCACGGAGACCTTTTTATTGTTCATTATATAATGATCAGTTAGCTACTGTTGAAATTTTCTCAAGTTCAATTTTGATGGAATGTTTACATAATGAAGCCATCAGATCAGGGTGGTTTGTAAAGAATTTTTCTCAGGATCAGATATTCAGTCTATTTTATTAACTGTCAAAAAGGGTCAAATATTAATTATCTTCGGTAAAAGGAGGCATAGAGGGAATAATAATTGAAATCCACACTCTATAGAGGTGGAGGATTAGCCAAATTCAAAATAATTGAATTGATACAACTGAAACAGAGCACTGATATTTGGAATTTCAGACTTGGAGTTATTTTTAAGTAAGAGTAAGGTTACATTTTTACAACTTTAATTGTAGAAAATTAAAGGAATTTAAAAAAATGTATCAAAACACATTCTAGAATAAGTTGGGACCACTCTCCGACCCCACTCTCCAGCCCACATGTGCGTGCGCGCGCACACACACACACACACACACACACACACACACACACCTCAAAAGGCCTACATATGACTCAATACTAGGCGTCTGGTGAATATCATGAAACATATTTATTTCCCTCAGTAATCTAAGGCAAATTCGCATGTGGGATATTGTGTAAGGCAAAGGGTATGTCAGCTTTACAGACACAGCTTCTCTGTTGGGAACACGAGACACATAAGTGTAAGTCCGTTTAGCGTTGCAGGATGAAAGAGAATGCCAAATACTACTGTCTGCACAAACTTCACTGAGAAACTGGGAAGCCTGACTGTTGGAAGGCTGCTAATTTCACTGCCACACCTCCCATTACTCCCGTGCAGATGGCAACTCTGGTGGACTATGTTTGTCCCCGTACCTCACCATACTGACTCACACTGGCTATTGAGGCAAAGACAGGGAAGGGCTCAGGGTTCTGCAGTGAAAGAGGGAGGCCGTGGACAAAAAGAGTAGTTGGACTTAAAATGGCTTGAACTATGAGAGTTTAGAGGAGAACCTGTGGAATGTCTGATGACTTCTCCCAAGGAGGGGTTCTCCTGAGTGATTCTGTTCTGCCAAAATTCCCCAGTAAGCATGTAACAAAGAATACTTTCATTCTAACTTATTTCACCATGTGACTGTCAAACAGTCTTTCACCTCAATCTTCTATCTCCCATTTCCATTGGGAAATGGGGCGTTATGGGAGGACAGAATTAAGGAGGAAGTGAATATGTGTTGTAAAGTCACATGTTCTATACTGACAATAGGCGGAGGGCAAAGTCCACCAAGAGCCCACTCTGAGAACTTTTATTTTAAGATGGGTATCATGGGTTTATAAAAAGAACACTGAATGGTGTAGTTTACACTGGGAATCACAATTACAAAAAAATTGCCTGAAAATATCCTTTTAATCCTCACTCAGAATCAACAAGAAAAGGAAAATCAACTACACTGACTGCCAGGCAAATTGCACAGCAATTCAGAACCAATTCACTACATTTTAAGTTGGACCCAGAAATAAACAATTAAAGCAGCAGCCCCAAAGAAGGACTTTTCAGTGACTTCCTTTTCATGAAAGTAAATAGACTATCACAGAGGCTTAGAGAAAAGAACACAGATCTAACTGTCTCTGAACGGGCTGGGGTGGCACAGAAAATGAGATTGCTGTATTGATTGGAAGGCACCTGTTCATGATGAGTACTCCAGATGGAAACAGGAGAAGAACACCTACCGGTAACCAAACCAGTCATCAAATCAAGAATGGGAATCTCCTATATCCGGTGGCAGTGCTAAAGGTTGTGTCATTCGGATAGCTTTAATTTCTCACTGTCCAAAGTCACAGATTCAAAAATCATATTCTTTGATAGGAGCAGTTGTTATTTTCCAATATTGTATGAACTATGGATAGAATAATTGGTAGGAACTTGACTATTTTAAAAATATTGAGATGTAAATATACAATTTGGGCATAAGTTGTGTTTCCAAGAAAACAGCTTCCCTAGCCCTTGTTTGTAATCAGGTTGGTGCCCTAAGCACCCAAACCTATTGTATCCACAGCAGCACAGAATGCTACAGGGAACAGGTGTAGCCATAGATGAGGATTCTAACACTGTCTTGAAAAAAAATTAATCGAGCTCTTGAGAGAGCTGGAAAAATCCATTCCCACAGCACCTAAATGGGGTCATGAATAAAGATAGTGATGATCACTAAGATGATCTATGAGAAATGATGACAAAAACCTGCAGACTTCTCCAGACACTTGCTGTATGTATCTACTCATCCATTCCTCTACTCACCCTCTCATCTACCCACCATCTACCTATCCATCCATCAACCCCCATACCCACCCCCTCCAGCCAAACTCTGCATGAGGTATATCACAATTGCTGGAGGTACAGGAACGAAGAACCCAAGTTCCTGCCTTCAAGGAGCTTACAGAGTCTTTTCTAAAGAATGCATATGGCTCATTTTTCCACAATTATAAATTTTAAGTCTGGAAGATCTTTTGTTCTGTTACTTCTCTCTTGGGATCAATGGCACCTGTGCCAAAGGGCATACTGGGAAATAAAGTATGCCCAAAAGGTAAACTCTTTGGGGGAAATTTTCACAAAAGGCATTGTCTAAGACAGTGCTTTCTAAGAGAAGTACCATGTGAGCCACATGTATAACTTTAAATTTTCTAGAAAAGATATTAAGACAAAGCAAAAAAAATCAGGTGAATTTAATTTTAATATACATTCATTTAACTCAACATATTCAGATACTGTCATTTTAACATGTAATCAATATATAAATTATCAATGAGGTATTCTGCACTCTTCTGTATGTGCTAAGTCTTTGAAACCAGTGCTATGTAATTTGCGTTTACAGCTCATGTCAGTCTGGCTACATTTCAAGCGCTTGGTAGCTGCATGCTGCCTCTTGGACAACACAGGCCTAAGGAAACCATGACCTCCTATTGATAATCTGGGTTTGTGATTATTTTGGGATTAAAGGTAATGTAGTCTGTTGCCTCATCTTTCATCCTGGGAGAGCTCTCCATCCTGACTCTCTGGGTCAGAAACATTCCTGAATTGATCGGTTCAAAATGTTTATTTAGTGCCTATTGTGTATTGGGCATTGTATCCTATGAAATCAGACATACTTCTCGTTGAATCTGAGACAGCACAGCCTGGTGGTCTGAGCATGGGTTCTGGCACCAGGCTGCCTGTGTATGACCACAATACTTACTGTGTGACCTTGGACAGTTACTTAACCTCTCTGTGCCTCAATTTCCTCCTCTATAAAATGGGTAGAATAAAGGGAATCTTCCTCACAGGGTCACCATGAGCTTTAGAGGAGTCAACAGTGTAAAGTACTTAGCATCTCTCACAGGGCAAGCATATAGAGGTGTTTGATAAAACACATTTTAAACGTTTTGAAAATTTTGAAATGAGCCTGCATTTTTCAAATATGATAAGGAAGTAAAACATATCCTAAGAGAAAGACTACTTTGAAGGGAGAACCTGGTAGTTCAGAATTAGACTAAAACTCAGAAGACTGGAGGATCTGTTGAACTTTTGGGAGCCACTTAATCTCCCTGTGCCTCTATTTAAAAAGGCACAATAGGGGCGCTTGAGTGGCTCAGTCAGTTTAAGCATCTGACTTTTTTTGGTAAACTTTTTAAAAAAGATTCTATTTATTTATAAGACAGAGAGAGAGAGCACAAGCAGGGGGACCGGGAGAAGGAGAAGCAGGCTCCCTTGCCAAGCAAGGAGCCTGACATAGGGCTAGATCCCAGGACCCCCAGATCACAACTGGAACCGAAGGCAGACGTCCAATCAACTGAGCTACCCAGATGCCCCTAGCATCTGACTCTTGATCTCAGCTTAGGTCTTGATCTCAGAGTCATGAGTTCAAGCCCTGCATTGGGTTCCACAGCGGGCGTGGAGCCTACTTAAAAAAAAGAGCATACTATTCTTGCATACCTATTTTTTATTTATTTATTATTTTTTTTAAAGATTTTTTATTTATTTATTTGACAGAGAGAGACACAGTGAGAGAGGGAACACAAGCAGGGGGAGTGGGAGAGGGAGAAGCAGGCTTCCCGTGGAGCAGGGAGCTGGATGTGGGGCTCGATCCCAGGACCCTGGGATCATGACCTGAGCCGAAGGCAGACGCTTAATGACTGAGCCACCCAGGCGCCCCCATACCTATTTTTTAAAAATGTTGTGGGAATAAACATGCTAAATATAAAACACCGAAGAATTCCAATTAGTGGGGAATCATTTCTACAAAGCTAAGGTGATCTGGTTATAATGCAGTTAATAGAAGGATATAGCAAATAGCTATGAAGTATGCATTTGCGAGGCTCCACTTGCAGAGGGAGAAATGACTCTTTGTTCCCGATGACATACAGATACATAGAAATTTCATTTTAATTTCTGTTGCTGTTATATTTCTCTCCTGACCTTTATGCTTAGCTGAGCCAGGCCCTCAGTGAGAAGCTCCCAACTCTGATATTGCCCAGCATCTGAAGCATTATCATTCCCATAATTAACAGTGACTGGAAACAAATAATTTAATTCTGGGGCAAATGAAAATGAATCAGTGGTGTCAACTCCATTTCCCATCTTTCTAATTTTCTATAGCAAAAGAGGAGAGGGAAGTGTCTGTTCCCTGGTGTGAGATTCACTTACAAAAGTGAGAGAGAGATGAATAATTCGTGATGCCCTATTCCTCACTCACACTGTTGTCCCCAGCTGGAAAATCATTCGTCGTACTGAATAAATATTTAAAGTCACACAGAATATGGCAGCTGGAATTTTTATGTTTCTAACAAAATATATTCATGACTTGGTGTGGGAAATTAAGAGGAAAGCACATTTAGAGGCAATGAAACCGTAAACCCAGGTAGACCTCAGGCTAAATGAAGCACTCCTTCGCAGTCTCCCTTATATGCAGAAACAGGAATTTAACACAGTGCTGCTAATGATGCTTCAGCCGCGAAATAAGACAGAACAGCTGGAAACCTGTGGCATTTGCAATAAAACTGACAGAAAGGCATCTTGATCTTGGATTCAGAAGGCAGTTTAGTTGAGTACAGAGTTGCCAATTCAAAAGGACTTAGTTGTGACTTAAGTCCTAGCTGTGTCTTCCTGGTTCCATCACTGCACCTTACTCTGCAAAATGAAGGCTCTGCCTGTGACCCAGAAATTCTTTTCCTCCTCTGAAATTCCCAGCATGTGGAACTAGTGAACAGGAGCTGTACCAACGTGGAGATTCTATCTGTAACAACGTCTATTCCAGTCATGCATTCTGGAACTGGGAAATAACCACAGGATGGATTCAGGGACCCATTGAGATGTAGCCTGAGCTACAACTCCATTATCACCCAACCTCCATGAGCCCCTACGCCGACTGGTAGATCTTAGTGACGTTTTTGGTGTCCTGGAATTAGTGTCAGTTCAGAGCCGGTGAGTCCCCCAAAGTCTGATTATCTCCTTTCCCCTCAGCATCACTACCCTAGTAAAAGGCCCTAAGTCCCTTGGGAAAGGCTGAGTGAAAGATTAAGGTATTATAGTGTCAGTGGTCCTGGGGTTCTTCCTCAAGGGACCCAGTCTCCCCTTTATTTGAGGAGTTCTGGGTCTGCAAACTGGTTCGAGTCTGGGAATTCACTGATGGGCCATGACTGTCTCCTGAGACTCATGACTTTTTATGATTCAAGTTAAACTTTCATTCACTTGACCTAGAATTCTGCTAATACAGATCAAGTAAGACTTCAGCAAACTTCCCATCTATTTCACTTCTGGCAACAACACCATGATCAACTAGCCAAAGCCATAGGTCCACCCCTGGCAGGACTGGTGTCCTTTAGGGTAACCAAACCTGCCTTGCCTTAAGCAGACAAGCCCAGCCTCTTGGAATTTACAATCCAGAGGAGGAAAGAAATAAACACATGAAAAGCAAGTATTTGCAGGGAGGGCTGTCTTAGAAAGGGCCTCTCTGAGGCCCTGAGCACTAAGGGCTCTGGGAGAAGAACCTCTGAAGCAGAAAAGATGGCGAGAGCAACATTCCTGGGAAATGCATGGAGCGTTGATGCGTCTGAGTGCCAGAGGCCTGCAACAGAAGAATCCCAACATTCTGAACCCTTATTTCCTTGGTCATTTAGTTTTACTCAATTTAAAACCCAGATCAGATGGGGATAGAGGGAGCTCTTAACTAAGTAGAAAAAATATATCTCTGGAGAAAGCAGAGCCTTGGCTGAGACAGCCCGGAGATTCAGAGACAGGGTGTCCAAATGCAACTCTAGAGCTGCTGAGAAAAGCCCTCTCTCATGGAGGTGGTGCCTCACACGTTGTGTATAGGTGACATGGCCCGTAAACTCGGCTGAGGAAGAAAGATAACTTTCTTCATTTTCCTTAACAACTTCAGTTCTCAGGTCCCCTCAGCGCCTGGATCCCACAAAACTCTGACTGTTTTGCCACCTGGGCTCCCCGCTCAGCTGCACTCCCAGCCTTGGGAATCTCCCTCTCTTCTCACAAAAGAATCAGGCCAACAGACACATGAAAAGATGCTCAACATCACTCATCAGCAGGGAAATACAAATCAAAACTACAATGAGACACCACCTCACACCCGTCAGAATGGCTAAAATTAACAACACAGGAAATGACAGATGTTGGCGAGGATGTGGAGAAAGGGGAACCCTCCTACACTGTTGGTGGGAATGCAAGCTGGTGCAGCCACTCTAGAAGACAGTATGGAGTTTCCTCAAAAGGTTAAAAATAGAGCTACCCTATGACCCAGTAATTGCACTACTGGGTATTTACCCCAAAGATACAAATGTAGTGATCTGAAGGGGCACCTGCACCCCAACGTTTATAGCAGCAATGTCCACAATAGCTAAACTATGGAAAGAGCCCAGATGTCCACCAACAGATGGATGGATAAAGATGTGGTAATACACACACACGCACGCGCGCGCACGCGCGCACACACACACACACACACACACACTGGAATATTATGCAGCCATCAAAAAGAATGAAATCTTGACATTTGCAACAACATAGATGGAGCTAGAGTGTATTATGCTAAGTGAAATAAGCCAGTCAGAGAAAGACAAATACCCTATGATTTCACTCATATGTGGAATTGAAGAAACAAAACAGATGAACATAGGGGAAAGGGGAAAACAAAGAGAGGGAAGAAAACCAAAGAGACTCTACGACAGAGAACAAACTGAGGGTTGCTGGAAGGGAGGTGGGCAAGGGGATGGGCTAGATGGGTGATGGGCATTCAGGAGGGCACTTGTGATGAGCACTGGGTGCTGTACGTAAGTGATGAATCACTAAATTCTACCCCTGAAACCAATATTACAGTATATATTAACTAACTAGAATTTAAATAAAAACTTGAAATGAAAATAAATAAATAAAAATAAAAACAAAACCAAAAAAACAAGAGAAGAATCAGGCTGGAAAAGTAGGATGACTCTCCCAGGGTCCCCAGTAAAGGGCAGGGGTAGGGTGGACTTGGATTTCTGGACTCCTAGTCCTGTGCCAACTTGGCAAAGGCACAATGCATTAACCTCTGGTATCATAATTTATGGAGCCTAGCTGAGTTAGCAATACACGGTCTGTGCTTTGTCAGGTAGATTATGTTATTTAGAAGTCAGCAGCCCTGAGCTGCTAGCTGAAGAATGATTTGTCTGTGACAGGGAGGACGATGATATCATGAATATACCCAGGCAGTCTCTGCTTTTGTCCTGCCCTTGAATTAACTTCTAGACAGTCCATTAGTTTGGAGTATTCCGCAACCACCATAATGGCCCTTTTCTCCGCAGTCAGTTGGGTTGACCACATCACAATCCAGAATTGGCGATTAAAACTGCCATCATAATTTGACCACAGTCAGGTACCTCTGAGTCTATGGATATCACTGAAATTTCCTTGATAAGACTAAATGGAAAGGACTGGGAAGCTCGGAACTTAAGCGGTTAGCCTTATCCTGACAGGCCAGTGGTATTACATAGGTGACAGAAAGTAAACAGAAGCCTTAGCCTTTCCTGGTGGCAGGAATGTCTTATCTTATGGACGCTGTGAAGGTCCTTTAACAAATAGCTCCAAATAAAACATGTTCTTCCTCTACCCCAATACACTGCTGCAGCCCCTTGAATCCATGATCCAAATTACCTCCCCAGGTCATCTGTGTATTTAGCCAATTTCACACAGACCTCTGAGCACCAAGGGAAAGCCTCCTTTCTCTATCATTCATTACAAAGTGAATTATTGATTTTTATCATTTTTTTCCCAAGGAAAAAATATTTTTACACTTTCCCAGACTTTCTTTTTTTTGTTTGTTTTAAAGATTTTATTTATTTGACAGAGAGAGACACAGCGAGAGAGGGAACACAAGCAGGGAGAGTGGGAGAGGGAGAAGCAGGCTTCCCGCTGAGCAGGGAGCCCGATGCGGGGCTTGGTCCCAGGACCCTGGGATCACGACCCGAGCCGAAGCCAGAGGCTTAACGACTGAGCCACCCAGGCGCCCCTTTCCCAGACTTTCCAACCTTCTTGGTTTTCTGGAATGGTCTACCGGCATGTCTTCACCCTAAGGAAAGCTCCTGATTTGTGCGACTTAGTCACATATTTGCAAAGTGCCCACTGTGTGCAGAATGTAGCATATGAAGGGCTATGAAAAGATGAAAAAGCACATCCGAAAAATCAGTGAATAATCCACCAGTCTCAATATGTACATATATCTTGTGGCATAAAATGATATAAAAATTTTTTTTAATATTTTGAATGGTCATAAAAGTGATCCATTAGTTTGCATTTGGAAATCTTTGTACCCCTGAAGTAACCAGATCACAGTCTTTCTCTATTATGCCTTATATTCCTTTTCATCTTAGTTCTGATTTTAAAGTACTATTCTAGGTAATTAAGGAAGACAAGTTGCCGTTCTCTGACCTTCTCTTTTGGCAAAACTGTGTTTTGCTGTGTGGGTACCACTCTCAACAACCACAACTGATATGCCTCTCAAGTTCATAACCCAGAACTGTCTCCTTTCCTTTCTCTATTTATTTACTTTTATTTGATATTATTCCTATAGATTCATCTTATGATAGATACCTCAGAAAGAACATCTCTAATGAAAATAAAGTTCTCAAACAGAAATTTTGTATTTTTACTAATTTTTTCCTTATCAGAGCAGAATATCTTGGACTCTCCTAATTAAGATATGGGGTTTTCCTCAGCTGTGGATTCACTTCGTAGAGTTGACAGGTGCTTCAAGCTCTTTAAAGACAATGACTACACCATTGGCTACACAGCAGTCCCCCATTTTCTGCAGTTTCGCTTTCCCAGGTCTCAGTTACCTGTGGTTTCAATTCCCTGCAGTCAACCGCAGTCCAGAAACAACTGATCCTCCTTCTGATTCATCATTAGAAGGTCAGTTACAGCCTAACACTATGTCACGAAGCCTACGTCATTCACATCATGTCATCTCATCACATAGGCATCTTATTGTCTTACATCACAAGAACAGGCATGAGTAGAGTACAATAAGATATTTTGAAAGAGATCACATTCACATAACTTTCATTACAGTATATTTTTATCATTGTTCTATTTTATTATGAGTTGTTGCTGTTGATCTCTTACTGTGCCTAATTTATAAATTAAACTTTGTCATAGGTATGTATATAGAGGAAAAAGCATAGTTTATATAGGGTTCGGTACTATCTGCAGTTTCAGGCATCAACCGGGGATTTTGGAATGTATTCCCCGTGGATGGGGCAGGGGGAGTATGATACTCCTCCATTGTACTGGGCCAACGTCACAACTTCTGTTAATTCAACAAAAATCAGGAACTTAACAAATGGAACATATTACATCTCAAGAAGTAGGCTTCCTACCAAGTTAAATATGCTGTTAACATAGATCAATAAAATAACATTTGCTTGAGACACATTCATCCTGGATTTAAGAGCAAGTCTGAATAGTTTGAACCTTCACTAGCTCATAATAGGGAGGACCAGGGCTATTTCTTGCTTAAACTCAATTTTCAGAAGAAAAATACATTTATGAATGCATTCTGCCAGAGAAACAAGATTCCATTTAAACTAAAATGAATTTCCTAAAGTAAAATACTACCAGAATCAGCCACAAGAACATAGAAGTGTGTTCTCTTTCCTGGACTTACATTTCTAAGAACTAGCATCATGGTTCCTAAGGCAGATGTGAAGATAGGGAAAGAAGTGTGGTAAGGGATAATTTCCCAGTAATGAGGTCCTCTAGAGTGGAAAACATGTATAATTATGAAGAATAAACACATTACTATGAAGTATGAAGGAAAAAAACCTTACCCGAATCCAGAAAGTAAGCGACAGAAGAGAAAGAATTCATAACCCTGGACAAATGAAGAAAGGAAGGCGAAGAATCCGTTGATAGACATGCAAATCAGAAGAGACTGCTTTCTTCCCACTTTGTCCGCCAGTCCTCCCCAGAAGAAAGCCCCGGCCATCATGCCAAGGTATACTACGCTGCCTGCAACACACAGAAAACAGAGATTGCAGTAATTAACACACTAGATCAAGTGAACAAGAGACAAAACACATTTTAGCATTTTGTATGAGAAAAAATTCCTTTAACAAAACACATCCTTCAGGATATACAAATCACCTTTCAAGTTGGAAAGTAAGCTCTGTTGGTTACCTTTAGCTGTCATGACCAATGACAAAGGCAAAAGACAAAATGGTGACGTTCTTGCTCGGCTCATGAGAATGGGTACACAGGGGGAAGGCCCAAGGAGTCTCCACACAGGACAATCCTGGACTTTGACTCACAGGCATGTTGCCTTTGGTCCAAATGCCCAGCTTAGCACATGACAAGGCCAAGATGGGAGACTGAGTCAAGGTCTTCCTAGTCAAAATGAATCCCCTAGTCTGCTTCAAATCTTTGCCTGCAGCAGATGATTGGGTCAAGGCCAGACTCTTAGGGACTCTCTAAAGGACTCCATGGGTTCCTTCTCCCTAGTCTCTCCTAAAAGTCCTGGCCCTTCCTTGGGAAGGAAAGGGAAGCTAGGGAAGGTAGGTTTAGAGACCACAAGAGTTAACCTTAAAAGAGTCTCAAACTCTGCTTATAAGAGAAAACTTTCTCTTCGAGTCAGAAGCTTAAGGAGCCTAAGGAGAAGAAAAATGGTGTTGCAGTTTGGGAACTGTTAAACTTACCATGGTTGGCTTTACTTCCATAGTGGAAACAAATGGAAAATCAAGAGTTAGATCGATGTTCCTCTTGGTGTCTCTGTGAGCACACATGTGATTTTTCTTTTCTTTTCTTTTTTTTTTTTTAAGTAGGCTCCATGCCCAGTGTGGGACCCAATGGGGGGCTTGAACTCACAACCCTGAGATCATGACCTAAGCTGAGATCAAGAGTCGGACCCTTAATTAAGCCACCGAGATGCCCTGTGAATTTTCTTTTTTTTTTTTTTATTAACATATAATGTATTATTTGTTTCAGGGGTACAGGTCTGTGATTCATCAGTCTTACATAATTCACAGCACTCACCATACCACATACCCTCCCCAATGTCCATCACCCAGCCACCCCATCCCTCCCAGCCCCTCCACTCCAGCAACCCTCAGTTTGTTTCCTGAGATTAAGAGTCTCTTATGGTTTGTCTAATTCACTTGCTTCTTCTAAAAAAAAAATAGGCCCCAGAAGCCCTGTCCCGAATCTTACTTAAGATGAAATAATATTAGGTATGGCAAAAGTTACTTCAGAGATGTTTGTAAAACGGTGTGTAATGTCTAGGGGAAATGACATAATTAATAAATGAAAGTTTGTTATATCTGGGTGTGGTATTTACAAAGCTACTACATCTCTCATCCATTTCTGCTCTCCCGCCTCCCCCGCCTCCCCCGCCTCCCCCGTCACCAAATCACCACTTGAATAGTTCCTTTTCAAAGGCACATTCAAGATACCCAGCAGCATCTAAGTAACAAGTTAGAAAAACACATTGATTGATTGCTTTAGATTAGTTTGGGAAATATCCTATTTAAACACTCACCCTGAATTCATTTGCTTAATACACAGTTAATGGATCAATACAAGACCCAGAAGAACACCTGGAAAAGTCTGATGACCTTGACATCAATGTGGACGCTGCTCTGCATATAGCTGAGTATAGGCAGGTATAGGAATGGCAAATGTTGGAGTCATTGTACAATAAGACAAAACAGAAGCCATTTTTTTCAGACTGGGGTACTGCAAAGGGGTGAGTGGCCATCCTTTGCCTTGATGGGGAATGACATATTTTTCTCTTTATTATGGGGCTAACCATAAACAGAGCATCCTTCTCAAAAAGAAAAAAAAAAAGATATTCATATCATGAAGCCCAGTGCCTGGTTACAAGACAATTTAAATAATGGATCAGCACAGGCGAAGGAATTCCCAAAGGAGACAGATTCACCCAGGGAAATGCATATGCAGCAAATCTCTTATTTACAGCACAAGGGGCTCAAGTCGGCTACTCAGGCCTCTCAGAAGAATAATCAATAGCTAAGCTTTTCATAATAATATCCGTGACTTTAAAAATGCCTACAAACCAGAGGGTGAGCTCCTTTAGATCAGGAGGGGCCCGTGGCTGTTGCAGTCCAAAGATGTGGGAGTCTTTCTTGTAGCTCCAGCCCCAAGGGCAAAAACCCGTACCTAGCAATTGCTGAACCCTTACCAGCTCTAAGTGTTTGTACGAATTAATATATTTGCTCCTTACAACAACCCTCTGAGGTTAATACTATGGAACCCAGTTCACTGGCATAGAGAAGCGAATGATCTGACCACAGAGAAGTGAGTAGAGACTACATCTCAACCCATCAGCAATTCTTCGTGCAATATGGTTACAATTCCTTTACCAATCCTGGCTGCCCTCCTAGGAAAACATCCCAGTTTGTCCCAGCCCCTGTGTGGCGGTATCATCCAGAACTGAAAGCACAATTTGAAAGGTCTCTGAGGTGTCACAGAATCAGGGTTAAGTCCAGGGGAGCAGAATATGATCGATGGGAGCTACGGGGAAATGCTGCTTCATTCTACCCAAGCCTATGACAAGGGGTCCACCATCTGTTCTCAGACATTCTAAATGGGCTCATTCCCAACCACTGGAGGGAGGTAAGGGGATCAATGTGGAAAACAGCTCAGCGGTGCCAAGGAAAAATGAAAATCCAGTATCTTTCTAAAAAGGACATGTTATGGAGGCACCTGGGTGGCTCAGTTGGTTAAGCTTCTGACTCATTTTCGGCTCAGGTCATGCTCTCAGGGTTGTGAGATGGAGCCCCACAACCAGCCCTGAGCTGGGCGTGGAGGCTGCTTAAGATTCTCTCTCTTCCTCTCCCTCACAAAAAATAAAAAGGACATGCTATGTTCCAAAGGAGGGCACCTCCCTTGCTTTTCTGGTTGTAGGAGGCATGATGCTCCTGCTGGACTGGGCTCTATATCCTATCATTCTTCTCATTCTGGACAGTCACCTGCAGCTTCATCTTCACTAAGCCAGACCACAGATTTATGAAGTGATGATTCCAGCACTTTAAGGACTCATAACTCGTTGCTAGATTTTCCCAACTGGCAGTAGCGTGAGAACACAGCCCCACCCTGGGAGCTCCTTAAAGCTCAGACATAGGAAAGGCTGAGTGAGCTGAGCTTGCCCTTGACTTCTGTGATGGAGATGGTTCAGTGACTTGACAAAGGGCAGAGCACCCACATTTATCATTAGCACTTTGTACTTAAGCCACCCCAAAATAATACTCATTAGAGATTTTAATATATAAAAGAGTAAAATAAAAATGGCCCATCCTTCAATTCCTCCAAATATCCTTAATACACACCCACACATACATATGTATATATATGTGTGTATGTGTGTATGTATTTATATATGTATGTGTGTGTATATATATATATATGTATGTATATTTAAAAACCCAAATATGCCTACATGGCCAAAAATTCAAAGCACATGGAAATATATAACATGAAACTAAAAGTCTCCTTCTCCCCTGCCCTTGACCCTCTTCCCAAAGGTAACTATTATCAATTTTTCTAATTCTTCCAGAAAGTTTATACCTATAACTATATAGAAAAATGGATAACCTTTAGGAATTGCCTGTTAAATATAGGTTTTTGTTCCTGTGTAATATTTATCTTTTCTCCTGTTGCGTTTAGGATTTCTAAACTTAGCAAACCAGAAATAAATCTCTGTCAGAATTTTCAAAATTACTTCAAGATACATTTCGTATATCCCACAAAAGCATGCACTATCAGCTACTAGGGGAAAACCAAACAGTTACTTCTTCATCTTGTATTTTTTCTATGCCTAAAATAAATACACCTCAACCGCCTTAAAAGAGAGAATGTTAAATTCAATTGTAAAGAATTTACTGGGCACCCACTTGGCCTAACTTTTCCTGAAGTGCTAGAACTGTAAGGATTGATAAGTCATGATCCCTGAGCTCACCTAAGGAGAACCTGAGCAAGCCTTTATCTGGGGCCCTACTCCAGGCCAAGAGAAAAGGGAGACAGCTGCACACCCACTATTTCACACCACCCTCCCAATATCCCATCTGATCATGGCCACTACAGAGTGGGGCAGCCAGGTCAAAACCTTCCATGGCCTCCTGGGCACAAATGACCAGGACAGAGCAGTGCTCAGTGCACACTCAGGGACCTGGGTTCCAAGTCCCTGAACTCTTTCTCTTCCATCCAAATGGCTCAGGAGTTCATAACTCAGTGAGGGAGACCTCAGGCACACAACAGAAGGAGTCCAGCCATCAGGTGCGCACTCCAGTAACTGGGAGCAGGGTGACAAAAGGTGGCTGGTAATTCTGACTGTGGGAAGGTTTCACTGAGAAGGGAATACCTGAGAGGATTCTGAAGGATAAGAAATATTTCAAGATGGTATTAAATTCCTCCATAAGTGATAGATTTAGCGAAACAAAATGTAGTATCAAGTTGTATCCACTTCTATTCTGGTTAAGAAGATGTTTCAGATCTAAGGATAACAATCTTTTGAGCCTACACTGCATATTATTGGTAATTAGACTGTCCCACCGGGTGTGCCATGGACAGGAGTCAGCCTCCCTTCTAGCTTATTTGAGAAACACAGCACAATGAGAAGATTCATTTGTTGATTGTGTGACCTAGTTAAAGCCAGACCTTTGAATGTTAGCAAAGGTACAGAGTGAATAAAACTGGAAATACTTGTCAGCATACAAACTGTATTTCCTGGCTTGTTTGTTTCCACGTTTCCATTTTGTTTTTGCTGTGTGCTGACGGGGATTCCCTGAAAACTCAGAGCAGGGATATATGCTCTTGACATAGACCACCCTCCTGCCCTCCTCTCCTCATGATGCTGCTGATGATCAGAATTCAAAGGTATGTTAATCGAAAGTCCCTTATTTTAAGCACAGAGAAACTGATGCTATGCAAAGCCAGTACTTGAAATCAGGTCTTCTAGATCATTGCACCTCAGAGTATGACCTCTGGCCCAAAAGCACAGGCACCCTGGGTGAACCTGCTAGAAATTCAGACTCTAAGGCTCCACTCCACACCTACAGAAGTCAGAAGCTGCATCTGAACAAGATTCTCACAGATCTGTGTGCATTTCGGAGTCTGAAGGCACTATTAGTCTGGTGTGCTTTCCATTAAAACAATCTCTCCAGCACATTTTCTTAATTAAAGTTTGTATTTGTCTAATACATATTTGATAGGAGGAGATGCAGGCTATGGAATATATATATTTTTAAAGATTTTATTTATTCATTTGAGACAGAGAGAGAGAGAGAGAGGGAGCATGAGCAGGGGGAGAGGCAGAGGGAGAGGGAGAAGCAGGCTCCCCGCTGAGCCAGGAGCCAGACGTGGGGCTTGACCCCAGGACCCTGGGATCATGACCTGAGCCGAAGGCAGATGCTTAACCATCTGAGCCATTCAGGTGCCCCAGGCTATGGAATATTTTAACTCCAAAGACACAGAACAAGCAAGATCTCCCCTACACCAGCTGCAGATATGTAAAGGGCAAGCAGGAAATCTGCGCCTCCCCTAGGACCTATCTCCTCAGGACTAGCTAGGGGCAGACCTCCGATGTTGAGAGAGGCCAGGCTGTGACTCTCAGATCCTTTCATGAATTGAATGAAGATTCTAATTCAGCTGGGCTTTTGGGAGGTTGAACCTGGCCTGCGGCTTTCTCTACTCTTCCTACCACAGCTCGGGCTCGGGCCATGCTTGGCCAGCCCAGCCCCTCAGTCTTTCAGAAGACCAAAAGAGGCCTCAAGCATGACTTCCTCACGGGGAAGTCTAACATGGGGGCTGATACCATTTATTTAATCATACCCTCATTTCCCCTGATGAGTATCACATTTCTATTTCTGTCTCTTTGCTAAGAAGCTGCTTTTGATTCTTTCTGACAATACCTAAGGGGGCACATCTTTTCCCCCTAGCGCCATTGTAAAGCACATTTAAACTTAACAGAACAATTTTAAGAAATGTATACAGTATTTTTCTCATAGAAATTTTTAACCAATAGGTTTTAAAAAATTGTTTTAAGCACCTCAGTTACCCATGGCTAATGTATTACTCTATAATTCATTGCACCATTTATTTACAAATTGGATTTCTACAAAAATCATTCTGTGGCAGTATTCTGAATTCAGTGATAAATAATCTCCATGAGGTGATGATCATAGTCACCTTTTATAAGGGGATTTTCTTAGGATAAAACAAATTTTAAGTCAAAGAAAAAGAAAAATAAGCACTAATTTGAAAAGATATATGCACCCTCTACATTTATTGCAGTATTATTCACAATAGCCAAGATACAGAAGCAACCTAGGTGTCCAATGATACACAAATAGATAAGGAAGATGTGATACACACACACACACACACACACACACACACACGGAGGAATATTATGCAGCTGTAAAAATGATAAGACTGTGCCATTTGCAACAACATGGATGGACCTAGAGGCTACTATGCTAAGTGGAATAAGTCAGACAGAGAAAGACAAATGCCATATGGTTTCATTCATGTGGAATCAAAACAAAACAAAACAAAACAAAACAAAACAAAGAAACAGAAAACAGAAACAGACCCACAAATACAGAGAACAAACTGGTGGTTGCCAGAGGACACAGAGGTGGGGAGACTGACAAAGTGGGTGTAGAGAGGTCAAAAATACAGGCTTCCGGTTATGGAATGATTAAGTCACAGGGATGAATGGTACAGCAAAGGGAATATAGTCAGTGGTATTGTAATAGTGTTGTATACTGCTATATGGTAGCCACACTCGTGGTGAGCGTAGCATTGTATAAAGAGTTGTCAGATCGCTATGATGTACACCTGAAACTAATGTAACATTGCGTGTCAACTACACTTCAATTAAAAAGAAAAAAAGTAAAGCTATGTTGAAAGAGAAGATTGACTTGGGCCAAAGCTATGCCCTAGTAATAGGATCTATAGGGATATATTTGAAAAGGCCAGATTCCAGATTGTTGTGATTTGGATACTTATGCAGATAAGTCCTACTTTTTCTCAAGGCTGTGATCAAGTTTTAGAATTTTTTTTTAAATTTTATTTATTTATTTGACAGAGAGACATAGTGAGAGAGGGAACACAAGCAGGGGGAGGGGGAGAGGGAGAAGCAGGCTCCCCGTGGAGCAGGGAGCCCGATGCAGGGCTCCATCCCAGGACCCTGGGATCATGACCTGAGCCGAAGGCAGACGCTTAGTGACTGAGCCACCCAGGCACCCTAAGTTTTAGAATTTTTTTTTTTTTTTTTTTGGCTACCACACTTGGATGAAAGACAGCCTTAGACATAAACTCAGCCTTCGTCTGATACACTAACTTTTTCACACAGGAGTCTATCTTCCACAAAGTACTACTTACCAAAGAGAAGCATGTTCATAGAGCAGGATTTGGCCTAATATTTTTTACCCTGAAAGATCTTTGCATCTTCTCTGGCCAGACCAACTCAAGGGAAAGTGTCTATGGCCTGTAACACACTGAGTGGTGCCCTCAAGGTGAGGACACATACGGACCTTCTCTATTCTAGTAAGGTGAGGGAGCCTTTGTTTCGGATTTTGAGCATGGTTCTTTTTTGCGCGAGGTCCTGAAATGCTAATATTACTACTGGTGTGAGGAAAAAAGAGAAAAGAGGGAAAGGAAATGAAGATGGAAAAAAGACAACAGGAAGAAAGAAAGTACTCCAGGCTGGTGTACAAAGTAAATTACAGCTTTTGGCCACCCTCCGCTCGAGTCCTGAAAAGAAGCCACCTGAAACAGTACTGGAAGAGTTAACTAATTTTTTAAGCCTCAAAGACTTATTTTTTTTTGCAATTTTAACCTATTCAAATGAATAAATAATATATGATTTCTTAAATTTAATTAATTTAAATAAATAATAAATAATTAATAGGCTTCTCTTACCCAACCCCTCACTTTTTCCAATTACTATTTTTAGTAGCCACAGGGAAGGACCGTTATGTGTTCAAATGCATCTGTGGACTTTCACAAAATCAAATACGAGTAAGGAAAGCAATAATAACCAAGGCGTATGTACACATGAAAAAGAAAAAGAAAAACCTTCCTAATTTGCAATGGAGAACATCTGCAACAAAAGTCAGCTCACCTTTGCTAGAAAGAACTGTAAATATCAGATGCAGTCTACAGCACATCTCTGACTTTTACATTTGGGAAGTCTGACATTTAAGTCCTTTGAGCCAGGCCGAGACGGCTGCAGTGGCTTGTGTAGGCAGGTAACGCCGCATCACGCAGCATTTCCTACTTGTTACCTAAGTCTCCCTGGGCACAACAAAGCTTCTGAAGGCCCAAAACCACTCTCACTGAATCCAGAGAGCCAAACACAGAAGCAGAGTCCTAATAAGGAAGCCCAGTCTTCTTTAATATCCTTGCTCAAATGGCTAGTATGCAGCATGCCCACTGGATAAGGGAAGAGATATTCAAATATGTTTTACATGGATAGCTCTCGAAGCCCCCCAAAAAGGGCAACTGCAGCCCCTAGGGTGTTCAAAGCATTAAAGACACAAGTCTTAGGAATGAAGAGCATTACAGAGAGCCATTTTATGGAACACCATGAGATCACCTATTACTTCTGCACCAATGGGACCTCTCTCTCTGGAAACTTCCCCCACTATAGGCCTGTGCTGAGGAAGAGAAGTGGTAAGTGACTGGACCCTTGCTTCCGGAATCCCAGTAACTGAGTCAACAATGAGCAGATGGTCACTGATTCCACAGCTCTTCCATGAGCTCCCACTGTAAGCCAGGCAACCTTTGGAGGCATGAGGACAGGGGAAGAGAAGAGCAATGAGAAGAGGTCCACAAATATGAAACTGGCATGGTCCTCACTCTTGAGCAGCTCACAGCCTAGTGCAGGGCTTTCAGACAATGGCTGCACATCACAATCATCGGGGAGCTTCAAGGAAAAGAATGCTGATGTCCAGACCACACCCAGAGGTTCTGGTCCTGGGGTAGGGTTTAGGCAACAGTACTTGTATAAAACTTCCCAAACGTTTTAATATAAAAGTGGGGCTTTGAACCTTTGGTTTCCCGGGAGATTAAAAACATGAAGAAAATTAATTACCATCAAATGAAATGCACGCTGTAATTAAGGTGAGTACATTATGCTTAAGGGGAAAAAAGGAAGGAGCGACTTAATTAGTTCCACACAATTCTGGAAAACTTCCCACAGAAGGTAGGTCATGCTGGGTTGTGACCAATGAGTAAGAATTCTCCAAGCAAGAGGGGAAAGTTCACAGGGAGAGAAGAAAGCTCAGTTAAAAGGTCTGGAGGTGTGTCAGAGCACAGCTCACTAAAGGGGCTCCTGGTAGCTGAGGATGGAGGGAACGTAGAGTTCACGCTTGGGGACAAAAGCGGCAGGAGACCACAATGGAAGACAAGTTGGAATCAATCCAAGGAGTTAGCGTTTAGCCTTTGGGAAACTATAAAACAGACTGGCCATCATCGGCCCCTGAAAAATTCATTCCAGAAACTGCAGGGAGGATCAACTGCAGTGGGGAATGATGAAGGGGGGTAGGATCCAGCCCAGGGTAAGGCACTCGAGGCCTGACGGGCCTGGAGCACAACATACAGGTAAGTACTAATTCTCAGATGTCAACTCTGCACTTGAGCAATCCTGAGAATGGATGATTTTTAAATCTGTGCTCCCGCCAAGGGGAAAAAAAAGACCAGCTTCAGGAATTATCACTGAGAAGTAGCCCTGGGAAGGAATGATGGCAACGTGGTCTAAGGCAGGGGCAGCGGGCTTGGAGAAGATTCACAAGGCTGGGGGTTTTTTGGCGGTCAGAGTCCACAGTTCTTGTACGCTGAAGGGTGAGGCAAGGAAGAGTAGACGGGCTTGGGATGGGTCCTCGTAAAATTCCTAAAGAGAGAGAACACAAGGGGAGAGTGGGCCTGAAAGGCCAGGGTCTTAAACCAGTGCGGGGAAGTCCACATCGGTAACCTTCACTATACTACCCATGAATGGGGCCAAATGGGGCAGTACAGGTGACACATGCAAATCAGTAAGGCCATGATCAATATAGCTCACCCTCAGGGATGCCTCATGAACAGAGCAGGGCTTGAGCTAAGTGTCTAAAGAACAAGGAGAACATGAGTCAGAGGATAGGCCAGATGGCCTTTTACATCCCCTCAGACCTACACGACAGCGAGGGGAAAGTTCTGCAGTGGGCAAGGGCAGGAGAAGCCTGGGCAGGTAAGCGAGGGGATGGAGCCTGGTTCGAGGGGCTGGGTTGGGTGTGTGGAGAAGTACATACAAGCCGGGTAAGTGAGAGAAAATCCTTAAATAGCAAGCCCCCCCAAATTAAATTAATTTCATAGACCATGGGGAGCCACTGATGGGTTCCTGAGTGGGGAAATAAGGCCACCAAAGCCCTAATGTGAAAAGACCAGGACATTTAGGGCAGGAATGGCAGACTTCTTCTCTGAAGGGCCGGAGGGAAAAGACTGCATTTTAGACTTTGCCGGCTCCGCAGGCTCTGTCACAACTGTTCCCCTGTGCACCTGCAGCACGAAAGCAGCCACAGAAACCACATAAGCAAACGGACATGGCTGTGTTCCAATAAAACTGTTTACAAAAAGAGGCAGGGAGCCGGCTATAGTTTGCAAACGCCACTTTGAGGACAAGTTTGCCTGTAGCAGCGCCGGGAGCAGGTGTGCAAGGACTGAACCAGCCAGTGGAAGTATCTGGGAGACAGTAGAAAGCCTAACGACCTTGGGGGGGCGGGGGCGGAGCAGGCAGTTCAGAGCCTTGTGAAAGGCAAGGATGAAGGAAGGAGAAGACAGAGACCCTAGGATCAACCCTCGAGGAACAGCCACAGGGAGAGAAGGAAAAGAAGTCTGGCCTAAGAAAGTGCGGGCAAGGAGACAAGCGGAGGGTGTGGATGGCGGAGAGAGCACCTCAGAAGAGTCCAGGGTTGCCCGGAGCGCGGAGACTCGGAGAGGACCTTCGGCTTGTCTCGGAAGAGGGCGCCAGTGGCCTCGGGGTGGGGTGGAGTGGGGTGGGGGTGGGGCGACTGCAGTGCAGCGGTGGTGACAAGGGGAACAAGCAGGGTGGCCGTGAGGCCCTGCAGGCAGGGGTGGAGCTAAGCACAGCGGCAGCTCCCGGGAGCACAGGGGCGGGACGCCGCTGGACCGGAGGCGAACCCGCAGCCAACACGAGCGCCCCGGGAGTGGTGAAAAGAAGGAAAGCATCAAGCCTATTAACATGCCCAGCACCGCCCTGAAAGCACAGCCGCAGATCCGGCGGAGCCCAGCAAAGGGCTTCTTCTACTGGAAGAGTGGGCCATTCTGGAAGAACAGTGCTCTCCTCTGTCTCATTTCCAGAAAATGCATGAAAAACAGGCTTACGAGAAATGCCTGAATCTCCTCAAGTTTACCTGCAAGCAATGAAAGGATTTTTTTTTTTTTTCCAGAGAAGTCTCTTTTACATCAGCGCTGCGAACAAACCAAGCATAGAAATCTAAAAGGAAGGAGCACTTTGGAGGGACAGAACAGGAACATAATCTTGGAGCTATGTCCACAGGATATCTTTTGGTATTTTAAGCAACAGAAATGCCTAAAGGGAAAGGGCTCCTGCTGCTTAACTCAGGCCATTTCCAGACACTGGGGATGCGACTGCATGGTAGGAAAAGAGGTCTGAAAATAGACTCAAAGATCACACTGTGCTCCATCCATACGAACTGGAAAATGATTACACAAGTCCTTCAAGACCCCTTTCCGAAAGCCATGTGGAAGTTTTTTGTTGCTGATGCGTTTTTTTGTTTGTTTGTTTGTTTAAGTTTAGGTGTGAGACATCACGATGAAAACCAGACTAGATCATAAGAGATTCCAGTAAATGAGAGAATTCAGTAATCCATTTCGGATGCTCCACCATGACCTTTTGTTTCCCCAAACAGGCAGATACCTGAGCTGTCAGCCCAGAGCAGTGAGTGAATAAATACCAGGATGGGCCTTGCACTAATGGATGTTGGTCCTAATCCATTACTGCTGGCCAAGGTGAGGTAAATTCAGGGCAGCACTTGCTGACACTTGAGATTTATTTTGTCATTAGTGATGAAACGCCACGCAAGGTCTCCTCAATCCCAAACTGTCAAAAGTACATTTAGGTATTTCAGGGAAGGTCACGCAAATATTCAGGTATTGACCCACAGGACTGAAGCTGTTCTTTAGCAGCTCATTATTCTTAGTATGATCATAAATGATTTGGGTCTAGCATGAGCAGTTAGCCATCTGCTTAGATTAGGAAGGAAAAAATGGGACTCTCAGAGTAAGAAAAAAGCAGGAACTTGAATCAATTACTGTATTACGGCTCAAAACAAAAGAATGCTGAATCCATTTTGTTTTGTCCTCTAGAAGCTAAGACAAGATATGCTAAAAATCAACCCCAAATGCCTCAGTGTTTCTTAACACATTGTAGTCATTCTTTTTTTTGAACCCTTACCCATTGAACCTCACCAGAAGTATCTTTCTCTTGCCTTTCATCCAAACCCTGTACCTTGAACTTCACCTCCACATTTTTTGTGAGCACACCCAGACTACTCTGGTTTTCGTGAGTAACTTCTATATATTCTCATCGACAGTCTGATTTGCACTCTTTGTCAGCATTTCATATGCATTTGTCTTAGCTTTACAACCAACTGGTAATCTGACCCCTGGTAGACACCATATCGTGGACAGCTGGTTCTGAAACTCCATCAAACTATGTTGTTCTAGGCACATTTCAATCAGTAAAACCTAGCTAATGTAATCTGAATTTAACACAGGAGTTTTAACCTAAGCCCTAGTACCAGTCACACACAACCATGCAACTGAGGGAACTAATATAATCTGAAATCCAGACCACAAGATCTTGAGTATCCCAAGTAAGTGTGATAAATCACACAGTTAAGAACTTTCGTCTAGAAGAGTGATACCCAAACGCACACATCTACAGAAGAGGCTTCGTGAGAAAGTTTCCACCAGCCTATAGTGAATGAAAAAAAAAAAGAAAGAAAAATAATATATGCCATTTCATCAAGGTAAATTTATTTAATTTAAAGATCTTTTATTCTAAGGATATGTCCTTCCTATTATTTTGATGTGAACGTGCCTTTTGTTTGATGAATTGATAGTGAGCATAAAGAGTGGTGTGTTTTGTTGCAATTCTTCTTCTTATTTTTAAAGATTTATTAAATCTTGAAAAAAAGTGTTTAAACTGTTATTTATTTGAGAGAAGGATAGAGAGAGAAAGCAGGGGGAGGGGCAGAGGGAGAGAAGAAATTACAAGCAGACTCCCCACTGAGCACGGAGCTGGAGGCTGGGCTGGATCCCAGGACCCTGAGATCATGACCTGAGCAGAAATCAAGAGTTGGCCGCTCATTGCTCAACCAACTGCACCATCCAGGCACCACACAATTATTATTTTAAAATGACCTTCCTTAGTGAAATAAAAAGTTGGCCAATCATTTTTTTTTTAATTGGACTTTAAAATCCCCAAAACTGGGAGTCACTAGTTATAAAACTCAAAATGGTGGGAAAAATATTTTGGAAATCCTGCACTCTGAAAAAAGGCTAACAGAAAAATGAATGTACTAAACCATGGCTCATAAAATGAATTTCTAACACGTAACAATAGGGATATCTCTTCATGCATGTAAGACAATTATACAACATGGCTGCAAATTTCTCAACACTCCTCTCACGAGGAGGTGGAGTCTATGTTGCCTTTCCTGGATTCTGGGCAACCACTTGACCAACAGAGTCTGACAGAAGTGATGCTATTTGATTTCCCAGACTGGGTCATAAAAGGCTACGTAGCTTCCACCTTGCTCACTTAGAACACTTGCTTTTGGATCCCTGAGCTACCATCCGAGAAGTCTGACTACCCTGAGAACACCTGGCACTATCCTCTACAGTCCCAGCTAAGCCCTGACCAAGGGTCAGCCATCTTGGACCCTCCAGAACAGTCCATCTGCCAACTAAACCACCACTGAGTGACCTCTGATGGCATCATGAACAGAAGGATCACCCAGCCAAGCCCTATCCAAATTCCTAACCCATTAAACAAAATATGATTTAAAATGTTAGATATAATAAATGGGTATTGTTTAAAGCCATTAAGTGTCTGGTAGTTTGTTACACAATAACACATACCTAGAATAGCAAGGTCCCTACACTTCTAAAGACATTTCTTCACTGGGATACCCAGACTACAAGGGAAACAGTTTTCCACTTTAAGCTTTAAGGAAGATCAAAATGGTTTAATTGTTAGTATTTCTTTTCTTACTGCAAATCGTTTCAAAATAAGAACATAATATTAAGGGAAACTCCCCTCCCCCCCTAACGTCCAGCCATAAACTAAATGGTGAATGGGGGACCAGAAATGAAGCTAGGTCATTCTCCCTCTGGCTCCTGTCATGTCTTTTTCCAGGAAATTCCAGGAAAGATTTGGGGGGTTTTATCTTGTTTTAGTGAGTAAATTTTAAAGTGGCGGGGGGAGAGAGGAATAAAGTAAATGTCAAGCAGGCTTGAAGCAGAGGGTGTTTTATGGGTGGTGGTGGTGGTGGTGGTGGTGGTGGTGGTGGTGGTGGGTGGTTTGCTTTTACAGTGAGAGATCTGGTCACGACTGCAAGGGGCAGGAACTCAGAGAGAGCACTCTCTCCCCAGCAGTAGTATATGGATTAGCTCCTAGAGGGAAGAACACGAGGACATAAATTCCACGTGCTCTGGAGCATGCACACAATGTGGCTGATTCATAAAGCCCAGCAGCAGGAGGGGACAGAACCACAGCTCTTCCTGGGAAACTAGGGAGCAGATTCGCTACCATGTTTTTCTCTATCCAAATGCCCTCCCCCAAACTGAGATTCTCCCGGCCCCTCCAGTTTTTCCATCTTGAGGCTCCACAATATGGTAAATCAGTGATCACTTAAATCTCACAGCACAAATTTGACTAAACCTGTTAAACTTTGACTCACTATGGGTGAGGCGGAGGGGGCGGGGCACCGTGTACACAGGGTTGTCACAAATAACAAACTGCTTCTTGGGGCCAGGCCGGAGCCTCACAGCTGTGGGTGCAGAGAAGCAGAACGAGGGTAGGGATCCGACTGTGCTAAACTCCCGTTCTCATTCAGGACAGTGCCATCCTGCACTCACCTGAGACCTGCCCCACCCCGATGGAGAGAGGCTGACAGAGGAGCAAGGCTTTGACTATAGCCCTGGCTACTTAACTGATTCCAGCCCTGTCTCTCACAGGCGCCCACACCCTGACTTTGCCAAAGAGATTCTGATTCATTAAACCTCTGGGTTGTATGGTTAGTTTTCATTTCAAAAGTTCCAAGTTCCGCTTTTGGAAATAATCAATTTTATGTAGGTTTCTAGACCTCTTGTCTTAATTGTTTAGCGATCTAAAGAAATGAATTACAGATAATCTTTCTAAAGTTCAGCACACTCAGGATGAGGGTTAAGGGTATCCCATCAGCAAATCAAGCTGCACACACAAAGCTGTCTAAGAATGTGGGCAAAATTTTAGCACTATTTAACCCTTTGGTGTTACATCCAATTTTCTCTCTACACTTCAACAATTATAACTGTCACTAATGTCTAAACATTCATAATTATATTCACTATCAATTTTTCATTCTAACTAAATATATATATTATAATGTATATATTAGCTAACTAAATTTATATATTTATTATAAATGTAATAGTTATCTATAATAGTTATAAAACTAAATTATATATATTTATTTTATAAATTTATATATACATCTAACTATATATGTATATGTATCTTCCTATTTAAAGGATAAATTCTCTTTTTAATTGTATTATACCTAATCCCTAGGCCATGGGAGTAAAATCTAGTCACTGTCAGATTTCCTTTTGTTTTATAACAAAAAGTGATAGAGATCAGTTTGTGTTTTAGGGACCCTACTGTTGTTGGCAAACTCTCACTTCTAGAGGGAGCCAAAGACTCCCCTCTTTTCACCCAGCAAGGAAGAAGAGTCCGGATTCTGTGAAGGACAAAATGGAAAACTTTGGAGACTTAAAAATGAAGCCAGTGTAGGGTGCCTGGGTGGCTCACTTGGTTGGGCAACTGCCTTCCGCTCAGGTCATGATCCCAGAATCCTGGAATCGAGTACCACATCGGGCTCCCAGCTCAGCGGGGAGCCTGCTTTCCCTCTGACCCTCTCCCCTCTCATGCTGTTTTTCTCTCTCTCCTCTCTCTCTCAAATAAAAAAATAAAGAAATAAATAAAATCTTAAAAAAAAATGAGGCCAGTGTAGTTGGGGTGGAAAATAATCTCTTGATTTGGATCATCTCTATTCCATGTAGAGTTTGCTCTTGTATCGTGCCTTGCCCCAACACAACCTCCCTGCCCCCTGCTCTGCCTCTAGCTTCTCCCAGGAACTGAGAGATTTTACCTTGCCTGGAAGCTGGTAAACTTCCTTACCTGTCTCATGGATGCAGGTAAAGGACATGAGGCTCCAGGTCTGAGACAAAGACTTTCACGCTCACAGCAACAATCACCAGGGTCAGCTTTCGGGCTGACCAAGAAGGAACGGAGCAGGCAGCTAGAGCCTGCCTGTGGTCTTGGTGTCATGCCAAACAAAGGGGAGCCCAGCTCACCAGGATAGGAGATCACATCCAAATTTGAAGACACATCCTCAGCTAGTAACCAAGCGTGTGCAGGTCTATAGAAGGGATCAACAAATGATGTTTTTGTGGAGCTAAGAATGGTTTTTTACATTTTAAAAGGGTTATAACAAAGAAGAATATGACAGGGATCATAGGTGGCCCAAGAAGCCCAAAGGATTTGCTATCTGGCCCTTCACAGAGAAAGCTTACTGATCCCTACTCTCCAGCATCCTCCATCCTTGGGGCGCTGTCAGCGTGCCGGGGGAGGGGAGCAGTACAGCAAACAGAGGATTCAGGATCGCTCTTCTCTTTCTTGTTCCATTAGCGGCACGAATGGCAGGCCTGATGGAACAGGGGCATTATGAGATTTTCTTGCTCTTTCATTCTTACTTCCCGTCCCCAGCATAAACACCAGAGGCAGGTAGATTTCTTTCATAAGATGGGGTTGAGGTGATGACTGTCACATCATCATTTTTGTGGGCAAGGGCTTGGGGGATTTCCAACTGCCACCGAGCCCTCAAAACACATCTCTGACTCTCTTTCGGAAAATGACTTCTTTCCTACCAACCACAATATTTCTCCATAAGTAGACACCACTATTCCACCAGCATGGTTTTTGTAGCCAGCCAAATTGTCTCGCTCCCTGGCAAGCAGATTCACCTAGTGCCACCTTTCTCAAGCCCCTCAAATGCCATGTGCTCTGGTTGCTAAGACTGGTTTCTAAGCAGCATCAAAGCGTCTGGCAGCTTTGTCAATGGGTTCCATGTAAAGGAACCAATTAAGAACATTACTATTGCCAACTTGCAATCGACACAGGATTTGCCCAAACTATTGCTAACTGGGCATTGGTGTGATGCAGTTGATGGATTCCCCTGGTGGGACTGAGGGACTCGATTGGTTTTGTTCTATCTTCTTTGATGCAGTAGTCCTCTCAGCTTTAGAAAGAAACTCTTAACTGACAAGCCTGAGATAAACTACATCACTTAAGTCTTTGTAACACCTCGAATTCCTAGTTTCCCACCACCCTGCCACAGTTTTCAGCCACAACTAAGGTTTCTTGGAATATCATGTCATGTTTAGATCTAAGTACAGCACACTAGTCACAGACTGCTGAGCCAGTCTTGTCACACCAGTACACTGGAGCGGTAGTGACAGCCATGATGTTCCCACAGTCATTCTGGGGATCACAATACTTCTGAATGGAATCATTAACAGAATCTCACCAACTACTAACCATCCACTGTTCCTGGATTAATTCATTTTTAACATACATTCAAAATTCTCCCCCGTACAGTCGAAATTTGATGGGACAATTGTTCATTTTTCATCTACTCTCGCTAATAAAATATAAGTTATGCTTTTATTTTGTTACGTTTCTTTTCATGCCCAGTCAATAAAATGCCTGATGTGGGAACCCAGGGAAGCCAGCAATACTTTAAATAGTGAAATAGTTAACAGTGGAAAAATAGGGGGATGCTTGCTGGAGTACCTACCACAGCTACATTAGCACCAAAGGAATTCCTCAAGATCAATGTTACACCGGAAGAATAAATTAAGCAATGGCGTCTATAGGGCAGTCTTAGCAACAAACAGAGCAGAGCAGGGGATTTTCTCTTCGGGATTAAATTCATCACTGGAGCACCCCTGGAAAGTCATTTCAGAACTACTAAACGCCCAGAGCCTACATATTTCCACAAAAGGGAGATTGTTTTATATTTTATGAGAATATCTGTGAGAACCGTTGCTCTCTGAACTTTACAATGCACACTTATTAGAGTGTAATTTAGGAGAGAAAGGTGAGGGCTTCCCAGGAAGGGGGGATATACTCACCTCAGGGCACGTGAAAGTCAGGGCAGTAGCGTGCAGGGCAGAGAGAGCCAGCTGCCTCCTAGGGAGACCCGCTGATGGGGCACCGGGCATTTGGTCTGAGAGTGCTACTGCCCATTATGATACCATCTCCAAAAAGAGATTAGGAATTTAGTAAATACTTTTTCACTTAATTACTATTTATGGATCTGTCATACACGAACATGTCCAAAATTTTAAAGAATCATCTTATACTTTTTGTTTTATTTACTTATTTGAGAGACGGAGAGATAGCGAGAGCGAGCCTGAGCAGGGAGGAGAGGGAGAGGCAGGCTCCCCGCGGGCAGGGAGCCTGATGTGGGACTCGATCCCACGACCCTGAGATCATGACCTGAGCTGAAGGCAGATGCTTAACCGACTGAGCCACCCAGGGACCCTGAGTCATCTTATACTTTCTGCTTTTTTGCTTGCCTGCTTTTGTTTTTGGCCAATATGATTACAGGTGGTGAAAGAGTTTTACCCATTATTGTCTGAGCTAGATCCAAGGTGTGGGTGAGATCCAGGGTGAGGAGGTGGGCAGGAGGGATCTGGCAGCTGGGCATGTGAAGGGGTGAGTCAGCTAAAGCAGGGAGCATCTGGTAGGGCCCCGAGATACAGAGTCCTGGAGGTCATGGGGAGCCAGCAAGGACTGCACTGGTAGGAACCCTCCAGGAAAGATGGTCAGGCCTGGGCATAGTAGAGAGGTGACTCTGGACCCATGGATTTTAGTGCAGAAGGCCATGGTTTATGTACAGGGTCATTTTCTAAGGCAGCATTTAATAGGAGCAGCTGTCTATTGGCTTGACCCCAGCTCACAGATATTTGCAGGATTTATTTACCATAATATCAAATGATGATTTCTACAAAGATGTCCTTTATTTTCATTTGTTGCAAGTCCCGTTTCTTTTATTACTTTACTATCAGATCTGCACTAAGTAAAGATATTTAATGGCTCGAATAGTGGTTTGTTGGTTCTAATTATAAACTTGGAATTAAGAAACCCAGTTTCTTTCATCTTCCCCGCCTTTAAAAGGTTTTGGAATCTGAGCCAGACCACCTCAGATTCCACACTGTGGGGATGTGGAATTCTGCTGTGTTCTTATGTGCTAGGTCAACTGATCAGAATTTCCTTTATTTTGAAAAAATGCCTCAAACTCTAACCCATGGGGGTATTTGCACCCTATCCCTTATCTTCATTTCTATTCTGGGTATGATATTAACACAAGATACTGCAGGGCAGAAACAAAATCAGGAGACTCAGGGAGAATAGTGGCCAGGAAGATCTGGGGTTAGCCAAGGGCAGGTGGAGGAGACAATGGGCATTTATCACCCACTCCCACCCTGCCCCCCCCAATCTTTCCTTCTGGCCACACCAGGTTCTAGACTGTGATTTGATTCTTGGCACATCTCTACAAGGTATTGCTTTCCTGGTCAGGGCTTGGCAGCATGGCCTTATTCCTCTCACTGGAAATCTTGATTCCATCCCTGCTCTCTGCCCCAGTCTGTCCTGCTGCCTCTCGTCTGAACTTAGCCTCACTGCACTGGCTTCCAGTTCCTGAATCTACTCAGCTACTGGCCTGGTCTTTTTGACTTTGGCCTCAACCTAACAAAAAGCAAACAAACAAGCACTACCACCTCCCCCAGGTCAACAGATATTACTCCTACTACTCAGCAATAAATAGGCACAAATGATTAATACACATAACCAATGATGGATGTCAAGGGCATTATGCGGAATGGAAAAACAAAAAAGGAATCTCCAAAGGTTACATACTTCGTGATTCCATTTCTACAGCGTTCTCAAAATGACCAAATTATAAAGATGCAGAGCAGATCAATGGGTTGCCAGGAGTTGGGCTGGGGAGATGGTGTGACTGACGAGAAAGGGGTAGCTGGAGGCAGTTCGTTGGTGGTGACGGAACAGTTCTGGACCCTATTGTGTGGTGAGGTTACCCAAATCTATACATGGGATAAAATTTCTTACAACTATACCCCCGCACAAACACAAAGAACAGATGTAAAAAAAAAAAACAAACCCAAAACACCTGTCTGAAGCCTAAATAAGGTCTGTATTTGAGTTAACATATCACAGAAATGTCAATTTCCTATTTTGACAAGATACTGAGATTTTGTACGATATTATATTGAGGGAAACTGGATGCAGGGTAAACAGGAACTCTCTGTACTAGTTTTGCAACTTTTTACGAATTGTAAACTAGTTTAAAAATGATTTATAAATATGTATAGCTCCTCAATAGTAAGGTCGTGACTTCCATTCCCAGCTGCAGCATGTCCCAAGAAGGGACAAAAAAATGACATGCAGAGTGCCAAAACTAGAGCTCATTTCCATTGCATCCTTAATGAAAAAAATCATATGGAATTAGGGTCAAGTTTAAAAAGCTGTGGTATTGAAAAACAAAAGAAAAGTGGATATGATTTAACCTGTGATCTGTCTTCAGCTGGCAGAACTCAAACAGTGGGCACATAAAATGGAGGGGACCTGCAAATTCAATGGGTCCCATCAATCAAATCTCGTTATTTTTTTCTTTTGGCAATTATTTTCTACGATATAGTTCTTACTCTACTATGAGGATTATAATTTCTTGTTTACATGAACAGCAGTCTTTGGTGTACACGGCTATTGCATGGAATGCGATCTTGAGACTATCTGAAAAAGGAACGGGCAATTCTCTAACAACTCATGAGTTCCTGAAAAGTATCAAAGAAGCCAGTAAAATAACTCTTAATACTTCTAAATAAGATTATTTAAAGAAAACATGTCATCTTAAAAAAATAATTGTTCTCATGTGACTTGAGTGCTCTGAGGGCTTTAAGAAAGGAGGTGGTGGGATATTTTTACGTGGACTTGACAACTGAGTTAAGGTGTTGACAGTCTCCATCTTTGCTGAGAAAAGGCAAACATTTTCCCAATTCTCAAAAGATAGTAAAATTCAAGTATTTATGGCATACCTGTGAAGATTGTGAAGACCATAGGAGGGGCGTATGCCAGTCAGGACCCTTTCCTACATCAGTGTCTGCCCTACTGTACCTAACCTAAGGGCCCCAGTATTTTTCTTTGCATTTGCAGAAGTTCCTTCCATATGCTCTGAGTGAGAGTTTACGGAAAATCAAAAGAGTTCATTCCTTCTTCTTAGGACAGGAAGCAAAACATGAGGTTCAAGAGTCCAAAGAAGCTGCTGGCCTCGCAGTAGAACATTTACAATGGCGGTCATCATAGGTCTAATTTGGTTTCCATTATGATATTCTTAGTGTTTGATGTGTGTGAGAGAAAGGGCTTGCAGAGGAGAAGATCTGCTCCTGAGGCTGGAACTGCAGGGCTAATGAAGAGCCAAGATGGGGTTGGGGCAAGGTCAGGCCAACGCCACTAATGAAGTACATGGTACCATTAAGGAGGGTTATGAACTAGCTGAGGTGACAGCATCCTTCAGATCTCAAACCCAAAACTCCTGGGGAAATTCACTAGCAAGCAGAGCTCATTTATACTATGTAAGCTTAATACATAAATGCCGACTAGAAGGGAGAAGAGTGGGGTATGGTCCATGTACATACTCATGTACGTATCATTTGTTCATTCTATCACTAATTCCACCAGTTTTTTTTTTTTTTTTCTTTGAGAGAGAGTGAGCAGGGGTAGGGGGCAGAGGGAGAGGGAGAGAGAATCCCAAGCAGGCTCCAGGCCCAGCATGGAGCCCAACGTCAGACTCAACGTCACAACCCTGAGATGACCTAGCCGAAATCAAGAATCGAACATTTAACTGAGTGGGCCACCCAGGTGCCCCTAATTCCACAAATGTTTTTTGAATAGTAACTATGTAGTTGGCACTGGCGACCCAAGGGTGTATAAATACAGAGCAACCAAAGACTGTTTCCTGGAGGCAGTGAATTTTGACACTGGTTCATAGGTGTCCAAGGCAGAGGCCTCAAAACTGGATTCCTCTGAATTCCCATTCACTGACCTGTGACTAAGTGCTCCATGAAACAAAGGGTTTTACAGCCAAGTCACTTTGGAAATGTATTAATAGCCTCAATTTTACATATGAAAGGCTGTGAGAGATCCTCTGGTAAAGACTTTAATACTTCATAGGATCCAGCTTGGGAAACAGTACCGTCAGGACTACAGACTGGTAAAGAGGTGTGGGAACACAGGCATCCATAGTGAAAGACAGGATCACCCAGGGGCGTCCGGGTGACTCAGTTGGTTAAGGGTCTGGCCTTCTTCTAAGGTCATGATCTCAGGGTCCTGGGATCGAGCCCCGCATCTGGTTCCCTGCTCAGCAGGAAGCCTGCTTCCCCCTCTCCCTCTGCCCCCCCCCGCCCCGCTTGTGCTTGCTTGCATGCTCTCTCTCTCTCTCAAATAAATAAATAAAAAATCATTAAAAAAAAGACAGGATCAAGCAAGTCATACTTTGTGCCCCATGAAATGTTCCAAGGCTCAGTCCACATAAACCAGCTAACTCTCCAGAAATGTCACTGATATCCAAATATCTGATAAGATGTCATGTAACATATATGCAGGGTTTTTACCAACTTTCTTCTGCTTGAGATACAAAGAGATAATCCATCATTCATAGAATCTCAGCATCCTAGAAGGCCAGAGGTTTTAAGATTGTTGGGAAATCTCTGGCACAATCTTCCAATTCCACAGATGGGTCTGGACAAAACTAATCAGTGGCCTGATACTGAAGGAACCCTGGGCTCTGATTTCCAGCCCAAAGGCCCTAATGAATAAGTACCCGCCTTTCATGTGCTCCATAGAGCAGGTATATATTGTGGGTGCTAAAAAAAAAAAAAAAAAACAATTACTAAGTCACTATACAAAAATAAAAACAATAAAATATGTATATGTATAGCCATTTCCTTGGAAGCAGTCATTAAACATTTCAGGTAAAAAAGAAAGTATTACTAGGGCTAAAAGGTCAGTAGGGCCTCAAAAATATCATTATCTGATGGTGCCTCTTCCCATTACCGTGTCATTGAGATTTTCTTATATGTTCAGTGTTAGTATAATCTTATTAACCTACTGGCTCATAGAACTTATTACTCTGAAAAGAGCTTTTCTCCCCCTTCTAAACCAAATTATCCAAGAGCACCCATCTAGACTACAAAGAGCTTCAGTAAAATGATCAATGATATGAAATTGTAGTCTACAGCTAACAGAGCTGAGTAACAGGTTTGAGTTAAAATTGGAGAACCAGGTGATAAGATCCACCATTTTCTTGTTTCCGTCCTGCATTTCACATAGTCGTTAAAATGGCACTGCACACATACTTGACTTAACTTCACAAAGCAAGTCAGTCAATTTGCCAAACAACTTTACATGTCTATTCTTTTTAAAAAACAGCTTTATTGAGATATAATTCACATGCTATCAAATTCTTCTATTCAAAGTATAACATTCAGTGGTTTTTAGTACATTCACAGATTTGTGCAACCATCACCACTGTCAACTTTAGAACATGTCTTCATCTCAAAAAAAACCTTGTAGCCTTTATGTTGCCCTCATCCTCTTTAGCCCTAAACAAGAAATGATCTACTTTCTGTACCTATAAATTTGCCTAGCCTATGCTGGACATTTCATATAAATGGAATGGTATAATATGTGGTCTTTGTGACTGGCTTATTTCAATTAGCACAATATTTTCAAGGTTCATCTAGACTGTAGCTTGTAAATACCTCATTCCTTTTTATGGTCACATAGTAGTCCATCATATGCATACATCAAATTTTATTCATTCATTCATCAGTTTATAGACATTTGAGTTGTTTCTACCTTTTATAATCAATAACATTACTATAAACATTCATGTACAAGCTTTTGTATAGACTTTGATTTTCATTTCTCTCAAGTATATACCTTAAAAGTAGAATTGCTGGATCATATGATAACTTTATTAACCATGTGAGGAACTGCCATACTTTTTACCAAAGTGCCTGCATTTAAATTCCCCCCCAGCACGGAGGGTTCCAATTTCTCCAAATCATTGTCAACATTTATTATTATCTGACTTTTTATTTCTAGCCAACCTAGTGGGTGTGAAATGGTATCTCATCTTGTTTTGATTTGCATTTCCTTATGACTAATGATGTTGAGCATCTTTTCATGTGCTTATTGGGCATTTGGAAATCTTTGGAGAAATGACTATGCAAGTCCTTTGCCCATTTTTTAATTGGGTTGTCTTCTCATTATTGAGTTGTAAGAGTTCTTTATATATTATGGACATAAGTCCTTTATCGGATGTATTATTTAAAATATTTTCTCCCATTTTATGGGTTGTCTTTTCACTTTCATGATGTTGTACTTGGAAGCACAAATGTTTTTAATTTTGATAGTCTAATTTGTTTATTTTTTTCTTTTGTTACTGGTGTTTTGGCGTCATGTCTAAGAATCCTTTGTCAAAACTAAGGTCATGAAGGTTTCATTTTCTTCTAAGAGCTCTATAATTATACCTCTAAGTCTCTGATCCATTTTGTGCTAATCTTTGCATTTGGCATGAAGTAAGGGTTCTACTTCATCTATTGCATGCAGCTATCCAGTTGTCCCGGCACCATTTGTTGAAAAGACCATTCTTTCCACATTGGATGGTCTTGGCCACTTGTTGAAAGTCAATTAACCGTAGATATATGTTTATTTTGGGACTCTTAATTCTATTTCATTGGTACATATGTCTAACCTTGTGCCAGTACCACACGGTTTTGACCACTGATGCTTTGTAGTAAGTCTTGAAATTGTAAATGCGCCTAGATTTTAAATAACAGTTCATTAATTAATTTGTTGTCTTTTTTTGAGATTGTTTGGCTATTCTGTGTCCCTGGAAGTTCCATATGAATTTTAGAATTGGTATGTAATTCCTATAGGGAAGCCAGCTGGGTTGTTTTGTTGTTGAATTTGTAGAACAGATTTAGGAATATTGCCATCTTAAAAACAGTGTCTTCCAATCCATGAACACGGGATGTCTTTCCATTTTTTTAGGTCTTCTTTCATTTTTTCAGCAATTATTTTTTTTTTTTAGTCTTAGAGTATAAGTTTGACATTTGTTTAATTTATTCCTAAGTATTTTATTCTTTTTGGTGAAATTATATAAATGGAATTGTTTTCTTAATTATCATTTTCAGATTGTTCATAGCTAGTGTAGAGAAATAAAACTGATTTTAGCATATGAATTTTATATCCTGCAACCTTGCTATTATGGGTTGAATTGTCTCCCCTCCTCCCTAAAAATATATATATATTGAAAAAAGGATATGCTGAAGTCCCTTAATACCTCAGAATGTGACGTTCTTTAGAAATAGGGGCACTGCAGATGTAATGAGTTAATATGACATCATACTGGAGAAGGATAGACCCTTGATCCCATATGATTAGTCTCATTATACGAAAAGGAGAGAGACACACAGGACAAAGATGGCCATGTGATGATGAAGGTAGAGACTGGAGTAATGCATTTACAAACCAAGAAATACTAAAGATTGCCAACAAACATAAGCTAGCAGAAGCAAGAAAGGATACTACTCAGTCTCAAAGGGACTGCCAACACCTTGATTTCGGACTTCTAGCTTCCATAACTATGTGAAAATATATTTCTATTGTTTTAAGTCACCCAGACTGTGGTACTTCGTTAGAACAGTTCTTAAAAACTCATATATTTGCTAAATTTGCTTATTAGTTTTAATAGTTTTTTAGTTAAGTCCTTAAGATTTTCTACATAAAAGATCATATCATCTGCAAATAATTTTACTTCTTCTCTCCAATATGGATGCCTTTTATTTCTTTCCCTAATTTAACCACTTTAGCTAGAAACTCCAGTTTCTTAACCCCAAGGGCTAAGTCTTGGGAAGACCCCCTAGGGAGCAGAGAGGAGAATGTAGAATGAGTACTAGGAGAGATGAGAGACTCCAGAAGGAGCCAAAGGCAGATGCAATTTCAGGGAGGAAGGGGTGGTTAACATTTCATTAGGCTTGGCCTCCAGACTCAATTCATGTGACACAAGGGAGCTTAGGGAAGAGCCTATTCCTGGGAACTCCTTTCAGGATCCAAGCTGGGGGAAGCGCTGGGGTCTTTACTAAACAGGAACAGCACAGGAGGCCCCACAGGGTCAGAGGAAGCACCTGCCCCATACTGGGAAGAATCTGGCCATCCCCTGGCTTCCTGACCTCTCCTGGCTTCACAGCATTCCATCTGGGATGCATTTCTGTGTCATAGCTGTAAGAATTTATTTCTCCCAGAGGAGGGAAATCGCATCTCTGGGGGAACAACGCATCGCTCTGTGACTGAGAAAATAGGATCGGGGATCCTACACACCCTGCGATGCACAGCAGAAGTCTGCGGGAGCCACCATCACACTATAAAAGTGGGGCGAGGGCAGGGGACAGGAGGCTTCTCTACTGATCCAGCTGAAACCCAGGGGGCAAAGCTGTAGTGTGTAGTAGTAGAAGACCCTCTCACTGAGTCGGAGGCTCACCCCAAGGGAGTGGTCAACGGGGAGCTGCCTTTGTTCCGGGCAGTTCTCTACCATTTAGCATTCCTATTTCACTGCTTAAATGCGAACATTTCAACAAAGTTTATTTTATTGTTAAATCCAGAGGTACCAGTAACTGATACAGTCTTCAATTTGGAAAAATAAATAAAATGAGATAGCAGCGGCTAACACACTTCTCTCCTGGTCTGCCAATTTCTCTCCTCTATATATTCTGGATGTGATTATTGGCACCTAATGACATAGGAACACTAGATAATGGCTACACATGTGCAATTTTCCCTTGCAGGAGAGGATTAATATTTTTTTTAGCTGCTCCAATCTATGGTAAAATTATGTTACTAGAAGCATTACCCAAAACAAATATACCACAGTACCTTAGAACCAATTTTTAAATACTGATTTGTTTTCCTTCTCTTTAAAAATAGACAGTAAAACTCAGTGATTAATCTGACATCTGTCCTTTCCACCCTCTGGAACGGTTTTCTTATTGAAGCGGCCAATGTCATTTCCTCAGCCACACACCCCGCCAAAGCACTCTCGGTCTGCCTACCTCCTCCCCTTGAAAGTCTTGCTGCTTTTGGCCTCAGGCAGCTGAGACTTTTCCTACCATTTATTCATGACTTTTCTCCCCTCACCCCTAAGCATTTGCTGAAGATGTGTCACTAGCCCCCCCCATTCCTCAGGATCTCCCCTTCAGCATGCATCCTCTCCCCTGCATCTCCATTCAAAGATGTCTCCAACGTCCACCTCTAGGGCTAGTGTCCCTGTCAAGTCTCAGGACGCACTTGTAAATGCCCTCCGGAGTCTGGCTGGCACCTCAAACTCGACAAAAAAATCACTGGGCACCAGCGATCACTGGGCTAAGGGTAGTCTGTGACTAAAACACCCAGTTCTTGCACTTATAACTAAACTCATCTTCCCTCCTACACACAGGCTCCCCGTACCTCCCCACCAATCCCAGAACTACAGTTTATATTTTATGCATTCCCACCCAACACAACACCAGGGCATGAAGCCTCAGTGCCTTATGGTATGTTCCTCTCCCTTGCTCCCATAGCTAGTGGGTTGTGAGGGTCCAGGAATTCACTGGAAAACACCCTCTCCTCTAACAGTCCCTTTGTATCACTCACAATCAGGCCCTCCACACCTACTGGCTGGACCACTCAATGCAAATCAATCTTCCTTAACTAATCCCGCTGGCTAATCTCCCCATCCTCTGGTCCCCACACTGTTTTGATGTGTCCAGGCTTTTGTCTGGTGGATCTCTGCATTTCCCACAAAATAGGGTGCAATTGTCTTGCACCAACTCAGTAAGAATTTGAGGAATGAACAAGTGGAGGAGCCCCTGCTGGTGTCTTTCTGTGTCAGAACTGCTAAATTTTGGAAAGGTTACATTCCACAAAGGCATCTCTGACCTATTAATGAGAAAAATGAGGAGCTAACCACACGATCAGACAGACAGCCCTAAGAAGCCAACCACTTCTCACACATATAATCGGCCTCCGCTTGGGTGTGTGTGTTTACAGCTGGATCGAGTCCCACTGCAGGGCTTTCCTTTGTCCCTGGGAGCAGTCTGGTTAGCTCTTACCAGTTTCCAATCAGTTTTTTTTTTTTTTTGACACAGCAGTACTTTTCATATTCCTGATTTAACTAGATTCTGCAGAGACAATAAGCCATCTCAGAAAAGTCATTTAATTTCATGTTACACGGGAGCCGGGAAAAACCTGAGGGATTCACATTATAATTTTATCACCATGGCTCTGGTACTGAGAAACTATTTCCACAAAGCAGAGTCACACTGTGCCCTTCACATCTGTGGACCATTCTGGGATGAGTGGCTGTAAATGTGGTTAGGGACGGTGATGCCCCCCCCCCCCCACCACCAATGTAGAAGAAAGACCGGGGTAAAGAAGTCAATAGCCATGTCCGTGGAGAAAAAAATGTGCATCCTTCAACTGTCGATAAGAGATTTACTGTTGGAAAGAAAACCTTTCTTCGAAAATGGTACATAAGGTTCCTTTGTAATGCATGTTGCTGTATATTGGTGAATAAGGGAAATACTCCCACTTACATTATCACACGCCCCATTGTTTAAAATCGTAGTATCACGTACAGCCTTCACTATCACAAATGATGGGGATGCTGCGGCTGCTTGGCTGGGGCTGCGGGGGCGGGGGGCGCTAAGACAGCGCTACTTGCAGTGGGGTTCCTAACCGCCAGCTTCAGCCTCGACTGTGATCCCAGCTCATCCTAGCAGAGGAACCTCAGGCCCACCCCAGGTCTGCTGTATCAAAACCTGCGTCCTCAGGTGACGTCTGCACATGGTGTCTGAGAAGCAGCAGTCTAGATCACAGTGTTTCTGAAACTTTCCTCTGAACAAGAATCATTCGGGCTGCTTATAAAACATATATACAGTTCCCAGGGCCATCCCCTAGCACTGATTCACAAAGTCTGAGACTGGATGTGATAGTGATTAAATGAGATAGTGAATTTAATGACTGATGGGATGCCCGACACACAGAGGGCAAAGAACAAACTCCAATCCCTCCGCCTCCTGCTGTTATCACCACTACCAGTAGGGTAGCCAGATCTAGCAAATAAAAACACGTGATGCCCACTTAAATTTGAATTTCAGATAAACAAATAATATTTCAAGTGTACGCCAAATGTTGCATGAGACATACTTTTATAAAAATATTATTTGTCTGTTATTTATTTCAAATTTATCTGGGCACCCTGTATTTTATCTGGCAACTCTATATCCTGATTTTGGAACATCTGGGAGAGGGGAGTGAGTGGCAGAAAAGACGGGTAAAATAGATTAGACCCAAGTTATGGAGAGCTTGGAATACCATACTCAGGAGTTTAAGGCAATCTGTAGACCAACCAGCAAACAGTTTGATCAGGGATGTGATGTGACCCAAATCCTCCACCCCACTCCCCCAGGAATGATCTGAAGAGCAATGGCAAGTAGGCTGCTGCAACAAGAGTCTCCATCCCAAAGACCCTTTAGGATGGAAACACAGAGGATGCAGGGGTCATAATCATGGCCAATGACCACATTGCCAAGAATAAGGAAGTTAAAATTTCAAAAACTTAAGTTTATTTTGCATTAATTCTAAACTCTTAAAGCATTTATTTAAACCCTGCCCTGATTCATAAAAATAATTTAAGCCAGCTAGTTGACTTTTCACCAGAGTAACTGGCGCATGGCTGAGCCCTAGCCTGATTTACAAAGAGCTATTTGCATCTGGAAAAAGAAAGATACATACTAACACACCAAAAGCCAAACTTCCAATGTCCTTCCAATGCCTACTCTGCCACAACCTTGAGCTTGGCTTCTGGACATCCTGTTTATCTGGTACAAAGCCTCACTTATAAAGTCAAGCAATTACCCAATAACTCCCAGTTTCTTCTCATAATCTATTTACTCTTATTTAACAGATAATTCTTAACAACCTTAGTTATCTAGTTTCCTAACCCACAGCACAGGTACATCGGGGATGATAAAAGTGGCAGCATCGACAGGATGATAGAAAGGGGTGAATAAAAACCAAAGTATTACATAAAGAATAAAAATCAATACCCTGAACCATCAGGACACACTTAAATGATAGAAGATAAATTTAGAAATAATATAAAACACTCTGATTTCCATTTAAGAAATAGGCTTAAACAAGAAGAGCTTTGACTTTTGAGGAGGTAAACTTCATTTACCTAAAATAAATACCTCACTTCCCAAACAAGTTACATAGCGAAATTGCACATTTTAATCTAATGATTACCTTGACTCCAAGCTTACTGAAAAATTGCCTACAGAATATTCTAGCTTATATTATTTGTTCCCCTCTGATTTTTAAGTAGCATAATTCATCTACATCCAAATCCCTCCCTGCACTCTCAAATATTCCCCAAGAAGCTCAAGGAGAATTCAGCAGTCTAGAATATTCTTATGTGAGAGGCCATTCGGCAAACTCCACACCCAGAATTAGTCTGGAATCTGTCAGGAAGAGAGCTACCAGGAGGAGCAGCTGCTACTAAGAACTGGAGCCCCATCAGGACCCCGATTCCTGTGAAAATGCAGGAAAGGGCTGGAGAAGTTGCTCTAGGAAGACATTTGTGTCTGTCCAGGGCTCACTGCTAGTTGCGGCAGCTCCTCAAACACGGGAGGCATGTGAACTCCATCCATCTCTGAAGACGGCTGTGAGCACCCAACCACCTCTAAAACGACTTCCTTCTGTTTTTTTTTTCCTTTTCCTTTTGAATTGTGTTAAATTTTCATAACACAAAATTTGCCATTCTAACCATTTTTAAGGGTACAATTCAGCGGCATTAAGTACACTCACAATGTTGTGCAACCATCACCACCATCTTTCCCCCAAGTTTCTTATCACTCCTAGAAGAAACTCTAACTTTTGAGTGGTAACTCCTCATTCCCTCTCCCTCCCAGCCCTTGGCAATTCTAATCTACTTTCTGTCTCTGTGAATTTGCCTATTCTAGATAATTTCTATAACTGTAGTCGTACAATCCTTTGTCCTTCTGTGTCTGGCTTATTTCCCCTAGCATAAGGTTTTCAAGATTCTTCCATGTTGTAGCCTGTATCAAAGCCATATCTTTTTTCTTCAAAGCATTTCTTTTATGGTTTACTTTCTATCTGTTCTTTCTTGTTTGATTTGACATTTGTTTCTTATTATTTAATTTCATCCTTCCTACCAACTCTGAACATTGCTAACCACTACGTGGCTTCCTCCTGTCCATCCATTTTCTCCCTTAACTTGACAGGATGGAGATGCTGACTTCACCTCAAGGTGCTATCTTCCTCACACTTTAGCTCATTGCTGTCAGGAAGCTGTCCCTGAGGAATAGCAGCTTTGCTTTTCACATTGCTGGAACAAACTGTGCCTTCCTGTTCCACCTGAATCCCCAGAAGGGGTGTGTGTGTGTGTGTGTGTGTGTGTGTGTGTGTGTGTGTGTGTGTGTGTGTGGTAGAAATATCTTTGCCACACTGCCATGAATGAGCCTACAGAAGTCAAGTATGGCAACCTATAACAATATGAGTGTGGGGAGGGAAGTCCTAGCATAAGGTCACAGAGGTAAATTGGATTCTTGATTCTGGAGGTAAAAACACACTCCCCCCCAAACTTCTCCCACATATGCCCCAGCTCCTGCTCTCCCTCTCCTGACTATGATACCCCCTGTGGGTAGATTTGGTTTCACTTAGTCATTGGGGGAAGGGTAAAGAGACCCCATTGTAAAACCTTACCCGGCAGCCTAAAACTTGGCCTCTCACCATCAGTTCTCTCCTTTCTGGTAGGTACATTATGTCCACATTAACTGGGTTAACTGCAGGTTTCTATGCTACCCACCCTCGGCCTCTTTGTAGAAAAGGGGCCACACATTTCATTCTCACTTTGGTTCATGCAAATCCCTCCCAAGGACTGAGATATTCTTGGTAATGATTTTACTTACAACAACTTTTTCCCTGCTCTTTGAACAGTATAAATACCTAAATTTCAATATCAAAAGACATCAGGAATGTAATTTATTTTGTGTCTTGATCTTTTGTCATTCAAATGTTACAATCTATTCTCCAAATGCTTGTTTCTCTGAAGAACAACAGAACTCAGTCTCCTAGAAGAAAGCTGGGCTTCAGCACTTACTTGAAAGCATCTTATGAACATCCCATCTTAAGGAGAGCAATGCCCAACTTTCTCATCTTCTCTTCCTGACTTCAAAAAGAGCCATACTGAATGTGAAGCAACCCCTTTAACTTCCCCTCTAAGAGTCTGATCCTGTGTATGCCCCGAAACGGAACTCTCCCAGGCACAAACCAAGGGCGCTGTGTGGACGCAAAGTGCATCCTAGCAACTCCAAGTCAATTTGCCCTACGAAAGTGCCAGGTGGTGTGACTCCATCCTGCTTTCCTTGCGCTCTTCCCTGGATGTCAGGAAAGAAGACGCTCTTCTTCGCCTCCAACCCCAACTTTCTCTGATGTTGCTTGGCTGACCTCATGGTACAGATGTGTACTGACCACTCCACCAAGCCCCAGCCTGGCCTCAGTGCGGGCTAGGAGGTCTTCTGTTTGGTTGAGAACTCCCTCAGCAGAGGCATAACTAGCAAAGTCCGTTGTCCTAAAGCAGGGTCTTCTCTTCTCTTTTCTTTTTTTTTTAATGGTAATTATATTGATATCATTTATTAAGGACAATGGTGCAAAGTTACTAGAAGAGGCAGTGTGAACAAAAGATGGTGAGACAGGCAGATAAAGTGGACACAGTATGAAGCCTATCACATGCTCGATTCCCCACCACCCAAGGGCACCCCATCCTGGCCTCTGTCCAGGGACCTTCCGTCCGAGGCTGAAGGGTGACACTTCTTTAATATGGCCTCTCTGCTGACTTTAGCTTTGGCTACACTTCTTGCCCTTGAGATGCCAGACACAGAGGGAGTGTTGGCAGGAAACCCCAGCTATGAGCAAGATCAGGGCAAATCTGAAAATTCCCCTCTGTACTGTTCTAGGGCTCTAAGCCTCCGGGTTTCTCTCATCTCCATCCAGGGTCTCTGGGGCACCAGCCTGCCTCCAGAGGACGAGAAGAGGAGGCTTGTGCTCTCCTTTTTTTTTTTTTTTTTCCAAAACAGAACTCAGCAATTTCTGGGCAACAAATACATGCATGCCCATGGTTGGGAGAGGGACTGAAGCCCTCTAATGATGCTGTCCCTACTGGATCTAGTCTCTCCACTTCTGTTGTTCTGAGATATTCAAATGTAGTGCCTTTACAAACACAAAGTTCCCCATTTTCTCAACATTTCCAAAGTATTTTAAGCCGGTGAGACTAGGCACATGATGTACTAAAATAAAGCCCATACTAATTTGACTACACTTAGCACCCAACAACCATAACTGCTTAGGTGAATGTTTACTGAATTATATTTGCACCTCGGTTATGCTTTTCCTTTGATCTTTCCCTTCTTCTGAATAATTTGAATCTGCCGTAAGTTCTTGGAAGGGTAAGACCTTGGTTTCTTATCTTCCTCCTCCTTTTGAATCTCCTCAGGTTCCCCACTACCTCATGTATATCCCCAAATAATGGAGTCTCTTAGCACAGTAGGCTCCTCTATGTTAATTGGGAAAAGGTGCTTATCTAGGTGGATAAATGACAAAAAAGAGTCTCCTCAGAGTAGAAGAATTAGCAAAAGTCCAACCTTTTTCTACAGGCAGGTGGAATCGGCCGCAAGCCAGGGTGAATGGCTTGGTGAGTGGAAGGAGGGCTGGATTCCAGCACCGGCCAGGTGTCTTTGTGCAGGTTACAACTTGCACAACTGTACATAGCGGCCCCACAGTATAAGCTGGCTACAGAAAGTGCGTGCACGAGGATGTTCAGCAGTTTCTCAGCTGTCAGCTTCCCTGTTTCCAGGTTTTGTCTTCAGAGTGAAAAAATAAACTTAATGGCAAAAATAAGCGATAGTCCAACATGTGGACATATTTGCTTATTTAAGATTGCATTTTCAATGTAATAAAATACTCATGAGAAAATTTATCATCTTTAGCATTTAGATAACAGAGAGATGTGAAAATAATTTAAAGATCGTTATATTGTTTTTAAGCAAATTTCTTACATTAAAAAAATTTCATTAGAAAAACTCATTGTGTCCTCATCATTTTATATTTGAAAAGAGATCTCAATTTTGAAATCGAAGATAAGAACTATACCCAAGGGCCTCTTTTACTTTTTCTCTCACAATCTTGAAAAGGCCAATAAGAAATTTCTAAGTTTAAGGTAAGAATGTCAGTTTGCAAAGATATGGGTTGGGAATACTTACTTCAATAATTTATCAGATTAACTCTTCAAGATGAATGTAATCAAACCATTTCCTACTCTCTGGAGCATTCTGCAGGAAGCGTAGGTCCTATAAAACTCTTGTTACGTAAGAATATTGAGAGGTTAGATTTCCCATGAAAGGGGGTGGTTGCATCTTCATGTTTGGAATTCAAACCTACAAGCCCAAATTATTTGTAGTTATTAGGTGATTAACATTTCAGATTGCTTTATTTAAACCAAGCTGCAATGAACAAATTCTCTAAACGGACAACGGATCAGCAAGTTCTACAGCAACTTCAGGGAGAATTCCACACTGAATCAGGATACGTAAGGCCAGGACCACCAATGGAATCAGAATCCTCATTCAGGAGTGTTCTAAGATGTAGAGATATAGGGCATCAGGATGCCAGGATCAGTCTTCAGGTTCAAAGCTGTATTGTGGGAAAACCTCTAACGAGCCTCCAAATGACAGAAAGGCATTTATTATCACACTCTGACCATTCCCGAATGCTGCCTATTGGAAAATTTCAGCAATGTGGCATGGAGTTTCTGTTCACTCCTATCCTGTGGAAATGGATCACAGACTCTCTGGATGGAGGAATCTTTTCAGGCTGCTTGGGCCAACTCCACTAAGACATTAGAAACTTCACTTCTCTCAGGAGAGTATGAATGACCAGAGGAAATAAGACCCAGGAATATAATGGCAACAAATTATTGAGACGTCTTTTCCAATTTGGCAATAATGAATCCAAATAAGATTTTGCTAGTGTTGGTGGACAGGATGTTTTCTAGAAGCCAATAATTTTTAATTCCAATTGGAATCACTGTGACAACTTAGAGGCTAAACAGAACCAGAGGGCGTACACACACACACACACACACACACACACACACACACACACACACACACACACACAGTGGATGTCAGACCTCCCTTCAAGATACCAAGGCAGATGTTAATGACAAAGGGATTAGGCAGGGTACACAGTGCTGATCCTGAAATCTGCAGCCTACGCTTTTAGAGTACAAAGACCCTCCTTTTAAATTTTAGAACACATTTACAGAAGTAGAAAAAACACTCCTAAAATTCATATGAAAGCACAAAAGACCCTGAAGAGCCAAAGAAATCATGAGAAAGAACAAAGGAGGGCATCACACTCCCTGACCTCACACTATACTATATCATCAAAACAGTACGGTACTGACATAAAAACAGACAAATTGACCAATGGAATGGAATCAAAAGCTCAGAAATAAACTCAAGCATATATTGTTAACCAATATTTGACAAGGGCGCAAAGAATACTCAATGGAGAAAAGACAGCCTCTTCAATAAACAGTGCAGGGATAATTGGATATTTACATGTAAAAGAATAAAACTAGACCCATAACTTACAGCACTCACAAAAACTGTCTCAAAATGGATTAAAGACTTAAGTGTAAGACCTGAAACCATGAAACTCTAGAAGAAAATAAATGAATAAAGCTCCCTGACATGGGTCTTGATTTTTTTGGATATGACACCTAAAGCACAGGCAACAAAATAAAAAATAAACAAGTGGGACCACGTCAAACTACAAAGCTTTTGCACAGCAAAAGAATCCATCAACAAAGTGAAAAGAATACCTATGGACTGGGAAAACAATATTGGTAAATCATATATCTGATAAGGGGTTAATATTAAAAATATTTAAAGAACTCCTACAACACAATAGCAAAAACCAAATAACCCAATTTAAAAATGAGCAAAGGACCTGAATAGACATTTCTCCAAAAAAGAGATATGAAAAGCCAACGTGTATATGAAAAGATCCTCGACATCAGTAATCATTATGGAAATGCAAATTAAAGCCACAATAAGATACCACCTCACCCCTGTCAGGATGGCTGTCACCAAGAGGACAAGAGATAACAAGTGCTAGCATGCATGGAGAGAAAAGCGAACCCTGTGCACTGTTGGTGGCACTGTAAATGGGTACAGCCACTGGGAAAATAGTATGGAGCATTCTCATAAAATTAAAAATAGAACTACCATATGATCCAGCAATCCCAATTCTGGGAATATATCCCAAGGAAACAAAAATTCTAACTGAAAAGATACCCGTACTCCCGTGTTTATAGCAGCATTATTTGGAATAGCCAAGACATGGAAAAAACCTAAATGTCTATTGATGGGTGAATGGATAAAGAAGTTATGGTGTACACACACACATACACACACACACACAGGAATATTATTCAGCCGTTAAAAAACCCCAAGGAAATCCTACCATTTGCAACAACATGTTGGAGGCATTGTGCTAAGTGAAGGCATTATGCTAAGTGAAACAAGCCAGATGAAGAAAGAGAAACACTGTATGCTCCCATTTATATGTGGAATGTAAAACAATAACAACAACAACAACAACAAATACCCAAAATCTAAAAAAAAAAAAAAACATAGAAAAAGAGATCAGAGCTGTGGTTAGCAAAAGCAGAGCGGGAGGAGGAGTAGGGAGAAACGGAGGAAGGTAGACAAATGGTGCAAACCTCCAGCTATAAGATAAGTAAGTACTAGATGTAATGTATAAAATGATGATTCTAGCTAACATTGTTGTATGATACACAGGTGAACCCTGAGCAACACAGGTTTGAGCCATATGGGTTCAAACTATGTGGGTTATATACACATTTGTTTTGATGATTACAGTACAGTACAGTAAATGTATTTTCTCTTTGTTATGATTTTCTTGTCTCTAGCTTACTTTATTATAACAATAGAGTATATAATACATGTAACATACAAAATATGGGTCAATAGACTGTTTATGTTACCAGTAAGGCTTCTTATCAACAGCAGGCTATTAGTAGTTAAGTTTTGGGGGAGTGAAAAGTTAACATGGGGAATTTTGAGTGTGCAGAGGGTTGGTGCCTCTAACCTCCACGTTGTTCAAGAGTCAACTACCTAGGAAAGTTGCTAAGAGGGTTCTTATTCCTAAGAGTTCCCATGATGAGGAAAAAATGTTTTGCCTTTTTCCCCCTCTCTTTTCTTTTTATTGTATCTATGGGAAGATGGACATTAGTTAAACCTAGTATGGTCATCATTTCACAATATATGTAAATCAAACCATCATGCTGTACACCTTAAAATTATACAGTGATGTATGCCAATTATTTCTCAATAAAACTGAGAAAAATATATAGAGTATACCCAGATGCTGAAAGATCAAAGCTTGGACTAAAACTAAGACTTCATCACTTTGTTATCAGCTTGGATATACTGGTCTACCAGTGGTCTACCAGTGGTCTACCAGTGGTCTACCTGACAGCACTGGGAATGGGTGATACAGACTGAATAAAAGGACTGATTCAATGAACACTGAGCCAGTTTCTACAAAATGCCTGCAGTTTAGTGGCAATCAGCAGTCAATAGGACTAAAGCAAAAGGTACCTCGAAACTTGAAGCTTATGTTGTTTTTTAAATATAGACAGCTAAAGATAAAGGAGCTAGAAATCTCGAAAGAATATATCTTCTTTTGTTAATACCTAAAAGAATAAAGGAGTGCATGGAGGGATGGAGAAAGAAATTAGGGAGAATTCAGCTCATATCCATCCATCTCAGCCTTCAAGGAAATCACCCTTTTTATAAGTGGCAAACAAAGTAAAAAAGGTAGGTAGGAGCTATAGAAGGAAAGGTTAAAAGACACATTTCAGGTCTATTAGAGATTTGTTTGTTTTATTTACCATTGTAAATAGGAATACCTAGAGTCTAAAATCACGCCTGTCACATAGTAAGTGCTCAATAAGTTTTTGTTGAATGAACATTACAGTTGTCAAGAGAAGATATACGAATGCCAAATAGTCTGACTTGATACAGTGGATAGCCAAGTATTGACTAAAATGAAAATCACTGCTCCATTTCTAGCCAAAAATGTATTCTAAATTAACAAAAATCTATATTCTAGAATTATTTATAAATTCTTTTTTAAACTTCCAAGAGTTTCCAAAACTGAAAAAAATGTCAAGTAAAATTCCATTCATATGTACAAATATATTCTTAATGCTTTGATGTTCGTGGTCTACCTCCGTTTTTGCCCAATATGCCAACTGCCCACCCATTATTGTGGATGGTCTAAAGGAAAACCCACATGTACTACAATAGGATATTTCTCCGGGAAACCCAGGGGACCACCAAGGTAGGCCTTCCACGTGCTAGCTACTTCCATCCAGTCCTACTCTGGACCTGGGTCCTACATGTTCCAGACCTGGACGTAACAGCACATCCTAAACAGATCCATCTTCAGGAGCAGACTCCCAGTAGTCAACCTCACCAAGACAGATGGAAAAAACCAGAATGGACATTTGGTTAATTAAAACAAAAAACCAGAATTGCCAAGACTGGCATCCTTTGGCAAGCACGTTCCTGATGGGAAAACTCTAAAGAAAGCTCAATTTGAAATCTTTAAAGTGCTATGGAGCATGGAATTAGAATGAAAGGTCTTTGCTACAGGAGTCATGTCTTCCCAGACTCCAGGCTAATATGGTCTTCCTTAAAATAGGGATGCATGTGGTCCCAAAAACACATAGGTTAAAATTTTTAGGTCAGGGCATACCACCCCTGACGGCATTTAGGAGGGCACTGCCAACATCTGCATCCAACTTTCTCTCCTGTTGGTCTTTCACGACCAACCACGAAGTCCCATTCGAAACAACACATTCTTACTTTAGATATATCAGTATCTTCAGGGAGGTCTCAAAGTGTTAATAGTCTCACAGACGGTCATCTCAAATATTTGTTGAGATTCTATTAAGTACCAGGAACTGATTGGGTAGGGGAGAGACAGTAGTTAACAACACAGACAAAAAGCCCTGGTCCCATGGGGTTTACTTTCCCTCTATTTTAACTTCTACTACTCTGCCTCTTTAAGATGACTTTGTACTATGGGCTGATCTCACGTGTTAATTCTCAGAGAAAATTTTATTCTCATTTGTGACTGTTGCCATTATGTACTGTCTATAAATGCAAAACAACAACAACAACAACAACAGAAAACAAAAAGCAAAACCAGGCAATATCCTCTATTAGGGTTTTGGAAAAGGACAAAAAAGATCGAATACCAACAGGTGATTACACTGTTGGAGTCCACAAACAAAAAGTGAGTTTTAGATCATCCTTGAGACACCAAAGTGGTATATTTCTGCCTGTAATTGAGAATATTGTCTTCTCCTAGGAGTAAAACCAATCGAAAGGATTTCAAATGAAAATGTTAGAGAACTGGAAAGGAACATGGGATGAAGAGCTGGGATGTGTGTTCCACAGTCTGCCTCTCCCAATACACAGCCCTGGACTAAGCAGGTCGCCCACATGCCCAGGGCTCCTCCCCTCACTTTTAAGATGACAGGGTCTGAAACCATGAGAGGCTATAGACTCTGAGAAACAAACTGAGGGTTCTAGAGGGGAGGGGGTGGGGGGATGGGTTAGCCTGGTGATGGGTATTAAGGAGGGCACATTCTGCGTGGAGCACTGGGTGTTATACACAAACAATGGACCATGGAACACTACATCAAAAACTAATGATGTAATGTATGGTAACTAACATAACATAATAAAATTTAAAAAAAAAAAAAGATGACAGGGTCTGCCTAAATCCCTAAGACACCAGCAGCTGGGAAATACCATGATCTCCCTTGATAATAGGAACCAATCCTTACTCATCTCAATCTCCCTTAAAGGGCCTTGGGCCACGCCCCCCACATAAAGCCACTGCATAAATAACTGCTTAATCCAACACAGAACCTATATAACACCAGAGTGGCAGCTGAAGTCACCGATATTCCAGATAAGATGTGTAAAAATTTGTGCTGTTTTTTAGCTACTGAACCCTTTATTCACCTAGCCTTGCTCACTAGGTTCGTCTCAAGAGCCGTCTGCACAGCCAAGAACTTCTTCAATGGCTGCACCGAGAGACCCTTTGCAACCTTACCAGCACGACCCTGCAGCACCCAAGAGTTCCACATCTCTTCCTTTCCCTGCAGGGAAAGGGCCTTCCCTTCCAGGCCTCCCCGCTCTCCTGGCCGCTCCTCTTGCCCCGGCTTCTCCTTCTCGGCCCTCCTCCTCACCACCAGCCCCGTAAACGGCATTTTGCAGGACAGCCCCGGCCCCCTGCTTAAGGTCACTGGCAGGGTCATCGTAAATGTGATGGCTCACAAACCAACCGTGCTTCAGCCCAAATGGAGAGCAGCCCACGGGGCTCTTCGGACACCCCCAGGGATCTCATAGTGAGAAGTCTAAAGCCAACCTTTCATCCTTCTTCCTCGTGATAAAACCTGTCCTCTGCATTAAGCAATTTGATGAATCGCCTTCTTTTCATCAACTGTCCACTTGCTCCACCATCAGATTTAATCGAGGACCAATCCTTGCTGACTCCATCCTCTGGAACCTGCCTTTCTTAAATCCCTGCCTTTTCCCCGCCGCGTTGGTGAGGTCCTAATCCCTCATGTGGTCTCTCAGCCTCAAGTCTCTTTCTTTACAGCTCTCTACCAGCTATCGATACTTGTTTCTTTGTACCGCTAACCTGCAGGCATCTGTGAGTTCTCCGTACTAGACCGTAACTTCTTTGGATATAGAAACCTTGTCCTTATTTGTCCTATCATCACCTGTCGTAACAGCGTGCTGTGCACATAATAAGGGCTCAATAAATACACTTTGGCAATAAAACATGGATTCTCTTAAAGTGACTGCACTTACCCCCTCAAAGAGCAGCTTGTTAGATAATTAAATATTTACTCTAACTTTCTCCCAGCCCATTAACAATGTTATATAAATACACAGACCATACACACAGACACACGCACACACAGGATGCTCTTAACTCCCTTTAAGTCAATCATCTTGCAAACGCCAAGAGATGATCTATCTCCTAAATAACTGAGACATAAATTGGTTCATATTTTTCATTCCTGGTCCTCCTTGAGAAAATGACACAATGCTCAGTAGCAAATGAGAAATTATTTTGCAAATCTATAACCCCCAAATACCCCCAAACATGGGTCATGCATCTTTCTTGTATTTTGATCCCACTGCTGTGACTTAGTGTGGTAATTACCTTACAAAGCTATTATTCGATGAAATGAAAATGGCAAAACACTTTAAATGCCTGTCTAAAAAAACTCTGTTAGAATGCAATTATAAGTGAAATTACAATGGCAAAATAATTGAAATGCGAGTCCGGAAGGCACAGTTATGAAACCATTAAAATGCTTCTGCTGAGGGCTCGCAACGTTGAGTGAAACCATACACTCCTGGGGACATATTTTTAATTCACTAAAGCAGTCAACATTCATGGAAAGATGAAAATATCTGGGCTTCGATTTTTCCACTGCATTCTCTACACTTCTGGGTGCCACCTAGGGGTGTGTTAACATCATCGGGGTTTGCAGGTTTCTGGGATGGACTGACTGATAAAGAGAACCATGGGCGATACTGTGCTTCCATTCAGCACCAAGAAGATAAAGGCACAAGGGCAAGCTTAGTTTAGATTTTCCTGAAATGTTTCCAATATAGAAGCTAGGATCACAACGTGAAAAGATGTTTGTCCTAAAATCAACCTTGCAATTATTAAATATGTGTGTGGATGTATTTCTAAGGATCTAGCTTCTTAAAATGTTCTGCTGATGTATTCCTTTTGCAAAATCTTGATCAATATTTTGATGCCAAAATAACTTACAGTAGTTATATCTGCTCACCAAAAGAAAAAAGCAAAGACAAAATACAGTGCTAGATACACAAGCGATACACTGAAATGATCAATTTGACAAATGACTAAGGACCCTCCTCTGAACCATGTTCTGCATTTTGATGGCTGAACACGCAGATGAGTCTACCAGCAAAAACATGCAAAATGTGCCCCATTCCCACCCTCTCTCCCTCACAGTCTGCTTCCATGGATCTATCTCACTCAGTTAATTGGCTAAAGAAAGAGAGGCTAGGAGGGAGTCATATAAAGAAACAACTATTAAAAGAATAAGATCCTTTTCTCATTCATGATTTTCTCTCTCACGACATCACAGAGCAGGTTAGAAAATGGCATTCTGGGGTGCCTGGGTGGCTCAGCTGGTTAAGTCTAACTCTTGATTTCGGCTCAGGTCACGATCAGGGTGGCGAGATCAAGCAAGGGAAATGAGTGGGAATGTTAACTAAGGCTTTGTAACAACGTGAACCTTGAGGGCATGGTAACTTAATTTTGTTTAATTTATTTAATTAATTAACTTACTTATTTATTTTAGAGAGAGAGTGTGTGTGCAAGCATGTGCAGGGGGAGGGGTGGAGTGAGGGTGAGGGAGAGAGAGAGAATCCTGAGCAGACCCCACGCCCAGCACCGGGCCCGACGTGAGATTGTGACCTGAGACAAAATCAGCTGTCAGATGCTTACCCGACTGAGCCACCCAGGTGCCCCACGGTAACTTTAAAACAAAAATCAAATCTGCTATCTAGATATTTTATAGAGAGGTCATATTATTTTTACACATATAATTTAGATAAATAGGATTTGAAAGAGATTTTAAAATTACATGAGGAGGTTTTTCCAGTTTAGGCACAAAGGTATGGACTTTGAAAAAGATAGAAAAAGTCATCTAGAAAAAATTCTATGAATAAGACTAACTGAAAAAATAAACAAACAAACATATACATAGATCATAGAAAAAAAATTAGCAGGGTCCCCAAAGTATTTAAATCGCAGTATTACACATAAAATTTGAAATATGAAATCACATTTGCCAGAGTTTTATAGAATTAACCTCTATATTTAGGAAAGTACTCAAATAGGTTTTCATATAATAATTTTATTAACTCCCAAAGGCATATCTTTGGATGTTAATAAAGGAGAAACCAATAAAACATTTATCATATGGTAAGTTAAAATCTATTGCCCTAACTTTGAAATGCATAATGTTATAAGTTGGATTGATGGATGGACAGATGATAAAGAAAATATGGTATTAAATGTTAACTATAGGATCTGGGTGGTGGATATATATGGGCATCCTTGTACAATATTTTTGATTCTTCTGTTATGTTTAAAATTTTTCATAACAAAGTATTGGGGGAAAAAATGCACTGCTCTAGATGAAAAGTATCTATTCTATTTGTTAACTGTGCTCAACAAATAATCCGGGTTCAGAGTTTGTCTCACGGACACAGTGTACTCACCTAGCCATCCGGATCCTGAATTTGGAATGCATAGGTCTGTCTCCGCGCTGGGCAACACGAAGCCAACAACAAACACCTCCACGCCGTCCGCCATCAGGGCCATGCCCAGGACAAAGAAAAGGGCCCACTGGAAACGGCCGTGACCACACTCTTGGATTATCAGCTCATACTGCTGGGCTAGTTCTTCCTCATCGGCTTTCCTCTCTGACTCCAGCTCCTGCCGGTCCTTGTGCACATCGCCCTTGGGCTGCCCCACTGACACAATGCTGTCCTTCCCTTGGTTCATACGGGGGATGCCCTGATACTCCCCTTCATAGATTTCCTCATCTTCATCATGACCCTCAGTAGCTTCACTGGAGCCTTCATCATCATTGGCCTCCCCACTATAGGTCTCTCCCGGCGGGGAACAGTCATCGTCCTCTTCATCTTGGAACCGACTGTAGGACCTCTGCGTGTATTCATCCTGGGCCCGGTCCACTGCCTGATTCACCTTCTTGACTGTTTGTTTCTTCACCTCTCGGGCTATGTCCTTGGCGCCCTTCATCAGTGAAGTCCTATCCTTGTAAGAGTCTTGCATCTTATCTCAACCGATGGCCAACGCGAAGATGGGACTTCTTCAGACTCCGGTCAGTGGTTCGGCCCTGACTGCATCATCCACTTTGGGGTCAGAACAGAACTGCAAAAGAAGAAAAACCACACAAATTATTTAGTATTCCTTTCTTGTCTTTTTTACCATTTACTTCTCAATCTCTTTTCACTGCCCCCTCAGACTAAGACACAGAATTAGCTTTTCCTTTCTTTGATCTCACTGTCCACATGCACACCGGATAATGACTCTCTCCAGGTGTGACTCGCGCTTGGAATACTTACGGGTTTTACTGTTGTTATTATTATTATTTGGTGTTTAAGGAACTCTGTCCTCTGGGAACTTTGATAGAATACACAGGCCTTCCCCCAGAGAGTAAAACAGGACATCTGGCGCCTCTAAAAGTACACTTAACACATTTTGCAAGTGTTATAAAGATATACTCTGATTGAGAAAAATAGTATTGCTCAGAGACATACACACACTGCAAAGGCAAAACCAGAATATGAGAAGAATCCTGTCTGACCTTATTTCCTAATAGTGAAAAAAAACCCAAAATTGCAGGCAAGCAGCCCTATACACGATGCTATTGGATCATATATATATATATATATATATATATATATATATATATATATTTGTAAAATTTGTTTCCCCTCTACTTCCATTATATCTCCTTCCAATAAATAACAAAGACTCATATGGCACCCAAAACCTCAACTGAGTATTTCCCCCTAGCATAACCACAGGACATGGACAGAATTCATCAAATGACTTCAGATACCTTTGATAAACACTGAATTGGAACATATAGTTTGTCTAGTCAGGGTCTGTCCTTTCAGAGGCCACCCCCAGGCTAGCAGGGACAGGTAAGCCGCATGCCATGCCCCTTCACAACCCCACCCTGTAAGTACTCCAAGCTTTGTCTCTACAATCTTCGTCTCTGGACACACACACACACACACACACACACACACCCCTTGTCCTACTGGCACTCCAATTAACTGCTGTCTTGGGTACCAGAGTCATGGGTCTCCCGTGACCCACCATTTGGTTTTCTTTCTCACTGAGATCACCCTATGTCTTGGCTTACGTTCGGGCTGAACACATGGTAACTGATCTTTCCCTTGTCCACTGTGCTGTCTCCTCTGGTGGCCCACCATTTGGAGAGATGATGTAAAGGTGAGAGTCACTCTCCTCCATCATTAACTCCCCAAGCTCTACTCTGTGGCAGCGTTGCAAACCATGAGTTACATAATAGCCATTTCTACCTTCTTTTTGTACCCAGTATAAAACACTTGATAAGTAGCTATACAAACATATACTTAAACGGCTCATTCAGACATCACAAACAAACCCAGCAATAAAGACAAAAAGATGTTTGTTTCTAAATGGACTGTGCATTTCATGTTACCACTGAATGACTACAAATGCCCAGGAGGCAAACAGAAGCATGGTTCTGCACAGCCCTGTGTTTTGGAAGACAGCAAAATGAAATTAAAATAAACATATGATTACAAGCCTTTTTGCCAAATGTCTTAATAGAGGGTTTTTCTGTATGTCCTCCTTTTTCTTTTTCTTTTCTTTCTTTCTTTCTTTTTTTTTTTTTTTGGAGAGCTGAGAGTCAGGGGCGGGGAGAGATGGGAGGATCCATGAGCTGAGTAAGAAAAGATGAGCAGGCAGTTGGAAAAGAGTTTGAGGATGGAGGCTCAGAGACTCAAATGATATACCTCTGTTTCATGGTGAATCGCTGAGTTACATATGCCAGACATCATTTTAATAAAACAGTTTGATTTCGTGCATACTCTATGCCAGACATTGTGCCAAGACCTCTCTATACATTTCTTAATTTTTTAATTTAATCCTTACTTCAATCCTCCAAAATAGGTATTACAGTCTCCATTATACAGGTGGGAAGATTAAGGCTTATTGAGATTAAAAAAGTGGCCCAGGGTCACAATGTCAGTGGAGGTGCTGGGGCTCCAGCCCAGATGTGTCTGACTCCAAAGACTTGCCCCTTACCCCTCTCTGCTTCACCCAGTGCTCTTGCTAAGGTCTTACGAAATGCAGTAGCATGCTTCCGGGTCATTCTGATAGCTTGGTTTCCTACACAAAAAATTGTTTTATAGCCTCTTGCCTAAATCATCTTGTAGGTTCTGAAACAAGGGGAATTATTGTGAAGATATCACTCATGATAGGTTTTATATAGATAATAATTCCAAAACATGGTCTTGTTGGTTCAGATAAACCATCCCAACATGATGGCTGTACTTCAAAAGATGATCCTGTAGTCATTCTAAGATGTCTGTGGCCAAGAAGGGCAGGAAAGAAGGCAAAGCAATGAACCTCCAACCGCCTCCAGTCAAGTGCAGACGCCCGTTCCCCGTAATTCAAGACGGTGTACTTCTCTGTGAAATAAGGATAATGACATAACCACCTGGCAGTGTTGGGAGGATTAAAAAGTGGTGTTTACTCTGTGTCTAGGAGGAAATTTGACATATATTTAGTGATTTTACAGAACCCGCGATAAGGAATCAGGGGCAAATCATTTATTAAGAGGAGCTGGTAAAGGAGGGGAAAACTGAGGCTGGACAGCAGTTTGAGGCAGGATCCTGGGGGGTGAGCTTCAGCCTCTGCTCAGTGTTATTCCCACTCAAGGCAAAGGTATGGGGCTTTCACACTCCCACTCCCGCCCATTGTTGGCTAAGGGCCACCCAGGGTGAGGATGGACTGTAGGCACTTCCAGCTCTCTGCACCCAAAGCTAGGCAGTTCCCGGGGCCCAGGGACAGTCCTCTGAAGGGATACAGATGCTGGCTGGTGGAAGCAAAGGCCCACTGGAGCCAGGGGAGGAGAGCGGAGACAATGGGGGGGATCCAAGAGTATCTAGGCAGAACATTGACAGGATCTCCTACAATAACCATTTAATAGCTACTTATTTAGATGCCCTGCTAATCATACTAAGCAGTAAGACCCAGAGCTGGTTAAAACCTATATTTACAGAAGCGGCTGTTACAACTGAATAATATATACAGCACAGTTTACCTGATGTAGTTAATGACATGCACAAATCAGCTCTATTTCCATGTGTATGACAATCATTTTGCACAAATAATAATTTATACACATAAACGAGAGTTATTCTGGCAAAACAGAGTTTCAGTTCTTTTTTTTCCTTTGATGATTCATGCCACACAGCGTATATTCACTCACACCACGTACTATATCAAAACCATCCCACACGTGTTCCCGTCACGAACAACCCTCCGCAACACACACACAGATGTTTCTCTCAGTTTCCCCACACTGTCCCCAAACCTCCAGTCCTTCCTTCTGTTTTACCCCTCATCACTACCATCATCAAAAGATGTGGGAGAGCGCATCCTCACCAACACCTTCTGGGATCTTCTGGATGCTGGGAAAGTCCATCATTTTAATAACTGTATTTATGTAGCTTTGAAGCCATTGTGCACAGAGTAATGATAGCAATTATAAGAGCTCACCCACTATTACATCGGCCTTGTGCTAAGCACTTCAGAGGTATTATCAGACAACAAGAATCTTAACAACGGTCATATGCTTTTAAAATTTTTAATAAATAAAAAAATTAAAATAAATTTCCCATTTTACATGTGGGAAAACTGAAACCTGCCCAGTAAGAATTCGCACTTACACAAGCCTACTCCAAAGTCCAACCACCTACACTGTATCTACCAGCAATTAGTAGAAATGGGAGCCCATGAGGGCAACAGAGATCTGAAACTGCAAAGTTGGGGCAGAGGACAGCCCCACCTCCCATGCCTGGATGATAGAAACGTTCAAAAGTACTTGCAGGTCTCTAGCACTTTGGGGTTGGAGGGAGGGGTCATTATCTAACAACCCTCTTTCCCTCCTAAGTTCGGATCTAAAGGAGACATTCAACAGAGGAGATAAATTGTGATCAGTTAGCAGCTGTTGGAGAATCACACCCACACTTTATCCCTGACGCCACACCTTCTTCCCAGCCCTGGGACTCTGTACCACGAAGGACTCCTTCCTGGAGGGAAGGCTGTCCAGGGAACTCTCCATGCTGCAGGAGTAGCAGACCTCGTAAGCACCTCCATGGGGCTGAGGCCAGCAGGCCAAGGTCTTTCCCCCAGTTTACCAGAGAAATTTCTCCTTCTTTCTTGGGGAGGAGTCAGGGTATGTGCATGGATGGTAAAGGGAGAAGCTGCAAGTGTTTTTTTTTTTTTTTTTTTCCCCACATCTGTCTCTCCTGGGAAGCAGTGGAAATCCCTGTACCTGAGTGGAAGTCGAGAAGTGGGGAATAATGCTTCGCCTTAAGTCAGTGCTATATAATTTGGTCAGGACAATAACAGAGCACACTAGCCACCCCAATGAGAGCCTTATCACTTTTTATCTCTTATGAGATAGAACATAAAACTAATGACATGTGATGACATTATAGTAATGCCACAAAATAGAGCTTCATTAAAACAAAAAGGCAATGACAGGAACATTAAAATTTGCAACAAGTCCAGAAATGTTTTGAGGGACTCTATAATGCATTAGTCCAAACTAATATACACTTTAATCTATGATTCGTGTCAGAAAGAAAGGCAATACTTAGTATTCACCACCCACATTGCAAGTAGGGTTGATTGTAAACAACTAGATACCTCTTTATTAAGGCTGTTTCACATGTCTAAAGATAACGATTTTTTTAAAAGGCTTACAATTTCATTGAGGTATAATTTACATTGAATAAAATGCTCTGGTGATTATTAAAAGAACATAGTGCAACGGATATGGTGCAGAACACCAGCTAGATTATGAAGATGCTTATTCTGGCAGAAAACATTGGTTGAAATGCTTATTCAGCACAGGTTTGAAACCTCTGGACCTTCTAGTAACTGTCAACAAAAAAGAACAGCATATCTGAGCTCTGGACTTTGGTGGAGAAAGATGAGACAATGGACATGGCCTTGTAGGAGCTCTAAGTATTATGTAAGAGTATCCACACTGCCCGACCTTGTGCGATAGAGACACTATTTGAAGGTGACTGGAGTTAAAATGCAGAAATGCATATCTGCAGCAAGACACCATTCTGAAAAGAAGCTTTCGGGAAGGCGGAGAGGACATCTGAGATAAAGGAATATATACTGACCCATCATCCCAGCCTGTCCAAATCTTTGACATTAGACTTTTATTTAAGAATGCTGCTTGTCCTCCAAACCTTTGAATTTATGTGTAAATATGTGTAAATTCCCATTCTTTGAGTGATTTCCTTTCATTATTGCTTAACCTAATCACAGCTTCCCAGTTAAGCACAGTCGGTTTCCTCCAGGCACTCAATCACGTCTTCCATTATGGTTAGCCATGAACGCAACAGTCTTCCCTATTGGAACATAAGCTCCCTGAAAACAGGAACTTAGTAAAATAAAAAGCTATAAAGCAATGTTACTGAATGAGGACATAAGCAGTGTAAGGGAGCCAACTCTCTCACTGCCCCTTTCATCATGAGGGACTCGCCTGGATCAGCATTTCCGCCAAAGTGCAGTCTGTAATATGTGGACCTACAAGGAGCTCTGAGTGGAAAAAGTTCTATGGTCAAATAAATTTGGGAAGTTTCTGTCTCATACTAAATAGGTCCTTCTCTAGAAGTGTCACAGTTCAAGCTTTTTGTAAAGACCCTTGTTCAAATGTGTTATCCAACCATTTCCCACCCTTTCCTAAAAACAGAATGTCCCCACTCTCAACAGGACACCAACGAGCAGTCCGGCATCCAAATAAATGCCAAGATCCTTTTAAATTCTAACATGTCTACGGGCATCTGGGTGGATCAGTCCGTTAAGCGTTTGCCTTTGGTTCGGGTCGTGATCCCAGGGTCCTGGGATGGAGCCCCATGTCGGGCTCCCTGCTCAGTGGGGAGTCTGCTTTTCCCTCTCCCTCTGCCTGCCACTCTGCCTACTTGTGCTCTCTCTCCCTGTCAAATAAAAAAAAAAAATCTAAATTCTAACATGTCTATTAAAAAATACCCTAAAACTCACTAATTAGAATTAATTGAGAGAAGCAGGATGAAAGGCAGAAATTCTACATTAAAATAATATTTTTAAATGAAAAACAGTATTTCAAGTCTATCAAAAACTGAAATTAAGTTTACAAAATGTAATCTCTTATGAGATATTTGCTACAAAAATAAAGAATATTTAGTATATCTGCATATTTTTAAGTAATAAGTCATTCAGAGAGCCTGGAAATTTTTATTTTAAGTATATTAACATGCTTTCTATGCAGTTTTTAAAAAGATTTTACAAAGAGAGAGAGAGCATAAGCAGGAGGAGTGGCAGGCAGAGGGAGAGGGAGAAGCAGGCTCCCTGCTGAGCAGAAAGCCCAACACATGGGGCTCAATCCCAGGACCCTGGGATCACGACTCGAGCTGAAGGCAGACGCTTAACCAACTGAGCCACCCAGGCACCCCCTTCTTATTCAATTTTTGCCCATTTGTGTATTGAGGTATACACAATATACCTGGTTTTAATGTGGCCCCCAAAAGATATAACCATGTCCTCACCCCCAAAAGCTATGAACGTGACCTTTTTGGAAAAGAATATGATTAAATGGAGCATCTTAAAATAAGATCATCCTGGATTATGTGGGTGGGCCCTAAATCCAACGGCAAGCGTCCTTATAAGACACAGAAGAGAGAAGACACAGACACAGAAGTAAAGCCATGAGAAAGTCGAGGCAGAGATTACGCAGTCAAAAGGCAAGGAATGCCCAGAACCACCAGAAACTGGAAGTGACAAGGAGGGACTGTCCCCTTGGGAGAGAGGGCAGACTTGTACCATCTTGAGCTGTGGAGAAAATAAGTTTCTGTGTTTCAAGCCACCCAGTGTGGTAATTTGTTAAGCAGCCCCAAGAAAAGAACACAAGATCTGTTTCTTATTGAATTTTAAGAACTGTTTATATATAAACTCCTTTGTCATACATGTTGTAAATACTTGTCTCAGAGGGCCTCATCTATGGTGTTCTTGCCAGGCAAAGCTATTGACTGTTTTATAGTCTGTTTAAAATGTTCTTTGTTCATGGGTGTTTGGGTGGCTCAGTCGTTAAGCGTCTGCCTTCAGCTTGGGTCATGATCCCGGGGTCCTGGGATCGAGCCCCGCATCAGGCTCCCTGCTCCGCGGGAGGCCTGCTTCTCCCTCTCCCCCTCCCCCTGCTTGTGTTCCTGCTCTCGCTATCTCTCTCTGTCAAATAAATAAATAAAATCTTTAAAAAATAAAATAAAATGTTCTTTGTTCATGTTTTTTGCCTTCAGCAGTGTATTAAGGCCCTCCTGAGATTCCAAAATATTCGTCCATATTTGTTCTAACTCATTTTAGTTTCATTGTTTAATGTTTAGCTCTGGAATTTATTTTGCTTTATTGTACAAGGAAGGGATTTTTACAAAGGAATAAAGAAATATCCCAGAAACATTAAAATGCCCCTTTTATGAGAGACAAAATTCCTATGTATGTTAGTCTCTCTTCAGTTTTGAATTCTGCTACATTGCTATGTTTATCTCCTGTTGCCCTCATACCATTTGGCTTTAATTTTTATCACTTTGTTATAAATTTAATATCTATCAGTGCATGTACCCCTCAGGACTCATCCTTTGCAAATATTTATTTGCATCCCATCTAATTTGTCTTCCAAATGAATTTTAGAATTGCTTAGTCATTTTCCAAGAAAATTTTCACTAGAATTTTAATTGATTTATTTTATTTTAATTTGTTTTAATACCGGACAGCTCGTCAGTGTCCTGTTGAGAGTGGGGACATTCTGTTGTTAGGAAAGTTTGGGAAATGGCTGGATAACACATTTAAACAAGGGTCTTTACAAAAATTAAAATTGAACTAAGTTTGTAGATTAATTTCAGAAGAACTAAAAGTCTTAAAATAGTCATCCTGTCCAAAAATATATCCTTATATTTATTCAAGTCTTCTTTTACATAACTCAGTGAAGTTTAGACATTTTCTTCATATTGTGCCAGTTATTTAATGAACACGATGCATACACACACATATATATATATTTTAAATATTTTATTCATTTGTGTACTTGTTTATTGGTTTCTCAGAACCATGACCTATATTCTGGCCACAAAGTTTAGCATCTGTCAGATCCATTTGGTGGGCAAGGAAGTGTGCTCTCTCCCACAGTAAAACATTGGCCTCAGTGGGAAGGGAACTCCCTGAATTTCAATCATGGAATAGAGCAGATGAGCTGCAAGTGTTGGGCCAGGCTTGCTTATGGAGACTTCAGAAAAGGAAACCTCTTAACCATCCTGACAGTCTCAGCTCAGCTGTCCTCTCTAGACCCTTCTATGTACCTGGCCCATCTCTGGTCAAGTGTTAAGAGGAGCAACACTGCAGGAGAACTGGCAAGCAGACTCAGAGTGTCTTCAGTGGAGCCCAGCAGGAGTACAATATCCTAGATTCCTGTCCCGAAGTAAGCTAGCAGGATGCTGTCACCCCTTGGGGAAATCAGATGCCTGAGGAGCATCAAAACAACCTGCATTATTAGGCATAATCATCTACAAATCTGTCAACCACAATTCCTACCCTTAAATAAGAGCAAGATATTCTCTTCCACAAAATGACCAAAGACCTTCTGGCAGATGAGTCCCCTGGTATTAAACAGAGGCTACCAGATTGGAAAGGGACCATCTGGGGATGTGGTAATAACCACTCAGAGTGAAAGTGGTCAGTTCTGCTCCTTTCACTAAGACTTATGAATAATGGGAAGGAAACTTGAAGAGAAACAAAGCCAGGAACTGAAGTCCTTCCCAGAAGCACATGGGTTAACACAAAGGCTTTCAAGGCCTGGGAAGAGCAGAAGGAAAAGAGCAATTTCCCTTAACAATTCTTATCTCCTCTGGGACTAAAAAAGGGGCCCCCAAAAGATCCAATCATTCATTCAGGAAGTATTTATTAAGCACCTACCCTATGCCAGACACTCATCTAGGAGCTGCTAGGAGCTGAAAATAGGAGACTGAACAAAACACACAAAGTCCCTGATGGTATGGAGCCTTTCTTTCGAGTGACAAGACAGGCAACAAACAAATAAATATATAATTTCACGTAGTGGTAAGGCTACAAATAAAAATAAAGCAGGGTAGGAGGTTGGAGCAGCACTGTCCCACAGAACTCTCTGTGATGATGGAGATGTTTTAGATCTGTGTTATCCAATAACAATGGGGCAAAAATTTAAATCTAAATAACCACACCTGATGAGTAGCTACCCTATTGGACACGGTAGGGTTAGGGTGTGCAGGAGGGGCTGCTATTCTAAGAGGAATAGTCTGGGTGAGAGCCTCAGAATAGAGGCAAATTGGAAGCCTGATTAAGGCCAGGGCCATAAGCCAGACTGCTCTCCAGGGGCTCCGAACTTTCCAGACACAGGAGCAGCAAGACAAAGGTGGACAAAGGCAAGGAGGCCAGGGGCCTGAGTAGAGTCAGGGAGGGGTGACAAGGGAAGTGACTAGGGACAGATCATCAAGGACTTCGAGGCCACAGGAAGGACTTTGGGTTTTACTCTAAGTGGGGTGGGTTTAAGGTAGGAAATCTAAAGGAAGGCGGCTTAAAAACCCTATTTATGTAAACATTGGAAACACTTTCTCTTCTTTTACTGTATCTTATTAGTCCTGCTTTTCACATCTGTTCCAATCTTTGTTCTGACTATAATCATCTGATAATGAATAGGACAACTTCAAAATAAAGGCAGCATTTATTAAATGTTTTTAAAGACAGGTTTGAGAAAGGAGGAGGTCAGCTGGAAGAAAAGTTCCTCAGAACAGACAGAGCAATCAAGAGAAAAATCCAACCCTCCAATGTACCAAGTAGGCCTTTAATAAGGACCTGTGATCAGTTACCCTTCTCCATATTCCTCAATCTCACATCAGAGCTACTACAAAATGAGACTAATTTCCATTTCCTCTGCTTGCCCATCACTGGAATTAGAAGAGAAAGAAGTGGACACAGGCAATTTATAACTTAGATAGTCATATCTTACATGTTTAAAAGTTGGCTAGGGAGCCAAATACTGGTGCCGGGCAATTACTTACATGCAGAGACAGAACACTACAAGAGTCAGGTAATGCATACACTATCTCAGTGGAATAAACACCTGGTTATTCCTACATTGGTACGGAAACTCCACCACATCCCTTGAGCAAACAGGTGTCCTCAACATATTAAAATGACCTAAATGATTAGACATAAACAGGGGTCTTGTTTGTAAGTCAAACACACACCTGGGTTCCAATCCTGCTTTGGCGCCTTGCTAGCTTTGTGACACTAGGCAAGTCATTTACGGTTTTTAATCATCGATTACATTATTTATAAAGTGGAAAATAAAAGTTCTGCTCGGAGGATTACATAAAATAGCATCAAAGGCAACCCTGGGCACATGGTACTTCCTCAGTAAGTCCCAGTGTACTTGAAATTAAAGAAGTATAGAAGGATGTCATTTATAAATATAATTCACAGTCCAGCAGCGACAATGCTGGCAGTTTCCGTTTTTGAAAGAAAAAAATGACCATTAATCATAGGTTGGCGGTGCGCCTCGCTAGCCAGGAGCCAGGCTGGGGAACCACGAAGCACAGGGCTCTTTCGGGAGAGACTCACGAGGTGTTTATGGCTGTTGCTGAGGTACACACCCTGAGGTCTGGCAGCAAGGAAAGCTCCAAGAGGAATGTCTATTTGTCTGCTTGTCTTTTCTGAGCTAGTCAGGCAACGTGATTAGCATACTTGCAATTTTCATGCAATTTAAAGGCAGAGCCAGATTTATCAAATCTGCCTCTTTCATATTATCACATGGATAACAGAAAATCACTTTCTCCCAGACCTCAGGTAACTCCTTTCACGTCAACAGGAGAAAGGAACAGACTCCCCCAGGCTCGCACTATTCTCCCCTTAATGTCTGCAGGCGGCATATTTTCTCTTTCCGCCTTATCCCTGTTTTACATCATAAATATTTCCTTTTGCAAGCTGCCGAGGGCATGGCTACCAAGGCAGCTGCCTTTGTTTACTTCAGCACCTCTGAGCACGTGGTAAAACGCCCAGAGCTTTATCCCCAGGGATGCTCTTCTTATTGTTCCCTTTGCTCGTGGCCTCTACGAGGAAGGCACCGGAGACTTCCTTAACACCTCCACCAGAGCTCTGTGGCTAAATGCAGGTGCAGCTTTGAGACGGAGGTGTTGTAGTGGTGCGAAGCATGATCTGCAAAGCAAAAGAATGGAGTGTTCCTGGATTCAGGGTACCACCTACTGCCCAGGGCTCTCTCTCTCTCTCTCTCTCTTTTTTTCCCACCTGGTTATTATTTTTTTCTTTTTTAAGTTCTGTTTGTTTTTTTATTCAAATTCCAGTTAGTTAACATACAGTGTTGTATTTAGTTTCAGGTGCAAAATATAGTGATTCAACACTTCCATACATGACTTGGTGCTCACCAAAATAAGTGCCCTCCTTCATCCCCATCCCCTATTTCACACATCCCCCCCCCACCCCGGTAACCATCAGTTCCTTCTCTATGTTAGAGTCTAGGACTCTCTTGCTGCAAGATAATTCTGTGTGATCAAGGTAGCCACTGAAGAACAGATGCCCTCCTCTCTTTTCCAACAAAACCTTTTCCGTTGCTGCCCATGTGGAAAGGAGCTGCTCAATAATTCACACGGGACATATATAAAAATGGGTAGGGAGTTCCTAAAGTACTCCTCCCTTCCCTGACCTATTTTTCTTTTAACTCCTCAGTCCAAGGAAATGTGGAAATCGTGGAATTCCAAGCTCACTAATTGGATCGATAAGTTAAATATTGGGGGGCAAGAGGGACTTCTTGGTTTAAAACCTCTCGAATCGACTACTGAATATTCCACCAATGTATGAGAACAGATGTGGGCCTACAGCAACAGTCACAGGGAAGTCAGAATTCTTCTATCCACCCCACCAGACTACTAGTTCTTTAAAGGAAGAGACTGGGTTCATCTCATATCCTTAGGCCCCAAGGCAATACCGGACACTCATTTAACTAACAGCTACTTTCACCTACTCCATAGTAGGGTCTGGACTCTCCTTAGACTCCGTGCATACAGAAATTAAAGGCACAGGTCCTCACCGTCAAGGCTATTTCCATTTAGTGGAGCATCCAAGCACTAAACAGATAATTATCTTACAATGTAATAAAAGCTATGTGCTGGTACATGTTATTCTGATAATCTGAGCTAGAGTGAGATCTAAACTGATTTGACCAGGCAAAAGGTGGACAAGTAAAGCATTCACAGACTAAGGAAATAGCTTATTAAGGCCATAGTAGGAACTCAGTATACACTGAAATAAAAATAAGCAAACATGTCGTGCATGAGAGCCTTTGGCACAACTGTACCTGTGTCAGAACAAAATAAACAAAAGCAAAAACAAAAATGGATTTCCAAATGCCTTCTGTAACTGTCACGCCGCTGGAGCCAATAGTCAAAGTCAACCTTGACCATACTTGCTAAAACTAAATTGTTCAATTTCTTCCATTAGTTTTTGGGTGTCTCACCTCTCTGACATTGTTATCCTCTACAGATTAGCACCAAGGAGGAAGGTATAAACACACTTTCACAACTGACAGAAATACATGATCGACACCTGATCACATACAGCAGTGTATTCTAAAATGCACTCCAAGAGATATTAAAAAGTGTTCCTCAGAAAGAAAGTTTATGGACCATTAAGATGGGAATACACCTGTCACTTTCTCACAACCTCCACTGCTCATCACCTGGTCCAAGCCACCATCTTGTCACATCTGGACATTACAATAGTCTTCCCGGTTCTACCTTTGACCTCAGAGGTTCTTGTCCACAGAGCAGGCAGAGTAATCCTTTCCAAAGATAGGGCAAATAATATCACTCCAGGGTTAAGAGCCCTCCAGGGGCTTCTCCCTACCCCCTTTGCCTCTACAAGGCCCAGCCCATCTCCTTTCTGGTCTCATCTTCTACCCCTACACCCCCTTACTCCATCCCAGCCTACTACACTATGCCAAACACTCTTTTGCCTCAGGGCCTTTGCACTTGCTATTCTCGATGCTTAGAATGCTCCCCCTCCCCATAACTGTTGCCTCCTTCCCTTACTTCCTTTTGGTCCCTTCACAAATGTCACCTCCACATAAAGCCCTAGACCATTGTCTAAGACAGTGCCCCCACATCATCACTCTCCGACCCTTTATGCTGTTTTTCTTAACATTTTTTATTATCCAACAACATATTGTATACTTTTTACTTTATTACTTGATTATCCCCAGAAACTATAAATTCTATGAGAAAAGGAACTTTTATTTTATTCTTGGCTAAATCCCCAGCACTTTCTAAAGAATGCCTGACACTTTCTAAAACTATGTGTTAAACAAATGCCTGAATGGAACACTAAAATAAGCAAAACTGAATCTTTTCATTGTTCTTACTGTTTTTACAGGCCTTCTCAGGGCCTTTGATAGGCTACCCATGCTCTGTGTGCATCCTTCCTCCATGAAGGGGAAAAAGCAACATCATCCATACTTACTTGACCCTGCAGCCCAAAATATCTTACAGAACAAGCATTCTCAGGACGAGTATTCGGGTACCCTCATCAGGAGTCAGATGCAACAGGGTGTTGCCAACAAGAGAAGGTTCCCTCAAAAAAGACAGAGGCCTTCTCTCCCAATCAGTGCAATTCCTACAACACAGGAGCAGGATGAACACCACTGCCTCTCAATAGGATCCCAGAAAAGCAAATTAATTCTGATGTTTCTCGGTCTAATCTTGAGGAGGCAAATTAGTTTAATGCTATCACTGGGTCATCAACTGTTTCCGTCATGGCCAGTACGGTCTGCAGAAAGAGGCTTGCTTTGTCTTCCTGTCTTCATCAGCAGAACAGAATCTAATTCTAACAGTCCTGCAGGTCACTCTTCCAATGGAAATACGTGCTGGAAATATCCAGGGTAGAGGAAGGAGGACAAAATACAGCTCCTTCCTGGAAGTGTGCCTTACTTTACCCTCTCTCAATCTCTTCCACGTAATTCACAGGTCGTAATTTTAGGTATTCTTCATTAATAATCACCTTTGCTATAGTCATAAGGAAATCACATGTGGTTCTTTAAGAAAGGTCTAGATAAAACAAAGAGAATTAGTGAAAGGACTTTAATTCAAAGAACCATTAAAAAACAAAACAAAACAAAACAAAACAAAAAAAACTCCTGGGTCATGGTAACGTTTAATCCAGTGCGTATTTCTGAGTCTGCAGCACATAGAAGTTAAGCAGTGGGAGAATGGAGAGTTGGAGAGGCGTGGGAGACAGAGGGAAGGAAAAGCAGCCTGTTCCCTGTGAAGTCACTCTCTGGTGGGACTCCAACCTCCTTACCACGAGCTAGAATACAGACTGTGGGGCGTGCTGCGCACACAAAGAGCCAGGACAGGGGGGGAGGGGAAGGGGTCCGTTTCACTAGCCTGCTAGAAGGCAGAAAAGTCCACCGGCGGAGTGTGGGCTCTGTCTTAGAGGTGATTCTATTTTAAAGCAATGCCAGTGGGTGTGTGAAGCAGATTTTGAAAGACTCATTAAGAAATGACCAGTGCCTTGGGTTTTAAGAGAGTATTTGGGACATCTGGCCTTTGAGGACTAGCCCACCATGTCTGCAAGGGAAAAGAAGGGTAACTACAAGAAACAGCACAGTCAAGCGTATTATGTTCCTCCTGGCTGACAATGGTTTCATATTCTAAATTGATTTTTTTTTTAAATGTAAGTGAGGGCTTTGTGTCCTAATGATTTAAAAGATCCTGAAAGATTTTCTAAATGTAAGCATAATCAATAAGGTTTATCAGCTCCCTTTGCCCCTCCCCCAAATATTTGTTTCCTCTCTTGCTGCATAATACAGAAGTTGCAATACAGGCAGTATTCAACCCCTCACCCCTGGTGTTCTGGGGTATGCATTTACGCTGCGTCATCTGTATAGTACATTAACATCTGTAAGTAATTTCACATACATTATCTCATATGATTCTCATTTGGATCCTCATTCGGATTTCGTAGGCAAAGAAATGGAGACTGCCTGATGTATTAGGATGGCCTAGAGTCACAGAAGACCAGTTCCAACACATGTGAAACCAAGTCAAGTCTGAATCTTGTTCTCTTTCAGCTGCCCAGCGGTGCCGAACTTCAAACACTCACGGTCTTAGCATCATTATGGCAGGCAGGCAACACTGTGCGGGCTTTCCGGGATGAAACACCCCATCCCGAATTCCAGAATTCACTTTCTAACTTCGGGCCGCCAGGCTGCCCCCACCCCGCAGCACACTGCGGCACACCAGCCTCGCAGCTCTGTGATCCACCGGCATTGGTACTACAAGTCAGAGGCTCCTAGGACTGCTCTTTACTGTCCAGTCCCAAATGTGAACTCCACACACCCTGACGGTCGGCTGAGTTAGATTAATGGCTCCTTCAGGATCGTGCCTTGGCTTCAGAAAACGCCCTGCGCACTCGCTTCACATGCAAACACAGCAATGCCATCCAAGCGTATTCCTGCGCGCGCTGCACTGTCACTCACACCCCAACTTCCCGCAGGTGCAGAGAGCGCTACCAGTGAGACCCCGGCCCCGGATTTCCCCCTCGGCTCCCCGCGGGCCCTTCCGGCTGTGTTGACAGGCTCGCTCGGCTTCTTTCCTGTTCAACAGCATTCTCTGCCGAAAGGTCTCAAGAAACATAAAACAAACTCCTCTGTGGCACGCATGTTCGAAAATGCTTCACTATTTGGTGCTCAGAGACACCATTTACAGTTGTTAGGGGGTTAAAAATGCTATGGGTAAGTGGTTCCCCTGAAAAACAGTCGGTAACAAAATGTAAACTCTAACTGTTGTTCTGTTTCTATGGAAAATCGGAGTTGACTTAAGTCATCCTGTCTTGAAATATCTTTTCTAGACACAAACCATTGTATTAGTTTCCTATATACTAGGTAGAGAAAACCCTAAGAATTCCACAAGAAAACAACTAAAACTAATCAATAAGTTCAGAGGTATATTAATTTCCTAGGGCTAATCACTTTGCCTCTAAAGTCAACAGGACAATGGTGAAAACATGAAGCCAACAGAAGCACGTGGCTCATCAATTAGTCAACCTCTTCTTTGTCTACACGACGCCAGACAATCAAATCAATTTTTTTCACTGCAGTTACCCACATTAACAAGTTGTCTCTATTTGCTTTAGGATGGAATACTCAACTCACATTTTATTGCTGTTTGATCCCTAGGTCAAGTAGCAACAGAGAATTTAAAGCTTCAGCTTAAAATCAAAATATCGCTTTTAATGTCCTAAAGGTTAAATGATTTTAAGGTTATCCAATGAAAAGAAACCTTTTTTCCTCTACAGGATATAGATACATCATTTTTCCAGAGTGGAAAGGTATTTTCCCCTCTAATACGGTGAAGAACAGGATTTCAAGGACAATTGTGCTTAAAGAATTTTTTTTTCATTATTTATTTATTTGAGAGGGATAGAGAGACAGAGAGAGAGAGAGAGAGCATGAGCGGGGGCGGGGGGTCAGGGGCAGAGGGAGAGGGAGAGAGAATCCTTAAGCAGACTCCCTGCTGAGCGCAGAGCCCAACTTGGGGCTCCATCCCAGGATGCAGAGGTCATGACCTGAGCCAAAATCAAGAGTCCAGCGCTCAACTGACTAAGCCACACCGGCGTCCCCATGCTTAAAAATGTTATGTAAAAATATAGAAATAAAATATGTCTTTAGAGCAAGTTCTGCAAATGTTGCCCATGTCTTTAATTTCTGATAGCTTGTGTCTAAACCCCTCTCTGTTCTCATATTCCTATGGTTGCCCTTCTGTGTGACTCCTCTAAATTCTTCTGCCTCAATCCGTCTCTTTATGTCCTTCTTTGTACCTTCATAAAGGACCTCACTCTCATGTTCTCTCTTTTTATGGACCACATTTGAGAAGAGAAGTCAATTTATTACTTTCATATTATTGTTTAATTTCATGTCTTTTATTACTTTTTAAAAAGCAAGAATTTTTAAAAATGCTTTCCTAATGTTTCAAAAACATCCTTACGCTGCTTTCACATCACATGATCTTCGGTCGGCTCCCCACCCTCTGTTGATTATGGGTCACTGGCTCTACAACAAAGGTTCTCTAGGTTCAGTGTAGACAAACACTTCCAAAAAAGTATTCTGAAAACCAAATATCTTCAACATTTGCCTACTGTGTTATGTAGACTAAATGTGCATGACCTTTTCTGAAAATGTGATTTTTTTGCGTACTTAGGTGTAATGTAAAGTTTAAAGGAATCTGCAGATGTTTTATGTTTTTCAAGAATTAAACACTATTTATAAGTGGCTGATCTCAACAAAACACTGTAAAAATTAATTCTTTTGAGAAAATTGCTTTCTTTATGGATTTTCAAACACTCCTCACATATTTTATGTAATCAATTCTTAACTGCCAAACACAGTATTGAATGAAAATGTTACTGAAAAGAAAACTGAAAACTCGAAGGTGTTATTTACTTATTATATCTAAATTGTGTATGTGCAAAAGTGGACTTTTGTGCCAGCCCATTACCCTATGGCAGCATTTCTTAAACTGTGTTCAGTGGAATAGAGGTTGAAGAAATATTAATAGGTGTTATTGTCTATTAAATATTTAGAATTCACAAAAGCAACAAGGCCTCATTGCTCTCAAATTGTTGGAATTAGGCAAAAAGTTTGTAATCCTCACATTTTGCAACACTCTGTTGCTTTCAAATTAGAATACTTCAAAACATTAATTATTCCATTTTTGGATCACTTACTGATTTTCATAAGAAACCCAATACTGTTGTGTTTATTTTTCCTTTGGATTATTTGGTTATCTCTGGCAGTATTTAATTCCTTGGTGTACTCATTTTTGCGGTCCATTTTAACCCAAGTGTTTCGCTCATTTCTTGAGCTTCTATTAGTAATCTTTAATTCATTCAGAAGATATTTGTTGCCTTTCTGCTATGTATCAGGCACTATTCTAGGCACTCAGGATGCAACAATGACAAGCAAGATCCCTGCCTTGTAGAGTTTTCATGCTAGCAGGTGGAGAAAGACAATAAATAATAAACATACTAAAATAAATAACCTAGTTTATTAGAAGATAATCTATGCCATGAAAAATAAATAGTAAGGCAAGGAGGATTGAGAGTGGGAAGGGGGTGAGTTGTAGTAAAAATTAGGGAATTCATGAATTGTTGAACACTACATCAAAAACTAATGATGTACTATATGTTGGCTAACTGAACATAAAAAAAAAAAAGATTGGGGCAATGACTTAAAGGAGGTGAGAGTCATCCAAGAGGATACATGGAGAAAGAATGTTCAGGGCAGCAGACAGAACTCAATCCCTAAGTCACGATCATTCTTGGCATATTAGAGGAACAGCAAGGAGGCCAGAATGGTTGGAACAGAGTGATAACAGGGAAAAGCAGAAGATAAACTCAGAAATGTAACAAGGACCTGATAATGTAAAGCCCTGTGGACATTAGTAAGGACTGGCTTTTTCTCTGGGTATGAGAGAAAACGCTGCAGGGATCTGAACAGAGAAGGGTCTGACTTCAGTTTAAGACACTTTTCTGGCTGCTATGCTGGGACAGACTCTAGAGAACCAGAACAGAACCAGATACCAAGTAGGAAACTTCTTCGGTAACTCAGGGGGTCCAGATGGGGGTTGGAGGCTGCAGGTGGTGAGAAATGGTCAGATTCCAGATAAAATTTGAAAGTGGAGGCACGAAGAGTTCCTGATGTAGAGTGTGAGAGGACAGAGAAGGAGGGGAAGGATGGATTTTTTTTCATCAACTGTCATGGGGGAGGGTACAGAAGCAGCAGGTTTGGATGCAGGCGGGGGCGGGGGGCGGATCAAGAGTTCAGGTTTTGGACACGTTAAAAATTAGTTGCTGATTAGGGGCGCCTGGGTGGCTCAGTCGTTAGGCATCTGCCTTCGGCTCAGGTCATGGTCCCAGGGTCCTGGGATCGAGCCCTGCATCGGGCTCCCTGCTCGGCGGGAAACCTGCTTCTCCCTCTCCCACTCCTCCCTGCTCGTGTTCCCTCTCTCGCTGTGTCTCTCTCTGTCAAATAAATAAAATCTTTAAAAAAAAATTAGTTGCTGATTAGACATCCAATGGAAATGCTGAGTATGTAATTAAAGTTCAGGGGACAGAGGTCTGGGTCAAAGTTATATACATTGGAGAGTCAATAGCACAGGGGATTTTTAAGCCATAAGATGATGAGATCACCAATAGACTGAACGTAGATAGAGAAGAGAGAGGACGGGAGGGAAGGGAGGGGAGGATTGAGCCCTGGATGACTGAAAGGTTAAGAGGTTGGAGAAAAGAGGATTAATCCGCAGAGTAGATCGAGAAGTGATCTATGGGGCAGGAGGAGGCCCAAGACAGTGTGGTTTCATTGAGATTTAATGATGAGAGTGTCAAGGAGGTATGTATCAGTCACGATCCGACGAGGAGACTCAATTGAGGGGATTCAACATAAATATTTATCAAGTATGAAATTGTTAATCAGGTAACAAAAGGGTAAAAAATAGGACTATAAGGAACTGAAAGAAAAAACTACAATCTCTAGGGCTGGGGAACCAAAGGAATGGTGTTTGAATTATTAAATAAGTTTAGAGGAAGGGTCTTACAGAGCTGTGCTCAGACTGCTGAGAAGCAGGTGTTGCTCAAGTGGTACTGGCGTTTCTGAGCTAAAAGGAGGGACCTTGCGGTCTGGGAACCTTTTCCTAATAAAAGCCTGCTAGCCATCTGGTGCTTATGTCTCTGAGGGGGCTATGATGAGGCAGTGTATTGGTTTCCCAGGACTGCCATACAAATTACCACAAACCTGGTGGCTTAAGACAACAGAAATTCATCCTCTCATGGTCTGGAGGCTTGAAGCCTGAAATCAAGGGGTCAGCAGGGCCATGCTCCCTGTGAAGGCTCTGAGGGGGACCTACTGCATGCCTCTCTCCTAATTTCTCATGGTTGCTAGGAATCCTTAGCATTCCTTGGCCTTGAAGACACATCATTCCAATTCCAGCCTCCATCTTCACATGGCCTTCTTATAAAGAAACCAGTTATTGGGTTTAGGGCCAATTGGGTAAAACCTCATCTTAACTAATTACATCTGCAGAAACTCTATTTTCAAATAAGGTCACATACTGAGGTTCTGGCAAGACACGAATTTCGAAGGGACACTATTCAATCCAGTACAGGCAGGTCCTGCAAGTATTGGAACAACTACAAACTAGAATAATATGTGGCAACAGAAAGGAACTGTCACTTCTGGAGTGAAGATGTTTTTCTAAGCTATGACACTCATGAGAACCACGTGTAGACAGGAAGCCAATGGGAAGTGACTGAGAAGGAGCAAGCCCACTCTTCCCCCTCCAGACTCTCAGTCTCCTCTAGCATCTCCTACAGGCAGACCTATCATGGAGCCATCTCAGAAATCTCGTTTGTAGTCCCATCACTATCAATACAAACAGAATATAGAAAGGTAGTCTTGGAGCTGAGAGACGGTATCTTAACAATTAGCATAAGGAGGTAATGATCAACCATGTCAAAAAAAGTTGCTGACAGGTAACAAAAGATGATGATCATTGTCCACTGGATTTAGCTTCAATTGTTCAAGGAGTGCTGTTCTAGAGCTTTTTGTTGGACTGGCCAGGCATTTCAGCACTTTGGCCAGCTCCTTTTCAAAAGGGTTCAGCTGATTATGACCAATATAATTAGAGGAGGTCATCTACAAAAGGCTCACAGTGCTACCCACAGCCACCAAATATCCTGTCACTGTCCTCTGCCACAATGTATTTCGACATTTGCACATGAGTTAAAGTCACCTTGGAAGTGAACATATTCCTAGAGTTGTCCGTAGACTACACAAGGGGCCTGTAAAGTAAAATCAGGCAACAGACCTACAATAAAATGAAAATTCAGCTCCCCTCCTCTTTACTCCACTTCGGTAATTTCAGTAAAAAGTCCATGGATGATTGGAAGCAGGTGTTCATATTCCCTTAATCTGTTTCTTTGGAGGGTGACAGAGCAAGTCCAAGTAGTTGAAAGAAATTATTTTGTCAGAATGGCTAGTATCAAAAGGACAAGAAATAACAAGTTGATAGATGAATGCATATAGATATATATAGATATATAGTATATATCTATATATGTGAATGATACACATATATGTACGTACACACACACAATATTACTCAGCCTAAAAAGAATGAAATCTTGCCATTCACAAAAATATGGATGACCTAGAAAGTATTATATTAAATAAAAGAAGCCAGAGAAAGACAAATACCATGTAATTTCACTTATATGTGAAACAGACTCACAAATACAAAGAACAAACTGGTGGTTACCTAAGGGAAAGGGGGTGGAGCGGATGAGTGAAATAGGTGAAGGAGGTTAAAAGATACAAACTTCCATTTGTACAATAAATAAATCACAGGGGTGAGAAGTATAGCACTGGGAATTTCGTCAATAATATTGTAGTAAGTTTGTACGGTGACAGATGGCAACTACACTTATCATGGTGAGCATTTCATAACGTATATAATTGTTGCATTACTACGTTGTACACAGGAAAAAAAGAAATTGTTTTGGTAAATCCGGAGCAAACTCAATGCACATTTTAGAGACCTAGTTGCATCCTTAATACCTCACTGATTATTTTGGAAGTATTTTCTGTTCTTTTTTAAATTAAAATGTATAAAACTTGCTGATGTCCTGAATATTTAAAAAATATACAATACAAAATAAAAACAATGAAGAGACAATACAAAAACAGTATTGAACTATGAACGAGAAGCTTGGATTTCAAGACTACCTTTGTCGCTAACTAGTTTATAGTTAGGCAAGTGTTTTAACAGCTTTGATCTATTTTCTTCAACAATTAATTAAAAATCTGGCATAAAAGATCTTTTAAAAACTGTCAGATTTTGACTTGTATTACCTATTAGAAGTCACATGTATGGTTATCAGTGTTACTAAGCAATTACTATGAATTTTGATAGTGGAAATTAGTTGAAGGTTTTACTTCAATATCTAAATCACTCCTTTTGTGCTCTATAAAAGGGTTTGCATTTTTCACGGAAAAGTGACAGTGCCGAGCAAATGTACAAACTAATAGGAAACTAAGACACTGAAAGTCACATTTGCAATTGTGTTTCACTATCACTTGTTATTTATTTGACATCAATATGCTTTCTTCTTTCTTAGGAATTAACCAGTTAGTATGTCTAAAATAGATAGGAAAACAGAACCAGAAAGCATTTAGTGTACATCTGCTTGTGTCTAAAACTGATAAAAGGGGATAACAATATGATGAATGCACCTAATAATTCAGTGTAGGATGGGCCACTAGTGTAATTGAGCTCTAGGAGGACATACAGAATCCTGACTTCTTTGTGCTGGGTTTCTATATGTTCAGCAAATTGACTTTTTATATTTGTGATTCATTTTTCAGATTCCAAAACCATCCAGCAGAACTTCCTCTACACTGTGCTAAATGTAGAAGATGTGGGTAAGTTCCATCTAACTGGAATTCCTCTAGAACATATTTCTAGTCAAATAAGTTTAGAAACAGCAACCTTGGGTATTATTTAAATATCTTAATTTGGAATAGTATGTTGCTTGCTGATAAGTATACAAAAAACCCCACTACATTTGGTAAAACTTGAAAATAATCAAAAGGGGGAAGAAGGACTTCTGGTACATTCTGTTTAGGGTGTGTGTGTATGTGTGTGTGTGTGTGTGTGTGTGTGTCTGTGTGTGTTTAAAGTAACGATTTCCATTTGGTCATGTAAGTTACCAACCTGCAATGTAAGGTTATACTACAAATCATATTCTCATTTAATATCTGAAGCAGAAAAATATTTTCATTAAAATTACTTTAAGAGAAACTTCTCACAATAACCCATTCAATTTCTTTTGTGTGTGTGTGAAGAATATAGCTATTTCCTTCAAGCATTCTAACACTAAAGAGAGGCAGTGAATGGTCTTATCTGACTTTGGCTGCACAGATCTCATCAAGAATTGTAGAATGAATTTTTTTTCACTCTTTTTATTGGAAAAAAACATTTAATTAGTATGAATCAACAGATCTCCATTTTAGTGTCTCAATACTTGAGTGTCTAGCCATCATATGAACAATCAGGTGTTTTGTGTCACCAACAATCCAAGTTCCCAAACTGGCCAGTGACTTTCAAAGATTTCTCCTTGAGCCTTGCTTCCCAAAGACTGGCCCAGCAGTATTGACATTATTTGGGAACTTGTTAGAAATACAGAACTCAAGGGTTCCTGTGTGGCTCAGTCGTTAAGCATCTGCCTTCAGCTCGGGTCATGATCCCAGGGTCCTGGGATCGAGCCCCGCATCGGGCTCCCTACTCAGCAGGGAGCCTGCTTCTCCCTCTCCCACTCCCCCTGCTTGTGTTCCCTCTCTCACTGTCTCTCTCTCTGTCAAATAAATAAATAAAATCTTTAAAAAAAAAAAAAAGAAATACAGAACTCTCGTCCCATCCCAGACGTACTGATTCAGAATTTTCATTTTAACACGATCCTGAGATGATTTGCATGCATGGTAAAATTTGAGAAGTATCAACTCATATGCATTTGCATTCTAACATGAGTAGAAAAAAAAGAGCAGAATTATAGGTGTTGACCAGGAATTATAGCTGACTATGCTTATAGCAGTGTGCCATGCAATTCATGCAGAAAACGGATGAAGAACTGTTTACACATTTTTAACCATCGTAAGCATGAATATGAATGATTATTGAGTATCTGTATAGTATACCTGTGCCATGTAACTAGGATCACCATATATCCCACATTCCTGGGACAGTCCTAGTTTATACCTGATATCCTAGAATAATTATTAATAGTACCCCACCACCTTTTAAACTAAGAAAGTCCTCATTTGGACAATAAATTATCTGTTGGCCCTAATCATAACCTGCTTCCCAAAAAGATTTAATTGTAAGAATAGGGTATTCAGGCTTCACTAGTCACCAAATTCTGCTCCTATGAAACACTGGTGAACTGGACAGAGACATTCCACTATTAAAACAGCAAGGCAACTGCTTTTCGTTTCACAGAAGAAAAACAAGTAGTGGTTGTAATCTTCTCATTTTAACTTTTTGTTTACTAAGTTTTTCTTATACCACTAGTATTTAATATGACTTATCATTACTAGAATCTGGTACAGGGTCTGACTTAGAACAAACCTACATGTTTATTTATTTTAAGCTTAATATATCAATATGTTTACAGTGTAGCAGAAAGAGCACCATGACTTCCGACTAACAGAACTGTTTGGTGAATCACAACTTTAGTCTCCTATTATTGAAAACACCACAAATTTCCTATTTGCATGCACTAAATGGACAATAGGCACACTGTGAGTACACTAAAAACCCAGCTAACGAACAAGAAAACTGGATATCATCATTCAGTGGCATGAGTGAGCCTGTGGAAGCAAAGAAATGCAAGGAGAAAAGTGGAAAGCTACCCTTTTCCAGGTAAACAGGTAAAATGTAAGAAACTGCCATTCCCTGGCTGTGGTGCAGAGGGGTTGGCTCTGGAGAAGTCAATTCTGCCCATTTGATCAGAGCAGGACAGTCCCTAGTGGAGTCAGAGTTAATCACCAGGAGCTAGAGTCCATTCATAGAGCATTGGGTGGGGCGGGGGGGGGGGGGGGGGCGGTGCTGGGAGAGGAGTCAGCTACTGAAGACTGGGATAGGGGTTGCCAAGGCAGGGAAACCAAGTCAGAGGCAAATCTAGATGACGTGAAAAAAGTAACCTGGAGAGGCAACACATTAAATCCTTTTAAAATCTTTTGTTAAGGTATAATTTACATGCAGTAAAATTCACCCTTTTTGTTGTATAATTCTGCAAGTTTGGCAAACATCAACACATCACAGTCAGGATATAGAACAGTTTCCCTCACCCCCCAAAATTCCCCAGGCCCATCTGCCATCAACCCTTCCCCTGACTCCAGGCCTGGCAACATTCTTTTTATTCTTTTTTTTGCTATTTCCAGAATGCCGTGGAAATAGAATCATTCAGTATGTAGTGTCTGTATCTGGCTGCTTTCACTTAGCATAATGCATTTAAGATTAATCCTTGTTGCATTTATCAGTAGTTTGTTCTTTTTTTATTATTGAGTAGAATTCCACTGTATAAATGAACCACAATTTGTTTATTCATTCACCAGCTGAAAGACATTTGGGATGCTTCCAACTTTTGGAGAAATGAATAAGGCCCGTATAAATATTCACATATAGGTTTTTGTGTAAACATGGGTTTTTACTTCACTTGGGCAAATATCTATGATCAGGATCAATGGACCATATGATGAATAGATGTTAAACTTTATAAGAAATTGCCAAAGTGTTTTACAAAGTACCATTTTGCATTTCCACCAGCAATGTATAACAATTCCAGTGTTCCATATCTTTGTCAGCATTTGGTATTGTCAGTTTGTTTTTTTATTTTATTACTCTAGTGGGAGTAATCCTCAATTCATTCCTGTTTTACTCTCCCATAAATGAAAACACTGTACAATAAACTCCCATCTAGATGAGTGAAATGGACAACAAACACACTTGTAGCTTTAATTTGCATTGCCCTAACAAGGAATGATGTTGAACATCTTTTCTTGTGCTCATTTGCCATTCATATATCTTCTTTGATGAAGTGTCTATTCAAATATCTTGTCCGTTTTTTCCCGGTTGTTTTCTACTTTGTGAGTTTTGAGGCTTATTTTCATATTATGCAATCAAGTTCCTTATTGAATAAAGATTTTGCAAATACTTTCTCTCAGTCTTTGGTTTGATTTTCACTTTCTTACCAGTGTCTAAACACAAAGTCTTAATTTTGACAAAGTCATATTTGTCAAGTTCTTCTCTTATGTATCATGCTTTTGATTTCATATTTAAGAAATATTTTCCTAACCCCAAATCACAAGGATTTTCTCTTACATTTTCTTCCAGGAGACTTATACTATTATGTTTTACAATTCTTTCTATGATTCACTTGGAGTTAAGTTTTGCATACAGTGTAAAGGTACAGATTAAGAATTTTTTTGGTTTTGGGGGAGCTGTCTTCTTGTTTGTTTTGTTTTTATTTGTTTTGTCTTGTGCTTTTGGATATCCAAAGATTTAAGTACCATTTGTTAAAAAGACTGTTCTTTCTCCATTGAATTGCTTCTGTACCTTTTCCAAAAATCAATTGGTCATATACATATGGGCCTATTTCTAGAATCTTTTTTCTTTCCCATTTTCCATACATCTATCCTCTTGCCAATATGACACTGTTTGCATTCCTTTAGCTTTAGAGTCAATTCTGAAGTCAAGTAATGTGAATCCTCCAGCTCGCTTCTTTTTCAAGGTTCTGACTCTCCTGCTATCCTAGTTCCCTGTCTTTCCATATACATTTTAGAGTCAGCTTGTTGATTCATACATATTTTTAAAAATCAGCTGGAATTTTGATTGGGATGCACTGAATCTATAGATTAGTTTAAGGGAAATTGGTATCTTTATAATATTGAGTATTCTAATCTATGAACACAGGACAGCTCTCCATTTACCTATATCTTTGATTTCCTTCATCAGTGCTTTGCCGTTTTCAACATAAAAATATTGCACATTTTGTTAGACTCATAATTTCTTTTTGTGTGCTACTAAAATTGGTAATTTTTTTAAAAATTTGAATTCCAACTATTTATTGCTGGGACCTCAGAATATGACTGACTTTTGTATATTAGTTTTAGTAACTTTTTGTGTGGATTCTTTGTGACTTTCCAACTGTGTGACTATATAATCTGTTAGTAAAGACAGTTGTGTTTTTTTCCTTTCAATCTGCAAGACTTTTGCTTCTTTTTCTTGCTTTACTGCATTGGTTATGGTTTCTAATATAATTTTGAATAGGAATGGTTAAAGTAGAAGTCCTTGCCTAGTTCCCAGTATTAAGGGAAAAGCATTCAACCATTCATCATTAAATATTATTTTAGCTATAAGGTTTTTGTAGATGCCCTTTTTAAGAAGTTCCCTTTTACTCTGACTCTGCTGAGAGTTTGTTAAAAATCATAAATGAGTGCTAAATTTTATCACATGGATTTTCTGCGTCTATTAGACTGCTAATAACGATAAATTACATTGATTGATTTTCAAATGTTGAAACAGCTTTGCATTCCTAGGATAAAGTTGGTTATTATGTATTATGCTTTTTATAAATTTCTGGATTCAATTTGCTAGTATTGTGTTGAAGATATTTTCACCTATGATCATGAAGGATATTAGTTGGAGCTCTTTTCTTGTAACATCTTTGTCTAGTTTTAGGAGTAGGGTAATTTTGCCCTCATAAAATGAGTTGGAAAGTGTATCCATCTTTGCTATATTCTTAAAGAGCTTATGTAGAATCAGTATTATTTCTTCCTTAAATGTTTAGTAGAATTCACCAGAAAACACATTAAAATTTAATCGCACTAATCTCATAGAATTGTAAAGAATAAATGAGACAGTGTATGAAAATAGCCTAGGTACTATAGCAAACAGAACCCAGGCAATAGCAAATATTTGCCCATATTATTAGTCTACTAATCCAACTTAATGTAGGTAATAAGTATATGAACATGCAACTTCCTAGTGAAGAGTATATGCCACAGGCTGGCATGCAAACTCAGCTCCGTTGGCCATAACTGATAATGTTAAAAATCCAAGTTTTGAAGGAAAAAAAAAAAACTTTGGATTTCTTTCCTACAATTATTATGCCTCCATTTAAAATACATTGTGAAGAGCCATTAATATTTTAAAAGAATTTCAGCATCACACTATTTGAAACATTTGGTTTCATAATTGTTCTTTAAATGTCTATATGTGCAAGAAAAAACACGTTGCTATTTACTACCATCATAAAATTAGGAATGAGCTTAAAATTAGGAATGCTGGTGGGGCACCTGGCTGGCTCAGTCGGTTAAGCATCTGACTCTTCATTTCGGCTCGGGTCTTGGTCTCAGGATCATGAGTTCGAGCCTCATGTCATCAGGCTCTGTGCTGGGCATGAAGCCTGCTTAAGATTCTTTCTCTCCCTTTCCTTCTGCCCCTCCCCACCACCCCTGCTCATGCTCTTTCAAAAAAAAAACTTAGGAATGCAGGTAAATAATAGGACAAAATTCCTCTCTATGTCCACTTTGCATTTCAGTGATTACAAAAAAACACACGAGGACTAAATGAATGGTAAATAATGAATCAAAGGTGCGGTAATTTTAGAAATCCATTAAACAACATACTGAATATTTTAGCAGTTTCAATTATGCATTATTACGTACTACATATTTTTTTATATATCTCTATATGGTTTTGCAGACTTACATTATAACAAAATGGGGGTGGAGGGAGGCAGTGAAGCATACCAAAAGCACTTATATAAGGGTCTAGTGGAATATTAACGAATCAAACAAATGAAAAACAAAATCTAGATCTTTCAAATGCTGACTTCATTCACTATGAACAGACAGGACTTGAGCCTTGGCAATTCTAGGCTGGTGATCATAACAGAAGTACATTAATGAAAGAGAATGCTAAAGTCAGGGTCTTGTTTCCTGTTGGATAAATAATGAATATTTATTGAACACCTCTCAGCAAGGCTACATGTAAACTGTCTAAGTCAAACAAGTCTCTGTAATGCTCTTACAGAGCTCCACAAAATACGTGGATTCTCTCGGTATATGGAGAGAGCCTGGGTTTTGAAGCCCCACAGGTATAAATCCACTATTTATAGTTCTGTGACCTTGAGCAAGTAACATATGCTCTTTCTGCACCAGCCCTTTAATTTCTAAAATGCATTACCACCTACTGATGCCCCCCACAAATATTTCTTATTTATGCCAGATGCTGTGTCACCTGCTGGGTCCATGAGGACGAACCTTCAAGAACCCAGACAAAGAAATGAGCATTCACCAAACAGAGTAACAAGGGTTATCACTGTACAAGAAGGTACACCAGTTGCACATTGGAATGTTGTCTAAATTGGGACCTGGGAAAATTGGGTAGGACTCTCTTAAGGAAACTACTGTTAGGTAAATTCTGAAGGATGAATGGAAGTTAACTAGGCGAGCTCTGGAGTGAAGGATGAAGGGGAGAGCCTCGAGGCAGGCAGAAAGGCTCAGGGGAGGCAGAAAGAGAGTACGGTGCCATCAAGACCCGAGGAAATTGGCTGTAGCCCTAGTAAGGAATTGATAATTGATCTTAAGGCAGTGTGGAGCCGTTGCTGATTTTTAAAATGACACAGCCTTTTTGTTTTACAAACCAAGAGTGTAGTGAAGAGGGACAAAACTGAAGGCCAAAGGCCCTTTTAAAAGCTGTTGCAAGAGATGATGGTGGCCTGGACTCAGGTGTGATAAAAACTAAGAACAGGTGCCCAGAAGCACAGCTGGTGTGTTCTAGGAACCCAGCACCTGTTAGATGCCTTGTTTCTTCTTCTCTTGTAATCAGTGCCACTGTTTTAAAAGGAATTGTCCAAATGTCCCAGTAGCCATCCAAGTAAAACCTCTTTCCAAGGAATAATTTTACAAAGAAATGTTCTTCATAACAGATACTTCCATACGTCAGCAGGGAAGAAATATATTCTATTTTCCCTCTCTATTTTTGATCACCTAGCAATGAGATTGCTATAAAATTGTTGACGTAAATTCAATTTCATTGCAACAAAATTGTTTCAATGTCTTAGTTAATTACAGTAAGTTTTGTCACTAATACTAGCAGCCTCTCTAGTCACTGAAGATCCCATTAACTGTTTTACTGTCTTCACCGAGTTTAAGATTTTAAGATTTTACGTATTTATTTTATTTGAGAGAGAGAGAGCGTGCATACACGCGTGAGCAGGGGGAAGAGCAGCGGGAGAGGGAGAGAGAGAATATCAAGCAGACTCTGTGCTGAGTGCAGAGCTGGATGCGGGGCTGGCTCTCAAGACTCTGAGATTGAAATCAAGAGTCCGATGCTTAACCAACTGAGCCACCCAGGTGGCCCTAAGCACTATTTGAAAATTATTTCGATGGTTTCATATTATTTGTTTACCATTTGTCCCCTCCCCCTCTAGAATGTAATCTCCATGAGAACAGGGACTTTATCTGCCTTGTTCTCTGTTCTAGCTTCGGCAGCTGGAGCAGGGCCCAGGGCTTAATAGGGGCACAATAAATACGTGTGGGCTAACTGCTTCACAGAATGAATGAAGAATGGGGGGGGGCCATCTATGTGAAGTAACTGAAATTAGCCACTCCTAACTGGCATCTTTACCTCAACGCTTTCCCTACCCTAAGCCATTGCACACTTGGTTTCAAATTCATCTCCCTGCTCAAACTGAGTCCAAACTGCCATACCTGACCTTCAAGGATTCCTACCCACCCCAGCAACTCCATCTCCCACGACTGCCGAGTTCTAGAGCTCACATGGCTTCTCGCCCCGTTATCAACAGGATAACTTGCACTTCCCCAGCCGTCCCAGTATGCTCCACCTCTGCCTCAAATATCCTGCATCTCCCTCCCTATCTGAAAAAAAGTCCCACCTGCCCTTTAAGGCTCACCTCAAAAGTGACTGCTTTTGAAGTTTCTCTTTATATTTTAGGTCAGTGGTTCTCAGCTGGGGGCAATCTTGCACATTCTCTACTACCCTAGGGACATTTGGCAACATTCAGAGACATTTTTGGATGTGATGACTGGAGGGGAAAAAACTACTGGTCTCTGGTGGGTATCAGTCAGGGATGCTGTTAACTCCTACAATGCACAGCACAGCCTCTGAAAACAAAGAATTATCTGTCCCAAACATCAATAGTACTAGGACTGAGAAGCCCTTAAGGAAATGTCCCAATGCCACCTTTAAACCACTGCAGAGTTTTGGACTGCTTATACTGAACGGCCACTCTTTGTTGGACAATATTTATATATAACTCATCTGAGCTCTCCCTCACAGGTCTGTGTGCTTGAGATCACAGGCTGAATACTACCCAGCTCATTTTTCCTAATGATCATAGCATATCCCTTGCACAAGGGAGATGATCAATTTGTTTACTAAAATGGAATTGAAATTTTTATTTCATTTTTAAAAATATTTCAGTTATTTATTCAAGTCTATTTTCTCCTGTGTCCTATTAAGAAGGAAAGGTAGGCACCATCTTGTGCAGTGAACCTTTAAACCCTTAAGATATATTCTGCTACCTTTTATGCTTTCATAGGAAAGAGTGTCCATTTAGGGCAATAACTGGTGCTATATTGGATTAATTGTAGTTTGGAGGCTAGTTTTCATCACATACTGTGAAGCTGTATTTTTTCATTTAACATACCTATAGCTTTTGAGCTAATAAACAAGTAAGTAAACAGCCAACCTTGAACCTTAGCTGAGATAAAAGGTGGCTTTACACAAGTCAGGACTAAGTCATACATGTCATGATTCATCTAAAGTTCCTCCTTTTTTATAATCCTAATACTTAACAAAATTAATAAATATTTGCTAATTTTATAATCCATCGACATTATAAATATTCTCTAAGCATTTTACAAATAAATTATTCTGGCCATTTTGCTGACAGGGCTGTACATGCAGAGGCTTTTGGCACACTTACAAAATTCAACTAAGAGTGAAAATCCACATCTGGGGGCCCCTGGGTGGCTCAGTCGTTAAGCATCTGCCTTTGGCTCAGGTCATGATCCTAGGGTCCTGGGATGGAGCCCTGCATCGGGTTCCCTGCTCTGCGGGAAGCCTGCTTCTCCCTCTCCCACTCCCCCTGCTTGTGTTCCCTCTCTCGCTGTGTCTCTCTCTGTCAAATAAATAAACAAAATCTTTTTTTTAAAAAAATCCACATCTGACCATCAACTCGTAACTTCATCTCTTCTGAGACATAAGCAAGCGATTAGCCTAAGGAATATACAGACACAGACACACGCTAGTCCTTAGAATTAAGTTTCAAATTTTGAATGAAAAATTCAGCTTGGTGAAAAGAAGGAAAATCTGATCAGATGAGATCATCATAAATCCCTTCATCATGACTGAAAGGTAGGCTGAACCCTCATGACTATAAACCCAAATGGCCTTGAGGCTGAGGACACGTGCAGTGGGTCACCCGAGAAGCTGTTACCCTGAGAAGGTAGGCATCCTGATTCCCAATGCTGTCAGTCAGGGACAGTGAAAACTGTTATGAAAGAGTTTTTTGTTGTCATATGTCAGCCAGACCAAAAAATCAATGGTTAGTTATCCTTCAAGGGAAGGAGGAAACCTCTCCAAGCAGAAAAGCACAATGCAATCAGAAGATCCTGAGAAGCACTTAACATTGTCATGGTTTCCTGAGTGAAGATGTCACAACCCATCACTACCAGCAGAGGGAATGAAGACAAGACACACACACACACACACACACACACACACACACACACACACACTCACACACACAGAGTATCCCAACAAACACATACATACCAGCAAAGGAAAGCACTAATATGGCCAGGAGGAGGTGCAGAAGTAACTTCAAAAGCATCACTGGGGGAAAAAAAAAGGCATCACTGGGAGCTCAGGGTCACACTTTGTTGCACTTTAATTTTAGGCAAAGATAGTTCATTATATGATTTTTTAAATTTTGCATTACCCTATTTCAAAATCATTTACTGAGGAAAAAAAATTTCTAAGCCAGTGATCGTACATAGCATGAACTCTTATTTTCCAACTTATTTAGGAGCTTTAACTTTTATTTTTTAGGAGCTTTATTAAATGTAATATGATGTTACACCAAATGTCTGATGTGGTCGTCAACATAGCAACTGTGTAATATGGTAATAATAAGGGTGTGCATAATGTCAAAAAGTTGGGAGTAAATGAGTTATTGTCTATTGCAAAATATCCCTTTAACTTTGGCCAGGTCTCATCAATGCATCATTTAGACAGAGCTCAAATGACTCCAAATCTTCCACAGCCAGTCGGTTTCATTGGTGTCACCATTAAAGAAGAATCATTTCATTCTCCTGATGTTAAATAAAGCTGGATGTATAAGATGGCCTGTATTCCTGTCTCACATTCAATGATATTGATCACTGGCTTTTCTCCTCAGGCTTGCTGGGAAGTTGATATTAACCTTTACAGGTTTGGATTTTTTTTTTTTTAAATTCACAGCCTTTGAATACAATCAAGCCTTCTTGTGCACACACATCTGTATCCCAAAAGGCAGGCACGATCATTACATATTCAGGTTCAGAGTAATGAATGTTTGGAGCTCTGCCCCAGTAACCACATCTGCTGCACACCATAGATAAAGGGTGTGATGCCCTTGTCAATACTCCAACTTTGGATTAAAAGTCACACAAACTGGATATATTATTCAGTCCTGGGTCACTCTTTCAATGTCTCCCTTTTGAATTAACCTTGCATCAGTTTCTGTTGATAAGAAAAATATTCTTATCCTTGAACTACAGACCAAGACAGGTCATCAACCTTTCATTCCCTGTTTTGTCATTCTCTTGTGGAAGCAAGTCAGATGGCTCCCACCCTCGTACACAGAAGACGGGCAGGGGAATCATAGGAAACATCGTCTAGCAGAGAACTCAAAGAATGACAAGAAATTGTTATTTGAAAAGCAGGGTTAGAAAGAAACCACCAGATTCCTACTGGGTATCTCCCCCATTTGTTAGAGCAGCCATCTTTGAAAATGTCTGTTTCTTCACTCCTCTAAGCTTCCCATGTCCTTTGCTGTCACTAACCAAGATTAGAGCAGCACAGTAAAAGCTCATGCCTTCACAGCTCAAGTCACCACACTGTTTATATTTTGGGTAAGCCTTGGAAGTAGAATTACGATAAAGGCTTGTATGTTTCCTCCAGACACACTATTTCTGTCAGCTAGTCCAGCTCCTACACTACCCCCTTCACAACTGCCACTAGAGAGAGAGTAATGCGGCAATCTTCACAGAAAAAACATGCTCCCTTCAGAGACAATGCCAAAATGGAAGAGCACTCCCTGTGTTACGACTTGCCCTTTCTCATTTCCAAATATAAATGGGCTTACTACACACAGTATTCAAATGTACACAATTTAGAGCAGTCCAACAACATCTAGTAATATTTTGCAATGCCTTATTAAATAATTTTTATAAATAAAATAACCCACCTGCACACATAAACTGAAAATAACTATATAATGCCCTAAAAGTGTCAAGGAGAAATAGAAAAAAATAATACGTTTTTAAATATGTAAATGTTCTGGTGTAACAAAAAAAGACAAAATGAAGACATGAAATGCTTGCTTCTAAGTGTATAATCACCATGAATATAACAAACACCCATGGATACAAATAGAGGTGTGCTTATTAGCAACTTAAATATCACAATTAGTGTGTGTTACTGCTGGTGACATGACTGTTGGAAACGATGAGCAACTCTTGGTAAGATTTTAAATGAAACAAAGTATAGTCTTCCCTTGATTGATTTATAAGTAGTTTTTTTTTAAAGATTTTATTTATTTATTTGAGAGAGAGAATGAGATAGAGAGAGCATGAGAGGGGCTTTCCCCCAAGGAAAATATATATAAAAACTAAGGAAAAAATACTTGTATTTCACAGAAAAAGATCTAGACTTGGATTATCAGAAATGAAATTTTCACTTAAATGGATGTCTGATGGGAGATGGTAAAGTTGTACAGTGTGTGAGACAATGCTTTGTTATGTGGAACTGCCCTATGCATTATACGTCTTTGGTCAGTGGAACATGGGCTGAAATGAAATGCATGGATTCTGAGCCTAGGCTTAAGAGGCATCACATGTTTCCACTCACCTTCCCTGTACTTCTGTCCTCTCCATGCAAAAATTATGAACTGGGTAGCCAATTATTCCAAGTAGGATTAAAGACCTGAATCTAACCCGTAATTTGGAGAATTACCCTGCCAAACCACAGATGCATGGGCAAAAAGAAATTGCTTTACGTTACTAACTTTTGGGAGTAGCCAGTTAGGCACCATGATGTAGCAATAAATGTCTGATGTATCAAATGAGACTTCCTGCCCTCCCCCCCCCCCGCCCCCGGCATAAGGGAGGCAAGTATGGTTAAAGGAGGGATAGAAAAATCAATAAGAAATTCATTGAACACTTTATCAAAAACTAATGATGTACTGTACCTGGGCTGATTGAATTTAAATTTAAAAAAAAAGAAATTCATGATGTTGGACAGGGAATGGATGGATATTAGGAAAAAGAAGGAATGGGTGGGATTGAGGGAAAACGTAGAAGTTAAGCAGCACTATAAAAAACATGCAATGCTGAGTCACTAGCTATATGAGTTGCTGGGATATGGAAGAGCCCTCCAACAAACCATGCCAATGTGAATTTCATGAGCTTGCTCCCCCAACAATCACCAAAGGATGGAAACTGCAAAGTCTGCGACAGTCTTGTAAAGGCAGGTAGAGATGTAATAAGAATTGAATATGGTTCATGGTTTTCACCAAATAAAACCCTTGTCATCAAAATTCAAATCATGGTTCATTTATCTGTTCAGATTATAAACATATATACATTAAACAACCAGTAGATCCACAGCAAGCCCATGAGTATTTCATTTTTATCAACACCTTTGCTTTCAAAGAAATTGGAATCTTCTATAAACCTGGCTTCTATCATATAGATATTTATAAAATTAATTAAATGTATCTGTCATTCTATCTAGTTACTAATGTTCTGATATTCTGAGGGCTGAGTCAATAGTAAATAAAAGAAATAATGGGTTTAAATATTTGCAAATAACCACAGGCAATGAGTCCATGTTCCAATGAGATAGGAATGCGTTTTAAATAATTCATATACATTTTTAATGATCTACAGAAAATGCTACATGACTCTGAAGTTTCTAGAATCTATACAAAAAATTGAACTAAGTATCAAAAGCAGTGAAGAAAATACAATTAGATACAAGAATCACAACAGTTCATAAAATAAAAACAAACCAGTGATCTTAAATAAATGCAATAAACTTGACAACCTGAATAAAATTGACAAATTTATTTTTTTTTTTAAACACTGCTTACCAAAACTGACATAAGAAGAAATAGAAACTCTGGAGGCTTTATCTATTAAAAAGAAATTATTTTGTAATGTATACACATTCATAGGAAATTTTAGCAAATCAGAAACAGAAGGAAACTTATCCAACCTGATATAAGTGGAGGTCAAATGACAGAACTGCTCATGAGGGACTTAGACTCAGGTGGAACCCAGACGAGTGGAGAACAAATCAGGGGCTGTTTTCTTAGCCTCTGGCACCTTGTGGACTGAGAGTTTGGCCACCTGGAGACAGCATCCTGTTTGGGCACATTCATGACGTTCTCATGTCCATCAGCAGTGATAAGGCTCAGCCAAGCAGTTTCCCAGACACTGGGCATGAAAAAGTGGGCATCTGAGCAGAACAGGGAGAACTGTGTTAGGCACCTCCAGAAGGAGGTTATGACTGGAAGGGACATGTAAGGTGCTTCTGGGGTGCCGGGAATCATCACTGTCATCATCTGGGTGTTGGTTAAAGAGATGTGTTCAGTTTGTGAAAATGAATTCAGCTATACCCTTTTAATATGCACACTTTTGTCTCTGTATATTATACTTCAATTAAAAAAGCTTAATAAGGGGCTCCTGGGTGGCTCAGTCGTTAAGCATCTGCCTTCGGCTCAGGTCATGATCCCAGGGTCCTGGGATCGAGTCCCGCATCGGGCTCCCTGCTCAGCAGCAAGCCTGCTTCTCCCTCTCCCTCTCCCCCTGCTTGTTCCCTCTCTCGCTGCGTCTCCCTCTGTCAAATAAATAAATAAAGTCTTTAAAAAAATTAAAAAAAAATAAAAAGGCTTAATAAATATTTAAAATGTGTTCAGCCCCTATGTGTCCAGCATGTGGAGCTACAAAGATCTCAGTGACTTGGCCTCTTCCCTTAAGTTCAAGGGACTCAGAATCTAGTGGGGAAATGTGTAGAGAGCCACAACGACAAAGTGTGAGAAGCACTATGATGGTGGTGGCAGCAAGGGGCCTGGGAGAAACAAAGAAAGGGGCCCAAATTCCTCCAGGGAGGGGCGTGAAGTTTTAAGCTGAGGCTTGAAGGGCAAGTAGGAGCCTTTTCCATGGGTAGGTATGTGTTGAGAGTTGGGGGAAGGTAAGTGGTGGGAGGGAGGACATTCCAGACCCCTGGAAGAGAAGATAAAAATTGTCCACCTCCAATCCTATCAAGTACACAGCCATAGGATGAAAAATGTCCCTAAAAGCACAACATTCTGAATAGCAATACAGGCTTCTGACAGCCACCGGACACATAAGATTTATTGAGAACAGAGGTGGGAGATGGAAGAGAGGTCCTTGACTTTAATGACCTATGTCAGCAGTGTGCAGTTCCTCTCAGGGTCCGCTGTACCGGATGTTTATAGGTGAGTTCCCTTTTTTCATTCAAAATGAAAACAGCTTTATTGAGTCCTAAAATAATTTATGTTCTCACAACCTCAAATACCTTCCTGTACTATGAGCTAAAAAAAATATCCATGGGAAAAACTGGCACTGCATTTTAGCCACTAAAACATTAATATCTGGACATATTTGAGAAACATCATCACATGGGCAACCTGAAATTAATTTTTACCAACTTTACTAATGCCTTAATTACAAATGTAATATGTAATTATTGTTAAAAACTCAAACATTTCAAAAATATAAAGTGAAAAGTGTCAGGTCCTCCCCATCTTATCCCCAGAGATAATAGTTTGGTCATTGTCCTTCCGGGCTTTTTAATGTACTTTAATTTTTTAATAGAGACATAGGACATTTTCTGGTCAATAAACTGCTGTATTTTTCATTAATAACTTATCTTCAAATATTTCCATGTGAGTACATACAGGTTCATTTCAATGGCTGTGTAGTATTTCATTATTTAGATAAACCATACTTGATCTGATGACCCTCTGAAGGACATTTAGATTGGTTCTAATTTTTCACTACCACGAATAATATGCACAGAACATCCTGTGCAACACTCTCATGATTAATCTTAATATTCTGATACTTCTGAGCATGTCTGGAAGGGAGGGACTAAGAAATCGCCCAGTAGAGAGCTCAGTGCAAGCAGAAGACAATCTGAGACCCACTATTTATGGTCTTAGGACAATGGGCTGGAGTCGGAAGGGACAAGTGATCGTGAATACAGGATGTTGTGTTTCTCACCAGCCCCGTACATTCGCACAGCCTCCCAACTCTCCAGGGACATTAGGAGCACATGGTAGCTTCAGGAGGTTCTGTAATACTGGAGCCAGGGCATTCTGGGAGTGGGAGGCACGCTCTGCACCACTGTGGGATGCTGCTGCAGGGAAGTAGAGGCAGGGACCATAGGGATTATCCCTGAGAGCTCAAAGAAGTAGTGAAGAATCTTTGTAGCAGACTGGGAATCCACAACTCGGGGAGGAATAGAACGAGGGCAATGACTGTGGATGCTAGCATGGGTCTCTATGTCTACCTCCACACTGACGTGGCCAAAAGGAGACCCTGGCTGCGGGTTTAACGGGACACTTCAAAAAATAATTATCTTTATACTTAAATTACGTTTGTGTTCAACGCAGCTCAGAATGTGTTTAATGTGCATTAATTGGAGCATGTTGTCACATGTTGAAAATAATACTAGTGTGAAGGCAAACATGAGAATGTCCCGATGGAATTATTAGAATGTTGCTTCTTCAATACAAACACAAACACAAAAATTTTCAAAAAAGAAAAATGGCATACTTAGCACTACTCAAGAGTAATATTACAATGAGTGTATTTTAAAACAAGCTAGTCAGAGCTTGAAATGACAAAATGGGTCCCCTTCTCTACCCACCGCTAAAACGCATGGTACTGGAGGGGATGGAGTCTAAAACACATTGCCAGTGTTCCTGGTGTTTCTAACAAAGGCAGACCTAGCACCTCAAGCTGCCTTCTCTCAGCGACTCCGGGAGCAGTGACAGGGAGGGAAGGTCCACGGAAATGACCCAAGGATAGGAGACCTGAAGCCAGTTTTTTAAAAGTTTCTGATGCTCACTCAAAGATCTGGCCCACACTGGATGGTTGTAATCAGGTGAAGACAGTCCCGGTGTACTGGAAAAGACACTGATCTTGGTTCAGTCAATTACAAACCATGTAACAGGGGAAAATCACAAGTTCTCTGAGTAATGAGAGGCCCCGCATCATTATAAAGGCTACAACGATCCACATGCACGTGTATATACAAATATGCACAGGTTCCCAGGATTGGCTAGTAACTGACAAAAGGAAAACGTGGGCCCCCCCGCTTGTTCAAAAAATTTCAAGAGCTGATGGCAGAGCATAAACCAAACACAGGGCCTTTCTAACCATCAGGCCCCGCGTGGTCCATGAAGCGAGCCCTCAGTGTTACCATTCCACAGATGGGTGCTCCTTGGGAACAGGACCTTTGTAACTGCACAGCTGAATCTCCAAAGTACCCTGCCTTTGGTAAACATTCAGGAAACACTTGACTACTTACAGGATTGCATTATAATAAAAAGGAAGCAGGGTTTCCTACATTAAGAAGGAACCCCTTCATGTTACAAAACAAATACTGATTGAAGAGAAAAGACATCTTTTATAGTACAGTGCCTGCAAAGCAACATGCTAGGAGCTTTATGTATGTTTTCTCCATTTACCCTTTACACACAATCCTAAAAAGTAGATATAAAAATCATCTTTTCACAGCTGAAGAAACTAAGGCTCTAAGAGATTAAGAAATTTGTCCATGGTTATACCATTTTTCTCAAGCAGCTCATTAATTCATCTGATAAAATTTACTGAGCTCTTACTGTGCTCCAGATACTATTTTAGAGACTAAGGATAAACAGCAAGACAAAACAACAACCTATCTCTACTTCTGACCTTGGCCTCTTGGGGTTTTGTAGTTCAGCCAGGAGAGACGGGCATTAATGAAACAATCTCACTGTTTTCAAAAAGGAGATGGTAAAATTAATGAGCTTTATAAACAGAGTTGCCAGATTCAGCGAATAAAAATACAGGACGCCCCCAGATAAATTTAAATGTCATATAAACAACAAATAATATTTTAACATAACTATGTCCCATGCAATATTTGAGACATACGTAGATTAAGAAACATTTTATTAATCTGAATTCAAGGTTACTGAGTATCCTGTTTTTCTCCAACAACCTTATTTATAAAGAAAAGAACACTGTGAGAGAAGAAAGAATTTTCCCCTCCCGAGAGGGTTGGGAAGCTCTCCCAGAAAGGGAAGATGACTGAAGTCTGAAGAACATCAAGAGTTAAAATGGTGAAGGTAGGGTACAGCAGTGATAAGGTTGCTGTAGCAGGATGGGGCTGATGTTTGAAGGTTGCTAGGATGGGAGAGGTTTGGAGGTTAAGCAAAATGAAGTTACAGAAGTGCACAGGGGCCAGGCCATCCAGGGCCTTGAAGGCCATGCTAAGGTTTTCAGCCTTTCCGCCACCAGAGCAACCTGTCATAAATGCTGCTCCTCCTGCCTAGGCCCCTCCTTCTATGATGCCATCTACATAACTGTCTCCACAGAGTTCTGCCCAACCACCTACCTCACTCACTCCACCTCTGACTCCTTCCACAGAACTTGGTCATCTTTTAAGTCTGTCTTGCCAGCTGGAAGGTGACTTCTCTGAGAGCTTCAAGTAGAGATTCAATAAATACTGAAGAGAACAACACAGCCTAGATAGCCCTGCCACACTGCCACCTTGTCAAGTACTAGTTCAAGTACTCCTTCAAGTGTAGACCCCTATTGATGACATATAACCCACTTGGCAGAGCTCGATAAATAGCATTTTCTGGGCCCACCCGTGGAATTACTTATTTAGAATGTCTAGGATAAAGCTCAGACATCTCCATTTGAATAAGCTCCCCAGAGAAGTATGATACACAGGACTACTGAGAATCATAGGTCTATTCAGCTATACAAAGATTCTAATCCACAGGATTTTCAAAGAGTAGCAAATAACAAGAAAAAGCATTTGGTCTAATCAGTCATAAATCTCACTGTGCTCCTGAGTTGTAAGAGGACCCAAGTGCTATGAGAAGACTAAAGCCCATTAATAAAGTTCTTACTTTCCAGTCTTAATCATTTGCAGCATTAATAAAGTTCTTACTTTCCAGTCTTAATCATTTGCAGTACATCCTGTCCACAGGAAATGATACAACAGCCATGGTATACATTGGATGCTCAACAGAAAGCATTTAAAATTTGTCATGTTAGGGGCGCCTGTCTGGCTTAGTCGGTAGAGCATGCAACTCTTGATCTTGGGGTTGTAAGCTCGGGCCCCATGTTGGGTATAGAGATTATTTAAAAACAAAATCTTTAGGGGCGCCCGGGTGGCTCAGTCGTTAAGCGTCTGCCTTCAGCTCAGGTCACAATCCCAGGACCCTGGGATCGAGCCCCGCATTGGGCTCCCTGCTCGGCAGGAAGCCTGCCTCTCCCTCTCCCACTCCCCCTGCTTGTGTTCCCTCTCTTGCTGTGTCTCTCTCTGTCAAATAAATAAATAAAATCTTTAAATAAAATAAAATAAAATTTGTCATGTTAAATTCATCTGAATATCTGCTTTGCTGAGATTAGTAAACTGAGATTATTTTTCAATTTCGGTCTTTTAAAAATGTTTTAATCCATATTCATAATGGCATAATATAAAATCTAACAGATCAATTATTCTACAAAAACAGAACCCATAGGTCCATGTAAAACTGCAACGTGAGTTAATAAAAAACACTTCTTATATTCTACTTATAAGCAAAGTTCAAATTTAAAATATAACTCATCAAGGGATAAAGAAGGTGTGGTGTATATATATATATATATATATATGTATACACATATATATATAATGGAATATTATTCAACCATAAAAAAGAATGAAGTCTTGCCATTTGCAACAACATGGATGGACTTAGAGGGTATTATGCTAAGTTAAATAAGTCAGAGAAAGACAAATACTATGTGGTTTCACTCTTATGTGGAACTGAAGAAACAAAACAAATGAACAAAAAAAAGAGAGACAAACAAAAAGCAGACTCTTGAATTTGCAGAACAAACTGGTGGTTACCAGAGGGGAGGTGGGTGGGGGATGGGTGAAATAGGTGAAGGGGATTAAGAGTACACTTATCATGATGAGCACTGAGTAATGTAGAGCACTGCTGAATCACTACATAGTACACTTGAAACTAAAACACGGTATATTAATTATACTAGAATTAAAATTTTAAGAAATAAAATAAACTATAATTCATCATATATTTCTGCATTTCATGGAGGGAAAGAATATTAGAACCAGAGAGTACCAAACCATCCAATCCACTGATCTCTCTCCATTTATTTCATTTTGTTCAATTCTTCCCCACAAGGGAAACCATGATGATATGCAACTAATAGCAAGTGTCCCTAATTACAAAGGGTGTTTGTGATAAAAATAAACGGTTTATACACCATTAAGACATATTTCCAGCAAGAATTAAAATAGTAACTTGACACCCCCCTTGCTATTTCAGCTGTGCCAAATAAAGAAAGCTCCAAATTCAATTCACTGCAACATTTACACTGGTTGCTCAGTAGGGCTGGAATGGAAAAAGCAAAGCAAAAACAAAAACAATTTAGCAATGTTGTACCAAAACCACACACAGACAGGGGTCTGCCTCTTCGGTTTACTGACAGACTTAACCTAAATGATGAGTTTGTGTGAAATGGACAGTGATGTACATATTGCAAACCATGGGTCTGATAAAACCCAAAGCAACATGGAACCAAGAAGCACTGGTCAATCATAGGCTTTTCCTTGGTACAGCCGCACAGGATAAATAGGGCATTTTAACTTTAACCATTCATAGATATCCACCATTATGTATGAATAACATGAATAACAACATTGTGAGTGGTAGGAAGGCATTTTGACAAATCAGATGTTTTTATTCGTGAAATATATCATCAACAAGTTTACCTTAGAGTAAGAGATAATATCCTTAATTATAGGAAATGGATTTTCTGGGACTTGTGGTCACATGATATATTGCACATTATGATACCCTTTGTGGTCATCTCCTTCAGGGTGGAAACTGCATCCTGTTTTCTGAGGCAACTTCCACACTTAAGGAATATGACTGGGTTAATAATGAGTAGAATTTTTTACCTAAAAGCTCTTAGGCTAGTCTGCTGCTCACACCAGAGAACGTGCTTTGACTGTCATCAGGTCATGAAAAATAAATCTGTTTTCTCTACTACATCACGAAAAACACTCAGATGTAATCCAGTGCTTTTTTTTTCGTTCTCCAGACAGCAGCTAATGGCATCTGATTTTATATAAGACTGTTAGGAAAAGTCTATTGTCTGCGTTTGCTGACACTGAAAGCTAAATTTCATTAAAGGAACAGCACTGGTGAATGTCTCCAGAATTTTTTAAAAGATAAAATTGTTTTTCTTTTTCCCTTAAAGGGACTGTGTTTCATGATATTTTCCATTCATAGAGAATTTGTAGGCACAAAGCTCTCTGAGACCATCGTCTTTTGTCCTCAAAACAACTTTGTAGTAAGAGCTAGTCTGAGCTTTTTCAGACTTCTCAAACGTGGAGGATGAACCCAGGAGGTAAGTCACTTGCCCGAGGTGACTGTAACACTAGGTTCCGGAAAGCGGGAACCAGGATCTTTGTCTCTGGGCTCTCCGATGACTGCCTTCCCCATTTCCTTCCTTCCTCCCTTCCTCCTCCCCCCTTTCAATCCTTTTGCCACACACACTGCAGATTTGCCCTCATTCAGCAAAGCCAGTAGAAAAACCTTTGCCAGGAGGCTTCCAGAAAGTGGGGGCTTTTAAAAATAAATAAAATGAAACATGGATTGGGCTTTTTATTTTCTCCCAGGGACTGCTTTCAACACACATTTTTAGGTCCTAAAGGAGGAACGCAGCACACTGTTTTGGTAGCCATTCTCAAGCCCCACTTAGAGGCCAGGCTTCCTGACAAAACTGAAGAATGAAGGAATGCGTGAGCACTACGGAAATCTCATGAACCTCAACGTCGAAGCTTTCACATGAAAACTTGCCAGGAGCACGAGGCCTTTCGGAACTTGCCACAGAAAACTAGTGAACGCCAAAGAGATGAATGCCAAAGCCTCTTCCAGGATTAAGACTAAGAAACTGAAACAACTTTCTCGCGCTATCAATCACCTAAATATTTAGGCAGGCGGTCTATTGAGAGAGGAGGCCATCAGGACATCCCTGTTGCTGCGCCTTAAAAGACGCCCCACCTTTCGATCCCCGGGGAGCGCCTGGCCGCTGCGGCGCCTTCCCCGCACTGTGGCGCACTGCGGAGCTGCGGGATGGCCCGCAGACCCGCCCTGCTGGGCTTTCCTCGCCGCCCGGGCCGCAGCCCGCCCCCCCGCCGCCGCCGCCGGGTGCGCTGCGGGGCATCCATCACCTGAGAGACTTTGACGCACGCGCGCTCTCCCAGACCGAGACTCCGCCGCCTCCCCTCCAGCCCCCACCCCGCCCGCCTCCCCTCCAGCCCCCACCCCGCCCGCCTCCCCTCCAGCCCCCACCCCTCCCGCCCCTCGCGGGTCTGCATTTGCATCACTAGCACACGCAGCGGGTGACGTGAGCGCCCCCCCCCCCCCCCCGGCTCCCGCCCCTGTGACTCAGTCCCTCCCCCTCCACCCCCGCGCGCCCGGCGCCTAAGGTCCCCGCACGCCCACAGAAAGACCCTGGGTTTTGTGCATCTGCGGCGGGGTGCCCGCTGCCCCACAAGTTCATCACCATATTCCGCAATCTCCATGGGCCCAGCCCCGGGAGGTCCCCGCGACAAGCTGGAGAAAAGTCTTCCCAGTTCTAGAACCCAGGCGGAGGGGAAAGAGTCTGACCATTGAAAGGGTCAGATGGATTGGGTGAGCGCCGCCACAGCTCTCACCACCACCTGAAATGACCCAGGTAGCTTATTTATGGGTGATGGCCCCTCTCCCTCCCCCGGAGCCGCACGCCAGTCGGTCTATTTCGCCGCACCTGGTGCCTGGTGGACGCTCAGTAGGTTTTTACTGGATGAGGGCGGAGTGTTTGGAGTGAAGTGCAGCACTTACAACCACAGCCCCGCGGGATTCCCGGTTCTCCATCCCTTTCTGCTTCTCGCGCAGACGCAAGACGGGGGCTTTGGGGACTTCCGTGGAATCGTTTTTTAAGCCCCGGGGTCTCTTTCAGGCTCGCACAGCGCCCAATGCGGCTTTCTCTGCTCTTCCGCCAGCCGCACGTCTGCAGAAGGATCCCCGCCGAAAAGTTGAGCCCAAAGCTGGGGTCGGGGTACAGGTCGGACGCCTGGCTGGGGGCTCGGAGCTGCTGTTCTGATTCAGCCTCCCCTTCCCGGTCCAACCAAGGAAGCAAAGTATTGTGGAGGTCCCCAAGGAAGGCGGGCGCGGCTTTCGAATCCCCGCGGCCGCCCACCCGCCTCCCCCGGGAATCCGGATAAAGTGCACCCGCCTCCCCTGACCTACCCTGGGCATCCGGGAGTCACTCCATCTGCTTTACCCCGAATTCCCCGGTCCCGCCCCAGCAAAAAGGCACCTGCAACCGCTTCCTCGGGGGCACGCGGGGCAAAGTTGCGCTTCTAAAAGGCTGCAAAAAGTTCCCCACGCTGCAGCGCCCGGCTCCCCGGTCTGGAAGGAAAATTAGGCGGCGGCTGGAAAACCCGCCACCGCTGCCGGGGTCCCTCACTCACCGCTCCAGCCGCCTGGGACCCCCTGCCCTAGGTAGTGTCAGCGCTGCAGCTGCTGCCTCGCGGGCGTCGCTCGGGCTCTCTCCCCGGGGCCGCCTCCGTCTGCCACTCTCGCCGGCAGCGCACGGAGTGGTGACTCCTCCGAGCGTGTCAGCGACGAAAGGAGGGGCGGCAAAGTGGCTCTGGGCTTGCACGCTGCGGTCCTCCTCCCCCTCCTCCGCCTGCGCCTCCTCCCCGCGGTGCTGCAGTGCCGGGCGGCGGCGTAGCGAGAGTACGAGCGGTGCGCAGGGAGGGAGTCACCGTGCGGGGGAGGCGGGAGCGGCGCACGACTAGGTGCGGAGCCGGCTGACTGGCTCCGGGAAGTCCGGGTTCTGAGGCCTGGCTGCAGCGTGGCACTAGGGGGAGGGGCGGGGCCACCCCCAAGTGGCAAGTACTCTCGGAGTAGTCAGGGCTCCGAGTTTGCACCGGGGGGGGGGGGGGGGGAAGGAAAGGGGCACCAGTGCTCTGCGTGGTGCACTGGGGGCGGCGCCCCTAGTCTGGTCCCCCGAGAAACGAAGGAATTCTGAGTGCGGGACCTAGCTGGTGCCAGGGGAGAGAGGGTTTGCCCCCTATTCCTGGGCCTGGGACTGACCTGTTAACGTCAACTCCTCTTCCAGGGAGCCACCTGGCAGGGCTAAATTGACCATTCCTCCACCCTCCACCTTCACCCTGGCGAGGGGAAACTTGGGACGCAGCAAGAGCAAACCGGAGGAAACTTTGCTGGGTGTCTGAGGTCTCCCTAATGCCGGGGGGAGGGGCAGACAGCCGGATCCACAGGCAGACAGTGAAAGTGGCTCTTTCAGGGGAACTACTAAATATTTAAAAAGGAGAGGGAGGCACGGGAATTTTGCTTGTATTCTTGATAAGACTGGCGTGCTGGAGACCCCCACTTGAGCTTCCCCACTACAAAGCAGCAAGGTTCGGCGGCTCGGGGAAGCCTACTCGGGCGACGCCTTCCCCAAGGCTGGCGCGGCCACTCCGCGGCGGTAGAGGAGGGCGTAGTCGTCCGCTGACCTCTGGCCGCCGCCCCTCCATGTCCCCCCCATCTCACGCACTGCCACCCAGATGCTGCGAGAAGCTGGGCTTCCCCAAATCCCTGACCCTGCCAGCTCCGCGCTCACATGGAACAAATGCAGCGTGGGAGGCGGCCACACTGGCAGGCATCTTCCCTAAGATCACTGCTCTAATGATGGGTGACCCGAAGCAAGACAAAGCACAACGCCTGAGCGGGATGCAGTGGGTGGAACTCACTCTCTCTCTCTCTCTCTCTCTCTCTCTCTCTCTCTCTCTCTCTCACACACACACACACACACACGTTTATCTGCCAAATGTGTTTGATTCGTGTAAATATGCCTGGATGATTGAATGGATCAGTGTATGGATATAAATATCAATACTACATGTACTTGTGCGGGAAAGAAGAGATACCAGGCACCTCAGACAGCCTCCTGCCCAGAGAAGCTGGTGGGGATGAGGTGGGTCAATTCTGAGCGATGTTGTCACATGAGCTTTCTGGCTTGGTTCGTATCACTATGCATGATGCTGTGGAAAGAGGAAGACAGAGACAGTCCTTGGCCTATAATTTTCCCTTCTCTACATTTCAGGCTCTCAAGAACTCTAAGTTATGATTCTCCCTGTCCTGTGGAACCTACACTTGCTCTGCTACATCAGTCTTTGAAAACCTGACTGGGTCTTGTTTGGGTTAAAGGCTTTGCAGTTTTCAACCATATGTGGTGCTGTTAAGGTGGTCAGGAAACATGAAAATTAGGAACATGCTGCTTATTTGCATTTCATGGATCCCTCTACATAAGCAAATTATTTAAATTAAGTATTTAGGCTAAAATTATTGTGTGGTTACAATGAGAAGGAAAATATCCCATGGGAATGCCAAATAAATCCAGCATTGGAAATGAAATTGTGAAATTAAAAAAAAATCACAAACCTTATCCAGATCGCCTGCATATTACACATAAAACATTGAACTCTCAAATGCAAAACATGCTGGCGATTCACTGGGTTTCCAAATGGACAGACAGACCCCCTCTTGAAAACCTTTCTCCAAATGTCATATGATAATGGATTATTTCTCCAATGAGAGAAGTTCAGAAAACCATGAATGATCAATGTGCCCTGTGCTATGCTACCTCTTCCCTGTGCTGTCCATGGAAGATATTTAAAGTGTAAAAATTTTTCTAGCTGCCAAGTTTTCATGTCTTGACATAGTTGAAGATAACAGCTCCTACAGGAAAATTCCTGATTATGTATTTTTGAGAAATGTTCGATTTAAGACTAGCTTGTGTTAGAGGAGGGTATTTTAATGCTGTGTTTTTGGAGGACAACAAACATTTTCTCATGACGATGGGATGCATAGGTTCTTCAGCTTGCCCTCCAAGAGTGCTCTCATTTTAGGGTCCCGCTTGGTGCACCTCAGGCCTATTGGATTCAGCACTCAGAATAGTCTTCACACCTTCATTATAAGGATGTGTTTTCTCTCCTAAAAACACTTGTCTTGTAGGAGTTGATGGAGGGTAAAGGAGACCCCTGCACTGTCCCCACAAAAATCCCAGTGCTCTGACGTCACTACCCTCCTACCAATCTGCAATTTTATTCCTCAGTGCAGTATCTGCTGAGCATGCTAGAAAGTAAGCTGTTAAACAGACCTAAGGAGCATCAAAGATCTATCTTCACATCTGCAAAGTGGATTCAATAAAAATGATTCATACTAAGTATAGACTGTGGTGATTAAACTTGATAACACACACAAGAAGCACAGTGCCTAGCACATAGTGGACATAGATTAAATGTTAATACCCCTCTCCTTTTAGTAGCCAGAGTGAGGTTTTCCCAAGTGTGTGCCTTAGGGTGTTAGTTCTATATTTCTGCAAGCTTAGGGTAACTAACAGCTGGCTTCCAGAACAGAGACCTCAAGAGAGCCTCCATACACTTGGACCAAGGCTACCTCACTCCAGTTCTCCTCACCTTCATCATCAGGGGTCAGTAACAAGGCAGACACCCTTCTCACCCTCAATGCTCACAGCTTCCCTAACACTCTAGGTCTTGAGTCTACCAATATTAATCTCATTAAGCCCTTAATGCCTATTTATGTTGGTTATCACAAGCAGCTCGAGAATCTCAAGTGCGTTTCTCATCTCCTACCTTTTAACATTCATAGACTGAGCACATATTATATGTCCCTTTCTCCCTCTGCAGCTCCTGGAACCTTCTGTTTCGGGCTTCTGGAAGGCACAATCCAACCATTAGCAAAATGCCCTATATCCTCAGCCTCTTCTCTGAAGGTTCCCTTCACTTCTTGCTCGAATGGAAGCCTGATTCTCCCGCTAGAAAAACTGCTTCCACAGCCCTTGCAAGTGATGGCTGGTTTTGCCCTCTCCAGCTCTTGTATCATTGTGTCAGGAAATAAGAAGGTGGTGTCCTTCTTGTTCCTCAGTGCTGCTTCCAGAACATTGTTCCTCCCTTCTCCCGAAAACCTACAGCTCTGAATCTTACTTCATCAGGTTATTGTACACTTTGAAACGTTGCTGCTATGCTCAGACCTCCATGTCACTCTGCACCTTTCCCGACAATTTTAGCTCCTAATTCAAGGTCACTCCCTAATCACTAATCCTACCTTAAGCCTCACAAACTTAATGCACATGAAGTTGTTCATTGCAACCAGTACTACCCTTAGTCCTGAGCAAGCAAGGGTTCTGTGCCTGAGGGGGCCTGTGCTTTAGAATGCCTTACTTAAAAAAATTTAAGTCCCCCTTTGGTGGCTGGGTTTGCAGCCCCCAATTTTCATGAAACTATGAACTCAGTTTAATATTGGGCTGGTAATTTCCCAGGGCCCTGGCAGAAGGAAACACAAATACTTTCTGGAGGAGCTCTCCTTTATCCTAGACTTCAAAAAAATTCCCTCAAATAAGTTTTTGGTGAAATATAGAAAATGATGAAGCACACAAAACAATGAAACACACGAATAAGGATGACCCCATGAAGGAGAGTCAGCAGATAGCAGATATAAAAAAAGAAACTTCAGTCCTTCTTCAAGAAAAGACTTCAGATGTTGGAATTATTAGTCACAATTCTTCCTTTACTTGAAGAAAAATAAAAGACAATCTTATAAATATTTGCAGGTGATAGGAAACTACAAGGAATAACCAATCATACTTAAAAACCTATCCAACTCTACTGGTTATCTTACCAACACCCAATCCAACTTCCACACCTATATAACACAACTTCCTCCTCCCTTAAAGAACCTTGATTCTATTCAGCGATCAATCTTTTTTTTATTGTACACATATATTTAACAAAATGATTTTACACAGAATGCTAAGAGCACGTTTCTTCATATTTTACAGAAAGGCATGAAATTCATACCATTGCATAGCCAAATCTAACTCCTAACTAGACGGATTACATTTTGTTTAGAGTTTAAAGCCTTAATGGCAATAATCATTATTATGATTAATAATAATTACTGACTGAAAAATAAATTCAGAAAGTAGTGAATTAAATTTAATATGGTCTCATATGCCCTGAAGGAGGTTGTACCCGACTTGGAGGAGCTTTTGCTATGTCCAAATAATGTCCTCTTTGGAATTTCTGTGACTGCAGGGTCATGAATCATCAGTCCCCTCCCTTTCTGCCAGACATCATGCTATCAATCTCCTTTACTCCCTGGCCAAGTCTTTTAAGATCTATAAAAAAAAAAAACAATTATAAGATTGAAGTGTATGCCTTTCTCTCTAGCTTCTGGGTAGACTTCCTTTACTCACAGCTGAAAACATTCTTAGACTGACATTATCCACAACTCTAAAAAGTATCGGGTACATAGTAGATTCTCCACAAATGTCTACTGATTTAAACTGACTGTGTGTTGAGTTCATTTCTGTTGAGAAAACAAGAAGGATGTCGTCTGTTGGTCCCTAAAATCATAGAAGGTGTTTGGCAAATATTTTCTTGAAGCCAGAATGGCTTCGGGATCTTAGTAAGCACAAGGGAAGCTTTTAGGGTCCAGATGGAAGGCTGAAAATGAAAAAAAAAAATCTCAGTGAAAACTCGGATTCTGGAAGAATCGTTCTGCCCAAACAGCCAGGGAAGGAGTTGCACCAGGCAGGGTCCAGAAACAAGAGCCCGAAGAGGTCTCTAGCTTCCCCCCCGTGACTCAGAGGAAAGGTCACACGTCCCTTGAGAGTCCGTGCTAGGGCAGAGATGGGGAAGGGAGTAGAAATGTCTACTCCCTTTTGTGGGACATTTGTGGGTAAAAAGAAGCAGAATTTGATGTCTGGAAAGCTTTCATGTTAAGAAAGAGAGAGATGAATGAAAGGAAATTAATCTGTTCAGGGCTACATCCTGGGTAGACCCTGTGGGCCCCTAATTGTCCCTCTCTGTATGGTTAGCTCCCTGTATCTGCAAGTCTAGAGTAAAGTAGATTTGTCATTCAGGAAATGTCTAGCCTCAGTGCATGTGACCACTGCTAAGACACAGATGGGCTGTTGTGTTCCTGAGGTCTCTGTGCCAGGAAGAGGAGTTCCTGATATCTGAATGGTGGCAGAGAAACTGGATCCATCTCACACAGCTTGTAGTGCCCCGGCCATTAGTTTAGGAATGCCCAGGAGACAGCATGGCTGTGAGTAGGCAACTCGCTCACTCCAAGTCTCTCAGTGGCTGTGCAGTGCCTCTGTGTAAAGCACTAAATGCCTCAGCCTGTCCATATGTCTCATGTCATTGCCCACCAGAGAGACTTCGGCACAGAGGCAGCAGTGAATCATGAGGTGGCCATGTAGACCTGGCCATTCTCTGACCTCAGCCATCCTGGGGCTTGCATAGTGGGCCTGGGGAACTGTCAACCACTGAAGGATGGTGGTTGACAGATATGTACTGCCCCACAGAGGGACAATTCTGAGAACATTCTATATAGTCTCTCAGAGAGTTTTCAGTAGGATAGCCCACAATTGGCCATAGTGGTAACCAATTTTTTAGTCAACAAGCCACTGACTTTCCTCCCTTCCTCCTCTCACCTCTTCACCTGCTCACTATGCTTCACATGATCGATTCTCCAGGAAACCACATGTAATCAAACCCTAAACCCAAACTGAGACAACCATTGTGCGAAGGCAGGCATCATCAGCTCCACACACTGAGAGATTTTAGGTTCTACTTTGTGTATGGCCTCATTACTTACCAGCTTGGCTATAAGTATCCTGTCTCATTTCCTGAAGTGCCACAGTCTTTGAAAGCTCACAAACTCCTAACACAATGCTTTCCATATGAGAGGTGCTAAATACATTTGAATAATTGTTGAAACATTTAATTAATGTTCTACATTCCTTCTTGAACTTCTCTTTACAAAATGAGACTTATCAAGAATCTTACAGCTTCAAATTTTGCAATGCCTTCTTTGGAGGGGGAATAGTACAATACCTTGAGAAACCTCCAGCATTCCTATCATGTTAATTTGATTTAGATTAAAGCCGACACACACACACACACACACACACACACACACACACACACACACACGCCTACTTTGTAGCAAAAGTAATCTCTCTGAAATTTTTCCTGCTCTTTTTCTTTCAGTGACTTCTGTTGCTGCTCCAAGCTCTGTAATGAGTGTTATGGATCATCTGTATCTACATGATTTATAGCTCAAATCTGAATATTCCCACTGGGTCTTTCATATTATCACTGGCTGGATTTTCCTTTTTAACATTCTACCACAGGTTTGTTAATACATTAAATTCTATGAAATTATTTTCCTGCTCAAGGGAGAATTATTGTTCCCATGTTCAGAATTTGTCTTGTATAATCTTCCTGCTCCAAATTAGTGTTCCAACATTCAGCTCTTCTATTTTAATAATAGACATGCTGATTTCCCCATACGATCTAATTATTAAAAATGCATGTAGTAAGCTCTCAGGAAGTTAGGTTCACTTCTGTTTTTAGCATGATCCATAGCTATTGGTCCTGACCAACTTTTGGGTCACAAATTGCTTTTTCTTTTAAGAGGTAGCAATACTATGAGTGTTAATGATGGAAGCATTTAGTATTAATAGTCTAATTCATATTTTCTCTTGCTCTACACTTAAGCTAAAGCTACTCCCTGCTGATAAAACTATTTTTGAACTCCCCTTGCCTTTGCTTCACTCCCAGTCCCAAGGAGAGTTTTCTGGGTACCATAGTAATCTGCATAATGATATATCCTATACGGACACTAGATCTCCCTCACTAAAACTTAAGCTCATTTCTGTGTGCAGCGGCAGCCCAGAATTAAAAGTTCTTTAATAATGGGGCCTGATGGATTAGGTGAAGCTTAGTGCTCTTCCCTACACACTTGCCAGGGGTTCTTTTTAAATCCCAAGAAAGTAGCTTCCCACCTTTACTATTGATGAAAATTCAAATCAAGCTCAACCCAGTTTATTGTTAATTCCAAGGGAGGGAGTAGGAAGTCTCATTCTGGCATAAGGACTTAGCTATAGTTTACCAAAAGTTTAGTGTTTGAGGCTATGTTTGCTCTCTGACCTGTCGAGGAAGAAGCTTCTTCCCTTCTTTCCACTCCCTTTTCATTTATCCCACAACAGGCAGAGTCAGGTTCCTACCAGGTGCCTTAAAAGTATGGTGGGCTCCATCTTGTCCCTCTGACTCACCACCTCAGAGGTCACCTTAATGCCATGAAATTCCTGTTTCCAAAAGAAGTAGCTCATTTCTAAAGGCTTTCTGGGGATGTAGGCTCAGAGACCCCTTGGAAGAACAGAAGTTGGCCCAGGATTTCCTTCAAAGAGATTCCCAAAACACATTTCTTTAGGTTTTCCTAGAGGCAATGCAGAAATGGCACAGAAGTGAGTAGAAGATCTTCCAGATCATTATTTCTCAGAATGCTCAGTGAAGAGACTTCCTTGGCATATCATCCTGATAGGTTAAGCCAAAAGTCACAGAACACAGTGTTCATAAGACACCAGAAGATGGCTGCACCTTAACACACAGGCCAAATGTCACTTTGGTAAAATACAATTTCTAAGGCCGCCTTTCAGGTACCACCTTTCCAGAAGAAGACAAGATTCAGACACCCTGGGACAACCAGCTCAGAGATCAGTGGGAATGGGCAGTGGTCTTAGAGGTTATCATGCTGAGACCTCAGAGTCCCAGAGAAGTCAGGCCTCCATATTCTTATTTACAGAGAACATACAGATTCTTGCCAGGAAAAAAGGACACTGAAATGCCACCATCACAGGTTGATACATGTGTTCTTGCAGAGCACCTGGGTCCCAGGAACAGTAGACATTCGCCTGATAGAACAGGCCTGGGTAGGACTCCAAAGGCACAGTTGTCTCTATGACGGGCACCTCCTCTTCCTCTTATCTGGAAACATATGCATATAAACAAGGCGCTTATTGAGGATCCTTAGAACAAGGGTGGCAAATTGGCAAAACTCTGCTTAGAACACAAGCCGGTAGACAGCAGAGATGTGATAAAAGTTCAGGTTGGTGAAATCCCCCAGGCATTTGGGGCATTGTGCCCGGTCTCCTCTGCCAGGAGAAAAAAAGCCTTGATGTGGGCTGGGGCCCTAGAGTCCTGGGAGGGTCTTAGATGTGGGGCAGGCCTGGACTGCAAGCTGCGGAGCATGGAGAGCGACCTGACAGCTTCCAGGAATGCAGCCAAGGCGATAAGCCAGCAGACATTACAACTGGGACAACGATCCAAAGGGGCTACACAGAGCTTGAATCCAGACATGAGGCCTGTGACAGTGCAGTCTGTAAACAAGAGAAAATGAACCTGAGACTAACTGGGGCCAAAAAAGGGGAGAGACTGGAAGAAAAGTGAGTCAGTCAGAACCACAGGAAGAACTAAAGGCCAGGTCTGGGAAAGACAGGAGCCAGGAGATTGCTGAACTCTGAGAAGCCTCTTTTAGGGCTCTGTCTTTGGAATGATTCAGCTACTTCTGCCTTTAGCCCTTGTGTGACTAGCCTGGGATTCTCAGGAGAGTCTGAATGGCCCAGCCTGGGGCACATGACAGGTAGAGAAGTGAGCCAAGGGCACCCCGATGAACATGCCCACCAGGACCACAGAGAACCTGAGAAAGGGTCACTTAACAACAGAAGGGCAGGATGTGGCTCCCAGAGGAAGGGCGGAATGGTTCTGTGCAAGACAAAACAAGAGATACTCAATTCAATTTGCTGAATGACAAACAGCGGTTTCAAGGGCTTGAATGGAAGGTAGAGAGTGCAAGGTAGAAGGCCATCTGATGCAAGAGTCACTCTACAGATTCTCACAGGTGCAGCTGGGTGTGAGGATGGAGCAATGAGGGGCCCCACTCAGACCCACGGTGCAGCCACGGGTCAGGCAGGTGGCCTGAGGGAAGATGGCAGATCAGTGCCTCCTTGGTTGAGTCTCAAAGCATATGGCATCGATAGAGAAAATCTGCACCACAGATTCTTGGCAGAGAGTGATTATAACTTCAAATGTTCTACTGCTCATTCCTCAGAAAAAGCTGTTGTTACTAAAACAGTATTTATGAAGGCCCCAAAGAACAGGCAATGCATCCATTTGATACTCTGAATGTTATACCTCCTATGTTGTGGCAGACCATGTGAGAGAGTGCAAATACCTGAGATGGTTTTCCTTTTCTTTTGCACTTGGCCAATTTTATTAATTGTACCTTGATATTATGCCCTCAGCTGTCATATTAGGATATTATTAAAAAAGAAAAACCACACAGCCTCATTAGTGTGGGGTGGTTGTGAGGGCTTTGGTGACTGGGTCAGGCAGCATAGCCTTTAAGTAATCTCAAGGGAACTTTTCTTTCCATTTTTAGTATCAGTAAAAGTTGTGATCCTTCTCTACAAATGCTTATTTTGTCCTACTTATACTTTATCCCCTTATAGGTTTTAGAAAACAGTTCCTCTTGGAGTGTTTCAGGGTATAAATAAATAGAAATAGAAACAATATTATTTTCTCAACCTTTTTGGATCAGATAATTGCTACTATGTTAACTATTTTGAAGGGTAAAAAAAACATTGGAAGTTACCCAATTAATTATGAAAATAGAAAACCATGATATAAAAACCTCAGAGCAGTAATACAAAAAGAACAAAAACTAAAAACCAATCTCAATCACAAATATAGATACAAAAATCTTGAATAACATGCCAGCAAGTTGATTTTGACACGATGAAAAGAGAAAGAGTATACTATCATCTCATTAGTTTTATCAGGATGAAAGTATAGTTTAGTATTAAGAAATGTTATCATAATAATCATATGGTCACATAAGTAAGTCCTATGACTGTATCCCAATATATACTGAAATGTTAATCCTTAAAATTTCACACTCACTTTTGACTCATTATAAATCTAGGTTTAGGAAAATATATTCTCAAAAAGGTATTTATATCAAGCCAACAGCCATATTATTATTGGGGAAACACTGGGGGCATTCCCATTAAAATCAGGAATGAAAAAAAAGAGGCTCATTATTACCAGTATCACTTACCTTGGTTTTATAAGTACTGGCCAATGGAATAAAAATATGGACCAAAGATTTAAGAAATAATCATAGGAAAAAAGTAGAAGAAACTATCATTATATGTAGTTGTTAAGACTCTATATGTATAAACACAAAGAAAAAAATACAAAAAATGGCTAAATATAGGTAAATGTCCAAAGATCCATAGCTATTCTATATAATGACAATAATAATTATAAAGAAAAATGGCAAAGGATCATATTCACAAAAGGAAGAGAAGATATAAAATTCCCAAGAGTAAAATTAGCCGAGAATTGTGGGAACTAAATGAATAAAATCATAAAGTTTTACTAAAATACTTAAAAGAAAAGTTGAATACATGGAGACACATTCTTGAATGGAAAGCAGAATATTATAAAGATGTCTATTCTTCCAAAGTCAATTTACAGATTTAATAAAACACATAATGCTTAAATTTGGGGGATGTTAGCAAAATAATTTTAAGTGTACCCAGAAAAATAAAATAGGTAAGGATTGCTTAGGCAGTTTTGGTAAAAGGACAATAACTAAGCATCCCTTCCCCAAACATAATAAGGTGCAATAATTAATTCAGTTTGGCACTGGCATAGAGTAGTCTGTAAAGCCAGTGGAGTATAACAGATGACTGATACTGGACTGTAAGTGGTTTTAAAGAAATTACAAATAATACTACTATTATCAATTCTACTATCCATCATTTCATGGCCTGAGTGCCTCTAAAGCCTGCTGTAGAGAATGTGATGAAATAACAAGGGAACTTTTTTAAAGATAAAAATGATACAAAATCAGAAAGAAAACTAGCAGGGCGCCTGGGTGGCTCAGTTGGTTAAGCATCTGCCTTATGCTCAGGTCATGATCCCAGGGTCCTGAGATTGAGTCCTGCATCGGGCTCCCTGCTTGGCAGGTTGTCTGCTTCTCTCTCGCCCTCTGCTCCTCCCCTCAGCTCCTGCTCACTCTCTCTCTCTCTCAAATAAATAAAATAAAATCTTAAAAAAAGAAAACTAGCAATTATTTGCAACAAATTATGAAAAAGACTGATAGCCTTGATAGCCATACTACACAAAATAGTCATACAAATTAACAAGGGAATGCAATCCCCATCAAAATACCATCAACTTTTTTCAAAGAAATGGAACAAATAATCCTAAAATTTGTATGGAACCAGAAAAGACCCCAAATAGCCAGAGGAATGTTGAAAAAGAAAAGCAAAGTTGGTAGCACCACAATTCCGGACTTCAAGCTCTATTACAAAGCTGTCATCATCAAGACAGTATGGTCCTGGCACAAAAACAGACACATAGATCAATGGGACAGAATCGAGAGCCCAGAAATGGACCCTCAACTCTATGGTCAACTAATCTTCGACAAAGCAGGAAAGAATATCCAATGGCAAAAAGACAGTCTCTTCAACAAATGGTGTTGGGAAAATTGGACAGCCACATGCACAAGAATGAAACTGGACCATTTCCTTACACCACACACAAAAATAGACTCCAAATGGTTGAAAGACCTAAATGTGAGACAGGAGTCCATCAAAATCCTAAAAGAGAACACAGGCAGCGACCTCTTCGACCTCAGCCGCAGCAACTTCTTCCTAGAAACATCGCCAAAGGCAAGGGAAGCAAGGGCAAAAATGAACATTTGGGACTTCATCAAGCTAAGAAGCTTTTGCACAGCAAAAGAAACAGTCAAGAAAACAAAAGATAACCAACAGAATGGGAGAAGATATTTGCAAATGACAGATCACATAAAGGGCTAGTATCCACAATCTACAAAGAACTTCTTAAACTCAACACCCAAAGAACAAATGATCCAATCAAGAAATGGGCAGAAGACATGAACAGACATTTTTCCAAAGAAGACATCCAAATGGCCAACAGACACGTGAAAAAGTACTCAACATCGCTCGGCATCAGGGAAATCCAAATCAAAACCTCAATGAGATACCACCTCACACCCATCAGAATGGCTAAAATTAACAAGTCAGGAAACAACAGATGTTGGCGGGGATGTGGAGAAAGGGGAACCTCCTACACTGTTGGTGGGAATGAAAGCTGGTGCAGCCGCTCTGGAAAACAGTAGGGAGGTTCCTCAAATAGTTGAAAATAGAGCTACCCTATTCCCAGCAATTGCCCTACTGGGTATTTACCCCAAAGATACAAATGTAGGGATCCAAAAGGGTCCGTGCACCCCGATGTTTATAGCTGCAAAGTCCACAAGGGCCAAACTGTGGAAAGAGCCAAGATGTCCATTGACAGATGAATGGATAAAGAAGATGTGGTATATATACACAATGGACTATTATGCAGCCATAAAAACGAATGAGATCTTGCCATTTGCAATGACGTGGATGGAACTGGAGGGTGTTATGCTGAGCGAAATAAGTCAATCAGAGAAAGACATGTATCATGTGACCTCACTGATATGAGGAATTCTTAATCTCAGGAAACAAACTGAGCGTTGCTAGAGTGGTGGGGGGTGGGAGGGATGGGGTGGCTGGGTGATAGACATTGGGGAGGGTATGTGCTATGGTGAGCACTGCGAATTGTGTAAGACTGTTGAATCACAGACCTGTACCTCTGAAACATACAATTTATTTAATTAACATATAATTTATATAATTAACATATCATTTAATTATATGTTAAAAAAAAGAAGATAACAGGAAGGGAAAAATGAAGGGGGGTAAATCGGAGGGGGAGACGAACCATGAGAGACTATATACTCTGAGAAACAAACTGAGGGTTCTAGAGGGGAGGGGGTGGGGGGATGGGTTAGGTTAGCCCGGTGATGGGTATTAAAGAGGGCACGTACTGCATGGAGCACTGGGTGTTATACTCAATGAATCATGAAACACTACATCAAAAACTAATGATGTAATATATGGTGATTAACATAACATAATAAAAAAAAGAATTCCTCATATCAGTGAGGTCATATGAAAAAAAAATTATCAAGGGAAAAATAAGGCCTCAGGAGATAAATGGGCAAGGAAACAAATCAGAAACTGCTAAAGAGGAACTACAATTCAATAAAATACAATTTAAAGCAATATTTTTCATCATCAAATTCTTAAGTGAAAACTATTTTTTATTATTTTTTTAAAAATTTTATTTATTTATTTGAGAGAGAGACAGTGAGCAGAGGGGAGGAAAAGAGGGGCAGAGAGAGAGAGAATCTCAAGCAGACTCCCCACTGAACGCAGAGCCCAATGCAGGGCTCCATCTCACAATCCTGAGATCATGACCTAAGCCAAAACCAAGAGTCAGTCGCTTAGCCAACTGAGCCAACCAGGTGCCCCTTAACTGAAAACTATTTAATAATTAACTTAGATCACATCTATTTTCTTTAAGAATTTAAAGCAGGTTAAAAATACAATTAATGACATAAAAATTATTTTTAAGATAAGAAAATCAAATCAAAGCCAAAATAAGTTCAAAGAATAAGCCTTCTAAAAAATAAACTACTGGCACTAAATCAAATTAGAAACTTTTTTTTCCCGTTTCTGGTAAATTTAATTTTTGGTTCATTTTTTCGTTGATACACACTCAATATAGAAATTCATTTCACAAATGAAAAATCAGTCCATTGTTGCAGAATTCTCAAATTGCTATAAAAAAAAAAGGAGAAGGCAGACCCAGCAAAGGAGCTATATATTGGGAAAGGAAGGTGGAACGGGGTGCAATGGAGAAGACTGTGGTGAATTTTTACAGTTCCTTGGCATCTGCCAGTCTTGATGTACTTAACATTCACAAAATAGAAACTTCTGCACAGAAAAAGAAACAATCAACAAAACTAAAAGGCAACCTATGGAATGGGAGAAGATATTTGCAAATGACATATCTGATAAAGGGTTAATATTCAAAATACATAAAGAACTTATATAACTCAACACAAAAACACCACAAATAATCCAATTAAAAATGGGCATAGGACATGAACTATATTTCTCCAAAGACATCCAGATGGCCAACAGACACAGGAAAAGATGCTCGACATCACTCATCAGAGAAACGCAAATCAAAGCCACAATGAAACCTCACCTCACACCTGTGAGAATAACTAAAATAAAAAAGAAGAAACAAGTGTTGGTGAGGATGTGGAGAAAAAGGAACCCTCCTGCACTGTTGGTGGGAATGCAAATTGGTGCAGCCACTATGGAAAACAGTACAGACATTCTTCAAAAAATTAAAAATAGAAAAAACTAATGATGTAATATATGGTGATTAACATAACAATAAAAAATTTTAAAAAATTAAAAATAGAAATACCATATGATCCAGTAATTCTACTACTGGGTATTTACCCAGAGAATATGAAAACAGTAATTCAAAGAGATATATGTACCCCCATGTTTACTGCAGCATTATTTACAACAGCCAAATTACAGAAGCAGCCCAAGTGTCCATCAATAGATGAGTGAATAAAGGAGATGTATATATACATACACTGGGAAATATTATCCAGCCATAAAAAAGAAGAAATTTTGCCATCTGCAAAAACATGGATGGATCTAGAGGATATAATCCTAAGTGAAATAAATTAGTCAGAAAAGGCAAATACCATATGTTCTCACTCATATGTGGAATTTAAGCAACAAAATAAAAAGACAAAAAGAAAACCAGATTCTCAACTATAGAGAACAAACAGATCATTGCCAGAGGGGAGGTGGGTGGGGGAATGGGTGAAATAGGGGATGGGAATAAAGATACATTTACCATGATGAGCACTGAGTAGTGTACAGAATTGTTGAATCATATTGCACACCTGAAACTAATATAACACTGTAGGAGAACTATACTGGACTTAAAATAAATTAAAAAAAAAAAAAGACTAAGTCTTCCACAAGGCTAGAAAATGAGCCACAACCTGGCTTCTGAAACCCCTCGTGGTCCAAGAAAGAAATCCATGCAATTCCAGGGCGTCATGGGACTACGGATACCAGTTGTTTCCCAGGGCACAGCTTTCCCTGTCAATGAAACCTGAGGGCAATTTCTCCCCAGTGTTGTCCTAAGGAGTCAGTAAGTGACAGACCATGTCTTCAACAACGCCTCTACAAAGAGAGTTGTGTATGTTTTTTTTCTCACGGCATACCTTGATATGAACTTCAGTTTTTTAAAAGGGGGAGGAGCATAGGACAAGAAGACAGCACAGACGCCGGTAATAGAATCTCATGAACTGTCCTTTTTGATAAGCCCCTGATAGCAATTTAAGTTGGTACCATTATCTGAGGGTTTAAGGAAATAATCTTCAGTACATGCCAAGAGCTCTAACACCATCCCTACTAAATGATGCAGTAATCCACTTTCAGACTCTTTCCTAAAGTGGAACTCTAAAAAACAGGAAACTTTACCCATGAAGCTGTCCAATGCAGTATTATTTATAACCATACAACACTGGAAACAACCTAAATATCTAATGTAGAAATTGGCTTAGCACACTATGGGGTATGTGTGTATACCACACAGAGAACACACATAGAGAAATCATTACATTATAGTAAGAAAAAACGCATGGTATAAAATTGTATACACGGTATGATCTCAACTACGTGTACTCTACATCTAATAGAATCACAAAAAAAGAAATATTTAAAATGTTAAATTTTATAATTTTCTATACGTTTCATTAAAAAGTAAGAGACTTTCCTTGTAATCAGGAAGAATAAATTATAAAGTTCGTAAAAGACAGATGGCTTATTTAAGGGATGTGAGTGATTGTGCTTTGTGTACCCACCTCGATACCTGTCAATTTCCATGTGTAGGGAACTAGGACAAGTGTTCTATTATAAGTCTTTGATTTTTAAGATTTCTGGCAGATGTTTGATCCTCCAGACTGGAGGTTTTGATGCAGGACACTTAAACATTCGATTTTTAAAAAAAGAATATTCCATTTACTAGTTTTAGTCATAGGTTGCTGTTGGGTAATGTAGTCTAAGAAAATTTTACCAGGCAAGGGATAACATATTTTAAAATCCATAAATGTTTTCATTTTCTAAAGCTATACACACTGAATATTCAGATCAGTATTTTGTTCTTCCTTGAGATCTTTTTTTCTATTCTATGCAATAATTCTGGGGGATCAAAGCATTCAGAGAACTTTGAGTGAAGTTTAAAGTTTGGAATTAAATTAGACCAAACATCAAAACCGACCTGTTGCATATCAAAGATAGTAATAAATTACAATGTTTGTTTACCTTTTTAAGTTTCTTTTGGATCTAATACTTATTAGAAAAAGGAAGAGGTGAAAATAGCTTTCAATGTTGTTCCTTTGATTATTCATAAATATGTCATTCTTAGAATTTTGTTGTGTTTCATCCTAAAATCATTAACAACAGGAAAATATGAACAGCGAAAGAGCATTCTGATGTTCTCAGAACACTGGTATTTAAGGAACGAAAGGTAGGGAGGGGTTGATCTCAACTTTCCAACCATCTCAATCCAGTGCCTGCCAGGCTATAAACTGGGTTTCTACCATGAGGGATCAGGGGGAAGAAGAGAGGGATAGGGGAACTTCCTTGAGATCTAAATTGTAAACTCCTTGTAGGCAGGAACAATTTCTTTTGGATTTGCTCTGAGTGGACCTAGCAAAATAGCCCATGAAGAGGAGCACTGGATATACGCTTTGGGGGATGATGATGGAGAAAATGACACGCAACGAACGTGTAAAACTAAAACAGAGATCCTTAAGCCAAAGGACTCACTCCAGGGAGAAACAGCTGCTTACATAATAGGTGTAATGCACATATTATTGATTTGTGTGGGTGTGTTGTTTTGTTTTTGGCAAGATTACACTTCAAGGAAGGCTCTTGTACCCTGGGAGGAGCCCTACTGAAGACATGATCTTGCTCCCTTTTATGTCCAGGCCCTGAGCTCATGGTTCCTCTGAAGAAGCCCTTTACCTTCAGATTTGCAATCTACTTTTATCTGCAGTCCTCTCTCAGATTTCCATTCCACGCCATCCTCCCCCATCTTGAAATTTCATATTAGCTTTAATCTCCCCTCCACACTGTGCAGTACTTAGGGCTCTTTACTCAGTATAAAAATGCTAGCGTGGAATAAGGTCACAGCCTTATATTTATGCTGCAACACTCTTCATGCTGTTCTGTTGTTCTCCTTCCTCATCCGCCCACTCCCTTACTGTGACTATTCACTTTAGTCTTTTTTAATTTTTTTATGTATGTTTTGATTAACAAGGCTCATAGGCATCCACTCTCTGGATATCACGTAAAACTGTCTATAGTTGTTTAAATTTCTTCAAATATGTTTTAGAGACACATAGAGGGAAAAAAAAAAGAAGAAGTCCTTTAAGCAGTAAATGCAAATCGCTGGCACAGGCAGGGTTATAAAATGGTAGTGAATAAAAATACTTGTTTTAGAAAAATCCTCCATCCATAAGTCTCTTGGAGTTCTTAGTTGCATACAAAAGAGCATGAGACAATTCAAACAGAAAAGGAATCTATTAAAGGATATTAAGTAGCTTACAGTATCTCTGAGAGAAGATCAAAGGATCAGGCTTAAAGCCTACACGGCGGAAGTTAGTATCTGAACTACACTCTGGGGTGTTCCGGCAAAGATTTCAGAGCCACCACCTGTGGCCCTGACACCATAACTCCACCACTGATGGAAGACCCGAACCTTCACCACTGCTGCCTTCAAAAGCGAGATCCCTTCACCACTGCCTTTGCTAGGTAGGAAGTGGCATTTGCTAGGGCTGCATTCCCACTTTCTTTAGAAAGATGTCTTAGGACTGGCAGAACCTAGGACACATACCTGTGCCTTCGCTAAAAAGAAAGTCGGGGAAGAGTTTTTAGCTTCCTCCTAGGGGAGGTGCAACACAAAATAGAGGGACTCTCACCAAGCACATGGAGCAAAAGAGCAAGGCCGTTCAGAAGTGGTAAACACTCCATCAGCTGTAAGATGGAGAGGAGTACTGTGGAGGGGTGATCACCTGATGAGATACAGGCAATCATATTTGATGATGCGTGGACTAATTTTATCATCATCCATGGCAAAGCAGGTCATTATACTGGGCTGCATTAGGTACACAGACAGTTAAGGAAACTACACAGTGTGAAGGAAGGGCTTACCGTGTTGGGACGCAGGGCAACACGGTGGGTAAGTGGGATGACTCTCCACAGTGTGTACATCTGAGTGCTGGCTTTGTGGCCAACAAAGTCCATTCAATTAAAAAAAGAGATTGCTTTGGTCTCTGTTCCTCTGTAAGAGCTTCTTAGGGTTTAATTAAAAGCAATTCCAATGACTTGGCTGACTGCCATGGTGAGAAACCTAATATTACTTCTGATAATTTCATCTTCAAATTGACCCAAGCATATGACATGGTCCTAAATAAAGAGCCTTTCCTACTTCTCAATATTTTTTGCCAATTCACCAGAGTAAAGAGCTATAAAGCAATAATAGCAATCAAGCATAGGAAAATTATGTAGCTTTTTTCTCAGGTACAATAAAATCCTGATACCCAATTTCACATAACATTCCATCAGACCTCTCCCTCCTTCCCCTTTTCCCATACTCTAAAAATTGCATCAAATAAAAAAACCTACCCAGCTTTTATTAGAAAAAAGATGAAAGCAGCTTTTATAAATATTTTTAGGGGCCACTAAGCTGCTAGCCTCAGGGATAAAGAAAACTCAGGAACATTTGCACTATTCCAGTTAAATATCCCTTCCTGGTTTTGTGTACCAAGAAGGTAAAAAAATGAACCAAAATATACACAACTCCCAGTAAAGAAAATATTGTCTTTGCCTTGCACTTGACAGGAATATCATTCTGTAGATTACCTGACCCTTTTTGCAATTCTCTTGATGTACATTTATTTCAAAATATCTACCTTAGAAACAAAGTTTCAAGGGAATGAACACAGTAGCATACAATTTAGGGGGCAGGGTTCTATATCTGTATCTTATATAATCCTGCCTATGGCAGGACGTCGGTACATATCAGCTGATAAGAGTAATGCTGTGTGATTCTCTATCCCCAAAATAACAATATAAAAAGGAGAAGGCCTGGTCTATTATTCCACATATTTGGATGTAAATCCTACCCAGAATACAACTTGAGGTGGGTAGTGAGCAGCGTTCGATCACGTTCTTTCTAACGTGACTATCTCCTGAACCAAACTAGGTTCCTTGCTGGAATAAAGATGACAAATCCAGGCTTTGAGGAATTATTAGAAAATAATATGGAAAATTGATTTTAGTTATTTGTTTCTGGTAATAGAAACAATAGAAAACACTTGGTTAATAATAGAAAACAATGGAACCCAACATTCCACTCTTTACCCTAAGTCAGTGTGATCACTTGCAAAACTTCAGAAATGATTTAATACATTCATACTAAGGCCTCCAAATTTGAATAGAGGCACAAGCTAATAGTAGAATATTATAAAAGAATATTATTGTAGAGTTTTATAAAATCTACATGTACTTATCTCAGTATTCTGAAGTGATCTAGAAGTATTCTTATTTCGTATTTTAAACTGTAATTAGATTTGCTTTGTAATACTAATTTCAAATTTCAACTTCTAGTCACACTCATATTCTGAGGCAAATCATCTCCCAATTTATTCGGTTCCAAATTTAATTTTGTAATAATGAAAAAATAGAATGTTCAGTACTTGGAATATTCTCCTTCAGCTCTTAGAAAGTTCCTAGTCTGTGTCTATATTCTAATGTCTAAATGTGTCTTCACCAACATTTATTTCTTTTCACTCTAAGCTGCTGCTCCATAGAAATGAGAATTTAATCAGCCGTGATAGTTGGAACAAAAAACCCTGACTGCGTTCTGGGCTAGCTGCAGGTGTATAGGTGGGATGGGATAGGAGACAGGTTGGAGTTGTCCTGGCAGTTGATTACCCAAGAGTTGCAAAGAGCTTGGGATGATGTGGGGACGGAGAGATTTGGTACCCCCCTGGGGAGGTCAAACACCTGAGATGGGCTGCGCCTCGAACAAACAGGGCATAATTCCCACTTCCAACTCAGACTATTCCTGAGTTATTCATAGTCATGTCAACTGAAATAGCTTAGGCAAAGAGACAGTTTTGGGGCTCTCCTTGATACCTTCCCTCTCACCATAGCCAGCTTCCAGTCTGTACCTACATCGCTGAGGTTAATCCAGACATAATGCCTGACTCATAGGAGATTTATCAAATAAATAAATGCAAACAAGAGAAAAAAATCAAATACACTGCAGTGGTACTTTTTGTGTGGAACAAACTATAACCATAACTAAAAGAAATGTTCTCTCTAAAATAAAGATATGACCATTAAATAGTCCCTATAAATACTTCTCTAGTCAAATAAAGGATACAGCAAAAATAATTACTGAATAATTCAAATTACTCAGGAACATTAACTCTGTTTCAAGGAAAAATACTTTTGCTTACCATAATTTTCCAAAATGGCCATTAACCACGATCAAAATTATTAGACTGGTTGGTGAGACTTTAACCCACATCAGTGATAATGGTAATTGCAGCCGTCACACACATTGCTCTATACTTTACATGCATTATAGTCCCTAACACCCATAAAAACCCTAAGTAATCGGGACTACCGGGGAGGAAACTAAGTCTGAGAGGTTAAATAGCACGTTCAGGGTCACATGGCTAGTTAGCAGCAGAACCAAAATTGAAACCTACTATATTTAGCATATGAGTGAAGAACTACAGCTCTAGTTATACTATAAAGATAAATTTATATAAAAATTCCTTCAACTTTTTTCTTCTTCTTATTAATAGTTTCTATCTCTATAGTACCTTAACACATATCATTACGTTTGATCCTCACCACACCCTATGAGATTGGTAGGACAGATGGTGGGATCTTCTTTTTATGGACAAGGGAAATTGAAGGTCAGAAGTTTTGACTTGCCAGAGTCACCAAGTTGGATCCACAGCATGCAGTAATCTTTCCATAACATGCACTGCCTGCTTGAAGCACATCTCAAAATTGACAGAGAATGAGTATTAAAGAGACACAACTGAATTGCCTACAATACCAAACAAAACAAAAAACTCAGTGGATGTTTGACAAAATGATAATTCCAGACCAGAAGTGGAGATAGAAACCATTCTTTTGATATTGTAAAAGACAAAGCTATTATGAAATTATTTCCTGTAAAATGATTTTGGATAATGAAAATGTCACATTTGGTCTTTGACTTGATGATCCCAGATAAGAAGAGGCCAACCATCACACACCAGTCATTAACTTTCTCCCAGTCCATAACTGAGGGCTGAATGATATGTGACTTCTGAACCACAGAATCAAAATACCTGCTATTTTTATCTGATGGCTGGTACAGTCCAGACTAAAACTATATTTTTCTCATTTCAATTCTAGACACTAGCATTGTTTCACAGAGCTTCTGTCAATCAGGGAGTTTTGTTGAACAATGTGACATATACTTATGACCTAAAGTGTTGAGCTGAAAAGACAAATGACACCTGAAACAAGAAAAGGTCAGCTTTCTTCAGGGATGAATCCTTGTTAGAGATTTTAGAATCCACAATAGCTATCTGAAATTCTTGACTGCTCCTTTTTTTTTTTCTTTTGGCCCATGTTGAAAAATTAGGAATTAAGATATCTTGTACAGCCTTCAGCCTAAGCCAGCCTGATAAGTCACTGGAGTGTGATATGGGATATGTGGGAAGTTCAGACTCCTAAAATCTCTCCCCCATTGATTAATAACAAGGTCTGAAATTCCACTGAAATGTTTCATTTTTCTGGGACTATTATTTAAAATCAGCATAATATTAAACACATGATTATAATAGTTCTGTATAGCATTATATTATATATAATACATAATTTATAATAATATAAACCCTCCAAGAAAGGTTCATAAGCATTATTACACTAACCAAAATTTATTTCTTATATTTTATTTTAAAGGAATAGCTACTTTAGAATTGGGCTCTGTTGGAAGAAAGATTACAAAGAAATTGTAGGGACCAAGTTTTAATAAGGACCTCTCGCGGTAAAGACCAGCCTTGGTTGGGACCTTACTTAGAGTCCAAGAAGTCAGCAGCATGGTGTGCTGGACACACACAACACATGACCTGACCAGTGTCCTGGCCATCCCAGATGGGCTCACAAGGATAAAACATAATAGACATGTATTCTTCCTAATGCCAGGTCCCAAATCCCTGGTTGCCATGGAACTGGGGCTTCAGAATCTTAGGAGGTTTTGATGACACAAAGAGCACATCATGCCATAGAAGTCAGCCTGGAACCTTCTGCAAGTAAGTCACTAGCCATTTATAAGCTTTAATACTGCAGTACTTTCTTTATCTACCTTTCAGTGATAGTCTGCCCTTGATAAGGGCAGTTCACACAACAAATGAGAAAGGAGGAGAATATTACTTATGCCCACAATCCCTGAATATGAATGTGCTTAAAGCTTTCTCAAGCATGGTGATCTCAAAAATCATAAGGTACTTAATCAGCGATACAACTAAAATTGGATTTAATGTTTTAGAAAAATGAATTTAAAAAATTTCTCAGACTTGATTGGAAGAAGATTAAATTTCCAAAAAAATCAAGCACTAAATATTTAGGGTTTCCTTTTAGTTTTTAATATGGCCTCAAATGGCTTTCAGACTTGATCTTGCAGGCCAAGATGCTATAGCAGGGGAGAGCCTTGGCTGGGAGGACACCGGATTTAGCATCTACATTCTATAAATAGAACAGGTGGCCACAATTCAGATAAAACAAATTGTTCTACTCTGCTGGGAGAGAAAATGAAAGTTCCCATATTTTCCACATTTGTTTATTTTTTTCAATTACCAAACATTTTTTCCAATATAATAGATAAACATCCTCATTACATATTGTGTGGATGATATATACACCCATGGATAAATCAAAAGGAGGAAAACCTTGTACTTGGTCCCACCACGCAGAAACAACTGTTTGTGTGTTATTTCAATATATTTCTTTTGCCTTTTTGTGTGATGCCTAGATTTTTAACATGGTATTTACATAATTGCAATCACGCTATAATTTATGACCTGCCTCCCTCCCTTAACATTATTGCAGAACTCTTTTATATTGCAAATTATGTAAACCTTATTTTTCATTGCTGAAGTGAATGGAATACATAATCCATCTTCTAATTTTGAGGGATTTAAGATGTTTCACTATCTAAGCAATGCTGTGATGGATATCTTTGTGGACTAAGCTTTGCCAGATTTTTAAATACTTAAAACAGACTTCCAGAAGTGGGATTATTGGATCTAAAGGAATAAACATCTACGTGACACCTACCGTTAATCTAAATCCTAAAGACCAGTTGAGTCTCCCATAGATGCTTTTACCTACTCCATCTTAAACAGCTCTGAGTATTATCATTTAAACAGTTGCTCTTTTAATAAAGAGAAATGTTATTTTGGGTTTTTATTGGCATTTCTTTATTCCTAGGGCAGTTGAACATTTTCTTGGTATATTAGCTAAGTAATTATAGGGCATTTTGTGAATTTCTTATTCATACCAAATAGCAAAGTCTACATTTTTTTCTCACTGATTGGTGAGATTATTTTATAAAAACAATTTTGGTTGCTGCTAATTTTCATCGTTCAATTTATCTTTGTGTTGATTATGCTTTTAATTTTTAAAACTACAAACATTTTAAATTTGCATGTAGAAATATGTATGTATACTTTGTGATCTGGCTTGCTTATTATTGTTTTTTAATCCAGAGAAGTAGCAGGGAAGTAACGATGCTTCCCTCTCAGTGGCTTTTCCTTACAGAAGTACCTTATCAAAATTTGATGAGCAGGAAGAAAATCACTTTTGTAAAGTTAGGGTTCATCGTGGGCTTATTACTTGGTACAATTCTGAATTGTTAGAGGTCACTTTCTTTTGATGTTTTAATTCCAGTGCATATAGATAAAAAGCCAGCAATGAGAGCAAGGTCTTCTTACAAACAGATTTAAACGTCAGAGTTTTAAATGCTCTGGAAGGTTTTGATCAGGAATTGGGGGAGGAATACTAAGGTGGTAAATCCTTTATGGGGAAAAAAAAAGAAGAGTACAGAAATGGATGAATGGCTATTGAACAAACAAGTGAAGGAACACCTCCTTATCTATGCAAATTTTAGCCTTCTCTAGAACTCAGGGGTGAACTCTATTTTTATTTGGGACTCGTCTCCTCTAGTCCTCCAAGGCTCTGACTGTGGAGATCCCCAGGAGTTTTCTACACAGTCTCTCTTCCGCTTGCAAGTGAAGTCTGCCTGCTGCGTACACATACTCCTCCTCCCTAACCTTGACTTTCAAAGGTCCACATTATTTAATCATGGAAGAAAATGGAAATCACATCATTGCCCTGTGTTAAGACCAAATAAATAACACTTACAGAATGTCATCAACCCTAAACATTTTAATGAATATTAACTGAATAAGTTGGGTAGCATTGAACCAATGTCTACGATACAAGTGGTAGTTCTTACAAACAAAGCAAATACTAATCGATTGCTTACAATGTGTCAGGCATTATTTCAAGTGCCTTACATATATTAATCCCTATGATGACTCTATGAGGTTGGTACCATTCCTGGCCACGTTTTGCAGACAAGGAAACCACAGGTTGGATAAATGTCTCAAAGTTACACAGTTAATAAATGGTGGAATTAGTCAGGATTCATCATGAGCCATCTGGCTTCTGAGTTTCTGCTCTTTATGGTATGATGTCCTGTTTTGCCTAAAAATGCTGTTCTACCTTGAGTAAAACCAATAATACCACTAGAGCCATGTGACATAACTATTGAGGACTTTGTTACAAAATAAACATGAAAATTAAGCAAAATAAATGTATAGTGAAAGCTGCTACTTATTGAAACACCAGCTTCCTCTGGTGCTCCTGGGAAAGTATCTAATGCAGAAAAGAAAAAAAAAAAACAAAAAAACTTAAAAACGAACAACCAGAAAACAAAAACCAAAAACCCCCACCAAACCAATAACCTCAACACAAAAAGTAAGACGAAACAATTTGTTTTCCCCTGTTCTTCCTTTCACCCAGAGTGACATTATTTGTGTAATTACAACATGTTAAATAGAATCCTAGCAACTTAGAATTAAGGTCATCTAGTCCTACCTGCCTCCCACCCACTGCAGAAATTCTTTTACAATAGTCCTGCTGACAATCATTCAGCCCTTGATGGAATACCCACACTGACATAGCTCACCAATTAGTAAGATGGCCTCTTAGGTGGTAGTCTCCTTACCTAGAGATACAATTTGCCTATTTGTAAAGTTCATTTACATGCTAAACAAATGTTTGCTGAGCCCCTCTGCTATCTGCTTCCACCATGAAATCAGCTCTGGGAATCCAGACTGATATACAGGGACTGATATACACCTTATTTTCTCTAGTACAAATTTTTTTAAGTTTGAATTTTGCTTGCAATGATAGAGTATCCGTTAACATATAAGCATAACAATTTTTATTATCAGTCACGTGCAAGTCCCATAAATTGTTTTTACAGCAATCAGCTAAGTGCGTTGGTCCCATATTGGGAACAACCTATATGCCATCAACAACAGAATGGATGGACACAACGTAATCTGTTAACTCAGTGGATACACTACAGAGTACTGTAACACCCAAGAATGCACAAACTGCAACCAACAGCAACCACATGGATGAATCTCACAGAGTAAAAACAGCCCAACAAGGCAAAGTGTATACCACATGATTCTATTTCTAATTATGTACAGTTCAAATCAGTCAAAACTAATCACTATTAGTAGAAGTCAGATTGTGGTTACTCTTGGAGGAGAGTGATGGGGAGAGACATGAGAGGTCTTCTGGGGCGCTGGGAAGGTTCTGTTTCTTAATCTGGGTACTGACTACTCAGGTGTTTACTTTGTGAGAATTCATCAAGCTGTACACTCAAGATTTTTGTATTTCTCTATATGTATATTACACTTCAATCAACAATACACACAAAGAAAGCCATTATTAGAAACATTAGGAAAAAATCCCATCAGATTTAAGAAGAACATGGGTCAGATAATGGAAAAAATTCAATTTACATTCTTCAGTGGAATGCATATAAGCACTTGGTTCAGAAAATGGAAGAGAGCCAAAGCATTACCGTTAGTAAATATGTCCTGGAAAAAAAATAGCCCCAATTTCCGTAATGGGAAAAGCCACTGGCAGAGCTCTGTGACATAAAATGAATGAACAAGGACGGTCATATTCGGACCTTCCCAAGATTCTGAGGACTTATGCTGGCAAGAAGCCATCTGATAGAGTACAACTGGGGGAGGCTTGGGGCTCAGCTGCCTCTTCTGGAAAGATCTTTCTGGCTCAGAGCCACGGGTTTGCTTTATATATTTTTTGATTTTTTGTTTTAACATGCTGACTTGGCAGTTCTGTTCCTTATTACGAGAGTACTGCTTTATGTTCTTTGCATTCTATTTGAATGCTGTAGTGCTGTGGAGTGTATGTTGGCTTTTAGAAAACAAGTTTTCATTCAGTAGGAAAACCTTTTGAGTTTTATGGTTGAGATAGCAAAACCTTCAATCACATGGATTTGAGCTGAATAACCAACTGAAATAGATATATATTCATGTATTCAGAGTTCCTTCAATGATCATGCTTTCCCCTCTTCTTTCGGCTTATCTTTTAAGACCCACCTCAAATGCCACCTCCTCCATGAAGCCTTCCACAAAGCCCCTTCAGCATTCACTGCTTTCTCATTTTCTTCCATTGAACTTTGTGTGTGTGTTTATTTTAGCATTTCTAAAGGGAGATAACATGGTACAGTGGTATAGCGGCCTTTGTATTATAAAGATCAAAGTTTCCTAATTTCTCTGAGTCCAGATTTTCTTATTTTTCCAGGATTGAGTTATACTGATGATCAATAGCATCTGTAACATATCTGGCATATAGAAGAAATCCAAAAGAAGATGCTCACTTTCCCCTCACCCTGCTCCATTTGTCTCTGCCAACATGTATCACCTCCTAATATGCAACAGTATAAGCTCTCTACACTTACTGTTTTGTTCAGTGATAAATTCCAAATGCCTAGAATAATGCCTGCAACACTGTAGACACTCCACAAAAATATCTAGGGAATGAATGAATGAATTCCTTTTCACCACTCCTACCATCCCACCCAGGAAGCCTGGTAGACTTATTAACCATCACCAGGTTTAAACTCTTTGAGAGCAGGAATCCTCCTCCATGCAGCTTCTTCTAACCTCCACAGAGCATGACACAGTGCTTTGCAAACGGAAGAAGGCTACTGAGAAGTCATCAGCAAGTGTGAATTAACACTCACAGGTAAAAGCAACATAGAGTAGATTTAAACAATCAAGTTAAGAGTAACAAAACCCTGGCATTAGCAGCACAAAAGAGCATCAACACCTTAGCCTAAGCAGTATTCTGGGTCACAATAGATTAATGTATGTGTTGTTTGGCTTAAGATTGCAGCCAACCCTCTCAATACATATCAGTATAGAAATGTGAGAGGAGAAGAAATAAATCAATGCCAGAAGAGGAAACTGCTTAGTGTTATTAAATGAACCTTTCTTCTTCTTTTTTTGTTTGCTTATTTTATGCTACAGAAGAAGTATAATGGCCTGCAGATATATATAAAGAAATGAAACAAAATGCTTGGACAAAGTACTGGAAACTATAAAAGTAAATAATTAAAGTGACTATACTCTGTGGTATTTGGCTAACACTAAGTGAAGTTTTGTAGTAAAATAAATCTAATGCTGTTTCACTTAGAAAATGAAATATACATTGGCTTATGTATGGGAGTGGGGTGGGGTTTGAAGACTATTACTAAGCAGTAAGAAGTATATTTTTGGCTCTCCTGAATTCTGTGAGAAGTAGAAGGTAGAGGGTTAATCACTTGGGCTTTGAAATCCTGCAATTGAACTTGAATCTGGGTTCCTTCACTTGCTAGCTCTGAGTGATTTTTCCAATTTACCTGAGCTCCATGACAGCCGGTATTCTCCAGAGCAAGTGCTGAGAAAGATGGAAGCTGTAATTTTTACATCTTAATCTCCAAAGTGACATACCAACAAGTACTTCTGCCATATGTTATTGGTCACACAGACCAATTTTAGTACAATATAGGAAGACTACACAACAGTCTGAACACCGGCAGGTGGGGGGCATCTTGGAGGCTGTCTACTGTAAATGGCTAAAACAGCTGGAGGCTGGTGGGTATCTCTCTCCGAATGGGCTTTCCATGTAACTAGCTTGGGCATCCTTACTGCATGTAAGTCTCAAGGTAACCAGGTTTCCAACGATGTGATTCATCTTACCCCGAGGGAACATTCTAAGGTAAGAATATGGAAGCTGCCAGTATTCCTAAGTCCGGGGCTCAGAAATATTGGAAACTACATCTGACAATATCTTATTGGTCCAAGAAGTCACAGAGCTCACCCAGTTTCAAGGGCAGGAGAAGCAGACTCTATCCCTTGGCAAGGTTACACTTTAAGAGAGGGTGTTGGATCAGAGAGGTCAGTCACAGGTATTGTTAAAAATAATCTAACACATGTGGTAAAGGAGAGTGCAAACAAGAGAGTGGCATTGGTTTTTTTTGGGAGAAGTTAATACCAAACTGGGCTTTGACATAAATTGAGACCTAGAATTGTAGAGAGGAGGTCTGATGGCAAGAGCTGTTCAGGGGCTAAATGCAATGCAATTGCATGGAGGCCAGAATGTATGAGTCACTTGTGGGATGTATGGAAATTTACTTGGCAGGAATAGGAAAGTCACATCAGGGACAGACAAGAGATGAGGACAGAGACAACCGCGAAAGGGCCCTAAATGCTAAACTGAGAACCTGCACTTGGAAGGAGCCTCTACAGATTCCACAGGAAATGATGCCCTTAAAAATACAAGCAAGGATCTTGATGTTTATGAAACATTTACCATGTACCAGGCACAGGACTAATATTTTACATACATTAGTTCCTCCAATTCTTACAGCAAGCCTACAGAGTAAATATACCTTCTTCTTTTTTTTTTTTTAAATGAGGAAATTGAAGCTTAAGGAATTTGAGTAACTTGCCAAAGTTTTCAAAGCTATTAAGTGGCAGACCTGGGTTTTGAACTCAGGTCTGCTTGAAACCTCATATTCTCAATTCATTCAGGTGTTATCATTGTAAAAGCCCAAGAAAAAGAAATCTGTCAGGTGTTATTAAGAAGAGGCATTTGAGCTGAGTCCAAGGGACTGGCTTGGAGTCAAGACCTCCATGACACCCAGAGTAATAAGACCACGTGAGCAGCACTGGACAGAACCAGGCAATGCCATGAATGTGTGGCCTACAGGTCACACAGTCACAAGATGGGACAGAGAAGCCTGTGCAAACATGAGCTGAGAGAAAAACTATTAGAAGTAATAAATGAATTCAGTAAAGTTGTAGAATACAAAACTAATACATAGAAATCAGTTGCATTTCTATACATTAATGAACTAGCAGAAAGAGAAATTAAGAAAATAATTCCACTTATAATTACACCAAAAAGAATAAAATACCTAGGAATAAATTTAACCAAAAAGGTAAAAGACTTGTACTCTGAAAACTATAAAACATTGATGAAAGAAATTGAAGATGACACAGAGAGATATTCTACACTGATGGATAGGAAGAACAAATATTGTTAAAATGTCCATACGGTATACCCAAAGCAATCTACATATTTAATGCAATCTCTATCAAAATACCAACAGCATTTTTCACAGAACTGGAATAAATAATCCTAAAATTTGTATGGAATCACAAAAGACTCAAATAGCCAAAGCAATTCTGAGAAAGAACAAAGCTGGAGGTATCACAATCCTAGATTTCAAGATATACTACAAAGCTATAGTAATCAAAACAGTATGGCACTGGCACAAAAAATAGACACACAGATCGATGGAACAGAATAGAGAGCCTACAAATAAACCCACGCTTATATGGTCAATTAATCTCTGACAAGGACGCAAGAATACAGAATAGGGAAATGGTGCTGGGAAAACTGGACAGCCACATGCAAAAGAATGAACTGGACCACTTTCTCACACCATACACAAAAATAAACTTCAAGTGGATTAAAAACCTAATGTGAGACCTGAAACCATAAAACGCCTAGAAGAAAACATAGGTAATAATTTGGATTATTAAAAATAATCCAAAAATAATTTTTTGGATATGTCTCCTGAGGCAAAGGAAACAAAAGCAAGAATAAACTATTGGGACTATACCACAGTCAAAAGATTTTGTACAGCAAAGTAAACGATCAACAAAACAAAAAGGCCACTTACTGAATGGTATCTGATAAGGGGCTAAAATCCAAAATATATAAAGAACTTACACAACTCAACATCAAAAAACAAATAATCTGATTTAAAAAATGGGCAGAGGACCTGAATACACATGGGCTGAGGGAGCTGGTAGACAGCCAGAGGAGATGCCCTGGGTGAGAAGGCAGAGCAGGGGAAGTCTCTAGATTTGGGGGAGTTCTCGTAGGGGAGGACCCTAGACCCTCCTCTATCTGTGAATGTTTTCTGCTTTGACGAATGATGCAGCTTTAGGAAGAACTTGTATAGGGCAATGAGGGAAGACAACATCCCCACCAGAGAGCCGGATCAGCTGAATCTACTCTGGTGCCCAACGGAGGTCAGGTGGTGGGTGTTGGTGACAAATATTGCATCCAGATTGCCCTTACACCTAGTGTTTAATTGTTCACCCCCACCTTTAGACCAAGACTAGAGGGCTTGTTGTCGCCATCTTTGGGCCATGTCCCTCTTCATGAGATGAAGAGTCAGCCAGAGCAAAGAGACGTGCCCACCTGGAACCCATTCCCCATCTCTAAATATCTCGCATCCCAGAATTCCCTGCTCAAATGCCTTGAGCTTACTTTCAGATCTCCAGAGTTGTCTTATCTGGGTCTTTCCTTCCTAGGGTGAACTCTGCTACTGCTTTGTGCACCCCTAGGGCTGAGTGGTGGCCTAAGAAGCTGCCATTTTATATGCCACTGAAGGGCATATTGAAGTAGTTTGGTTGGGCAAGCTAGAATGTCCATATACATGTGCATGAGGCCCTTTGCAATGAGGGATAAAGCCAGATGAGGAAGAGAAAGGCTCTGACGAGGGACTGGAGCAGAACTCACAGAACTGGAGGTTCTCAATTTGAAACTGACCTTCCAGTTCCATTCTGAAGTATGTATACTTATAAAGGTAGGAGGAGGGTGTATATTTGACCTATCATCAGTCAGCTGTCTGTGGTGTTAAATATTTAGATGTGCATATAGAGTGTGACTCTCTATTTGTATTCTTACCCAAGACCCTCCATAGGGGGCCTATAAATCCTGACTTGGGCACAGGCTTGAAGAGGGTATGATTACACCTGCTCCTCCCAACCAGCTCAACTCTCTGGACACTTTGCCTGACAGTACCCCACACTCCAGTTCCCCAGGCCTGATGATGGCAGTTCTTGGCCATGGGCCTCGAGATGAGTAGAATGTAACCTACATTGTAGGCTATGCTGCTATAACTTCCCCTACTTCCTGAAGCAGATGATTTTTAACTGTGCTGCATCCCTAGTCTGTCATTTGAAAATATGTCAGGAAGAGTAGCATTCAAAATAATCCCTGCAACCTTTCAAGGTAGCCAGCACTGCAAGGTTACAGACTGTGAATAAGGACTCAGCTGTATTCACCACACCCCTCCGACCCCTCCAGCTTACCACATGCTGAAGGAGACTTGGCCTCCACACTGAAGGTGTGCAAAAGTGCATACTGAGCCCATTCACTTAGAAAGAAGCATTCGGGATTTAAAACGTTGCCTCTGGACCAACCACACCATTCTTTCTCTCCAGGGTTTCTTTCTTAGTGCCAACTCCCTTTATCAGCCTACAAATGTAATTCAAAAAAAGGCTTCACAGAATTTAATATTGTACTTCTATGCAAGTGAGTAATTTGCACATGAAGACCATTTCTGCATATTCTACTTGAAAATATCAAAGGTATTTTCTGTTGCACTATTCAGTATCCTTTGAAGAAAATCCCATGTAATAAATGTGTTTTATAATTCAGCACCAGAAAACAGTTTGTTTTACTGGAAGAACTAGAATGATTCCTGTAAACAATTGACTTTTTAACCCATTATTTTTCCTTTTTGTATTGGCTGCTAAGAATCTCAGAGTTAAATATAACACTCATAGTAATTACCTTGTTCCAGTTTCCTGCTTCAATTATCTCCTGTGTTTCTTAGTCAATATGCTACTGAGCTCAGTTATTTCACCTTTATTTTTAACTATTCTATTGAATATGTGTTTTATGTGTGAGCGTTAAATGTTAAAGTTACTTTTTTTACAAGGAGGTAGATGTATACAGCTTCTTACAAGTAAACTTACAAGTATATGCATATTTATTTTATTATGCTGTTTTTTATATAAAAGATGCCATCACTATTAATAACTCTTATGGGCATATGTAGTTTGAATTTTGGTAGCAATGAGTTAGATGGTGGTACCCATTTTCTCTTTCCCAGTTTCCTTTAAGTTCTAAAAGTCTATAGAAGAAAAGGCATATGCCCATGTGACTTGGCAGGGAGACTGGCTATACTTCTAACCACTGACATGAGCCCCCACAAGTAGTTACCCCTCAGTGTCTTATCTGTACAAGGAGGGTATTGGACCAGTTAAGATCCCTTCCAGCCATAAGGTTTTCTATTCCATGCACTGAAACTTCCTCAACGAAAGGTAATAGACTGCATGCAAATGAGAGGACCCCTGGTTTTCCTGCTTGGTCATCTGACATGCTTCAGGAGGGTCAGCCTCCCCACGGAAGAGATGTGAGCAACTCCAGGACTGAGATGGCAGGAGCTCCAGAAGTGAGCCATGTCACAGGCAACAACCAGTCACCATTGTTGAAGGCTAACCAGGAAATGAAGACAGGGCAGGAGCCCGTGCTGACCACACTTGGGCAGTAGACGTAGGGCCCCATCAGTCTCATTTCTTCCTCCAGGGTCTGGCTATTTCTTCTGCTGGCCTGAGTGCCTAGCCCTGTGTAAACCAACGTATAATAATAATAATAATAATAATAATAATAATAATAATAATAAATAGCCAATATCACTTTAGAAACACTAAAATGTGAGCCCTTGAAAAATGAAGCTTCATATAGGATCTTGAGCTGTGCTACTGTTTCTTCTGCAAAAGAAGAGACCTAATTGAAGTTTCTCATGTGCTTACCTGAGCATTTACAAAGCAAAGTTGCATATTGACTCAATTACGGGATTCCTCTGAGCTGATACAGAGTTCTTCATTAACACAAAAGGGAGATGATAGATGTAGTCTGAGCTGCCTTGCGGAAAGCTTTACTCTTCTCACAGATATTTCACAAGCTATCCAAGAATTATGTGAAATATAAAAGGCTTTCATTCCATCCAACTTTTGGCCATTGGTTCAGGGTATATTGAGAATATTCTTCCCTTATATACTAAGAGGTTCAATTGCTCTTTCAGATTAGTATTTTCAGTGAATGATGTGAGTGACCAGTAATGTGATAGTTTCCACATTGTTATCACTTACTTTATGCCTGGAGCTTTTTGTGCCTTATTTATCATTTATATGACAACTCTGCAACATAAATATTGTTGCCACCACATAACCTTCATTTTCCAGATTTCAAAACTGAGGCTCCATAGAAGTTATGGTACATGACAGGTTAAGTATGAGATCTGGGATTCTGCCTAAGATCTGCCGGGCTCCAAAACCCATGCTATTTCTAGTATGGAGCACTTTCCCATAACTCTCAAGCCCCCTACTTCCAGCTTAACAAAGAGCCTTTTATTTATTTATTATTCCCTCGTTGATTCAAACACCTGGTTTGCACAATTAGTATACCAGGTCTTATACACAGGGCAAAAAGAGGAATAAATAATAAGATACAGTCCTTGCCCCTACAGAAATCACATTATTTTTCTTCTATGCAATAATAATAATAAAATAATAATAAAATAGCTGCATTCTTTCAATATTCATTATTAATTATGTCACTTAATAATATGTACTTATATTCCATCTCATCCCAAAGGAAAGCTTTAAAAGACTCGATCAAAACTGGCAACAAATACATTTAGAGACTTACCATTTCACTAGGTTTGCTGTGGGTCTTATGAACTGTTAAGAAGCTACTTTCTTTCTCGCTCAGGCTGGGCTCTCAGGACACAGTCCATGCACTCACTACCTCAGGGAACTCAGGGTAGCAAGTCAGCCTCTTGGAGGCTGAGAACCAAAGAGTTGGGAAAGGGCTGGGGTAAGTTGCTGAACTGGTGCAATACTTCTATGCCTGCTGTAAAGAATCTAATGGTAGCTGAACCAAGCCGCAGATACAATTAATGATGTAATTTCTAATGTCAGCTCATTAATTCAAGCTAATTGTCGTACAATGTCACTCTGACCGCTAATAAATGGGCCTGCTGCTGCAGAGTGACCTAGGTAATAACAGGGACTGAATATACTTACATCTCGGGTGGTCTTTGATGGGCTAGACAACTTGGGAATGTAATTGTTATTCGACCAGCAGGTGCTTGCAGAGTAAATTAAGCACTACAAAAGAGAAGTGCAGTTTCATACCTCCTGAAACTGTGATTTGCCCAACAGCAGAGTCAGGTCACAGGGCCTGCTAGGAGCCCTGGTGGCACGGAGAAGAGGCAGGCACCAAAACATGACCAATCTAACACAGAAGGTATAAGAAGATTTTGATGCAATCCTTTCACCAAACAGTAGCTCAGACAGGGGTATCATTTAGCCTGTGACAGCCAGGTCAGATGGGAGACCACACGGGCAATATTTACAATGCAACAAATCATTTCAAAAATATTAGAATAGTTCAATGAGTAATTGGCAAAATTGCATGGTGAGCAGTTGTATGTGGTATTGTTTAGCTGAACTGGAGAACAGAAGATAATTTTTTAAATGTTTGATTTGTTTATTAATTTATATCACCATGCTGATGGCTCAGTATTGTTAAGTATTTTGAAAATCACCCATGGAAAGGCCCCAGACTGGAGCCAGCAAAAGGTCCAGTGGCTCTCTCCACTCCAGAAGGAGGCACATGTCTAAGCTAGACTGCCCTGAGAGAGCCAATTCTCTAACCACATGCAAGCTGCATCCTAGAATTGTGTAAAGTGATGGCTCTGAGCCATGCAGGAATCAAGAATGCATCCTTTCTTAATGCATATTACGTCATTATTAGAGCAATTCAGCAGTACTTACTCCTATGGGTCCCTTTCATTGCTAAGGTAATAACCCCCAGATGGCAGCTACCACTTTGAATCCTTGATCCATTACTTCTAGAATGCTCTGCAACCAGTCTGTGAAGTGCTCCAAGGCCTCTTTCTCCTCTGAAAGCTCTCAGGTGGGTGGGCAAACAATTCCTACTCCTTAGATAAACAAGACGCCAATTTTTCCAAAAAGAACTTTACAGGAATAAAGGAAACCAAGCCTCTGACCAAAGCAATCTGTCTTGCTGAAAAATTACTAAACCAAACCAAAATATGTAAATACTCTTTCCTATACAGGGTCCCTTGACAGTTACATGTATTAAGAAATAAGGTCGTTTTTTTAGTCTGTCTGAATTCACTTGAATTTTAAAAAGAAACAGATAATCATTAAAATCCTTACCTTTCAAATGCTTTCCCTGACCCATCAACCTTATGATATAATCACCATACAAACTGGGTCTGAGGTCTCCTGGATCAGAATGGGTCTCTGGAACTGAAGGGCTCAGTTCCATCAACTTCTGAACAGAAGTGACTGATGCAGAGACTGAACCCATTCAAGAATTTGCTCTGATTAGAGACTCTGGTTGATGGTTTTACCCAGAGGACTTGTTCATTAAAAGATGTCAGGTTGAATTCTAAGCTGACTTTCAGATTTTTATCCCAAAGAAACATAGCATGGTAAATGGCATTGTAATGGATTGTTGCAGGTTAAGCAGAATATTTTTAAAGTAAAACCTTCTTGGACCTGTGGAAAGGCCAAATATTTGTTTCCCTGTCCCTGAAATTACATTTGCTTATTGAGCAGGGTGGAGAAAAATGGCCAGAGGCTTTGTAATTGGCATTACAGTTACAGGGAAATAGTGTGGGTTTTTTTTTTTTTCTTTCCCTCTAATAAATACTTTTTAGCACTCAGAGTCAGGGGTTCCTCAGATTCTGGTTGGGAAATCACTATGATGCCAGTTAAATGATGCAATTCCTGTGCTCCACTTCATGCCTTGAAGGACTCTCTGGGAGTGTAGCTGGAGAATCTGCTTTTTAACAAGAACAGTGAGATTTGAGAATACTTGTTCTTTAAGACAGGGACTGATGACATTCATTCATTCATGTTATTCACTCATTTGTTCACTCCACAGGCATTTATTGAGTGCATTCTCCTGGGTGCTAGGAATATAGAAATAAATAAAATACAGTTTATGTTCTCCAGCAGTTTAAGGTCTGGATTTAATGTGCACGAGTGTTTCTCAACTGGAGGCAACATTGCCCCCCAGGGGACAGTTGGCAATTTCTGGAAAGAATTTTTGTTGTTTTGTTTGGGGATCGGGGTGGCATCTACTGGGTAGAGGCCAGGAAGCTACCATACATCCTACAGTGAATGGAACAGTTCTCTCCTTAACCAAAACAAAAATAATCTACACCCTAAAAAGTCAGTAGTGCATAGGGTGAGAATCTCTGATTTGCACTATAATGATTCACTTAGCCAGCCAATTGTTAGAATCATCTAGAAGTTTTGCAAATACCCACATCCTCCAAATTATTGTGTGGCAAATGTGCATCTATATTCAAAAGTGGAGCTGAAACATAAACGTTTGGGCCTTGATAATTAGATGCTAGAGGCAAACAACTCCTGATTCCCAGTGTGAACAATGGAAATTTTCACTTGTGTCATAACAAGGCCCCCACAACCATGATATGGTCACTCTACTGACATGATTTCACAAATAAAGATATATTGCCAAACTGTTTTTGGATTATCTCTACATTGCTCAATTAACCAAGACTCCAGATGATATTTAATAAACAATTTACCACCCTTAAAAAAATGTCGTGACTTCCGCTTCCCCAGGATGGCATAACAGGCACTGGATTTATCTTCCCTTCTGAAACGACAACAAAAACCCAGACAAAATATATGAAAAAAACAGTTTTTAAGACACTGCACGTTAGGCAATGAAGGACAGTGATCCTGGGAGGGAAAACCAAATGCGGTGAGCACCCCCATCTCCAGCTTTCTGCCTGGAGAGTTTCTTAGCTGTGGTGCAGGGACACTGGCAGACTTCCGCAATTGAGGAGATAGTACTCAGAGCTCAGGGAGACCAAGGTGGCTACATTTTGCAGGAAAAGAGTCCGAGAGAGGAGTGTGCCTCACAGAGAAACTATAGACATCTGCTAAGGAAGTCCCTCAAGTATTCAGTTGAGAACTGTTCACCACATGCATGTGAACCCCCAGAAGCCAGGGAAGGAACACCTGAGAGGATTAGAGGTAAGAGCACCTGAGGCTCACACTCAACATGGAACAATGCCTGTTCTCACCAGTCAGATGGAAAGCCTCATGGGAGGCGGGGTCAAGTATACAGAGGATCTTGCCTCAGTACTGAAGAATAATGAACCTTAGATGAGCACTGGACTAGTCCCACCTAACAAATCTTATAAGCAACCTCCAAAAAGGATCAAACTGTTTCTATGTACTTAACTGCATTCCAGAGAAAAGCTCAAGAATACTCACTGACACAGATGTGATAATTAGCAGACAAGAAAATGAAAAGAGTACTTATAATTGTATTACATATGTTCAAAAAGTTAAGTAGAGCTATGGATGATATAAATGAAATCATACAATAACACATAAAAGAGATGTTTATTATGACCAAGTATAGTTTTCTTAGGAATACAAGGTGGGTTTATCATTTAAAATCAATCAATGTTAGGGTGCCAGGGTGGCTCAGTTGGCTAGGCATCCAACTCTTGATTTCAGCTCAGGTCATGATCTCAGGATTGTGAGATCGAGCCCCATGTCAAGCTCCCATGCTGGGTGTGGAGCCTGTTTAAGATTCTCTCTCTCCCTCTCCCTCTGCCCCTCCCCACCCTCTATGCACCCCTTGCATGCAAATGGGCGAACTCTCTCTCTAAAAAAAGGAAAAAGAAAAAGAAAAATCAATCAAGTAATTCACCATATTAATAAACTAAAACCAAAACCATTTGATTATCTCAATTCACACAAACAAAAGCATCTAACAAAATTCAGTATGTATTCAGGAAAATAACTTTCAGCAAACTAGGATTAGAAAGGAACTTGCTCAATTCCATGTAAAGGACATCCATGAAAAGCCTACAGCTAACATCATACTTAACGAATGTCTTACCCCGAAGATCAGGAACAAGTCAATTCTCACCACTTCTATTTGACACTGTACTGAATGAAGGTTCTAGCCAGTGAATGAAAAAGAAATAAACCAAAATAAAGAAATAAAATGCACTCAGGTTAGAAAAGAAGTACAACTGCCTTTATCATTGAGGACATAATCATAAAGAGTATATATGTAATTATCTATGTATAGACTATGCAAAGTTTGAGAACTAACACTACTTGATTATAAGATTTATTATAAAGCTACAATATTCAAGACAGTGAATAGAGTCCAGAAAGAGACTTAGCCAAATATGGAAAATATTTTTGAAAAAGGCATAGAGGCAAGTCAGTGGAGAAAACATTGCCTAGAAAATTAGACAGTCTGGTGCCAGAAAAACTGGATATCTATATGCAAAAAAATGAACCTGAATCCATATCTTAGCACCATATATAACAAATAACACAAATGGATCATAGACCTAAATGTAAAACCTAGCGTTATATTCTTGGGGAAAAAACACGGAGAAATCTTTTGTAATCTTGGGTCAAAGATTTCTTAGATGTGACACCAAGAATATGATTCATAAAAGAAGAAATTGATAAACTGATAAACTGGATTTCATCAAAATTAAAAACTTAAGCTTCTAGAAGGTACTGTTAAGAGAATGAAAAAGCAAATGAGAAACTGGCAGAAAAATATTTTATGATCACATATTTCATAAAGGACTTGTAACTAGAACACACAAATAATTTCAAAACTCAATAAGAAAGCAAAGAACTCAGTTTTTTTTAAAGGGCAGAAGATTTAAGAAGACGTTACTAAAGACATTTCCCAAAGAAGGTGAGGGCTCCTTTTCTCCACACCTTCGCCAACGTTTGTTATTTCTTGTCCTTTTAATTCTAGCCATTCTGACAAGTGTATGGTGATAGCTCACTGTGGTTTTGATTTGCATTTCCCCGATGATGAGTGATGTTGAGCATCCTTCCCTGTGTCTGTTTGCAGTTAGCAGTTTTCTAAAAAGTTATACACTTACCATATGATCTAGTCATTCCCCTCTTTGGTATTTATCTAGGGAAATGAAAGTATATGCCATGCAAAGACTTGCACATGAATGTGTATAGCAGCTTTATTTGTAAAAGCAAATGCTGAAAACAATACAAACGTCCATCAACAGGTGAATGAATAACCAAACTTCAGCCTGTCCATATAATGCAATAATAGCACCCAGCAATAAAAGGAACGGACTACTGGTCAACATGATTCATATATATAAACCTTCATTATTTTGAGTGAAATAAGCCAGATTAGAAAAAGGTGTGAATGTTGTATAATGCCATTCATACAAAATTTTTAAAATACAAACCAATCTACAGAGATAAAAAGGAGATCAGAGATCGCCTGGGGAAGGCTGATGCTGAAAGAGGAGAGGCAGGAGGGAGTGATTACAAAGGGGCCCAGGAAAACTCTGGGGATGGCAGATTTGTTCTTTACCTTGTGGTGTTGGTCACAGGTGTGACATATGTTATAATGTATCAAATGGTATGTTTCAAATACGTTCAGTGTATTGTATGCCAATTGTGCCTCATTGAAACTTTTTTTAAGTGGGGCTGAATGCAAGTGTCTGGGGATTCGCCCTCCAAGAAAAACTAGTCCTCCTGTGCCCTCCAGCCACCTGTGCTCTTCGTTCACCTCCTGCCTCAGCCAGTCCCACCTCCCCGGGGCTGTCCTCAATCAGGCCTTCTGTTGTTTCTGTGAATACCCCCAGGTCTCTCCTAGATATCATCTTTATTTATTTTCTTTATTTTAAGCTTTCATAATAAATACATTACTTAGGCTTATGACCCCCACCCCTTTCCTTCTCTGACTCTTGAAATACCTGTAATTCGTCTTCCTACCTGCAGTCGTCCATTGATTAATTTCTCAAAAGTTACCCTCATCTTTCCCATCTCCAAAATTAAATGGCCTTTCCAGGTCCTTATCTCTTTGTTATAATTTCCATTCCTGATCTGCGTTTTGGTAATTCTATTTGCTTCCCCAGTTGGTCCAGGCAAGTCACCATTCTCGTGTTACCCCTTCCTCCCATATTCTTTAATGTGTGCAGTTTATGGGTTCCCTCCTCAGGTTGTACACATGAGCAACACCCTCAAATAGAACTTGCATAGCCAAATCCTAACTCGTTTTTTTAAACAAAGATTGATTGATTAATGAGAGAGCAAGAACACGCACGTGTGCGCGCGCACACACACACACACCCTTGTGTGTACACACAAGCATGCGCATGGAGGGGGAGGGGCAGAGAGAAAGGCAGATTCGCTGGGGAGCAGGGAGCCCGAGTTGGGATTCCATCCCAGGACCCTGAGATCATAACCCGAGACCAAGGCAGATGCTTAACTGACTGAGCCACCCAGGCACCCATGGAATCCTAACTCTTAGCTGTAACTTTTCAAGGTGCTTTATATTTGGGCTGCCAGCTTAATATGTAGAACATCTAGTTAAGTTTGCATCTCAGATAAACAAGGAATATTTAGTGTAAGTATGTCCCAAATATTTCATGGAGCATACTTATACAAAAAAAAATAATGGTAGTTTACCTAAAATTATAGTTAACTGTGGGATCCTATATTTTTGTTTGCTAAATCTAAAAACCCTATTTCCACCTCATCTCTTATTTACCATCATTGAAAATGCCCTAAGTTTTCTGTGTCTCTCATCGGGAAAAATGCTATCTTTTTTAACTCTGCCTACCAAAGTCATCCCTTCTCCATGCTCAGTCCTTCCCTGATCATCCCAAGCTACCGCCTCACCTCTCCCTTCTCTGAGCTGGTTTCCTTCCAAATGTTGTTTATCTCAGGATCTTAAGGGGTATAATCCTCCAATCTGTTGTTTCTGCTGAGTCTCACTTTTCCCCCCCCTTTTTTTTTATTAACATATAATGTATTATTTGTTTCAGGGGTAGAGGTCTGTGACTCATAGGTCTTACACAATTCACAGAGCTCAACATAGCACATACTCTCCCCAATGTCCATCACCCAGCCGCCCCATCCCTCCCAGCCCCCACCACTCCAGCAACACTCAGGTTGTTTCCTGAGATTAAGAGTCTCTTATGGTTTGTCTCCCTCTCTGGTTTCATCTTGTTTCATTTTGACCTCCCTTCCCCTAGGATCCTCTGTCTTGTTTCTCAAATTCTTCATACCAGTGAGATCAGATGATAATTGTCTTTCTCTGATTGACTTATTTCACTCAGCATAATAACCTCTAGTTCCACCCACCTCGTTGCAAATGGCAAAATTTCTTTTTTTTAAAGGCTGCATAATATTCCATTGTATATATACCACATCTTTATTCATTCATCTATTGATGGACATCAAGGCTCTTTACATAGTTTGGGTATTGTGGACATTGCTGCTATAAACATTGGGGTGCACGTGCCCCTTCAGATCACCAGATTTGTATCTTTGGGGTAAATACCTAGTAGTGCAATTGCTGGGTCATAGGGTAGATCTATTTTCAACTTTTTGAGGAACCTCCATACTGCTTTCCAGAGTGGCTGCACCAGCTTGCATTTCCACCAACAGTGTAGGAGGGTCCCCTTTCTCTGCATCCTTGCCAACATCTGTCGTTTCCTGACTTGTTAGTTTTAGCCATTCTGACGGGTGTGAGGTGGTATCTCATTGAGGTTTTGATTTGGATTTCCCTGATGCCAAGTGATGTTGAGCACTTTTTCATGTGTCTGTTGGCCATTTGGATGTCTTCTTTGGAAAAATGTCTGTTCATGTCTTCTGCCCATTTCTTGATTGGATTATTTGTTGTTTGGGTGTTGAGTTTGATAAGTTCTTTATAGATTTTGGATACTAGCCCTTTATCTGATATGTCATTTGCAAATATCTTCTCCCATTCTGTCGGTTATCTTTTGGTTTTCTTGACTGTTTCCTTTGCTGTGCAAAAGCTTTTTATCTTGAAGTCCCAATAATTCATTTTTGCCCTTGCTTCTCTTGCCTTTGGCGATGTTTCTAGGAAGAAGTTGCTATGGCTGAGGTCAAAGAGGTTGCTGCCTGTGTTCTCCTCAAGGATTTTGATGGGTTCCTATCTCACATTGAGATCTTTCCTCAATTTTGAGCCTATTTTTGTGTGTGACATCAGGAGATGGTCCAGTTTCATTCTTCTGCATGTGGCTGTCCAATTTTCCCAACACCATTTGTGGAAGAGACTGTCTTTTTTCCATTGGACATTCTTTCCTGCTTTGTCGAAGATTAGTGGACCATAGAGTTGAGGGTCCATTTCTGGGCTCTCTATTCTGTTCCATTAATCTATGTGTCTGTTTCTGTGCCAGTACCATACTGTCTTGATGATGACAGCTTTGTAATAGAGCTGGAAGTCCGGAATTGTGATGCCACCGGCTTTGCTTTTCTTTTTCAACATTCCTCTTGCTATTCAGGGTCTTTTCTGGTTCCATATAAATTTTAGAATTATTTGTTCCATTTCTTTGAAAAAAGTTAATGGTATTTTGATAGGGATTGTATTAAATGTGTAGATTGCTCTAGGTAGCATAGACATTTTCACAATATTTGTTCTTCCAATCCATGTGCATGGAAAGTTTTTCCATTTCTTTGTGTCTTCCTCAATTTCTTTCAGGAGTATTCTATAGTTTCCTGAATACAGATCCTTTGCCTCTTTAGTTAAATTTATTCCTAGGTAGCTTATGGTTTTAGGTGCATTTGTAAATGGGATAGACTCCTTAATTTCTCTCTCTTCTGTTTTGTTGTTGCTGTATAGAAATGCAACTGATTTCTGTGCATTGATTTTATATCCTGCCACTTTACTGAATTCCTGTATGAGTTCTAGCAGTTTTGGGGTGGAGTCTTTTGGGTTTTCCACATGAAGTATCATATCATCTGCAAAAAGCGAGAGTTTCACTTCTTCTTTGCTGATTCGGATGCCTTTTATTTCTTTTTGTTGTCTGATTGCTGAGGCTAGGACTTCTAGTACTATGCTGAATAGCAGTGGTGAGAGTGGACATCCCTGCCATGTTCCTGACCTTAGGGGAAAAGCTCTCAGTTTTTCCCCAGTGAGAAGGATACTCATTGTGGGTTTTTCATAGATGGCTTTTATGATATTGAGGTATGTACCCTCTATCCCTACACTGTGAAGAGTTTTAATCAAGAAAGGATGCTGTACTCTGTCAAATGCCTTTTTTTTGCATTTACTGAGAGGATCATATGGTTCTTGTTCTTTCTTTTACTAATGTATTGTATCACATTGATTGATTTGCGGATGTTGAACCAAACTTGCAGACCAGGAATAAATCCCACTTGGTCCTGGTGAATCAGCCTTTTAATGTACTGTTGGATCCTATTGGCTAGTATCTTGGTGAGAATTTTTGCATCCATGTTCATCAGGGATATTGGTCTGTAATTCTCCTTTTTGATGGGGTCTTTGTCTGGTTTTGGGATCAGGTAATGCTGGCCTCATAAAATGAGTTTGGAAGTTTTCCTTCCATTTCTATTTTTAGGAACAGTTTCAGAATAGGTATTAATTCTTATTTAAATGTTTGGCAGAATCCCCCTGGGAAGCCATCTGGCCCTGGACTCTTGTTTTTTGGGAGATTTTTGATTACTGCTTCAATTTCCTTACTGGTTATGGGTCTGTTCAGGTTTTCTATTTCTTCCTGGTTCAGTTTTGGTGGTTGATACATCTCTAGGAATGCATCCATTTCTTCCAGATTGTCTAATTTGCTGGCATATAGTTGCTCATAATATGTTCTTATAATTGTTTGTATTTCTTTGGTGTTGCTTGTGATCTCTACTCTCTCATTCACGATTTTGTTGATTTGGGTCATTTCTCTTTTCTTTTTGATAAGTCTGGCCAGGGGTTTGTCAATCTTGTTAATTCTTTCAAAGAACCAGCTCCTAGTTTTGTTGATCTGTTCTACTGTTCTTTTGGGTTCTATTTCATTGATTTCTGCTCTGATCTTTATTATTTCTCTTCTCCTGCTGGGTTTAGGCTTTATTTGCTGTTCTTTCTCCAGCTCCTTTAGGTGTAGGGTTAGGTTGTGTATTTGAGACCTTTCTTGTTTCTTGAGAAAGGCTTGTACTTCTATATACTTTCCTCTTAGGGCTGCCTTTGCTGCATCCCTAAGATTTTGAACAGTTGTGTTTTCATTTTCATTGGTTTCCATGAATTTTTTAAATTCTTCTTTAATTTCCTGGTTGACCCATTCATTCTTCAGTAAGATGCTCTTTAGCCTCCATGTATTTGAGTTCTTTCCGACTTTCCTCTTGTGACTGAGTTCTAGTTTCAAAGCATTGTAGTCTGAAAATATGCACGGAATGATCCCAATCTTTTGGTACTGGTTGAGACCTGATTTGTGACCCAGGATGTGATCTATTCTGGAGAAGGTTCCATGGGCACTAGAGAAGAATGTGTATTCTGTTGCTTTGGGATGGAATGTTCTGAATAAGTCTGTGAAGTCCATCTGGTCCAGTGTGTCATTTAAAGTCTTTATTTCCTTGTTGATCTTTTGCTTAGATGATCTGTCCATTTCAGTGAGGGGGGGTGTTAAAGTGCCCTACTATTATTGTATTACTGTCGATGTGTTTCTTTGATTTTGTTATTAATTGGCTTATATAATTGGCTGCTCCCATGTTAGGGGCATACATATTTAAAATTGTTAGATCTTCTTGTTTCTACCATTGTAGGTTACAGACCTCTTGTCCTGACCTGCTTTCAGGATTTTCTCTTTGTCTCTGAGACTTGTAAGTTTTACTATTAGATGCCGGGGTGTTGACCTATTTTTATTGATTTTGAGGGGGTTTCTCTGTGCCTCCTGGGTTTTGATGCCTGTTTCCTTCCGCAAATTAGGGAAATTCTCTGCTATAATTTGTTCCAATATACCTTCTGCCCCTCTTTCTACTTCTTCTGGGATCCTAATTATTCTAATATTGTTTCATCTTATGGTATCAATTATCTCTCAAATTCTCCCCTCATGATCCAGCAGTTGTTTATCTCTCTTTTTCTCAGCTTCTTTATTCTCCATCATTTGGTCTTCTATATCACTAATTCTCTCTTCTGCCTCATTTATCCTAGCAGTTAGAGCCTCCATTTTTTATTGCACCTCATTAACAGCCTTTTTGATTTTGACTTGGTTAGGTTTTAATTCTTTTATTTCTCTAGAAAGGAATTCTCTAGTATCTCCTATGCTTTTTTCAAGCCCAGCTAGTATCTTTATAATCGTCATTCTGAATTCTAGTTCCGACATCTTACTAATGTCTGTATTGATTAGGTCCCTGGCAGTCAGTACTACCTCTTGTTCTTTTTTTTTTTTTGAGGTGTTTTTCTGTTTTTTTCATTTTGTCCAGAGAAGAATAGATGAATGAGAGAACAAAATGCTAAAAGAGTAACAATGACCCCAGAAAAATATACACTAAACAAATCAGAAGAGACCCGAAACCAGGGGGAAAGGAAAGGAAAAAAAAAAAAAAGAATACGATCAGGCCGGTGGATAGAACAGAGCCACACACTAGATTTTGGGTGTATTTTGGTCTGTTAGAAGAAACTCCCTCCCAAAATTTTAAAGAAAGAAAAACTTATATATATACAAAAATAAGGATAAATACGATGAAGGGATGGAATATGACTGTAAACGTGAAAATTAAAAAAGATTTTAAAAAAGGAATTGATAAGACATTGGTTGAAAACAGAAAAAAAAATTAAAAAAAAGAAAAAGAGAATGTGATCAGGCGGGAGACTAGAACAAAGCCATACACTAGATTTGGGGTATATTTTGGTCTGTTAAAAGAAACCGTATCCCAAAATTTTAAAGAAAAAAAACTTATATATATACACACAAAAATAAGGTTAAATACAATGAAGGGATAGAATATGACTGTAAAAATGAAAATTAAAAAGATTTTAAAAAAGGAATTGGTAAGATAAGATGTTGATTGTAAAAGGAAAGAAGACAGGCATCTGGGTGGCTCAGTCATTAAGCACCTGCCTTCGGCTCAGGTCTTGATCCCAGGGTCCTGGGATTGAGCCCCACATTGGGCTCCCTGCTCAGCGGGAAGCCTGCTTCTCCCTCTCCCACTCCCCCTGCTTGTGTTCCCTCTCTTGCTGTGTCTCTCTCTGTCAAATAAATGAATAAAATCGTTTAAAAAAAATAAAGAAAAAGGAAAGAAAAAAATTTAAAAAAATAGAAAAAAAAAACAAAATTAAAAAAATTAACTTTGAAAGACTTAAGAATCATGGGAGAAAAAGCCATGAATTCTATGTGCTGTATTCCCCTAGCGTTGGAGTTCTGCCATTCTCATTGATCGGTAAACTTGGTCTTGGCTGGCTGTTCTTGCCGATCTTCTTGGGGAGGGGCCTGTTGCCGTGGTTCCCAAATGTCTCTGCTGGAGGCAGAATTGCCCCGCCCTTGCCGGTCCAGGCTAAGTAATCTGCTGGGGTTTGCTCTCAGGAGCTTTTGTTCCCTGCAAGCTTTCCCTACAGCTTTGGAGGACGAGAGTGAAAATGGCGGCCTCCCAATCTCCGCCTCAGAGGAGCCAAGAACTCGGGGCCCTGCTCCCCTGTGCGCCCCCAGAGAAAAGCAGTCAATCACTCCCAACTCCCCGGTCTCCAGCCACACTCTGTGCTCACCCGGCCTGTGACTGAGCATTTCTATCTCTGGCACCTGACCCCGTGTGGAGTCTCCAAACCCAGCAGATCCCCGCGGTGCGCTCCCACGCCGCTCCTCCCGGGGGAGGAAGGGGAGTCTCCCCGGATCTGCCGCTTGTTGGGTCCCTGCTGGAGGAGCAGTGGCCCGACTGGGCCTCAGATCATGGTTTATGGCAACCCTGAGCTGAGAGCCCACTCCTCAGCTCCGTCTCTGCAGCCAGCTTCCCTGCTCCGATACCTGGGAGCTCTGCCGCACTCAGGCACCCCCGGTCTTTCTGTGACCCCGAGGGTCCTGAGACCACACTGTCCCGCGAGGGTTCCACCCCCTGCTTAGCCACTGGAGCGACGTCCCTCAGCAGAGCCGACTTCTAAAAGTTCCGATTTTGTGCTCTGCGGCTCTAGCACTTGCCCATAGCCAGCTCCCTCCCCTGTGTTCCATCTTCCAAAATATCACCTTGGATTCACTTCTCTGCAACTCTCAGAGTTGCTGCTATTCTTTTCTTCGATCTCCTGTTGAGTTCGTAGGTGTTCAGAGTGGTTTGATACGTATCTAGCTGAATTCCTGGGACCAGATGAAATTTAGGTCTCCTACTCCTCCGCCATCTTGCTCCACCCCTGCCTCAGTCTCACTTTTGATGGGTCATTATTTTGTGTAGTTTGTAGTTTTGGTTTATGAGTTCACTTTCTGGATTTTTTTTCTTTATTAGTCCAATTTACATTGTGAAAAGTTTTTCCGCTTAGTAGTTTTTGCTTGGGTTCTGCTGAGTGCTACAGAGGGGTTCACCTACCTAGAAACAGGTTTTGTTTTTAGAGACAGATTTAACATTTCATTTCTCACAGGACCTTTTTTTCTCCTCTGAAAGCCCTAGAAAAAGACATAATTCTTGATCTTTTCCCTGAGTTGGTGGAATGTGAATTGCTTTTTATCTTTGAGGGGACACTGTCCAGAGTCCTAGCTTTCTGCGAACAGCCTTGGGTGCAGTCTCATCCTTGGCAGGCCCAAGCCCACCCTTTCCTACCTGTGCACTTGCTACAGCCCTATCTCGGAGCCTCACCCTGGCTGTCAGGGTGCTTGTCCAGGCCCACCTTCCCATCTCCAGGCATCTGTACCCTGCTATTGCACTAAGGTCTTGCCTCACTTTTCTGCCATAGATTTCTCTTCAATTCTTTTGGATTCAGCTGTCTTTACGAATATTTTCTTTGTTACAGTTTAGCCAGCTTTTCTGTATTTCCAGTGGGAGGATACAGCTGGAGAGTTTGCTTCCCCTTGTTACCTGTGTCCTTGGCTACGTGCCTCCACTAGACTATAAGCCTCCAGAAGGCAGGGATCACGTCTTAACCATTTTTAGCACACAATCTCCCACCTAACAGAGCCTCAATAATTATTTGCACGATGAATGGTACTGTGCTGGGCTAATTAATGTTTGATGGCTGGAGGCTAACTAAAAGTACATTGGAGGGGCACCTGGGTGGCTCAGTCGGTTAAGTGTCTGCCTTCCACTCCAGTCATGATCTTGGAGTCCTGGGATTGAGCTCAGCATCAGACTCCCTGCTCAGCAGGGAGTCTGCTTCTCCCTCTCCCTCTGCCCCTCCCCCTGCTCATGCACCGTCTCTCTCTCTCTCTCAAATAAATAAATAAAATTAAAAAAAATAAAAGTACATGGAAAAAAATCTTCATTTGTACACCTCAGTGCACCTAGCACAGTACCACCCACAGCCTCCTTTTAATAGCAGCACTGGTGTGTGTGTGTGTGAGAGAGAGAGAGAGAATTTGCTAGGCTGATTCCTACTGGAAGAAATATCTTTGAATTTTGAGATCAGTAGTTACCAATCTTTTTCCATTACCACTCACCTGAGGTTCCTCATATTTCCAACTGTAACTGGCTTACTTAATTGTCCCATTAGGTGGGGCTGGGGGGGGGGGATGGGATGCTTTGCAAAAGGATGTATCAGAATCCTGGGCAACAATTGTAGTTTTAACACTCCTTCTCCACCCACCTCCCACCATCCTGGTTGAAAAATCACTGCCTTAATCATCCACACGAATTTCTAAAAAGTTCTTCTCATCGAAGCTAAAATTTCCCATTGTTGGTTATTCATTTTGCATTGACACGTTTGTAACAGTCGGGCGCGAACAAGCATTAATGCTCTCATTGGCTTCCCCGAAGCCATACAGAAGCCCAATGGAGTTATATAACAGAGATGGGCCGTCTGATTTCCATTTGTGTTATTAAACACACAAACGTGTTATTAAACACACAAACTCTCGGTCACCGTACCGCATTTTTCTGGGCATCTAGCTGTAAGGATGTATTCAACAGTGTTGCAAATCATGCGTGTAGAAATGAGCAGGCTCAATGTCTCAATACAAAAAATACTTAGATGTTTTGTTTTCAAAAACACAGAATTTTACCAGATGTGATGATATTTTAGGGAACATTTTCCTAATACATTCATTCTCTTATAGGGAATGGATTTCAGTGTGATATGATGCTTAAGGTGGTAGGCAGAGTTTCTAAAAGCCTTGCTTCCGTCTGCCACAGATAAACAGCCCAGCAGTTTGTGAAAAAGCATTATGCCATCTGAACATATTAGTCTCTTGGCTGTCTTGCTCAGACTATCTATGCACCTCCTTACTGAATGTTTGCTGGCAGAATTCCCAGCCAGGAATGCCCCACAGCCATCTGCTCTATCTCTTGGACCCTGCCTTTGTGTCAGGGGGAGCAATGTCTCCCCAGATACTGCTTAGGTGTTTGGACGACTATAAAAGGGCATCCTCGAAAAATTATTATGTGCTGAGGGCACGTGGGCTGTTTCTGTGTTATGATATTTTATTATACTTTGGCTGCCCTGGGTTTTCAAATTGATTCTACTAGTTGTTGTAGACACACACAGGTGGAGTGGGCAGGGACGAGTGTAGAGTGGGAAGAACGGCTCCCTGAGAACAGCACTGGGGAAGGGGAAAGTCCAGGCGGGAGATCCTTGTACTGTCCCTGCTCTACCTTTACCTGAAGGTGCTATTTTGAGCAAATCATTTCCACCTTTTACTTTCCTTACATTAAATGGAAAATGGGGGAAAAAAGCGTCAAAAAAAATCCAAAAGATAAATTATTGACTGAAAAAAAACAAAAAACCAAACAGACCATTTCTAGTATTTATGGAGAAGAGCTAATATCCCCAACAAAGAACTCCAACAAACTGGTGAAAATAAAAAACACAGATAATCCATAAAAATAGTCAAAGGCCTTGATAGGTTTCCTGGAACATAAAGAGCAAAAGACCAATAAATAAGCAACAACATGCTCACAAATGGCCAGGAAAATTATAAATCAAAGCAACATTGGGACATCATGTTTTTATGCATCTGAGTAGCAAATAGGAAAGAAAAAAAAAATGGATGGTCACTATCCAGGGCTGGGGAGGGTGGAGGGACACTTGCAGACACTGTGGTGGGAATCTGAATTGCTACAGGCTCCTAGGAAAGTAATTTAACAACGCCTATCAACTGTGCCAGTAATCTCGTTTGTGGGAATCTACTCTATAGAAACAGAAACAATGTTGTTTAAAGACACGTGTTCGGGGATTTTTATTACTGAGTGGGAGAAGAAGAAGTCCAGAAAATAACCTGAATTGCCATTGATGGAGGAATGATTGAATACATTACTCCACATCACTGGTTCTCAACCAGGAATGTTTTTGTTCCCCAAAGGACACTGGGCAATATCTGGGTATATTTTTTGATTGTCACAAGAGGGGGCTGAGTACTACTGTCATCTAGTGGATAGAGGCCAGGGATATCCTAAACATCTTACAGTGCCCAGGACAGCTACCCCAAACAAAGAATTATCTGACCCAAAATATCAATAATGCTGATACTGAGACACATGTATGTATGTGTGTATAAATATGCTGAAGGTGGGTCCCTGAGAAAATATTAAGTTAACTAAAAAGACTAATTTATAATATTGTATATTTCAAATAAATATTATGAAACAACTCCAAACAAGTGTGTGTGTGTGTGTGTGTGTGTGTGTGTGTGTGTGTGTACACATATATATACAGGAGCATGGTGTAAAGGAGCATGGTGTAAAGCATGGAACTTATTTATACCAAACTGGTAGCAGTGGGAACAAATAGACACACATGAGTTCCTATATTTTAGTTTCAGGTGGCTGATCAGAATCATGTGGGACATTTTTGAAATATTTGTATTTCCTGGCCATAGTCCAAGTTTCTTGCCTCAAACACCATGGATCTGAAAATTTCAAAAGCTTTTGAGTTTCCCCCCAAAAAACTGTCCTTTGGAAAAGAGGGAGCTGCCTTCTATTTAGGTCCTTAGCAAGTATCTCTTGCCATGGGGGCTCTCTCAATTACTTTATTTTGATGGCATAATACTGTTGGTGGAAAAATATAGCAGCCTAAAAGCTGGGAACAGTGCTGACAAAAGGCACCTGACAGAATCTCATTAGGTCCTCACAAGGCAGAGAGTGAGCGAGCTCTGGTCCCTTCATCCCTTTATAAGGCACCAAACCTATCACAGGGGCTCCACTCCCATGACCTCATTTTAACCCTTAATTACCTCTCAATAGCCCCACTTCCAAATACCAACATATTGGGGATTAGGGCTTCAACACAGGAACTGGGAAGGACCAAACATTTACCCTATAGCGATGGCCTTGCCATGGCCAATTACTACATGCCTTTGCCTTCTGAGGCAACATGAAGTTTCTCAGCAGAAGATTATATTTTAGCTTGTGTAAAGGAGAGACAGAGGAATTGTTATGGGATAGTCCTAGCAGGAGACATGGTAAAGACACTCTGCAGGGGTAACTCAATATGTGAGATGGCTTGGGTGAAAGAAAATAGAGAGCAGGTGGGGCAGAGGCTGGGCTTTGTGATGCTGAAGTGTGTCCTACTCTGTTCTTCCAGCACCTGTCGCTCCCAGGAAGGCAGGTACTTGTGAGGGTACTTTGAAATGTTAAGGCCAAAAGGGCATCTGCTGATGCATCAGGCATGCTGAGAAAAGCAAAGCTTTCAGTGCACTAAAGGACACCGGTGAGTTAATGCAGCTGTTAGGCATTAGGCGCCAGGGAGAGAGTGGGAGGCAGCGGAGAGCTGGGGTAGCCAGCTTCAATCTCTCAGCCTAGTCTTGCAACAGCTGCAAAATGGCATGCAGTAAATCATTTTAACCGTGGCTGCCTGTTCTGTTCAATGGGGTTGTTAATGGCTGCTTTGAAGAATGAGGACTAGAAAAGATCCCAAAATGGCTTAGGAAGACAAAACATGGTATTAATATTTTCAGTGATTTAAATGATGGTGTTTATTTTTAAGATCAAATAACTTCTATTCACCTACAAGATCTTAATGCAATAAAAAGCCAGTTAAAACTTTCATCATGATTCAAGATCCATGCACTTGTGATTACTAAACTACGAAACTAAAAACTTCCAAAGAATTAATGGGATGAAATGAAAGAAAAGTTTCAAACGAATCATTAGCAAAAATGTCTTTTCAATTATAAAATGACATTCCCAGGAAAGCAATAAAGCTGTTATTACTAGAACAAGTAAATACCTAAAGGATCTTTAGACTTGCCCTGTATCACTTGTAATTTCCTATTTTTCAAATTAAGTTCAGTTTCCGAAATATCAATTAGACTCTTACTATATATGTAAGGCGTCTGGCTAGGCACTGGGAATAGTAGATAAATGTGAAATAGCATGAAGATGGGGCGTTAGAGTTTCCAGGAAGGCAGCTAAAGGGATTGATAAAAAGTCAATCTGTATCGTGGTAATTGAATAGAAATGATGCTACTAATAACAGGATGCGATTTGTTTCTAGAATGAAAACTCATTTGTTATGATTGAACATTTTCTTCATCCTGTGCTTGGAAATGTTGCTTTAAGCTCATATAATTCACATGCTCAAATTTCCTAAAATAGAACAAATTAAGTCATTGAGTATTGATGGTAAATACATGAATTCAAGAACTTAACAATTTAACATAAGTTGCATTACTGTTTATGGGGGTAAATAAAGCTTGCAAACAAAGAAATCTAATTAATCTTCATATTAATTTTATAGAAATAAAAAGACACTGCTGTCTTCTGGGCCAGATACCTAATCAAAAGCCTTGGACCATTAGGTGGAAAACCAAACGAATCACAGAAACAGGCCAATGATTTCTTCATGTATCTACCATACTCGTTATATTAATTAAATTAACATTAGCTGATGTACAAATAAATTCTAAAATTTTAGTGGCCTGATACATTAAAATTTCATTTCTTGCTCACTTTCTAGTCCAATATTAGTTTTCCTGGTTGGCGGTTGCCTTTGAACTAAAAAGACAGGTTTTCTGCTCCCCACCCCACCCCAAAATACAATGGTTGATAAGGGACAGAACAACTGTAATAAAACTCCTATCAGGAAAAGCAAAGAGTGGAAAACATGCCGTGGTCTCTGGTCCCTAGCAATGATGAAATCCTACAAATACTTGTGAGGTATCTTGTGACTTAGGTTATTTCCCTTGATTTGACCCAAATTCTACATTCTGACAGGAACTGCCTTGCCCACTGTTAGAAGGTGGGGAGGAACAGTGAAGTATCCCTCCAAATGGAGAAGGCATTTTGAGACAAGAAAACAAAGCAGGCGACTCCATCCAGTATACCCAGATTTTTATTCAGGGTAACTTATTGAGGGCGGATCTGGTGGAGGATGATCCACAGCAGCTGCACAGTTATTCTCAAAGGTCTGCCAAGTCCAGACCTTAGTCTACAGATTTTATAGAGCAAGGGAACGTGCAGAAGGGCATTTTAGTGTTATCAAAGGGTTTGCATGCACCTGACGGCTAACCTTTAATTAGGTTAGCCTTTAATTAGATCTTGTGGTGCCACCTGTGTGTCAGGAAGGGGAAAGACCATGTTATCGCTAATAGATTCATGAAAAGTCAAAGCAAACCTCCCCCTATCCCAGCCTTGGCAGGCATTTCTAAAGTACATATATTAGTCTCCAAGGAGCCGAACACATAGCCCCAAGAGAGTAAGATGGAGGGCCAGAGGTGGTATTTTCAGCACTCCTATACCCACGATTCTTCATAGCCACCAGATCTTCCCTTTAGGAAGTTCTTTCTTGTCTATCATCTTCCATGGCCACGTCTGAAAGAGGCGTCAAGGACTATACCCTCCTAGAAAGCCATCTAGCCCATTTTGAACTAGTGTAAGCTCAGGGACCCAAAGGTTATTTTAAAACTGTAATAGTCAACGGTTTTTTGTTCTGAGCTCATAGTTTTCTCAGCAACACAGTTTCCACAAAACCTTAGTAGACTTTTGGCTATTTTATACCACGAAGTTTGAGGCTGTTATATTGCCTTAGTAACTGGAACACTACCAGAGACTTCCTTCAGTGACATGGCTCATACAATCTCTGTCCTCGAGTACATCGCTAAAAACTTAGAGTAATGCCACTACTTACTTGTGCCCACTCAAAAAATTTGCAAGGACATACAATCCATGGCAATATTTCTTGAAATCCCTTTTCCTTTCCCCCGTACTATACTGTGTTTAAACTTTCTCCTTTACCCTCTGCTCTTTACCAATATTATTTTAGTTTTTCCCATTTGTATGGCCTTCTTCTTTCTTCTCTTCTCCCTCTTTATTCTTTCATTCATGCATACAAAACCTAAATCCTCCTCCAATCTCACCCAGTACTGTATCTAACTCTAAGTGTTATGCCATTTTCTATCAAGGCCCAATATGGCAACTCTTGGTGCTCAGAGATGTATTTCCAAGGGTTCCTAAATGAGAAAGAATGGGTGGGAATGGTCCTTGGGTAAACAGTCAATAGTGCGTCCCATGCCATTAAGCAGAGACTCTTACAGAGACTGTCTTATACATTCTTTAAGGTCCTGTTCAAATTGATATGCCCTATTCCTATTAAATAAAAATAGAACAAAATAAACTTTAAAAAATGTGGAAAAAAAATCCCTCCAAGTTTCTTGAGTTTTCTTACCCAGTTTACCCAACCTATATAATAAGGTCCAGATATGTGGCAGTGGTAGGGACATGAAGCAGGTCATACCCACATTTGACACTGAAGGTAGAGTGAAGGAAATATATTTTATCTTCATTGCACTTGTATGCTTATTATCTCTTTCTTCACTGCCTCTTCTCCCTGAAGGAACATACTCACATTTACTGAACACAGTGCTTCAGCTACTGCCCCATCATTCTTTTACCATCGTCTCCTTGAAAGGATGGCATCTCCTTATTTCTCCACTTCTCACACTCCATTTACTCCTCAACCCGTTGCAATACAGCTTCTGCCCTCACGTGTCTACTGAAATTCCTGCAAGATCACCAAATGGTCCACAAACTGCTGCATTTGCTTCTCTTCTTGACTTCCAGAACCTCACCCCACTTCTCTCTCTTCCTCTTGCTTCAGAGCTGACAGAATGATCCAGCTATTGACTAGATCTTCTCTAATGGCAATTGCTTTTCTCTCCTTTTATTAGTCTCCTTAGCCTCAAGGAAATGGGGACAAATTCCCCAGGAGTAGGTGAGAGCATAATCAAGTGACACCTCCTGATACCACAGGAAAGGAGATCTCTGCTATAGATCAGAAATCCTGAGGAGTGCTCAGAAGCCTCAACCTTTACCTATTTCAGGGTGAGCTGTCTACAGAGCACTATGCAGTGAATGGCAGTAGTCTTACCTCTCCGGTTTCTGTGTGAAGCTTAATCTGGTCTTTGGGGCATCATTTATCAGTTTTAAAGCTTCTTAGGGTTGATGTACAAATAGGATTTCTCCTTTGAACTAACACTCAGAGGTCTTGCAAAAACAGACATATCAATATATTTCTTTAACAACCTTCCCTGAACTTCCACCTTCGGACCTTTGCCATGTTTACTTACATCATGAAAATCACCAATTTTAGAGAAGTAGCCTATCACCACGGACGCATTATTGGAAAGTCAACTATTGGACTGAAAAATGATCGATTCATTCTCTATGATTTAAATGTTGTTGAATTTGGATTTAAAAATTCAAATATCTTTGTAGTAGTTGACATGATCACTTTTAATTAATGCCATTCCACAAACACCTTTTCACAAACATACTGATTTGTCAATTTTTTTTCTTCAAAATCTCCTTTACATTCACTTTATCATTAAGAAGTCTATAGCGATAAGAAGTTTTGAAATTAGAAAGGAACCATAGGCCCTGTGATTAGAATGAGCGGAGAAATTTTTCTTACTCTTTAGGAAAGAGATATATCAATTCCTGTCTGCTTCTCCCTCTCGCTCTCTGCCCTCCTCCCTCCCCTGTGCTGGTGCTCTCTCTCTAATAAATAAATAAAATCTTTTTTTAAAAAATGAATGGCTGTGGAGGAGACGGAGCAAGATGGTGGAGGAGTAGGAGACCTGGATTTCGTCTGGTCTCAGGAATTCAGCTGAATAGGGATCAAACCATTCTGAACACCTACGAACTCAACAGGAGATCGAAGATAAGAAGAGTAACAACACTCTAAACAGAAAAGCGACCACTTTCTGGAAGGTAGGGCGTGCGGAGAAGTGAATCCGAGGCGATATTCGGGAGGATAGACGGCGGGGGAGGGGCCTCCGCCGGCCGCTTCTGGCAAGTGCTAGAGCCGCGGAGCACAAAATCGGAACTTTTAGAAGCCGGCTCCGCTGAGGGACGTCGCTCCAGTGGCTAAGCGGGGGGTGGAACCCTCGCGGGACAGTGTGGTCTCAGGACCCTCGGGGTCACAGAAAGACCGGGGGTGCCTGAGTGCGGCAGAGCTCCCAGGTATCGGAGAGGGGAAGCCGGCTGCAGAGACGGAGCCGAGGCGCGGGCTCTCAGCTCGGGGTTGCCATAAACTGTGATCCGCGGCCCAGTCGGGCCACTGCTCCTCCAGCAGGGACCCAACAAGCGGCAGAGCCGGGGAGACTCCCCTTCCTCCCCCAGGAGGAGCAGCGCGGGAGCGCACCGCAGGGATCTGCTGGGTTTGGAGACTCCACACGGGGTCGGGTGCCAGAGATAGAAATGCTCGATCACAGGCCGGGTGAGCACGGAGTGCGGCCGGAGACTGGGGAGACAGGAGTGACTGCTCTTCTCTGGGGGCACACTGAGGAGCGGGGCCCCGAGTTCTCAGCTCCTCCGGGCGGAGATTGGGAGGCCACCATTTTCACCCTCGTCCTCCAAAGCTGTACCGAGAGCGTGCAGGGAACAAAAGCTCCTGAGAGCAAACCCGAGCAGCTTGCTTAGCCCGGACCGACAAGGGCGGGGCAATTCCGCCTCCGGCAAAGACATTTGGGAACCACGGCAACAGGCCCCTCCCCCAGAAGATCAGCACGAACAGCCAGCAAGCCAAGACCAAGTTTACCGATCAAGGAGAACGGGAGAACTCCAGCGCTAGGGGAATACTGCACATGGAATTCATGGCTTTTTTACCATAATTCATTAGTTTTTCAAAGTTAATTTTTTTAACTTTTTTTTTTAAATTTTTCTTCTTCCTTTTTCAAACAACATCTTATCAATCCCTTTTTTAAAAAAAAATTTTTATTTTTCATTTTTAGAGTCATATTTTTATCCCTTCATAGTAGTTACCCTTATTTTTGGCATATATATATATAAGTTGTTCTCTCTTTAAAATTTTGAGATACAATTTCTTCTAACATATCAAAATATACCCTAAATCACTAGTGTATGGCTTTGTTCTAGTCTCCTACCTGATCACATTCTCTCCCTTTTTTTATTCTTTTTTTTCTTTTTCTTTTTAAATCTTCTTCTTTCTTTTTAAAAACTTCTTATCTTATCAATTCCTTCTATAAAATCTTTTATAATTTTCATCTTTACAATCATCTGCCATCCCTTCATTGTATCAACCCTTATTTTGTACATAGATAAGTCTTTCTTCCTTTAAAATTTTAGCAGACACTTTCTTCTAACAGACCAAAATATGCCCAAAAGCTAGTGTCTGGCACTGATCTATGCACTAGTCTGATCATATTTGATGATATTCTGGGTTTTTTTTGTTTTGTTTTGTTCTGTTTTTGTTATTTTTTATCTTTTTCTTTTTCCTTTTTTTTTCTCTTCTTTCTTTCCCTTTCTTGTCCCCTGGTATCAGGTCTTTTCTGATTTGTATAGAGTATATTTGCTGGAGACGTTGTTAACCTGTTAGCATTCTGTTCTCTCATTCATCTGTTCTCCTCTGGACAAAATGACAAGACGAAAAATATCACCTCAGCAAAAAGAACAAGAGGTAGTACCGTCTGCCAGGGACCTACTCAATACGAACATTAGTACGATGTCGGACCTAGACTTCAGAATCATGACTTTAAAAATACTAGCTGGGCTTGAAAAAAGTGTGGAAGTTATTAGAGAAACCCTTTCTGGAGAAATAAAAGAACTAAAATCTAACCAAGTGGAAATCAAAAAGGCTATTAATGAGGTGCAATAAAAAATGGGGGCACTGCTAGGATAAATGAGGCAGAAGAAAGAATCAGTGATATAGAAGATCAAATGATGGAAAATAAAGAGGCTGAGAAAAAGAGAGATAAACAACTACTGGATCACGAGGGCAGAATTCGAGAGATAAGCGATACGATAAGACGAAACAACATTAGAATAATTGGGATCCCAGAAGAAGAAGAAAGAGAGAGGGGGGCAGAGGTATATTGGAGCAAATAATAGCAGAGAATTTCCCTAATGTGGGGAAGGAAACAGGCATCAAAATCCAGGAGGCACAGAGAACCCCTCTCAAAATCAATAAAATAGGTCAACACCCCGACATCTAATAGTAAAACTTACGAGTCTCAGAACAAAGAGAAAATCTTGAAAGCAGCTCAGGAGAAGAGATATGTAACTTATAATGGTAGAAACATTAGATTGGCAACAGACCTATCCACAGAGACCTGACAGACCAGGAAGGACTGGCATGATATCTTCAGAGCACTGAGTGAAAAAAATACGCAGCCAAGAATACTATATCCAGCTAGGCTGTCATTGAAAATAGAAGGAGAGATTAAAAAGCTTCCAGAACAAACAAACACTAAAGGAATGTGCAAACACGAAACCAGCCCTCCAAGAAATATTGAAAGGGGTCCTCTAAGCAAAGAGAGAGCCTAAAAGCAGCATAGATCTAAAAGGAGCACAGACAATATGCAGTAACAGTCACCTTACAGGCAATACAGTGGCACTAAATTCATACCTCTCAATAGTTACCCTGAGTGTAAATGGGCTCAATGCCCCAATCAAAAGACACAGGCTATCAGATTGGATTAAAAAACAAGACCCATCGATATGCTGTCTGCAAGAGACTCATTTTAGACCCAAAGACACCCTCAGATTGAAAGTGAGGGGGTGGAAAACCATTTACCATGCTAATGGACACCAAAAGAAAGCTGGGGTGGCAATCCTTATATCAGACAAATTAGATTTTAAAACAAAGACTGTAATAAGAGATGAGGAAGGACACTATATCCTACTTAAAGGGTCTATCCAACAAGAAGATCTGACAATTGTAAATATCTATGCCCCTAACATGGGAGCAGCCAATTATATAAGGGAATGAATAACAAAAGCAAAGAAACACATTGACAAGAATACAATAATAGTGGGGCACTTTAACACCCCCCCTCACTGAAATGGACAGATCATCTAAGCAAAAGATCAACAAGGAAATAAAGACTTTAAATGACACACTGGACCAAATGGACTTTACAGACTTATTCAGAACATTCCACCCCAAAGCAACGGAATACACATTCTTCTCTAGTGCCCATGGAACATTCTCCAGAATTGATCACATCCTAGGTCACAAATCAGGTCTCAACTGGTACCAAAGATTGGGATTATTCCCTGCATATTTTCAGATCACAATGCATTGAAACTAGAACTCAATCACAAGAGGAAAGTCGGAAAGAACTCAAATACATGGAGGCTAAAGAGCATCCTACTAAAGAATGAATGGGTCAACCAGGAAATTAAAGAAGAATTTAAAAAGTTCATGGAAACCAATGAAAATGAAAACACAACTGTTCAAAATCTTTGGGATACAGCAAAGGCAGTCCTAAGAGGAAAGTATATAGAAGTACAAGCCCTTCTCAAGAAACGAGACAGGTCTCAAATACACAACCTAACCCTACACCTAAAGGAGCTGGAGAAAGAACAGCAAATAAAGCCTAAACCCAGCAGGAGAAGAGAAATAATAAATACCAGAGCAGAGATCAATGAAATAGAAACCAAAAGAACAGTAGAACAGATCAACGAAACTAGGAGCTGGTTCTTTGAAAAAATCAACAAGATTGATAAACCCCTGCCCAGACTTATCAAAAAGAAAAGAGAAATGACCCAAATCCACAAAATCATGAATGAAAAAGAGATCACAACCAACACCAAAGAAATACAAACAATTATAAGAACATGTTATGAGCAACTCTATGCCAGCAAATTAGATAACCTGGAAGAAATGGGTGCATTCCTAGAGATGTATCAACTACCAAAATTGAACCAGGAAGAAATAGAAAACCTGAACAGACCTATAACCACTAAGGAAATTGAAGCAGTCATCAAAAATCTCCCAACAAACAAAAGCCCAGGGCCAGTTGGCTTCCCAGGGGAATTCTACCAGACATTTAAAGAAGAATTAATACCTATTCTCCTGAATAGGTTCCAAAAAATAGAAATGGAAGGAAAACTTGCAAACTCATTTTATGAGGCCACCATTACCTTGATCCTAAAACCAGACAAAGACCCCATCAAAAAGGAGAATTACAGACCAATATCCTTGATGAACATGGGTGCAAAAATTCTCACCAAAATACTAGCCAATAGGATCCAAAAGTACATTAAAAGGATTATTCACCATGACCAAGTGGGATTTATCCCTGGGCTGCAAGGTTGGTTCAACATGCGCAAATCAATCAACGTGATACAATACATTAACAAAGGAAAGAACAAGAATCATGTGATCCTCTCAATAGATGCAGAAAAGCATTTGACAAAGTACAGCATCCTTTCTTGATCAAAACTCTTCAGAGTATAGGGATAGAGGGTACATACCTCAATATCATAAAAGCCATCTATGAAAAACCTACAACCAATATCATTCTCAATGGGGAAAAGCTGAGAGCTTTTCCCCTAAGGTCAGGAACGCGGCAGGGATGTCCACTATCACCGCTGCTATTCAGCATAGTATTAGAAGTCCTAGCCACAGCAATCAGACAACAAAAAGAAATCAAAGGCATCCAAATTGGCAAAGAGGAAGGCAAACTCTCACTCTTTGCGGATGATATGATACTGTATGTGGAAAACCCAAAAGACTCCACCCCAAAACTGCTAGAACTCATACAGGAATTCAGTAAAGTAGCAGGATATAAAATCAATGCACAGAAATCAGTGGCATTCCTATACACCAACAACAAGACGGAAGAGAGACAAATCAAGGAGTTGATCCCATTTACAATTGCACCCAAAACCATAAGATACCTAGGAATAAATTTAACCAAAGAGGCAAAGGATCTGTACTCAGAAAACTATAAAATACTCATGAAAGAAATTGAAGAAGACACAAAGAAATGGAAAAACGTTCCATGCTCATGGATTGGAAGAACAAACATTGTGAAGATGTCAGTGCTACCTAGAGCAATCTACACATTCAATGCAATCCCCATCAAAATACCATCCACTTTTTTCAAAGAAATGGAACAAATAATCCTAAAATTTGTATGGAACCAGAAGAGACCCCGAATAGCCAGAGGAATCTTGAAAAAGAAAAGCAAAGCTGGCAGCATCACAATTCCGGACTTCCAGCTCTATCACAAAGCTGTCATCATCAAGACAGTATGGTACTGGCACAAAAACAGACACATAGATCAATGGAACAGAATAGAGAGCCCAGAAATGGACCCTCCACTCTAGTGTCAACTCACCTTTGACAAAGCAGGAAAGAATGTCCAATGGCAAAAAGACAGTCTCTTCAACAAATGGTGTTGGGAAAATTGGACAGCCACATGCAGAAGAATGAAACTGGACCATTTCCTTACACCACACACAAAAATAGACTCCAAATGGTTGAAAGACCTAAACGTGAGACAGGAGTCCATCAAAATCCTAAAGGAGAACACAGGCAGCAACCTCTTCGACCTCAGCCACAGCAACTTCTTCCTAGAAACATCGCCAAAGGTAAAGGAAGCCAGGGCCAAAATGAACTATTGGGATTTCATCAAGATAAAAAGCTTTTGCACAGCAAAAGAAACAGTCCACAAAACCAAAAGACAACCAACAGAATGGGAGAAGATATTTGCAACTGACATATCAGATAAAGGGCTGGTATCCAAAATCTATAAAGAACTTCTCAAACTCAACACCCAAACAACAAATAATGCAATCAAGAAATGGGCAGAAGACATGAACAGACATTTTTCCAAAGAAGACATCCAAATAGCCAACAGACACATGAAAAAGTACTCAACATCGCTTGGCATCAGGGAAATCCAAATCAAAACCTCAATGAGATACCACCTCACACCCGTCAGAATGGCTAAAATTAACAAGTCAGGAAACGACAGATGTTGGCGGGGATGTGGAGAAAGGGGAACCCTCCTACACTGTTGGTGGGAATGCAAGCTGGTGCAGCCACTCTGGAAAACAGTATGGAGCTTCCTCAAACAGTTGAAAATAGAGCTACCCTACGATCCAGCAACTGTACTACTGGGTATTTACCACAAAGATACAAATGTAGGGATCCGAAGGGGTACGTGCACCCCAATGTTTATAGCAGCAACATCCACAATAGCCAAACTGTGGAAAGAGCCAAGATGTCCATCGACAGATGAATGGATAAAGAAGGAGTGGTATATATACACAATGGAATATTATGCAGCCATCAAAAGGAATGAGATCTTGCCATTTGCAACGACGTGGATGGAACTGGAGGGTGTTATGCTGAGTGAAATAAGTCAATCAGAGAAAGACATGTATCATATGACCTCACTGATATGAGGAATTCTTAATCTCAGGAAACAAACTGAGGGTTGCTGGAGTGGTGGGGGGTGGGAGGGAGGGGGTGGCTGGGTGATAGACATTGGGGAGGGTATGTGCTATGGTGAGCACTGTGAAGTGTAGAAGACTGATGAATCACGGATCTGTACTTCTGAAACAAATAATGCAATATATGTTAAGAAAAAAAAAAGAAGAAGATAGCAGGAGGGGAAGAATGAAGGGGAGTAAGTCGGAGGGGGAGACGAACCATGAGAGACGATGGACTCTGAAAAACAAACTGAGGGTTCTAGAGGGGAGGAGGGTGGGGGGATGGGTTAGCCTGGTGATGGGTCTTAAAGAGGGCACGTTCTGCGTGGAGTACTGGGTGTTATGCACAAACAATGAATCATGGAACACTACATCAAAAACTAATGATGTAATGTATGGTGATTAACATAACAATAAAAATTATTAAAAAAAATGAATGGCTGTAGTTGGATGTCAAATGTTTTTTGTGTTGGCTAACTATGAAGTTTCAGAAGAAACTCTGATTTACACTTGAAAGATTAAAGAGGAACTGGTAATATCCTATTTTAAAAAACTCAGTGATAGAGATAACTTTATAAAAATTAGCTCATTATTATTAATAAAGTATCAGTCCCGTGAAATGGCAGTTTCAAATTACATATTCTGTAGAAAAACAAAATAATGTTGAAGATAAAGCTAGAGGCCAATGGAGCCTTTCACAGAGTCAGAGAGAAAGACAATGAATGCTCTGGAGGGCTAATGTCAAGTTAATTTTTTCACGATAAAATTATAGAGGTCTATTTATAATCAAGTAAAATAGAATTCTCCAACTCTCAGTAATGAGTGAGAAATTACTGTGAAAAGGTTGGTGAATTATGATAATAAACACAGCTGCTTTGATGCAGCTAATGCAGGTGTGCATTTTAGTAATGTTAATGACATTCATCGTCCTGGCTTACTGAAACAGCAAGGAGATTCCCTCTGTGAGTGGGCCCAGCAGAGAGAAAGCCAGGCCCTAAAGGTTTCCTACAACAATGGCAATTGTAACAGTGCAATGTTTCATGTAGTTATTTAATACCGAGTGAACTGAATTCGGGTTTCCATTTATTGAGCACCTTCTGCCATCCACATTACATAAGGGGCTTTGCATTTTTCTGTCCATTACATCATCATAAGAACCCTGGACAGCCAGTATTCTTTACCACTTACACCATTTTACAAATGGAAAACCTCGGGATCAGAAAGGATAAAGAATTGACACAAGGTCAGGGAGACAGTAATGTACTGAGAGGCTGCAAATGTGGAAATGTGTTGGCTTTGCTTGTCTAGCATCCATGCCTCTTGTGGCTTGGCTGGGTTGACTCTGCCGCTCCCAGGGTTGGCGTGGGACCCAGGCACACTTGACCCAGTCACCACGTCCTCCTGGGCAAAGTGGCCAGAAGTGTCATATGACATGACCACAGCCTATCAGAGAGAAATATATGGCTTTTTCTGGAGAAAATAAAAGAGGAATTTTTTTCTCTTCTCTGCTGCACTGGGATTTTGAAGGTATGTGCCCATAATGGCTGGTAACCTGCTACCACCAAAAGGAGAGAGCCCACTAAGAATAAGGCCAACAGAGGAGAAAGCAGAGATGAGAGATGGAGAGAGACTGGTCTTAATGCTATCTTCTAAGTGTCTAAATCCAGACATCCCTGAACCCAAAGAAGCCATGGACTTTTCAGGTATATAAGAAAATTAGGGGTGCCTGGATGGCACGGTCAGTTAAGTGTCTGACTCTTGGTTTCAGCTCAGGTCGTGATCTCAGGGTCGTGACATCAAGCCCCGGGTCATGCTCCATGACAAGATTCTCTGTCCCTCTTCCTCTGCCCCTCCTGCTCATGCTCTCTCTCTCTCTCTCTCTAAAAAAATAAAATAAATAAATCTATAAAAAAGGGAAATTAATTTCTTTCTTCCTAAAGTCTATTTAATACAGACTCCAAAGCTCATGTTCTTTCCATTGGGTCACACTGTTTTAAGCATCAGAGAAAAAAAACACCTCCAAAAGGAAATAAAAATGATTTAACATAATAACAATTATATACATAGTTTTATGATATATTCTGTAGTTTATCTGTATAACTGATTATTAAAATCACTGAAAAGATTTTGAGTTTGAAAAGACTGGAATAATTTTGCCACAAGATAAATTACTTGAAAATGTTGTAAAATCTTACAGGGAATTCTCAAGACAGTCTATTACACATTAATAACAGTTACCTCTTAAAAACATATTCTTCTTGCCTCCCTCATCAAAGCCAATAATAAATGACATAAATTAAGAGGCTTTGTAAAACTAATAATTAGTCCATAGCTATAAAACATACTTCTTTAAGATAATATTTCAAATCAAATTTACTGGCAATTTTAACATTTGCGCACAGAGGGTGACTCAAAAGCATAGACTATACTAAGGATAAGCAAGGTGCAGTGGGAACCAAAGTACAGTAGGGAAAAAGGGGTCCAGGGTACTAGCTCCTTCTTACTCATTCTAATTATTCACAAAGTGCATGTATTAGGCACGGTAGGCCAGGAAGTGAAAACAAAAATCCCAAATTTCAGTAGGCTTTATTTTTGCTCAGCTTTCTTTTTTGCTCATGCTAAATGTGCAGTGTGGGTTAGGGACTCTGCTCCATCATCACTCAGGGTTGGAGGCTCTACCCACCGACTAGTATCTGAGCCATCTAGAAAACTTAACTTCCTTATCTGCTGTGCAGAGGAAGACAGAGAATGAAGAACTCATAGCTGTGGCTAAGGACTCACACTAGAAGTGGCAGACATCATTTCTGCTCTCAGCTTTAGGCAAAATTAGTCACACAGCCCCAGTTTTAGCTAAAAGAAAGGCTGAAAAATGACAGTGAATCACACGCAATATTTGGTGAGCAATGACTATGTCATCTGGGCTATCTGGATATCCAAGAACAGAAAGGAACGGAATGGAAGTCACGTGCTCCCTTGACTTGTATGTAACTACATTATGTTTACAAAGTGTATCTTTTGCTTATCTATTACTTTTAGACTTTTCAAAAAGCAAATTTCTATACCGATCAGATGGGCTGCAGTAAATGTAGACATTAAGATAATCAATGACTCTGGAGTATAAGTAATTACATCTGGTAACTTATATCGGGAGGAATATACCTTTAGTCAGTTAATCAAGTAACCAGAATAACCTAAACTGATAAAGGGCATGTGTGTGTGTGCTCCATGGGTGTCCATCCTCAGTCTCAGGAGAACAGGAGTGTGCCTTTTTGGTTTGCCTCATTTTAATGGATGTGAGGAAAGATGGAATGTGTACACCTGAAGAGTGACTTAAATCTTCTGATGTATTTTTAGAGAGCTCTGGATGGCAGTAATTTTTACCTTTTTAAGTAGTCTGAACTCTAAAAGTGGGCTAAATTTTGCTAGTAGTTTTTCGAAGGGGTGGTACTGTCCCTTAGGGAATGTTTTGAAACTCTTTGGTGGTGTATTTTGTTTTTGGTTTTTGTCCATTAAAATAATTGGAAGGCCCTATTGGCATTTAGTAGGTAGGAGTCCTGCATCTCTTGATAATCAAAAGCCCCAACTAGCATTCATGCTTATCATCACCTGAGCCTATATAACCAAAATATGCTTTTCATATAAATGGAAAAAAATGGGGGGTGTTGGACTTTCGTTTTTATTAAATTTTCCAAGAATGCAACTATTGTATAAAGAGAGGGGAGGTTGCACTGTGTTTTGCTGAGTCTGATGAAGAAATGCTTTTTTTAAAATTATTTATTTTAGAGAGAGATTGCAAGGGGGGAGAGGCAGAGGGAGAGGGAGAGAGAATCTCTTTTTTAAATTTATTTTTTTAATTAATTTATGTTTATTTAAATTCGCTTACTATATAATGTGTTACTGGTTTCAGAGGTAGAGGGCAGTGATTCATCAATCTTATATAACACCCAGTGCTCATTACATCACGTGCTCTCCTTAATGTCCATCACCCAGTTACCCCATCCCTCCACTCCCTCTCCCCTCCAGCAACCCACAGCTTGTTTCCTATGCTTTAGAGTCTCTTATGGTTTGTCTCCCTCTCTGATTTAGTCTTGTTTTATTTTTTACAGGAGAGAGACTCTTAGGCAGACCCTGTACTCAGTGCGGAGCCAGATGCAGGGCTCAATCTCACAACCCTGAGAACACAACCTGAGCCAAAACCAAGAGTCAGATGCTTAACAGACTGCACCACCCAGGCGCCCCACGAAATGTTTTCTATTTCAAAAATTCATGTGACCGATGACAACACTGCTAATATTCGCATTCATACTGATTCTCTACAAACATACAAGCACCTGATAACATTACTGTACCTTCTAATGAAGTCAAGCTTGCTTATTGAGATATTTGAGTAACATATTACTATAAAATATTTTCCTTTCTTCTCCCATTTTTATTACACTTAAGATGCTGGGTGTTCTTCAAAATCACAAAGTAGTCAATAATAATACCTATAAATTTGATTTTAGGATAATAAAGGAACATTTAAAATATTGTCTATGAAGAGATTGGATCTGGAAAGGTTGAGAAGCAATGTGTTAGGCAATGTGGCATGATGTTTAAAATAACAGAGTTCAGAGATAAGTAGATCTGCGCTCAAACCTTAGTTCTATTACATAACCTCAGGCAAATAATTTAACTACTCTAAACCTTAACAGATAGGTGTCTCTCAACTCTAGAATGGGAATACTACCTGTTACATGAGTCATTCTGAAGGCTAAAGGAGATAAATGGTTATCTTGGTGCCTGGCCCTTAGTAAGCAAGCAACAGATAAATCATGGCCATTATTTCCTAAGTTATTATAACAAATACAGTTTAAAATTCAACATAAAACATACAGAAACTAGAGTCTCAGAACCTTAGAGCTCTTACATGGCACTGTCAAAATGGTTTGCTTTGTTTTTCTCTAGTCTCCTGGGTCTGCGGCGGGGAGGTGGTTTCTATTTCCTCAAAGTCTAGCTAAGCCCTGTCAAGTCAACTTGAGAAGTAAAAGCTGTAAAAGTGTGTTTACATAGAACCCTGGGATTTTTTTGTGTCAGTATCTCTCCACTTTCTTTTTCCTTTTAAGAAACAGTTACTTTATCTATGCCCATGCCATCAACTAACAATGCACCTTCCACCCACACAGGCTACCATCTTGGTGGGTCTGAAAGAATGGCTCTATTTTCATCTGCCTTCAGGAGCTGGCTCTTTGGAAAACAGGCAGTTCTGCTCTATAGGCTGGAAATGTGTTTCTACTTTGCTTTAGGGTCAGACATAAGACAAGGTGTTAATGATCTCATCAGTAAAATATGCTTCATGAGATTAGCATTCCAGACTAAATTGGGCCATGTCTTTACAATCCCTCCCACCCATTCCTAAATTTCATTACATAGTGTAGCTGTTAATTGCCCCAAAAGAGACATTTCCAACTCCCATCCTGGACCCTTACAGACTTGAGACATAGTACCTGGACTCTCTTTGCCTCTGGTACGGGAGGGAAAACTATTTGATGCCAAAGAAAATACACTGAAGCTGAAGCTTCTAAGTTCTTATCCTATTTTAGTGTTAGAGCCCTACATAATCTCAATGTCATCAAAATAACAGAAACTGACCTCTTGTTTAATTTCCTATTTTTTTCCCTCAGAAGTCGAATGTAACATTATTAAGGTTCAAAAATCAAAAGAGGGAGGAGGAAGATGATTTCTTAGAAAGGAATTTTGGATTTCATTTTTCTTTCTACGTGAAAGCTCTTCTCCTATAAACTCCCAAAAGACTGAAGTCTGAAATTTTATAAGATTCATCCCCTCTAACACTCACATTAACCAATTTTAAGAAAATTGCCTCACTTTACAAGCAACGCCATAATTCAGACATCTTTCCCTTGAATAATGAACATACAGTGGTCACTCATCCTGAGAAGCAGGCATGAAGCTTGATCAAGGCCACAGCTGAAATCCCAATGATCTTGAACTCTGTGCCCTGAAAATAACTCGGGGAGGGCCTGATTCAACTCGCTCACTCTGTAGGCTGGGTTGCAAATGGATCCCTTCTGAGGAAACAACAAACTCTTCAACAAATCCGTATTGATCTTCTACTGTGTAACAGGCACTGTTCTAGGTTTCAGAGATACAGCAATACAAAGCAAACCAAAACAAAACAAAATCCCTGCCTTAGTAGAGTTCATAATCTAGTGGGAGAAGACAGACAGTAAGAAAAATATATAAGTACATTTGATAATGTATAGAAAGTGATAAATTCTAATTGAAAAAGCAGGGAGGGGTGCTGGAAGTGCCAGGGAATGGAATACAGTCTTCGTAGCAGGGACAAGGGTGAGCCTCACTGTGTAGGTGACATCTGAGAAAAGACTTGAAGGAGGTGAGGTTGTGCACCATGGAGATCTCTGGGAGAAGAACATTCTAAGCAAAAGGCAGCTTCCGTGGAAAGGCCTGTTGGAATAACAGTACAGAGTCCAGTGTGGCGAAAGGGGTAAGCAGAGGAGTTGTAGAGGTAAGGCCAGGTAGGTCATGGGTGCCAGGTCCTATGGGGCTTGTGGGCCATCCTAAGGATGTTGGCTTTCACTCTGAGATGGGGAGTCATCTCAGAGTTTTGATTAAAAAAATGACATGATTTGGGATGCCTGGGTGGCTCATTTGGTTAAGCGTCTGCCTTCGGCTCAGGTCATGATCCCAGTACCCTGGGATCGAGTCCCACATCAGGCTCCTTGCTCAGCAGGGAGCCTGCTTCTCCCTGCTTCTCCTTCTGCCTGCAGCTCCCCCTGCTTGTACCCTTGCTCACTCTCTCTCTCTCGCCCACGCTCTCTCTCTCTCTAACAAATAAATAAAATCTTTAAAAAAAAATGACATGACTTGAATTAAGGTTTAAAAGGAAAACTCTGGATGGAGAATGGCCTGTGTAGGGAAGGAAAAACGTCCTTTTCCTCTACCTTGGCCTCTTTTAGTTCAGAGGTTTTGGCCCTGCAAATTTTACTGACAAAAGACAGATTAAGAGAAGAAAAGCATACAAATTTTACTTGATGTTAATTTTTACACGACACAGGAAAAAGGTGAAGACTCAAAGAGGTGGGTGGGCCTAAGAGCTAATATACCATTTTTAACAAAGTGCAATAAACCGTGGAGACATAACAAGACAAAGACACTGTATGCTCACGTTTAGGCTTTTGAGGGCTGCAAGCTGTGTGAAGGTAGTACATAGGTAGAAATGGGTGGGGGGTAAGGGCTTCTTAACAAGGTTGTTTGTGTAGGTCCATTGGGGTATCAACTTTCTGCCTTCTTCCTGGCCATAGCACATCCCCAGGAGAAGCGACTGAGGGCAGTCCTCTTTCAGGAGTCTCTGCTTTTAGTCAGAAAAGGAAAGCTCCAGGAAGACTCCTAACTGCACCTATTGAATCTCAAATGCCGTCAGCTTAAAGTAATCCTTCTGCCAAAGTGGCATATTTTAGGATGGCGTATTCCGAGCCCCTTCAGCCTGCATGAGGACAAAGATGGGAGAAGGGATTCTCACAGGGGGCTCCTACAATAGCTCAAAGTGGGAGATAAAGGTGGTTTGGACCAGAGCAAAAACAGCGAAGGAGGTGAGGGATACCCAGATCTAGACATGTATGAATGGTAGAGCCAGCATGACTTCCTATGGTGTGGACACAGGGTGTGACAGAAGAGTCCATGATGACTCCAAAGTTCCAAGCCTGGAATTGTGAATCATCAGGCTAGTTGAGAGAATGAATGGTCTCCAGCTCAGTTCTGTGTGTTCTTCCTGGAATTTGTTTGGCTCTGTAGATAGAGGTTAGGAATATTCCGTCATCCTCAGAGGCTCCTAACTCCCCTTGAACAATTTCTGAGCCAACAGGCCAGGTCAGCACAGACTAATGTACCACACCAGCTATGTAGGATGCAGCCTGTCTGAATTCCACAGGTGTCCCTGCTAAGACAGACAGGGGCTCACCCTTGGAAGACTCTGCTGTCTTTATGACTTCACCCTAAGGGAAAACGTGAGTTCAGACATCTGCTTTCATTAAAAAAAAAAAGACAGAAAGAAAAAGTAAATGAAGTCATTTAATCATTCTGTAAAGAATATTAGCAAGAGAAGACATTTTCTCTTCATCATTGCTGTGGGGAAAATTCACGCAGCTCTTCACCCTGCCAGAATCTAGGAAGAGTCTAGAAGGTTGCCTAAAGCCTCCTGGCAGAAAGCAAATAGAAAGGATAACTTTTTGCCACTGGTGAGGTTCCTTCACTGGCCTGGACCAGGCAGGTTCCTTGTCCCTGTACCCCTAGGAACATCAGTCTGGTTTTTTTTTTGCCTTTGTTTTTGTTTTTGTTTTTGTAATTTTCTCCCCAGTTTTGTTGAGATATAATTGATATATAACACTGTATAAGTTTAAGATGTACAATGTGATTTGATATATGTATATGTTATAAAATGATCACCACAACGTTTAGTTCACATCGATTATTTTACGTAGTTACAATTTTACTGTGATAAGAATTCTTCAGACCCACTCTTTCAGCAACTGTCAAATATACAGAACAGCATTGTTAACTGTAGTCATCATTATACATTACAACCCCAGAATATACCTGCCTTATAATTAGAAGTTTGTACCTTTGACCACCTTCACCCAATCTCTGCACCTCCCACCCTCTGCTTCTGGCAACCACCAATTCAATCTCTGTTTCTACGAGTTTGGTTTTTAGATGCCACATATAAGTGAACAACAGTCACATCTTAACAGAATCTTTCTGCCAACAAAGGGTGTGGAACACAAACCATTACTGTTCTTAATACTTCTGCTTTGAACTATTACAGCTAATTTCCATAAATCACATGTTCAAGCCCATTCTTTCTGCTTTCAAATGCTATGCACATTTCACTACACCCTGTCCTCAAGGAGCTTAGAGAATAGGAGAAGGAAGGAATACACAGATAATGAAAATATAAGACAAAGTGTGAGAAGAGCCATGAGAAATTCAAGTAATCATTATAGGAAATGAGAACACAGACTCTAGAGCCAAGCATCTTAAATTCAAATCCTTTCTTTGCCACGTACTGGCTGTGCAGTCCTGGAAAATTTACTTAACCTTGCTGCTATACCTTGATTTTCTCATTTGTGATGGGAATACTAATAGCACTTAACTTGTAGGGTTATTGTGAGAATTGAGTGAGGATATCTACACACACATAATAAGTGACATATATGTGTTGCTGTTGATGATGAAGAGTTCCAGAAATGCTTCAAGGAAGAAATGGCCTTGTAAGAAAGGGTAGTACTTGGATAGTAACGACTGGGGGAAGCTCCAAACACAGAGACTAGAGTGATGGAAGATTTGGAAACTGGGGAATCTCAGAGAAGGAACAGCCACAGAGTTTGGATGGAGTATGGACTGGTGATTCTCCATGCTGTGACGTGCATACAGGGCTCTAGATGTGCTTTGTTAAATGACAGCCCCAGGCCTGAGATGTGATTTGGTTCCTTCCCAGGAAAGTGTTCCCACATGTGAAAATGCACAATTCTAAAACAACATTATCAACCACCCCATGTTATACACTGTACAAGAAAGTATATCAAAAACCATTCTTGGGGGAAGATGGCAGTGTGAGAAAGTCCTAGGCTCACCTCATCCCATAGATACAATTGGGTAACACCCACATCAGTGTAAATAACCTAGAAAATGACCCGAAGACTGGCAGAGCACACTCTCCATGTACAGAAGAGACCACCAAGAGGTACTTGAGTGATTCTCCATGGGAGGGAGGGACACCCCAGGTGTGGAGAGAGGAGAGAAAAAGATCCTCATACTGGGCACCCCAAGCTCGGGGAAGCTGTGCAAGGAAGACGTTTGGCTTTGAGAACCAGAGGGGCCTAATTCTGTGAGTTCTCACAATCAGTGGGGATTAACATCTGGAACTTTAAAAATCAGTGGGCTCAGCTCTGGAAGAGCTGGGAGGGTGAGAAGAAACTGAATCTCCACCTTAAAGAGACAACACAGCTAAGAGGCCTGTGGAGATACAGGATAGAAGCAGCATTTTGAAAAATGCCTGGGGTCTACAGGAGGCAGATTTACTTACTAATCACAGAGCATGTGACTGAGGGGCAGGGAAATTTAAGAGACTTCGCTAAGAACAATGGAGCTGGTAGGTACAATTTCCCTCCCACCTCCCAGCCTAGACACCTCTGGGAACCAGCAGAGTGCCAACGCTCTATACTTAGCTTGCTAACAGTGTGCCCCACCCCACATTCTCCTGAAGACACACCCCCCCCAGCCAAGCTGGCCTCAGTCTGGGCAGCTGCAGGTCCCCTCAAATATGCCATTGGCCAGAGCCCAGCCAAAGCAGTGCCATAAGCCTGGCAGCATGCAAACAGCCCTGACAGGGGCCAGCACCACTCCAAAGTGTCTCCAGCCCTGGGAGAGGGGAAGATAAACACACACACACCAATCTCACTGCAGCCCCAGCACTGGGGTCAGGAAAGTCTTACTGCAGACCCCATCCACCAATGAAAACCTCTCAGGGGACAACAACAGAGGGAAAGTGCCCTGCAGTTTGGTGCTACTGTATCCTGGGCAAATGCGTGGTCTGGCTTAACTCAAGCCCAAAGTGGCCCTAGACTGGCCAGCTAACAACACAGGGACCGAACCCTACCCACAGCAGGCAAAGAGATCCATTGCAGACAGCTGGACTGAAGGAAAAATGAGTTTGGCCACAACAGTAGGAAACACACAGCACACATGGGAGACACCTCTAAAGTTCCAGGTTCTGGTAAACAGGGGACACTGCACTGCTGAGCACTACAGGAACCTCTTCTTCATAAGGCCACTACTTGCAAAAGCAGGGGACGTAGCTGACTTTCCTAACAGAAAGAAACAGACACAGAGAGTTAGACAAAATGATGAGACAGAGGAATATGTCCTAAATGAAAGAACAGGACAAAATCACAGTAAGAGAGGAAAATCAAAGGGAGATAAGGAATATGCCTGAGAGAGAATTTAAAGTAATGGTCATAAAAATACTCAATGGACTAGAAAAAAAAGAGTGGAGGACCTCAGTGAGACTCTCAACAAAAAGATAGAAAACAGAAAAGAACCACACATGAAGAACTCAATAACAGAAATTAAAAATACACAAGATGGAACACAAGGTAGACGAGAGGAAACAGAACATATTAGTGACCTGCAGGACAGAGTAATGGAAAGCAATAAAACTGAAAAGGTGAGGGAAAAATAATAATAAAAAATGAATATATAGCGTTAGAAACTCAGCAACTCCATCAAACATAACATTTGCATTACAGGAATCTCAGAAGAAGAGGGAGTAAAAGGGGCAGGAAATTTATCTGAAGAAATAATAGATGAAAACTTCCTGAATCTGGGGAAGGAAATAGAAATCCAGATTCAGCAGGCAAAGACATCCACCAACAAAATCAAGCCAAGGAGGTCCACACCAAGACACATAGTAATTAAAATAGCAAAAAGTGATAGAGTATTTTAAAAGCAGCAAGAGAAAAGACAACAGTTACTAACAAAGGAAGCCCCCAAAATCAGCTATCAGCTGATTTTTTGGCAGAAACTTTGTAAGCCAGAAGAAAGTGACACAATATATGCAAAGTGTTGAAAGGAAAAAGCCTGGCGCCAAGAATACTCTATCGAGCAAGGCTATCATTCAGAAGAGAAGGAGAAATAAATAGCTTCCCAGAAAACAAAAGTTAAAAGAATTCATGATCACTAAACCAGTCCTACAAGACATATTAAAGGGGACTCTTCGAGTGAAAAGGAAAGACCATAAGTAAAAGTAAGAAAAGTAAGAAGCACAAAAGCAGTAAAAATACGTACATCTATAAAAATCAGTCAAGGGACTCACAAAATAAAAGGATCTAAAGTATGACACCATACACCTAAAACATGGTGGGGAAGAGAGGAGTAAAGAATGACTTCAAACTTAAGTAGTCATCAAAACAAAACAAAATAAAACAAAACAAAAACTTAAGAGACCATCAACTTAATATAGATTGCTAAATGCATAAGATGTTATATAAACATAATGGTAACCACAAATCAAAAATCAGTAATAGATAAGCAAAAAATCAAGAGAAAGGAATCCAGGTATATGACTAAATAAAGCCAGAAACCATGAGGAAAAGAGCAAGAAAAGAAAGAAACAGAGAAGAACAAGAACAACAAAAAAATCATAAGGCAAGTAATAAAATGGCAATAAGGACATACCTATCAATAATTACTTTGAATGTAAATGGACTAAACACTCCAATCAAAATACAGAGAGTGACAAAACAAATTAAAAAGCAAGATCCATCTCGCCTACAAGAGACTCATTTCATACCTAAAGACACATACAGATTGAAAGTGAGGGATAGGGCGGAGCAAGATGGCGGAGGAGTAGGCGACCTGGATTTCATCTGGTCTCAGGAATTCAGCCGGATAGGGATCAAACCATTCTGAACACCTACGAACTCAACGGGAGATCAAAGAAAAGAATAGCAACAACTCTCTGAACAGAAAAGTGACCACTTTCTGGAAGGTAGGACGTGTGGAGAAGTGAATCCGAGGCGATATTCGGGAGGATAGACGGCGGGGGAGGGGGCCTCTGTCGACCGCTTCTGGCAAGTGATAGAGCCGCGGAGCACAAAATCGGAACTTTTAGAAGTCGGCTCCGCTGAGGGACGTCGCTCCAGTGGCTAAGCGGGCGGGGGGGTGGGTGGAACCCTAGCAGGACAGTGTGGTCTCAGGACCCGCGGGGTCACAAAAAGACCGGGGGTGCCTGAGTGCGGCAGAGCTCCCAGGTATCGGAGCGGGGAAGCCGGCTGCAGAGACGGAGCCGAGGCGCGGGCTCTCAGCTCGGGGTGGCCATAAACTGTGATCCGCGGCCCAGTCGGACCACTGCTCCTCCAGCAGGGACCCAACAAGCGGCAGAGCCGGGGAGACTCCCCTTCCTCCCCGGGGAGGAGCGGCGCGGGAACGCACCGCAGGGATCTGCTGGGTTTGGAGACTCCACACGGGGTCGGGTGCCAGAGATAGAAATGCTCGGTCACAGGCCGGGTGAGCACGGAGTGCGTCCAGAGACCGGGGAGACGGGAGTGACTGACTGCTTTTCTCTGGGGGCGCACTGAGGAGCGGGGCCCTGAGTTCTCGGCTCCTCTGGGGCGGAGATTGGGAAGCCACCATTTTCACTCTCGTCCTCCAAAGCTGTACCGAAAGCTTGCAGGGAACAAAAGCTCCTGAGAACAAACCCAAGCAGATTACTTAGCCCCGACCGACAAGGGCAGGGCAATTCCGCCTCCAGCAAAGACATTTGGGAACCACAGCAACAGGCCCCTCCCCCAGAAGATCAGCAAGAACAGCCAGCCAAGACCAAGTTTACTGATCACTGAGAACGGAAGAACCCCAGCGCTAGGGGAATACTGCATATAGAATGCATGGCTTTTTTACCATGATGCTTTAGTCTTTCAAAGTTAATTTTTTTTTGAATTTTTCTTTTTCCACTTTTCAACCAACATCTTATCAATCCATTTAAAAAAAAAAAACATTCTTATTTTTCATCTTTAGAGTCATATTCTATCCCTTCATAGTAGTTACCCTTATTTTCGGCATATATATATAAGTTGTTCTCTCTTTAAAATTTTGAGATACAGTTTGTTCTAACAGATCAAAATATACCCTAAATCTCTAGTGTATGGCTTTGTTCTAGTCTCCTGCCTGATCACATTCTCTCCCCCTTTTTTTTCTTTCTTTTTTTTTTTAAATCCTCTTCTTTCTTTTTTCAAACAACTTCTTATCAATCCCTTTTATGAATTTTTTTATAATTTTCATCTTCACAGTCAAATTCCATCCCTTCATCATATCAACCCTTATTTTGTACATATATGTCTCTTTCTTTAAAATTTTGGGAGGCACTTTCTTCTAACAGACCAAAATACACCCAAACTCTAGTGTGTGGCACTGATCTATACACCAGCCTCATCATATTTGATCATATTCTGTTTTTTTTTTTGTTTTGTTCTGTTTTTGTTTGTTCTTATCTTTTTCTTTTTTTTTTTCTCTTTCTTTTTTCTTTCATTTCCTTTCTTTTCCCCTGGTTTCAGGTCTTTTCTGATTTGTTTAGAGTACATTGGCTGGAGATGTTGTTACCCTATTAACATTTTGTTCTCTCATTCATCTATTCTCCTCTGGACAAAAAGACCAGATGGAAAAAATCACCTCAGCAAAAAGAACAAGAGGTAGTACCATCTGCCAGGGACCTACTCAATACGGACATTAGTATGATGTTGGACCTACAGTTAAGAATCATCATTTTAAAGATACTACCTGGGCTTGAAAAAAGCATGGAAGTTATTAGAGAAATGCTTTCTGGAGAAATAAAAGAACTAAAATCTAACCAAGTTGAAATCAAAAAGGCTATTAATGAGGTGCAATCAAAAATAAGGGCACTAACTGCTAGGATAAATGAGGCAGAAGAGAGAATCAGCGATATAGAAGACCAAATGATGGAAAATAAAGAGGCTGAGAAAAAGAGAGATAAACAACTACTGGATCACGAGGGCAGAATTCGAGAGATAAGCGATACCATAAGACGAAACAACATTAGAATAATTGGGATCCCAGAAAAAGAAGAAAGAGAGAGAGGGGCAGAAGGTATATTGAAGCAAATTATAACACAGAACTTCCCTAATGTGGGGAAGGAAACCGGCATCAAAATCCAGGAGGCACAGAGAACCCCTCTCAAAATCAATAAAATAGGCCAACACCCCGACATCTAATAGTAAAACTTACGAGTCTCAGAGACAAAGAAAAAATCTTGAAAGCAGCTCAGGAGAAGAGATATGTAACTTATAATGGTAGAAACATTAGATTGGCAACAGACCTATCCACAGAGACCTGACAGGCCAGAAAGGACTGGCATGATATATTCAGAGCACTGAATGAAAAAAATACGCAGCCAAGAGTACTATATCCAGCTAGGCTGTCATTGAAAATAGAAGGAGAGATAAAAAGCTTCCAGAACAAACAAACACTAAAGGAATGTGCAAACATGAAACCAGCCCTACAAGAAATATTGAAAGGGGTCCTCTAAGCAAAGACAGAGCCTAAAAGCAGCATAGATCAGAAAGGAACACAGACAATATACAGTAACAGTCATCTTACAGGCAATACAATGGCACTAAATTCATATCTTTCAATAGTTACCCTGAATGTAAATGGGCTCAATGCCCCAATCAAAAGACACAGGCTATCAGATTGGATTAAAAAACAAGACCCATCTCATTATTGTTATTCAAGACTTAGCCTCTTTGAGGCTCACTTTCTACATCTGTAACATGGGAGACAAACCCTGGCATGGAGGGTGGTGAAATAGGAAAGTGCTTAGTATGAGCTTGGCAAGTAATAAAGGCTCAATAACTCCTAAAAAACAAAACAAAACAAAACAAAAAAACAAGACCCATCGATATGCTGCCTGCAAGAGACTCATTTTAGACCCAAAGACAACCGCCACATTGAAAGTGAGGGGGTGGAAAACAATTTACCATGCTAATGGACACCAAAAGAAAGCTGGGGTGGCAATCCTTATATCAGACAAATTAGATTTTAAAACAAAGACTGTAATAAGAGATGAGGAAGGACACTATATCCTACTTAAAGGGTCTATCCAACAAGAAGATCTGACAATTGTAAATATCTATGCCCCTAACATGGGAGCAGCCAATTATATAAGGCAATTAATAACAAAAGCAAAGAAACACATTGACAACAATACAATAATAGTGGGGCACTTTAACACCCCACTGACTGAAATGGACAGATCATCTAAGCAAAAGATCAACAAGGAAATAAAGACTTTAAATGACACACTGGACCAGATGGACTTCACAGACTTATTCAGAACATTCCATCCCAAAGCAACGGAATACACATTCTTCTCTAGTGCCCATGGAACATTCTCCAGAATAGATCACATCCTAGGTCACAAATCAGGTCTCAACCGGTACCAAAAGATTGGGATCATTCCGTGCATATTTTCAGACCACAATGCTTTGAAACCTGAACTCAATCACAAGAGGAAAGTCGGAAAGAACTCAAATACATGGAGGCTAAAGAGCATCCTACTAAAGAATGAATGGGTCAACCAGGAAATTAAAGAAGAATTAAAAAAATTCATGGAAACCAATGAAAATGAAAACACAACTGTTCAAAATCTTAGGGATGCAGCAAAGGCGGCCCTAAGAGGAAAGTATACAGAAGTACAAGCCTTTCTCAAGAAACGAGAAAGGTCTCAAATACACAACCTAACCCTACACCTAAAGGAGCTGGAGAAAGAACAGCAAATAAAGCCTAAACCCAGCAGGAGAAGAGAAATAATAAAGATCAGAGCAGAAATCAATGAAATAGAACCCAAAAGAACAGTAGAACAGATCAACGAAACTAGGAGCTGCTTCTTTGAAAGAATTAACAAGACTGATAAACCCCTGGCCAGACTTACCAAAAAGAAAAGAGAAATGACCCAAATCAACAAAATCATGAATGAAAGAGGACATATCACAAGCAACACCAAAGAACTACAATTATAAGAACATATTATGAGCAACTCTATGACAGCAAATTAGATAACTTGGAAGAAATGGATGCATTCCTAGAGATGCATCAACTACCAAAACTGAACCAGGAAGAAATAGAAAACCTGAATAGACCTATAACCACTAAGGAAATTGAAGCAGTCATCAAAAATCTCCCAACCAACAAAAGCCGAGGGCCAGATGGCTTCCCGGGGGAATTCTACCAAACATAAAGAATTGATACCTATTCTCCTGAAACTGTTCCTAAAAATAGAAATGGAAGGAAAACTTCCAAACTCATTTTATGAGGCCACCATTAGCTTGATCCCAAAACCAGACAAAGACCCCATCAAAAAGGAGAATTACAGACCAATATCCTTGATGAACATGGATGCAAAAATTCTCACCAAAATACTAGCCAATAGGATCCAACAGTACATTAAAAGGATTGTTCACCATGGCCAAGTGGGATTTATCCCTGGGCTGCAAGGTTGGTTCAACACGCGCAAATCAATCAACGTGATACAATACATTAACAAAGGAAAGAACAAGACTCATGTGATCCTCTCAATAGATGCAGAAAAGCATTTGACAAAGTACAGCATCCTTTCTTGATCAAAACTCTTCAGAGTATAGGGATAGAGGGTACATACCTCAATATCATAAAAGCCATCTATGAAAAACCTACAGCCAATATCATTCTCAATGGGGAAAAGCTGAGAGCTTTTCCCCTAAGGTCAGGAACGCGGCAGGGATGTCCACTCTCACCACTGCTATTCAGCATAGTATTAGAAGTCCTAGCCACAGCAATCAGACAACAAAAAGAAATCAAAGGCATCCGAATTGGCAAAAAAGAAGTCAAACTCTCAGTGTCTGCAGATGATATGATACTGTATGTGGAAAACCCAAAAGACTCCACTCCAAAACTGCAAGAACTCATACAGGAATTCAGTAAAGTGGCAGGATATAAAATCAATGCACAGAAATCAGTGGCATTCCTATACACCAACAACAAGACGGAAGAGAAAGAATTTAAGGAGTCGATCCAATTACAATTGCACCCAAAACCATAAGATACCCAGGAATAAATCTAACCAAAGAGGCAAAGGATCTGTACTCAGAAAACTATAAAATACTCATGAAAGAAATTGAGGAAGACACAAAGAAATGGAAAAACGTTCCATGCTCATGGATTGGAAGAACAAACATTGTGAAGATGTCAATGCTACCTAGAGCAATCTACACATCCAATGCAATCCCCATCAAAGTACCATCCACTTTTTTCAAAGAAATGGAACAAATAATCCTAAAATTTGTAAGGAACCAGAAGAGATCCCGAATAGCCAGTGGAATCTTGAAAAAGAAAAGGAAAGCTGGCGGCATCACAATTCCAGACTTCCAGTTCTATTACAAAGCTGTCATCATCAAGACAGTATGGTACTGACAAAAAAACAGATAGATAGATCAATGGAACAGAAGAGAGAGCCCAGAAATGGACTCTCAACTCTATGGTCAACCAATCTTCGACAAAGCAGGAAAGAATATCCAAAGGAAAAAGACAGTCTCTTCAACAAATGGTGTTGGGAAAATTAGACAGCCACATGCAGAAGAATGAAACTGGACCATTTCCTTACACCACACACAAAAATAGACTCCAAATGGTTGAAAGACCCAAACGTGAGACAGGAGTCCATCAAAATCCTTGAGAACACAGGCAGCAACCTCTTCGACCTCAGCCACAGCAACTTCTTCCTAGAAACATCACCAAAGGCAAGGGAAGCCAGGGCCAAAATGAACTATTGGGATTTCATCAAGATAAAAAGCTTTTGCACAGCAAAAGAAACAGTCCACAAAACCAAAAGACAACCGACAGAATGGGAGAAGATATTTGCAACTGACATATCAGATAAAGGGCTAGTATCCAAAATCTATAAAGAACTTCTCAAACTCAACACCCAAACAACAAATAATCCAATCCAGAAATGGGCAGAAGACATGAACAGACATTTTTCCAAAGAAGACATCCAAATGGCCAACAGACACATGAAAAAGTACTCAACATCGCTTGGCATCAGGGAAATCCAAATCAAAACGTCAATGAGATACCACCTCACACCAGTCAGAATGGCTAAAACTAACAAGTCTGGGAACGAGAGATGTTGGCGGGGATGCGGAGAAAGGGAAACCCTCCTACACTGTTGGTGGGAATGCAAGCTGGTGCAACCACTCTGGAAAACAGTATGGAGGTTCCTCAAACAGTTGAAAATAGAGCTACCATACGATCCAGCAATTGCCCTACTGGGTATTTACCTCAAAGACACAAATGTAGGGATCCGAAGGGGTACGTGCACCCCGATGTTTATAGCAGCAATGTCCACAATAGCCAAACTGTGGAAAGAGCCAAGATGTCCATCGACAGATGAATGGATAAAGAAGATGTGGTATATATATATAATGGAATATCATGCAGCCATCAAAAGGAATGAGATCTTGCCATTTGCAATGACATGGATGCAACTGGAGGGCGTTATGCTGAGTGAAATAAGTCAATCAGAAAAAAGACATGTATCACATGACGTCACTGATATGAGGAATTCTTAATCTCAGGAAACAAACTGAGGGTTGCTGGAGTGGTGCGGGGGGTGGGAGGGATGGGGTGGCTGGGTGATAGACATTGGGGAGGTTATGTGCTATGGTGAACCCTGTGAATTGTGCAAAACTGTTGAATCACAGATTGGTACCTCTGAAACAAATAATGCAACGTATGTTAAGAAAAAAGAAGAAGAAGAAGGAGAAGAAGAAGATGAAGATGATGATGAAGAAGAAGAAGAAGAAGAAGATAGCAGGAGGGGAAGAATGAAGGGGGTGAAATTGGACGGGGAGACGAACAATGAGAGACAATGGACTCTGAAAAACAAACTGAGGGTTCTGGAGGGGAGGGGGGTGGGGGGATGGGTTAGCCTGGTGATGGGTATTACAGAGGGCACGTTCTGCGTGGAGCACTGGGTGTTATGCCCAAACAATGAATCATGGAACACTACATCAAAAACTAATGATGTAATGTATGGTGAATAACATAACAATAAAAAAATTTAAAGGAAAAAATAAAATAAAACACATTAGATTGGAAAAAAAAAGAAAGTGAGGGATAGAAAAGCATGTATCTGCAAATGGAAATGAAAAGAAAGCTGGGGTAACAATATTTATATCAGACAAAATAGTCTTTAAAAAACAAAAGTTGCAAAAAGGGACCAAGAAGGACACTTATATAATCATAAAGGGAACTATCCAACAAGAGGATAAAATACTTGTAAATATTTATACACCCAAAATGGGAGCATACAAATACATAAAGTAGCCAATAAGAAATATAAATGAAGTAATTGATAGTAATACAATCATAGTAGAGAACTTTACACCCCACTTACAACAAAGGATAGATCATTTAAACAGAAAATTAATAAGAAAACAGTGGTCTTGAATGACACATTGGACCAGATGGATCTAACAGATATATTCAGAAGTTTTATATCTAACAGATATATTCAGAAGTTTTTGACACCAAGTGCACGTGGAATATTCTCCAGAATAGATCACACAGTAGGTCACAAAACAAGTCTCAATAAATTTAAAAAGACTGAAGCCATACCATGTATTTCTCTGACCACAATGCAATGAAACTAGAAACCAACCAGAAGAAAAAATCTGGAAAGAGCACAAATAGATGGAGGTTAAATATCATGCTACTGAACAATGAACAGGTCAACCAAGAAATCAAAGAGGAAATCAAAAAATATATGGAGACAAATGAAAATGAAACACACCAGTCCAAAATCTTTGGGATGCAGCAAAAGTGGTTTTAAGAGGGAAGTTTATAGCAATACAGGCTTACTTCAAGAAGCAAAAAAAAAAAAAAAAAAAGATCTCAAATATTAACAACCTCACCTTACACCAAAAGGAGCTAGAAAAAAAAAGAACCAGCAAAACCCTTAAACCAATAGAAGGAAGGAAACAAAAAAGATTAAAACAGAAATAAATGAAATAAAAACTAAACAAGAGAGAGAGAGAGACAGAGAGTCAGAGAGAGAACTCTAATAAACAGAATCAGAAATGAAAGAGAAGAAATAACCAATGCCACAGAAGAACAAAGGGTTATGAGAGAATATCATTAAAAATTATATGCCAACAAACTGGACAACCTAGAAATGGATAAATTCCTAGAAACATATAACCTCCCAAAACTGAAGCAGAAGAAATAGAAAACTTGAACAGACTGATTACCAGCAATGAAACTGAATCAATAATCAAAACACTGTCAATAAACAAAAGTCCAGGTCCAGACGGCTTCACAGGTGAATTCTACCAAACATTTAAAGAAGAGTTAATACCTAATTCTCAAACTATTCAAAAAAAAAAAAAAAGTAGGAGAGGAAAGAAAGCTTCCAAGTCCATTCTATGAGGCCAGCATTACCCTGACACCAAAACCAGATAAAGATGCTACAGAAAAAAGAGAAGTACAGACCAATATCTCTGATGAACATAGGTGCAAAAGTATTCAACAAAATACTAGCAAACCAAATTCAATAATACATTAAAAAAATCATTCACCACAATCTTCTGGGATTTATTCCTGGGATGCAAGGGTGGTTCAGTATTTGCAAATCAATCAACGTGATACATCAATCAAGAAGAGAAAGGATAAAAACCATATGATCATTTCAATAGATGCAGAAAAAGCATTTGAAAAAGTACAACATTCATTCATGATAAAAACTATCAAGAGAGTAGTTTTAGAGGAACATACCTCAACACAATAAAGAAAAGTATATATGAAAAACCCACAGCTAACATCATACTCAATAGTGAAAAATTGAGTTTTTCCCCTAAGATCAGGAACAAGACAAGGATGTCCAATCTTACCACATTAATTCAACATAGTACTGGAAGTCTTGCCACAGCAATCAGACAAGAAAAATAAACAAAAGGCATCCAAATTGGTAAGAAAGAAGTAAACCTTTCACTATTTGCAGATGACATGATACTGTATATAGAAAACCCGAAGACTCCACCAAAAAACTACTAGAACTGATAAATGAATTCAGCAAGTTTGCAGGATACAAAATCAATGAATAGACATCTGTTGCATTTGTTTATACTAATGATGAAGGAGTGGAAAGAGAACTTAAGAAAACAATCCCATTTATAATTATACCAAAAATAATAAAATACCTAGGAATAAACTTAACCAAGGAAGTGGAAGACCTGAACTCTGAAAACTATAAAACATTGATGAAAGTAATTGAAAACAACATAAACAAACAGAAAGACATTCCATGGTCATGGATTAGAAGAACAAATATTGATAGAAAATGTCTATACTACCCAAAGCAATCTAGAGATTTAATGCAATCCCTATCAAAATACCAATAGCATTTTTCACAAAACTAAAACAAACAATCCTAAAAATTTGTAGGGAACCTCAAAAGATTCTTAATAGCCAAAGCAATGTCAAAAAAGAAAAACAAAGCTGGAGATATCACAATTCCAGATTTCAAGTGATACTACAAAGCTGTAGTAATCAAAACAGTATGGTACTGGCACAAAAACAGACATAGTGATCAACAGAACGGAGTAGAAAGCCCAGAAATAAACCCATGATTATATGGTCAATTAATCCTTGACAAAGGAGACAAGAATATGCAATGGGAAAGAAACAGTCTCTTCAACAAATGGTGTTAGGAAAACTAGACAGCTACATGCAAAAGCAGGAAACTGGACCACTTTGTTACACCATATACAGAAATAAACTCAAAATGGATTAAGGACCTAAATGTGAAACCTAAAATCATAAAAAGCCTAGAAGAGAGCACAGGCAGTAATTTCTCCGACATTGGTCATAGCAACTTTTTCTAGATATGTCTCCTGAGGCAAGGAAAACAAAACCAAAAATAAACTATTGGGAATACATCAAAATAAAAAGCTTTTGCACAACAAAGGAAACAATCAACAAAACTAAAAGACAGACAACCTACTGAATGAGAGAAGATATTTGCAAATGGCATAACTGATAAAGGATTGGCATCCAAAACATATAAAGAATTTATACAACTCAACACCAAAAAACAAATAATCCAAATAAAAAATGGTCAGAAGATATAAACAGACATTTCTCCAAAGACATGGAGTTGGCCAACAGACACATGAAAAGATGCTCAGCATCACTAATCATCAGAGAAATGGAATCAAAATCACAATGAGAGGTCACCTCATACCTGTCAGAATGGCTAGAATCAAAAACACAAGAAACAACAAGTATTGGCAAGGTTGTGGAAAAAAAGGAACTCTTGTGCACTGTTGGTGGGAATGCAAACTGGTGCAGCCACTGTGGAAAACAGTATGGAGGTTTGTCAAAAATTAAAAATAGAATTACCATATGATCCAGTAATTCCACTACTAGGTATTTACCGAAAAAATAGGACAACATGATATATGCACCCTATATTTATTGCGGCAATATTTACAATAGCCAAATTATGGAAGCAGCCCAAGTGTCCACTGATAGAAGAATGGTAAAGAAGATGTGGTATATATATATATAATTGAATATTAATCAGCCATAAAAGAAAGAATGAGATCTTGCTATTTGCAACAACATGGATAGATCTAGAGACCATAATACTAAGTGAAGTAAAAGTCAGTCAGAGAAAGACAAATACTATATGATTTCACTCATGTGGAATTTAAGAAACAAAACAAATGAACAAAGGAAAAAGACAAACCAAAAAACAGACTCTTAACTGTAGAAAACAAACTGATGGTTACTACAGGGGAGGTGGGTGGGGGGATGGGTGAATAGGTGATGGAGATAAAGAGCACACTTACCATGATGAGGACTGAGTAATGTATAGAATTGTTGAATCACTATATTGTACACCTGAAACTAATATAACACTGAATGTTAACTATACTGGAATTAAAAGACAAAAACATTTTGCCTCTTATATAGCATCTCCCACTGAAAACAGGTTAAAGGAATTGGTGGACAAAGGTAGAATATGAAAACTATATGTATGTGAAGGCAAATGGTAAGTTCAGAACTGAGGACATGGTTACAACACATGTGTCCGTGAGGCCGACCATTGGGCAGAGTTTTCAAAAGTTGACTGTCACTGTGCTATAAAAAAAACGCAATGGGGCTCCGTAGGTTAAGTGTCCGACTCTTGATTTCAGCTCAGATCATGATCTCAGGGTTGTAAGATCGAGCTCCGTATCTGGCTCCACACTGAACATGGAGCCTGCTTAAGATTCTCTCTCTCCCTCTCCCTCTGCCCCTCCCCACTCACTCACACACATGCACTTTCTCTCTCTCTAAAAAAAAAAAAAGGCAAAATGTTCAAATTTCCCTAAACGAAAAGCACTACTACCCTCTGGGAAAGTCAAATGCTCAATCATTAAGACTCACTCAGAAGCTACACATGTTGAGACAATGGCCCCCTTCTTGAGGAGCTTGCTTCTTGGTTGAGGAAACAGATGGGGTCTACATTTGAAATAAATTAAGGACAGGTTTGGGTTTTTTTAAGATTTTATTTATTTATTTGACAGAGAGAGACACAGCAAGAGAGGGGAAAATAAGCAGGGGAAGTGGGAGAGGGAGAAGCAGGCTTCCCTTGGAGCAGGAAGCCCGATGCGGGGCTTGGTCCCAGGACCCTGGGATCATGACCTGAGCCAAAGGCAGACACTTAACAACTGAGCCACCCAGGCGTCCCAAGGACAGTTTTTTATAATAGCATTCTCAACAAGCACAAATGAGTAATGTGCAAAGCCTTAAATGCCAGGGATGGAGCAGATACAGCAATCAAGATTAATTGGATTAATCTTGGAAGACATCCAGGAAGAGGTGAAGTCTTGGCTCATTTAAATGGAGAATCCAGAAATGAACATGGTTTCAGGTCCAACTGGATCCAGGAGCTCAAACAATTTCATCAGGATTCTGATTTTCCCTCCATTCTCTGCTTTGCTTATCCCTGCATGATTTCATTTGCCAGCTAAAGCTTTGAACACTGATATAGGAAAAGACTCAAATTTGTTCTGCTTCAGCCACAGATCAATTACTAGATGAGTCAGTTTGCCTGTGGGATGGGATACATGACCAGCCAAGGCTGGGTAAGGAGCCCTCATAGAAGTATATGGTATTATGAGAGGGAAAGCATATTAGTTGGGAAAAATCAACATGTCTAACACAGAAATTACTATAAATCTAGGAAACCATGAAGGGTATATATAGCAGAAACAAGACAATTATTCTTGAAATCTTAGAATGCAAGAAATGAGAATAGGGCATATTTGAACAATTTGGCTTTGAGAAAATTAAATACAAGTATTACCAACAATAGTTGGTAATAGAGGCTTTGGTTTTCAAACATTTATATTTTTAGCAGCAGATCATTCTTTTCCCTTCAAAGATATTTTCTTACATGGAACCCTAAAACACAAACCAGATGAAAGTGGAACAGTTCTGAATGGAGCGGACAGGGGTGTGACTGGAAAGGGCACCCACTTGGTCTTCTCCTCCTCTGAGGTTGTGTCAGAAAAAAACCCACACTATTTACTTATTTATTTATTTATTTATTTATTTATTTAGATTTTATTTATTTATTTGAGAGAGAGAGAAAGAACGAGCAGGGAGGAGGGGGAGAGGGAGAGAGAGAGAGAGAAGCAGACTCTCCTCTGAGCAGGGATCCTGATGCGGGGCTCGATCCCAGGACCCTGAGATCATGAGCTGAGCCGAAGGCAAATGCTTAACTGACTGAGCCACCCAGGCGCCCCAAACCCTGCACTTTTTAAAAAACCTACTGGCTTGGAGAATTTGTTAATATAAAGACCAGTACACACTAAAAACATGAATGGCTTCCAGAAGATTTTAGGAATCATAATGGGTAAATCTATAGACCCATGACAAATTTATAAGGAAAGTGAAGGAATTGCTGGTACCAACCTAACCTTGAGATTTAGACTGTGCTCCCCAGGCCCTAACAAGGTGCCCTCAAAGCCACTGTGAGAGCAAAACACCAGTCTTGTGCTCCTGTGGTTGCTCTCACTCTTAAGAAGAGGCGATGGAGTTATACAGAACTAGATTCAAGTTCCACTTCCAAACTTACTAGTTGGGGGAACTTGAGCAAGTCGCTTAAGTTTCCAAGCTTGTTCTGTAATGTGTAAAATGGGATTCTTTGTATCTAAAGGGTCATCCTGCAGATAAAAAGAGATAATCTAAAATCTAAATAAAACACACTAGAAGGCCTATCACACAACGAGCACGCAGCAAACCAGTAACTACATTTTTTTTGGTCAACAGTATTTTCAAGAAATTTACAGATACTGTTATTTGTCAGATAGAAGGTTTTTTTGAGTAACACGGGATATGTGCCTCAGTAGTACTAAGAGCAAGAGAAACACTAACACTAGGACTGATTCTGATGCCGAAAGCAATACATACCCTGTGCCAAGATCCAATCTGTATGCTTTGTAAATCTCAGCTCATTCAATCTCTCCAATAACCCTGTAAGGCAGGCCCTATCATTAAGCCTATGGCTTCCCACACCTTCACCAGCTGCGTGTTGATGCCCAGCCAATAAGTGGCCAAGGTCAGAAATGGGTTTGACTTGAAGCAACTGTGCCTTTTTTTTTTTTTGTATTTTTTTCTTTAAATTTTTATTGTTATGTTAATCACCATACATTACATCATTAGTTTTTGATGTAGTGTTCCATGATTCATTGTTTGTGCATAACACCCAGTGCTCCACGCAGAACGTGCCCTCTTTAATACCCATCACCAGGCTAACCCGTCCCCCCACCCCCTCCCCTCTAGAACCATCAGTTTGTTTTTCAGAGTCCATCGTCTCTCATGGTTCGTCTCCCCCTCCGATTTACTCCCTTTCATTCTTCCCCTCCTGCTATCTTCTTCTTCTTTCTCTTTCTTTTTTTTTTTTTAACATACAATGTATTATTTGTTTCGGAGGTACAGATCTGTGATTCAACAGTCTTGCACAATTCACAGCGCTCACCATAGCACATACCCTCCCCAATGTCTATCACCCAGCCACCCCATCCCTCCCACCCCCCCACCACTCCAGCAACCCTCAGTTTGTTTCCTGAGATTAAGAGTTCCTCGTATTAGTGAGGTCATATGATACATGTCTTTCTCTGATCGACTTATTTCACTCAGCGTAACACCCGCAACTGTGCCTTTTGATGTAAGGAAGAACTTTTTGGTAGTAAGGGTGGTTTAGCAATGGATCTGGCAACCACTCTGGAGGTCCTTAAACATCAACACTCTTCTCCTTGGAGGTTTTGCTGACTGCCGGGCTGGTGAATGGAACTACTAGATTCCATAATTCTTTAACTCAGCCCTTGTGTAAGAGGTGAAATGGAACAAGGAATAGGCTGTGCCATTAACAGTTCTTTCCCCTTCTTTGCCCCTCTTCATCCCACCTGATCCACTGAAATGGCCTCTTAGCCCCACTTCCAACTCCTGATTCGACCCTCTTGTCTCAAGTGGGTTCTCTCTAGAGCCTATGTATTGAATTCTCCCTCTTGGCCTGGCCTCTTCTGATGGGCAAATAGCTTGAATAGTCTGCCTGACTTATGCTTTGGTTTCTCCCAAGGCACCCCACAGTTCTCTCAGCTCTACATGCATAGCTCCGAGAAATGGGACATCCTGACCCAGGTGCCTAGACCTTGTACCCCTACGGGCCCCCACTCTTCACTGAGGGGGGTCAGATGAAGCTAGGGTTGCTCAATACTTGTTTCACTTTCTGATGCTTCCAAGGCCACTAGGTTCATTACTTCATAGTAACGCATTGTTGTTCTTCTACCTCCTTCTCCCACCTTCCAAGTCCTAAAGTGTTTTGGGTGATAGGCTTAAAGAAAAGACATTACTGTCTCTGAGCCCTACAAGCAAAAACAAACCAACACAGAGGGTTTTCAGATCCCTAAAACTTTAACTGGCAGCAAGGGATATAGGCTAACAGTCATGGTTGCCTATGAATTTCTGTTTCTGAAAATCCAATTATTCTAATAACGGTACATGAACAATCCCACTCATCTCAATCCACCCACACCATCTCAGCGTCAGCTCTTGAGATACACTGTATCCTTAGGAAAAATAATAAAATAAATTTTTACTGAAATATAGCCCACATTCTCACCTCCTCTTTCTAGTCCCTCTGGTGACTTTACCTACTTAAAAAAATACAGAAGTAATGGGTAGGTAGTGCAAAAGAAACAGGCATTCTTATCTTTATCATTTTTATCTATGCTTCTTAAAAAGTTTCATAATTACTTTTCTCCTGTCTTGGATGACAAGCGTCCTACAATGTGTCCTTAGCTTGTCTGATGCGTAGGTATCCATGTTTGGCCAGAGAGTCACATTATAATTCACAAAGAATTTTCCGTTCTTTGAACTCCTAGGTATGTTTCCAGTGACTTTTAAAATTATGTTACAGCTTTGCGGTGGCTGGGTGGCTCAGTCGTTAAGCATCTGCCTTCAGCTGAGGTCACGATCCCAGGGTCCTGGGATCGAGCCCCTCATCGGGCTCCCTGCTCAGTAGGGAGCCTGCTTCCCCTCTCCCACTCCCCCTGCTTGTGTTCCCTCTCTGTCAAATAAATAAATCTTTAAAAATAAATGAATAAATAAATAAAATTATGTTACAGCTTTATTGAGATATAATTTACACACCATACAGTTCGCCCATGTAAAGGGTACAATTGGTTTTTAGTATGTTCACAGGGTTGTAGAGCCACTTCCACAATCAACTGTAGAACTTTCATTAACCCCCGAAGACACCCCATATCCACTTCATTCACTCCTCTTCTTCTTCCCAGTGGAACTCACCCGTCATAAGTGAGCAGCAGAAATTATGGAAATGGTATTGTACCTTTGATTAGCTTTGATTGGAAACTTCATTCAGTTTCCAATCCCACATGTTCCTGATTGGGTTGGGGGGAGTGGTGCTCTCTTCCAAGAGGCCGAGGAGGCATTGCACTAGGAGGAGCTCCAGTACTAATGGCTAAGGACGATATTTCAATAGCCACAACCATGGTCCACAACCAAGAACGTGTCTATATGGACCCAATTACTTGGAAATAGAGTATTAAAAACTTTTCTTCTTTCCAAGAACCATTCCTGAACTGGAAAAGAAGTTTTTATAATTCCCCCTCAGAAGTCTGTACACAAATTTTCCCAGGACCCTCTGTCCCACCCTTGGCACCCCTTCCTCCTTTGTAGCTCTCTCAAAATGCCACACTCTTTCAAAACGCTGGGCCCTCTCATGGCCCCAGCTGATGAGGGCCCCAACTTTAGTGTGCCACCAGGCTCAGACATAATTCCACACTTCCAGTATGTTCTTTCTGCCTGTCCATTCCTCAAGCCCCATCAAAGCTTAAGTGTCCCATATCTTATCTCCTCTGGGTACTAGTTTTGTCAGTTGCAGTGGATGGTATAAGGTTACTATGTCCTCCTCCTAGTTAATATAAAATCTTAACTCAGTGTTAAGAAAGCTGTTGTTCTGTTTAAAGGTGACAATCAATGTTCTGAATAATCGTATTGGGGGAATGACAGCAGGTACAGTAAGAGAAGAGAAGGAAGCTGTGATTCTTTTAGGAATTAGATGCATTTGAGTCAGAGAGCTGTGTCAGAGGCCACACTACACATCTGGTAGAACAAGCAGTGCATGAAATAGCTCCCTGATGAAGCAGTCAAGGCTTCTCGAACTTGAGTGTGCCAAAGAATCACAGGGCACTTGCTATAATTCCAACTCTTGAGGCCCACCTCCAGAGTTCCTGCAGATCTGGGGCAGGCCCAGTGTCATGCAGGCTCACCAGTGGTTCACAGACCACACTTCGAGAAACACCGGGCCAGAGAAACTCCAGACATAACAGTTGTCTGGTGCCAACTGGGAACTTGTAGGCTTCAGGAGCTTCCCTCTTTTTTCTCCTCTCTGCACTCTCCATGTGCCATAGGGAGGATAAACACACACAGGGAGAGGTCCCTGGGAAACATCACCAGAAAGTGCATAGGACGTAGCTAAATGTCTCAAAGGCTTAAACAAAGCAGCCTGAAATTTTCTTTTCTTTTGGAAAATTGTTAGCCCACAGAAAGATTGCTACCACAGTATGTCCCACACTAGGTCCACCAGCTGCTAGTATCTCATCGCACCCACCGCACCCCTCAGTGCCTGTAAACGTGCTCCCCTTCTAGCAAACTCTGAAACTGGACTCCAGACCTCATCACAGTTCACCCCTAAATTCTCCAATTTGCGTCTCTCAGAAACAAGGGCTCTCTCCTACACAACCACATCACCATTACCCCACCTGAAAAACCAACATTCATTCAGTAACATCACACCACACATAGTTGTACTGCAACCCCCTCCCGTGCACCACGGGCCTTTGTAGCTGTGCGCCCAGCCCACGGTGTGGGATTCCCATACTGAGTTTGGTCATTATGTCTCATTATCTCCCCCAATCCCAAATCATCTTTCTACTTCCCTTGGTTCTTCACGACGTTGAATCCTCTTTAGAGTACAGGTCAGTTGTCTACAGAATATCCCACGTTTCACATGGTTCTCTTTCCCGGAATTCAATTGAGGTCAAACATTTACAGCAAGGATGCCTCACAGCTGATGTGGAGTATCTTCCTTTCATGACTTCCGGGCACATAAAATGTAAGGTGATCACATGAAAGGAGCTGGCACAGTGCCCTACAGTGTTCTTAGGGTTTCTCCACTCACCGTGAGACCTTCTTTTTGAAGGAGTTTGCATTCATCCCTCTACTGCTAGTATCGGCCTGACGCATCACTCCAGCATAGCTCACCAGCTGGCTGTGCCGTGTTTTCATTTCTCCACTCTATATAAATTGAAGAGGACTGTATTATTTTCTATCTCCTAGGATTGTTGCAGACTTGAATTATACGTTATTGCATTTATTCTCCTTATGAAATACATGCTTTTTGGAAGATGTATGGAAAATTAGGACTTACAAGTCCTGTCATTATTTTACAAGAACTTGGAAGTCCTGAATGAGCTTTTCATGTCAAGATGTCTTAAAGCCTCTGAGAGTTTGAGCCAGATGTGAGCTATGAATATAACCAATATACTCTCATCATAAGAAAATATTTATGGTGAGTCAAAGCTTGTTTTTTACCTACATCAGAGATGAGAGTAAAGGGTAGATAGGCAGTGCTCGATTGTTCTTAAAATGGGCACAAAGACAGTTATTTAAGTGTTTATAATTTCTTCCTATTTTGTTACAAATTATTTTATAGCATTTCTCACTGGCTATTATATTAACGATGTTACATATTTTTTTTTACAATTTTATTTATTTATTTATTTGACAGAGAGACAGGGACAGCATAAGCAAGGGGAGCGGGAGAGGGAGAAGCAGGCTCCCCACTGAGCAGGGAGTCTGACGAAAGGCTCGATCCCCGGACTCTGGGATCATGACCTGAGCTGAAGGCAGATACTTAACCGACTGAGCCACCCAGGCGCCCCCGATGTTATATTTTTAATATCATTTGTTTCTATAGGGAAATCTTAATTGCCTCAGTAACGTGTTAATCTGTACTGCCAATCAAAGAAGCAATATAAAATACTTTCGAAAACCTCAGAAATCCCAGACCATGCCTTAGTTTAGTTGAAGGTAGCCATGTGCAAGGCTGGGAAGAAAAGAAACTTCCTCATATATGTAAGCCAGAGAAATAAAGTGAAAGCAAGTCACCTTAAATCCTTTGTACACCAAGGCTGGGTTTAATTCATATTTAAAACCCAACTTATTGTCAGAAACTGTCCCTCCAATTAAAAGCATTTCTCGTGAAGAACTTTAGAGAGTCACGAAGCCATTGAACTGAAAGACACTTTATTCTCCTTCGATCCTTTCGCTTTACAGATGAAGAGGCTGAGGCTGGAAAAGACAGTTTGCTCAAGGTCATACTGCTAATCAAAGGTAGATCCATAAAGACTTAAGAGGTCAAGATAAAGGCAGGAAGTCCAGGAACTTAGCAAGGACGTATATCCAATGAGACAGGTCTTTGAATTCCTTAAATTACATCTCAGCGCTGAAGTCAGAACATCTATAAATACAGAGGCCTCTGCCTTTTGTGCACCTTTACCCCAGAGATGAGGGAATGTTATGCATTTCGTCTAAGATTACATCTCACAGTCTGTCCTTTCTTCTTTGGACTCTCCCCCTCTAAAATATCACAGTACAAACATGATTTACGTTTTTAAATTTGCTCATGTGTACCACTGCAGACCTGTCTATTGGGCCAAAAATAGCAGCAGTCCCATCTGAGGCATTAAAATCAAATGACCCCATTAAGCACAGCCAGTCCTTGCTGGCCTTATAAATCACCACAGCATTGTAGATCATCATTGGGATTTTAAGGGAAAATCCTCACTTAAAGCCATTGACAGAAACTGTATTTCTTTCTTTCTCTGGTTTCTTCCTTGGCTTGAAAAATTCTTTGTGCTTTCTTTCTCCCTTCAAACCCATACATCAATCCATTCCTGGCTATCGGCCCAGGAAAGATGGGCCTGAACCCATTAGGCTGAGAGGGTTTCATTGTGTCACTGCACTGGAAGATTAAGTGGCCAGGATGACTTCATACGAAAGAACTGGAATAAATTCTATCACCCTCCCTGACACAGCAACTAAGACAGTGGGCATTTTTGACTTAGACAATCTTGACTCCTGAAGGAAAAGGAGCAAGGATGTAGACTCGGGCAACCAGAGCCAGAAAGTCCTCCTACTCTAATAAGCAAAAGCTTTAGAGAAACACTGTATTTAAAAAAAACTGATCATTGGGAAGAACCTTCTTTTTTTTCTTTCAGGTTTACTGAGATATAATTGACATACAACTCTGTATAAGTTTGAGGTGTACAACATACTGAGTGGACTTAAATAATTACCACAGTAAATTTAGATAACATCCATCATCTCATATAGATACAAAAGAAAAAAATTATGTCATGATGAGAACTTTTAGGATTTACCCTTCTTAGCCCATTTCCGATATGCAGCAGGGTTAACTACAGTCACCATGTTGTACAGTATACCCCTAGTATTTATTTGCCTTATAACTGGGAGTTTGTACCTTTAAAAAAAAAAAAGATTTTATTTATTTACTTGAGAGAGAGAGTGAGCAAGTGAGGGAGAGAGCAGTAGCGCGGGGAAGGACAGAGGGAGGGGGAGAAGCAGACTTCCCGCCAAGCCGGGAGCCTGATGCGGGGCTCGATCCCAGGACCCTGGGACCATGACCTGAGCTGAAGGCAGACGCTTCACCGACTGAGCCACCCAGGCGCCCCAAAGTTTGTACCTTTTGACCACCCTCCTCTACCTCTCCTACTCCCCTGACCTTGGGTCACCACAATCTGTTCTCTGTAGGTATGAGTAGGAGTTCCGTTTGGCTTTTTGTTTTTTGTTTTTAGATTGAAAATATAAGTGAGACCATGGGTATTTGTTTTTCTGTGGCTGGCTTACTTCACTTAGCATAATGCCCTCAAGGTCCATTCACATTGTCCCAAATGGCAGTATTTCCTTCTTTTTACTATTTCATTGTATACATATTCATTGTCTTTATCCATTCATCTGTGGATGAACACTTAGGTTGCTTCCATGTCCTGGCTATTGTGAATAAGGCTGCAGTGAACATGATGGTGCGCATAGCTCTTTGACACAGTGATTTCATTTCTGGAAGGAACTTCTTAAGCGGCAGTGTCCCCACATAACTCTGTACCAGCACATTCATCCTCCAGGCCAGTGTCAGGCTCAGGGGCATTATTTTCTCACCAAGGGGAAGAGCCTTTCCTTTTCCTGCCATCTGCTCTGAGCTGGGGAATTTTCTTTTCTTTTAAATATTTTATTTATTTGTCAGAGAGAGAGAGAGAGAGAGAGAGAGAGCACAGGCAGGGGGAGGGGCTGAGGCAGAGGCAGAGGGAGAAGCAGACTCCCTGCTAAGCTGGGAGCTGCATGTGGGACTTGATCCCAGGACCCTGGGATCATGACCTGAGCCCGAAGGCAGACACTTAACCAACTGAGCCACCCAGGGTGCCCTGAGCTGGGGGGTTTTCACTCAACTTAGTATTCTTGCTCACTCTGTCTTCTGTTTTTTCCTTAGTACAGATTGTGCTCACTTTGCATGGCAGTGCACGATCACAGAGGATGACTGTACAGGATGAAACCATGCAAAATGATCTTAATGGAAAAAATTACAGCTGCTCTGTGATCTTCAGAAAATGTTATCAGTGGCCTAACAGGAAATATGTATTAGTCTCTGCCTCCCTGTTCCTGGCACAGAGCTCCTGAAATCCTTATAATTTCCCAAGTGATAAAAGCGCTAGCAGCATCTCTCTAATATTTGGTCTTTGACCCGTCCCTGACACAGGGCTCCTAAAACCCTTGTAAACTCCTAACCGATAAGAGCACTAGGAATATCTTTTGTTCCACTGAGTCAACTGTGGGTAGGGACTGGTCACCAGAAGACCAAGCCATGATTAGAAGTTTGGAATTTTCAGCCCCACTTCCTAACCTTCAGGGATGGGGGAGGGTCAGAAGCTAACTTAATAATTGGTTATGCCTAGGCAAGTACGCCTCCATAAAATTCAAGTAGTATGAGATTCGGAGGGCTTCCAGGTTGGGGAACATCCTCACAGTGGGAGGGTGATACACCCTAACTCTGTGGGGACAGAAGCTCCTGCACTCGGAACCTTCCCAGACCTTGCCCTATGTATCTCTTCATCTGGCTGTTCATCTATATCCTTTCTCACAAACTTTAATAAACTGGTAAACATAAATGTTTCCCTCAGTTTTGTTAGCTGCTCTAGCAAATTAATTGAACCCAAAGAAGAGGTCATTGCCATCTGCGATCCACAGTCAGCTGGTCAGAAGCACAACCTGGGCTTGTGACTGGCGTCAGAAGTGTGGTGTATGTGGGGGTGGAGAGGGAGTCTTGTGGGACCCAGCCTTTAGCCTGTGGGATCTGACACTGTATCCAGGTAAATGGTGTTAGAATTGAGTTGAACTGTAGGACACCTCGCTGGTAGCCCCAAGAATTGCTTGGTGTGTGGGGCACCTGGGTGGCTCAGTCAGCTGAGCATCTGCCTTTGGCTCAGGTCATGATCCCAGGATCCTGGGATTGAGCCCCACATCGGGCTCCTTGCTCGGCAGGGAGCCTGCTTCTCCCTCTCTCTCTGCCTGCCACTCCCCTGCTTGTGTTCTCTCCCTCTCCCTCTGTCAAATAAATAACATCTTAAAAAAAAAAATTGTTTGGTGTGGAGAAAACCCCCTACCCATCTGGTGACCAGAAATGTCAGAAGTGAAGTGTTTTGTGTGAGTAGTGAAGGAAATACATAGGGAAGGAACTCACAGAAGGGAAAAACTAGGTTTTTCCCAACAGAGAAGGAAAAAGCTGTTTTTCCATGTATGTTATCCAAGCATTAAAAGCTCTTGCTGTTCACGGGGGTGCCTGCATGGCTTAGTCAGTTAAGCATCCAAATCTTGATTTCAGCTCAGGTCATGATCTCAGGGGCATGAGATCGAGCCCCGAGTGGGGAATACACGCTCAGCAGGGAGTCTGCTTCTCTCTCTCTCTCTCTCTCTCCCTCCCTCTCCTTCTGCCCCTCCCTCTGCTCGCACGCGCTTTCTCCCCGTAAACTAAGTAAATAAATCTTTTTAAAAAAGCTCTTGCTCTTTATAATAAATGTACAGAGAAATAGAAAAACGGCAGAATTTCATATATTTTGATTAAAAACATTAGAAACATTGAGAATTAAATTTATTTCATTTCTCTATTTCTCAAGAGTAACTTAAGCGGTGATCACTTTCTTCTTGTCATATAATTTATGACTCAGAGCAAGCATCTTTCCAACGCTGTGGCAGATCATCTCAATCTTTAAGTTTGGATCAGCTTTCAACATTTTATCCTTTGTTTTCAATGTCGTGAAATGTTTCCAAGAGTTCCTTTAATGTGAGGGTTTTGTTGTTTTGGGTTTTTTTTTTTTTTTTTTTGCCAGTGTTACATCCTCTGAGACTTGTTGACCCTTCCTGTCACTACCACTTGAGGTTCATGTAAGTCTGATTTGTTCCTCTGGCTGCGGATCTGGCATCTCCTGAATAGCAGCCGGGTCAACGTCCCCGCAGAGACGATTCCTTCTGGAATTCCGTTTACCTCCTATTTCGACTACACTTCCAGCATTCCGCTTCTCGTCTTTTGGGGGCCCTTCCATCTTTATTGGTCAATGCTCTCTTTCGATTATCCCCTCTCACAAAGCCTCCCGTGTGTGTGTGTGTGTGTGTGTGTGTGTGTGTGTGTGTGTGTGTTGCTGGGAGATGAGGAGGGAACACCACTGCGTACTCTGCCATGTGCGGATGAACTGAGTAACAGATATGCAGCAACCACGCACAGACAGACACTGAAGGAAGAGACATAACTGGTCACTGATCAACTTATTGATCTGTTATCACATAGTGATTTGTAGACTGAAAAGCTAGCAGTCAAGTTTGCACTTGATGCTATTACTCAGAGTTAACACACGATGATAACTAAAATTTGAACTGTGTTGTGGGGGACTCCGGTTATTAACTAAACCATGACAGCTGAAATTTATGCTTATCAAAACCAGAAAGAGGAATGCATATATATGATTATATGCATATGTATACATATGTATCATTTTATATGGTTTTTATGGTCCTGATATAAAAGGGTTTGTCCTGCTCCCACTTAGGCAAAATGGAAAAACTATGTCAACTATCTTATTGTTCTTCCTTAACCAAGGAAATTATTTACACCCCTATATCATTTAAAAACTAGCCCAAACTAACAAGACATATAGATCATGATCTAGACAGGAAAGCTCAATATTATAAAGATGTCAGCCCTTTCTTCACAAATTCATCTAGTGATATAACAAACCCAACTAAAATCTCAATAGAAGTTTAAGGGGAAGAGAAGCTTTATGAAATGGTTCTAAAATTCATCTAGAAAAATAAACACATGAGAAAAGGAGAGGAAAAAAAACTGCAAAACAATAATAGTGGTACAGGTCCTGTTCTACCAGATCTAAAGCTCTAATAATTAAAATGAGGACCTAACCCCAGAATATGGAAAGGGGTTCCAATTCCCCGATAACCAGTAGACAAAAACTGAAACAAGGCAAAACCATGTTTATCTACAAGATTGTCAAATATTTAAGAGAAAAATAACTCAGTGTGGGTGATGTTGTGGTAATAGTGCCAAGTGTCACATTTCTGAAGGTTATCATGTGTAAAAGCCTTCACACTGTGCACTTTACCAAGCATTCATGAGAAGTCGGGCTCCTGGCTAAAATCCCTATGTGTGATTTTTCAGGCCCAACCACAGGCAATTAGAAAGGCTTTATCTGACAGGCCTCACCGGGAAGCTGGCCTCCCCACACGAGACTCGGTGCAGCGCTGTGCATCGCCGTCTGAGGGGAGATGGAATCTAGGTCCCAGGGGCCCCCAGGTCAAACTGCGTATTTATAATCAGAGCCTTGCACCTGCATCCCTCAGTCTCTCTCTCTGAGGCCTTGGGCAGAGGTCTTCTTCAGATGCCTCTGGAGGACCTCGTCATGGGGTGAAGGGGAAACCTGGAAGACACTTCCCCCAACCCGGCTTAGTGCCCAGTACTTTTCCACTCTTGACCCTTCCTTCTCCTGGTTCCTGACAATCCCAGAGTCTACAAAAGTGCTGGAGACTTTTGTTCAGGGTTCCCTGAACATTGACACAACGCCCATAGGTTCTGTGGGGAAAATGGAAGATGGCGAGTCAGCGCCTCCTCCAGCTCTAGCTTTTGACTCTTAACTATTGTAGAAAGAGAGCAATATCTTGACTGTAACTTAAATTTTGGCTCATTCTTGCCTTAATTAACTTCAACACTTGACAGCTCAGCTGTCTCTTCATATCAGTTTGAACTCTTGAGAACCTCTATTTCTAAGAAATAATGCCAAGGAAATAATAAGGCAAATGTGCAAAGTGACATGTAAAGATGTTCAACACAGGACTGTTTAGAATAAGAGGAATCTTTAAAAACAAAAACAACAATTTCTCATCAATGGAAGACTGCTAAAATAAATTAAAATGCATTTATATATTGAAATACCAGACAACCACTCTAAGTGGTTGATTTATATTGATTTGTATTTATTGGCATGGAAATATGCCTCCGAAATAATGTTACGTGGAAAAAAAGTGACAATATCACATGCACAATGTTGATGAAAAATGAACAAACCTTTTTAAAAATTTTAAAGAGATAGGAAAGAGTTTTATTGGAGCCCAAGTTAGGTCAGCTGCCGGGGACAGACAATCTTCACAAAGTAGAGAGTGCTCCAAGAAAAAACATTTGGTAAAGAGTTATCTATGTTTTTTTTATATATATATATACACATATATAAAGAGTTACAAATGATCATGATGAAGGATACTCCAGAAAGCTTCCCTGGGAGCCCAAGAGAAGGACCCACAAATATTCAAAGCTGAAAATGTCCTTTCTCAAGAGTAAGGCTCTAGGTTGATTGAAACATGGGTGTGCCTGTGTGTGTATATACATGCATGTGAGCTCACAGAGAAAAGTCTGCAAGTTTGACCGTATTACATTTTGCGTATGCTTACTCTGTGTAAAGAGTTATTCTGAGTATTTTATGTACATTATGTAATAGTTCTCAAAAGGTAGGTGCCATTGTTACGTTCATTTTACAGATCGGAAATTTGATGCATGGACGATTAAACAACTTGCCTGAGGTCACAGCTAATAAATGATAGGGTTAAGATTCTAACCAGCACCCTAAACCAGACCCAGCCCATTCTGAGCCTTCCAATAAAGCAGTCTCACCAAGACAGAGTTAGTGATAATCTCTGGTAGTGGTGTTGCAATAGTGGTTGTTTTTTATGCTTTTCAGTGTTGTTTGAATTTTTCAAAAATACACTACTTTGACCCCTTAAAAAACAAACTTATTTTATAGAAAATGAATACAGCCCCCATAACATATTTCTCTTAGAACTAAATCTTTCACTTTTAATCAGAGATGCCATCAGCTGCAAGTAGAATGTCTGCTCAACATGAGCACAAACAGATAGGAGTTTCTTTTTCTCACATAAAAATCTGGAAGTAGGCTGTCCATGGTTGGTTTTCCTGTTCAAAGATTTCATCAGGCATCTAGACTCTGACTTTTTGCTCTGTCATGTTTAATGTTTTGGCTTTTGACCTCATGGTTACAAAGTAGATGGTGCATCTTCAGGCATCATAACTGAGTGCTAGGGAGAAGGAAGGAGGAGACTGATGGAATAATTAAGAAAGTGTCTTTAGCTGCACCCTCAGCAGACTTGTGTTCATAGTCACAAGCCAAAACTATGCTACATGGCTACCTCCAGCTGAAAGGCCTTCAAGAGCTGGGTGAACAGATTTTTACCTTACTGTAAAGCCAACCACCTAGTCTGCAGAAGGTCTAAGGCTCCTGGGTCAAACCCAAAGGACTGGATCATGCACAGCACAGTGGGCAGTGTGAACTTGATGTTTGCATGACTGCCCTTGCCCCCACCCACTCCGAGTCCCACAAGGGCAATGTAGAAGCAGGTCCAGGTAAATGCTGAGAACAAGCCAGGTTTGTGTCTCAAGTGAGAAACCCTGAGCTTAGTAAGGCCCTGACTTTGAAAGGGATGTTTGGCAAACATGCCCAACCTCTGCCCCAGAGAAGAACCTTATCTTTATTATCTTGCCCTCTGCCTCAGAGGTAGACACTGTCTCTATCCACCAAGAATCTTCACTCTACACATACCCTTAGAGTCAAAGTCCAACACAAACTCAGGCAGAAGACAAGAAGAAATGCAAGAGGCCCACAGGGAATGGTCTCCCAACAAAGGCCATCTCCAGCTAGGGATAAAGAGGTTATGGATGGAAGCTGTGTTAGCCAACCAGAAGTATTTGTCACCTGCCAGTAAAGGATTGTCCTCTAACTGTCATCAAGCTGAGAACAATTAACCAGCAAACAATTTCTCTACTGATAAATTAGTTTCCCATTAATGCCCTGACAGATTACCACAAATTTAGTGGCTTTAAAACAACACAGATTTACTCCCTTAAAGTTCTGGAGGTCAGAAGTCCAAACTCGGCGGTTTTACAGGGCTAACAACAAGGTGTCAGCGGGGCTGTTTCCTTCTGAGCAAACTGAAAGAACGGCCTGGTCCCTTGCCATCTTCACCTTCTAATGGCCGCCTGTATTCCTTGGCTTGTGACCTCTTCCTCCACATTCAAACCCCACCACTGAGGCCTCTGCTAACATCATCACACTGTCTCCTCCTGGGGCCCTCGAAGGGACTGCTGCGATTTCACTGGGCTCACCTGGGTGACTCAGGAGACTTTCCGTCCCAAGAGCCTAGACTGAGTACATATGCTAAGTTTCTTTGCCAGATAACATTCACAGGTTCCAAGAATTTAGCACCTGAACCTCTTTTGGCTCCCATTATTCAGCACACTACAACTGACTTTAGTAAATAAAACAATGGAGTTACTTCTTTAAATGTTATATATTGTAAAACTTCTTTAATTTAGAATGAATTCAACAAGAATGATAACTACAAACAGGACAGACTCAAGTTTTCATTTACTTAATAAGCCCTTTATTCTGAGATTCTTCAGATTCATATTTTAAATAGTATTGTAAAAATATTATTTCCAAACCCAACAATAAACTGTTTTTAAGCAGCCTTATTAAATACTATAAATGTACCTATTTCACTATTGCCCTTTATAAATCAGTCTCTGTCTTCTTTGTAGAGCCCCCTGAAGGATCTCTACTAAGCAAATTTTAGTATCACCAAACCAAAGGACTACTGAATTTTATGGCTGAAATGCACTCTTGTCTAACCTCCACCCAGAGCAAGAATACCTTTCCCCATTTCTGAAAAATGGTTAGGCAAATTATGTTTCCATATTTCTGGTAATAGTGAGGGCAATTTTAAGAGGCAGGCCCTTGTTAGAACATTGGATGAGATGATAACCAGAAGTGGGCACTGGCTTTGGGGTTAGGTTGACTTAGAATCAAAAGTCAGTTCTGCCACGTAAAGAGGGAATGACTGTGAGGGTGATGGTCACTTTTATGTGTTAATTTGGCTAGACTACAGTCCACAGTTAATCAACCAAACGCTAGCCTAGGTGTTGCTATGAAGGTATTGTGTAGATTATCAATTTTCTTTAAGGAGGGAAGATTATCCTGGATAACCTGGGTGGGTTTGATTCAATCATTTGAAAACCCTGAAGAGTAGAAGAGGGCTTCCCTGAAGAAGAAATCCTACCTGAGGATTCCAACTTCAGTTCAAGCCCAAGAGTCCCAGCCTGCCTTTCTAATAGCCTGCCCAATGGACTTTTGGATTTGACTAGCCAGCCCTCATAATCACATAAACCAATTATTTGCTGGATTTACCTACCTTCCTCACCTCACTTCTCTTTCATAGAAATGACCCTGAGACACTCCAATATTTAGAGAATGGGAAGTGAGGAACAGCCAGCAAAAAAGGGCTAAATGTACAGCTAATGGGGCAGAAGGAAAATCAAGAGAAATGGTGTCACATAGCTTAAGTGAAGAAATCATTTCAATAGGAAAGAGTAGCAACTGAGTCTGATGCTGTTGACAGATGGAGTAAGAGGAGGACTAAGAACTGACCCCTACATCATGGCAACATGGGGGTCAATGGTCACCTCAGCAAGAGCTATTTCAGTGAAGAGGTAGGGGGCAAAAGTTCAAGAAGTAATGAGAGGCCAAGAAGTGTGAAATGTGGGTAAGGAGAACTCTTAGAAGGACTTTTGCTGGAAAGGGGAGCAAAGCAGTAGGGCAGTAGCTGGAGGGTGATGTCAGGCCAAAGGATGGCTTTTTAAGATGGAGGATACTGAAGAATGTTTGGATGCTAATGGCAATGATCCAGCAGAGGGCAGATCTGATAATGTCAGAGAGAGGCGATAAGTACAAGAGGGATGTTCCTAACTCGGGGAGAAGGAGAAGAGCCAGTGCACAAGTGAAGGGAATGGCCATGGGCAAAAGCAAGGGCAGTACACCAGTTATAAGACGCATGGAGGCTATGCATGTGTCAATAGGTGTGCGGGCAGGAGCGTTCATTTGGGATGGCTCTGTTTTCTGAGTGAGGCTCCCCTTCAGGCTGCCAAACAGGATGTGGGGCTGCTCTTTGACAGAACAGAAGACATTGACTAGAGCCTCCAATAACTTTGGTAGATCTTCTTGGGCTTGGTAAATAATCTCTATTTGTTATTTATGCAAAAATGTTTAAACTAAAGAATTTCCTTCTCCATTCCAACACCCATTCCTATCACTGTGGTTTCCTTTTTATTGCATCATCCAGAATTGCTGCGATCAGGTTAAATGATAATGACTTCCAGCCAGCATCTCTGACTTGTTTTTGAAATTAATGGAAATGCTTCTAGGTTTCCCCACTGGGTGCAATATAGCTGCTATTTGGGCAAAGAGCTGCTTTTATCAAATCACAAAAGGTATTCTATTTCTAAAGTTTTAAACTGGAAACATATTTGGGATTTTTATCACATACTTTCTAGGTATCTATTGATTATATAATTTTTCTTATTTAAGTTCCTGGTAAACAGATGATTTTATTCCCTAAAGAACTTACTGGACTTTATCTCAAATATTAAGAAATGCCCATTGTATGGGATCTGGGAATGGATTTTAAGTTAAAAAAAAAAAAAGCATGGTATTGTCCAATTGATCAAGATGTTTTGTTGTGTGTTTTCTTTGGGAAGCTCTGAGGAAGAAGAAATCTAACCACTGAGATTGGAATCTATCTGAAAGCCCTGTATTGTTATGCAGGCTGCATCCTCCCTGCACAGCTCATTCCAATCTCATTACAGAGAAAATTATGAATTAACAGCAGTTGATGAAGAAATTAAATTCCATTTTTTTCTCTTGCCAGCTCTAAGGCATAAAACAACTATAGGTCTTTCTCTGTATTCAGTAGATGGTCTTCACATTTCTTATTTTGTGATTAGCCATCCTTCCTTTAAGGGAGAGAGAAAAAAATCTGAAAACAACTCTCTAAAGAAAAAATAATATTAGAGAGAGGAAATGAAGAGCAACTTGGCACTGATCCATTGCTTTTAAACAAGTCAATATTAAACAAACATCAATCCTATTTTCCTCTTTGCAGACAATTCTCAATTAAGCTATACCTGCCATTCAAAAGTGCTCTTCAAATGAGCCATTGCTCTATTATTCCTGCACTGTTTCAGTAAGTACATTTGCATCCTAGCTCTTTTGCAGTGTTGATTTAAAGTTAATGACTTGAGATTACAGCTACTGACATAAAGCCCTTCTCTTCCAGAACAGGAAAGCACGATTTAAGCTTCTCCCCTCTTTGTCTATCACACAAGACAGTTTAATGCAGGGCTATAAGGAATGGAGAGACTGATGCTGCCTGAGCCTCTGTGTTCTGAATTTGCTCTGTCACTGTGTAAAGACAGCTGTGCTCTGAGGCTTTCCCTGGAGCCTCAGCAATCCAATTCTCTGTTTTATAGTTTCTGTGATGCGTGTATCCCAAGGCTCTGTATATAAAGCATAATTAAAATAGGCTTTCCTCCTAGAAGCCAGAATGTCCTTTCTATTGCCAGTTCTTAGAACCACAGGGACAGGTTCAGGATGCTAATCCCTCTATAAACTGTCAATCCTGTTATATGGAACCTGAGAATACTTAAGAGATTCATACCCAGTGCACAACATTATTGTATTCAACATGAGACACAGGAAAAAGTCAAGAATAGGTCTTAAGCATCCTCTAAGTTTTAAATAAATTCCTACATGAATTGAAAATAAACTGTGTCTATAAACATGTAGCTGATGTTGTTGATGAATTCACAAGTCCACTCTTTCCTTTAATTTTAGGAAAACTGACCTAAAGAGTATCAGTTGCTGATTACATCATTTAATAAATATTCTAAGCCACCGAAATACACACAAATAGTGCTTCACTAGGTGCATTTCTGTGATCTTACCTGAATATATGTTCTAGAAAAGCCCCACTTATCTGTATTTGAAAATCACCAACCCTATAGTACTGTGGAAGTGTGATTTTCTCTGTAGTGGCACCACCACTAAAGCACCAGGGTCAGGGACTGCCCGCTTTGTAGTAGAATGACCCTTAGAAAAAGTTGTTGAAAGTGATGGAGTGTCAATGGACATCCTATCAGTTTACAGGAGTCAGCAGGATGCTATAGTCAAGAGCAGGAGGCCTAGGGACACGCTGTATAGCTTGGATTCCTACCTGTTGTTTTCCTGCTGTGTGACTTCAGCAAGTTTCTTAGAAGCCTCTCTTTTTTCAACTACAATATGGCATTGGCAATAATAGTAGTACTTGCTTCATAGGTTTATGAGGAGTGTCTTATATAGTTATTGGGTTGTGATATGGATGATTCATAGACAAGTACATAGATACATAAATAGATAAACAGATATATAGTTATGAGGATTGTCCTCTGTTGTGTGGCACAAAGTAAGCACTCAGTGAGGGCCACGATGATGATGACTGGACTGATATAGTCCTGAAGAGTGACCTATTAGGGGAAATGTTAGTAAAGCAAGCTGGAGTCTTTCACGCTACTTTCATGTTTAATAGTACTTGCTTTCTAGGGTTATAAGGTATGTCTTCTACAGGGTCTGGTGCTAAGTAAATATATGATGAGTGACATGATAATGATGAGGATATGCCATTGATGATGATGATTTGACTGATACAGTCCTGAAGAGTGGCATATTACGGGAAATTTTAGTAAAGCAAGTTAGAGTCTTTCAAGCTACTTTCATTTCTTCTTCAAAGATGTAGGCTTGGCTAAAGCCCTTATCTAAGGTTGTCATCACATGCAACAACCACTCTTTTCACTTGACCATAAATGACAGCGAATCTGCATCCATGCTCAGAGATCTAGTTCTCTACTTTCTTTGGGATCCTTTTACCTGATTTGCAAGAACAATGATAGCATGTTGGGGTGGTGGGAGTGGTATCACACACTGAATTCAACAATACGTTAAAAGGATCATTCATCACAATCAAATGGGATTTATTCCAGGGATGTAAGAATGTTTTAATATATCTAAAATCAATCGATGTGATACATCACTTTAACAAAATGAAGGGTAAAAAATCACGATCATCTCATTAGATGCAGGAAAAGCACCTGACAAAAGTCAACATCTGTTCATTATAAAAACTCTCAACAAAGTGTGTATAGAAGGAACACACCCCAACATAATGAAGGCCATACATGAAAAACCAACAGCTAACATCATACTCATTGGTGAAAAATTAAGAGCTTCTCTTCTAAGATCAGGAACTAGATAAGAATATGCATGCACACACTTTTATTCAATATAATACTGGAAGTCCTAGCCACAGCAATCAAACAATAAAAATAAATAAAAGGCATCCAAATTGGTAAGAAAGAAGTAAAACTGTCACTATTTGGAGATGACATGATGTAATATATAGAGAATCCTAAAGACTCCACCAGAAAACTACTAGAATCAATAAATGAATGTAGTAAATTTGTGGAATACAAAATTAATACACTGAAATCAGCTGTATTTCTATACACTAATAATAAAGTAGCAGAAAGAGAAATTTTAAAAATTCCATTTATAATTGCATCAAAAAGGATAAAATACCTAGCAATAAACTTAAGAAGGAGATAAAAGACCTATACTCCAAAAACTATAAAACATTGATCAAAGAATTAAAGATGACACAAACAAGTAAAAAGATATTCAACGCTCATGGATTGGAAGAATTAATAATGTTAAATGGCCTTACTAACCAAAGTAATCTACAGGTTCAATGAAATCCCTATCAAAATCCTAACAGCAAAAAACCAATCTGAGTAAAAGTGCGCAGAGGACCTGAATAGACATTTCTTCAAAGAAGACATACAGATGGCCAACAGACACATGAAAAGATGTTCAACATCACTAATCATTAGGGAAATGCAAATCAAAACCACAATGAAGATATAACCTTATACCTCTCAGAATGGCTAGAATCAAAAAGATAAGAAATAACAAGAGTTGACGAGGATGTGGAGAAAAGGGAACCCTCATGCACTGTTGGTGGGAATGTAAATTGGTGCAGCCATTCTGGAAATCAATATGGAGCTTCCCTAAAAAACTAAAAGTAGAAGTACTATATGATCCAGTAATTCCATTACTGGGTATTTAAACCCAAAAAACAAAAACACACTAATTCAAATAGATATATGCACCCCTAAGTTTGCTGCAGCACTATTTTCAATAGCCAAGATATGGAAACAACCCAAGTGTCTATTGATAGATGAATGGATTAAAAAGATGTGGTATATATATAATGGAATATCAAACTGTAAAAAAGAATAAGATCTTGCCATTTGCAATAATATGGGTGGACCTAGAGGGTATTGTGCTAAGTGAAGTAAGTCAGTCAGAGAAAGACAAATACCACAGGATTTCACTCACATGTGGAATTTAGGAAACAAAACGAAAAAACAAACAAAAGCAAAAACAGACCCACAAATACAGAGAACAAACTGATGGTTGCCAGAGGGGAGGGTAGTGGGGGGATGGGAAAAATGGTAAGGGAAGTAGGAGATACAGGCTTGCAATTATGGAATAAATAATTCAAGAGGGTAAAAAGTACAGCATAGGGAATACAGTCAATGGTATTTTAATAGTGTTGCATGGTGACAGATAGTACTTACACCTTTGCTGGGCATAGCATAAGGTACAGACTTGTCAAACCACTATAATGTAACAGTGTGTCAACTATACTTCAGTGAAACAACATATGTATATGTATTGCGTATCTACCAGTCAGCATAGTGAAGGGATTAGAGCTGTATCCACATCAGGTTGCAAATTCCTTCAAGATAGAGATCATAGCTGTTTTATTATGTGTCTCATTTGCCTACTCCCAGCTCTCAAGAAGTGTGTGCTCTATAAAGGCTCATCAATGTGATAACCCAACATGATTTTTATAGATAAGGGAGTTTATGTTTCCATTACTTTTTTTAAACCTTTGGATTTATCTCCTAAAGGGTCAACTCAGTACTCACCATAAGTCCCAGGATAAGTAACTCACTCAACTAGTTTTACACCACCCCACCAGAAAGGTCAACATGCAAACTCCACATTTCTAGACAATAAAGAGATGCAAGAGTCTGACAATGTATTTAAAACAGGCTGGAAGGGCCCCTGGGTGGCTCAGACGGTTAAGCGTCTGCCTTCGGCTCAGGTCATGATCCCAGGGTCCTGGGATCGACCCCCACATCGGGCTCCTGGCTCAGTGGGGAGCCTGCTTCTCCCTCTGCCCCTCCCCCTGTTCGTGCTCACGCGTGCTCCCTCTCTCTCTCTCTCTCTCTCTAATGAATAAATAAAATTAAAAAAAAAAAAACAGGCTGAAGAATCATTTGCAAAATGGACTTGAAGTCAAACATCCTGTTTTCTATGTTTTTTTATGTTTCCATTATAATCAGCAAACACACTGCTCTTGGCTTCACTGTTTTCAGTTTTATTACCCCTCAGCCTGTTACCCTCGTTGTCCTCCTTCATTCCAGACTCTGTGTGTACCTCTGGCACACCCACGTAGAGCGGAAGGATGGAGGGAAATGGGAGAAGTAATAAGGGAACACTTCTGGGAGCACTAGCGGTGTACACCCCATGACTTCTCTTTCCCTTTAAGTCAGCACTGCCAGGGGCAGAGGAAACACTTTAACTGCAGAGTTTGCTGGGGTAGGAAACCCAGATCTCCATGGAGCTGTGCTGCCTAGATGTATTTCCTTCTAGGCACACAAAAGTAAAATGACATCTTTCATAAAGCCCCTTCTCCATGGTAAACCCCCTTAAAAAATAACAAAGATCCTCTGGTCTCATGATTAATCCACTCCACCCCCTATCTTCCTACACTCCATTTTCTTTCTTTCTTTTATTTTTTACACTCCATTTTCTAAACCACCAGCAGAGGTCATTTGTAGTTAGTATAATTCATTCATTCATTCATTCATTCATTCATTCATTCATTCATTCAACAGATTTTTATCACAAGCCCACAGGGTAGCATGATGAAGAGGTTAGAACACTAATTCTGAAGCCAGACAAATTGTCTTCGTATCCCAGTTCTGACACTTCTTAACTACGGGATCCAGGGCAAGTGACCTAACCTCCTGGATCTCAGTTTCCTCATCTCTAAAATGTAACAGTTTCTGCTTTTGTACCAACAGTTCTCTCTTCCTAGAATAGTCCTCCACCAAAGAATCCCATGGCTAACTTGGTCACCTCTGTTAAGACCTTGATCAACTTTCATTTCAATGATGCCTCCTCTGCCACCTGATTTAAACTTTCAACCACCCCTGTCCCCATCCCCATCCTCCTGATGCTTCTTACCCTGCCTTTTTAATTTTCCCCCGAGCACTTGGGACATTCTAATGTGCAAAGTATTTTACTGATTATATCTATTGCTTGTTGTCATTTTCCTCCTGCTAGAGAGATCCTACAGAGTAGAGATCTGTTTACTATGTATCTCAAGCATCTAGAACAGCACCTAGCACGTAGTTGGTGTGCCATTAGTAATTTCTGAATGAAAGAATGTTCTATCATGTGAGGAAAGGAGCACTAAAGAGTGGGTTTAATTGAAGAAACATTACCTTTTTGGTCACTTGAGTAATCAGAGACTCACCAAAAAGGATATATTTTTTAATTAAATTAATCATAGTACATACACCTTGTTCATTTGTTCCTTCACATAATCATATTAACTGTGAAATACATACATATGTTTCTTAAAGAGTTTCAGAAACTTGCAGAAAGTGAGGTACTAGGAAATACCAAAGCCCAGGGCCTAAACCTGGGTCTTTGGACTGTGTGCTTTCCCCACCTACCATATAATGTCGTAGGATACCGAAAACATATGGACATCTTCATTTTTGGCCTGGTGAAAGTGTGATTCCCCACATGAAACCTTAGTTTACTTGTTTCTTTCTCACTTTAGATGAATGCATTAGATTTAATGAGATATTCGAAAGAAAGTCTAAGCATAAGTCTAAATCATAACTAACCTAGAGGGCACTTAGCATTGGATCATATAAAATGCAGTTAGTTAGTTCAGTTAGTTCAGTTCAGTTAGTTAGTTCTAGACTGGAAAAGCTTCCTTCTTTACTATAATTTCCCCCACAATTTGTATTGAAGGCAGGTAATCAATAATGTCGAAAATTCTTGGCTTCAGGAAGTCAGACTGAGTGCAGCTGTAAAAGGGACTTTGCTTCCATAGCCCCACATTGTGTTCAGAATCTCAATATAGCCACAATGTTACTGCTCCATGAAGCTGACAATCTGGAAAGGATTTAATATGTGAATGCTAATCTTTTGCCTTTATATGTGAGCATTTTTGACAGTCAAGTAAAGCCATGCTAGGTAATTGATGTTTCTTGTTTCTCTGGAAAATTGGAGATAATCTTCCAGCACTTGAAAAGCTCAAGTATTTGCTCTTCCGGTATCCCTAGCAACAGTACAAGAGTAGATAGAATCCAAAAAGTCGGTCTATAATAAATGTGTAAAATTATATCAGGAAGACTACCTTATACCCATTAGGATGACTACTATCAAAACAAAAACAAACACTGAATCAGGAAGAAATAGAAAATTTGAACAGACTGATAACAAGCAGTGAAATTAAACCAGGAATTAAAACACTCCAACAGACAAAAATCCAGGACCACATGGCCTCACAGATGAATTCTACCAAACATTTAAAGAAGAGTTAATACCTATTCTTCTCTAACTATTCCAAAAAAAAAAAAAAAATAGAAGAGAAAGGAAAGCTTCCAAATTTATTCTACGAGGCCAGCATTACCCTGATACCAAAACCAGATACAGACAGAACAACAAAAAGAAAACCAGAGGTCAATATCTCTGACAAACATAGGCGCAAAAACTCCTCAACAAAATATTAGCAAACCAAATCCAACAATACATTGAAAAAAAATCATTCACCACGATCAAATGGGATTTATTCCAGGGATGTAATGATGGTTCAATTAAACAAAAACAAAAACAAAAAACAGAAATTTACAAGTGTTGACAATGATGTAGACAAATTAGAATCCATGTACACTCTTGTTGGGAATGTAAAATGGTACAGCCATTATGGAAAACAGTAGAGCAGTTTCTCAAAAAATTAAAAGCAGAATTACCATGTGATCCAGCAATTTCACTTCTGGATATATATTCAAGAGAATTGAAAGAAGCTTCTCAACAAGATATTTTTACATGATGTTCATATCAGCATTATTCACAATAACAAAAACATGGAAGCAACCCAAGTGCCTATCAATGAATGTATGGATTAGCAAATGTGGTATATACATATGATGGAATATTATCAGCCTCAAATATGAAAGGAATTCTGACATATGCTACAACATGGATGACCCTTGAGGACATTATGCTAGGTGAAATAAGCCAGTCAAAAAAGACAAAGACTGTATGATTCCATTTATATGAGGTACTTAGAGCAATCGAAATCATAGAGACAGAATGTAGGATAGTGGTTGTATAAGGCTGGGGGGGCAGGGAAATGGGGAGTCATTGCTTAATGGGTATAAAATTTAAATTTTTGCAACATGAAAAGAGCTCTAGAGATGGGTGGTGGTGATAGTAGCACAACAATATAAATATACTTAATTCCACTGAACTGTACACTTAAAAATGGTTCAGATAGAAATCTTATGTGTATGTTACCACAATAAAAAAAAAATAGAAAAAAAATTCATTTCAGGAGGAGAGGAATCAACCTGCTCCACTTTCTTACTCCATAATGCTCTGTCCAATGACTATAATTAATGAGTTTAGTTTGTGAGAGTCTGGTGTCTCTGAGGCCTGGGTGATTAGAGTGATCATTAGGTGGACAGCAAGCCCCAGTCTCTTATAGCCACCAATAGTGTCCTTCCCCTTAACTGCTGTTCTCACAGTGAGTGTGTTCCTGATCATAAGCAGGAATAAGAGAATGTGTCTGCATATTCATGATCTGTACACGAAGGCAGATCCCTGCACATATTCCTCTAATACTGTCACCTTAAATATAAAAAAAGAAGAGTTTTTATTTATATATCACATTGGGCTCCACTAGGGAATATATTATTGTGATTATGGGTTTTGTTGGGATGATAAAGATTTTTAAATCCTTTTCCTATTACCTTTTTTCCCTTTAACTAGTTGTAAAAATTGCTGTCATGCAACTGAATACATGTATTCGTTAACCTCCTTGCCCACCCCCAAATCCACTTAAGATGATAACAAAAGAATAAAAAAGGAATAAACTCATAGCAATAAAAAGACTAAGAGGGGAGCCACGAATGGATTAGGGATTCCAACAAATTTCTGAAAGACTAGTAGACTGGTTGGTAGAACGTGGTAGAGAAAGCTTTATCCATGGATATTGTTGCTGGAGGAGGATGCCCAGGGAGGCTTCAGCAGATATGAGGGTTAAGAATAAAAAGGGGGCTGATATCAGGCTAGTTGAGAGAATGAATGGTCTCCAACTGTTATCAGGAGTGAAGGAGGGGATTTGCTGACAGCCTGACAGGACAGAACTCTCCTGCCACGTTAATTAGCATGGTATTTGCAAGAGTTGAAGATGGGAGTCAAGAAGCATTTCATAAACCAATTTATATTGCTTTCAAATTAGCATTTCTGTGGAACTAAATGTAATATGTATGGAAATGTATACTAGTTCTTTATATTGGATATTGGCTACTAGATGGATCTTGAAAACTAAAATTGCAAATGGTTTATTTAAAACATTTAATGTTACATAACTAAAATTTCAAAACAAATTAGATTTCAGATTTTAAAATTTGATTACCCTCAATTTTTATTCCTTGGGATCGTTCCCTTCAATAGAACACAAATTATCTATAAATTCTGACTACAATATAATCAGTGAGTGTGCTAAAATGAAGGCAAGAAAAATCAATTTAATGGAAGACTGTTTGTTTGCAGGGATATGCAAAAACTAATTAAACCAAGTCATCTTCGATATCTGTTGTCTTCAGTCATATGCCTTACATGTATTTTTCAATTTAACTCTTATGAAGGTATATGTGCAAGAGGAGAGAGCATATTTTATTTAAAGGTGTGATAGCTCAATATATGACCTTTAAATATTTAGATGCATAGTGTATAGGTTGCCATTTGTATTCTTGCCCTGGGCCACAAATATTAGAAGCTGACCTTCAAAGAGGCACAAGACAAGAGTCCCTGAGAGTCAAATCAATCCACTCGAACAGCCCAGTGGATGCAGCTATGGTAGGGGTGAGTGCAAAGGGGTGTCAGAGCACAAGGAAGGGCAGGGACAATGCCTTCCATTCTTACATCTCTAATACAAACATTCCATAAATGTTTGGGGAATAAGTAAATGAATGTATGTGAGCATGCATGAAATATTTATACACATAAATACAAGAAATAACAGCAACAAATATGAGAAACATTATAAAAAGCCATAAAAGAGCAGAGCAATAGACAGCATCAGGCACTTGTCTTAACGTGGTTATAGAAAACACTCATGAGTTTTGAATTTGTTGATACTTGATTGACCCTCAAGGTCATATGAAAATAGCATCAGGAGAAATTAGAATTATGAGCAAGCATGCTAGCAAAAAGATTCTATAATCCCATGAAGACACTCTTAAGCAAGTCTCATACTTTAGACTTGAATATAATTTTTCACCATAAAGTCCTTTCAGCAAATTCACTCTGCAATAAAAATGTAATGTACAAGTATTACTGCTAATTTTGTCTGAGAAAGCAATAATGATGCTCCAGGTCTTTAAAAGGGTATTGATTTTTAGTGCAATTTCTCATTGCTTTGTGAATAGGACTGGTCTTATATTTCTTTTCCCTCTATAGGAAAGAAGGACATTTGCAGAATCAGGTATTTCTATCTTTGGACTGATGGAAGATACATAAAGAGTGAGGACGTGAGCAATGGACCCCACAAAGTAACAATGAAATAATGTTGTTTGAAATGTATATTATATCATGTCTTTGGATTTACATAATTGATATTTCTCCCAACGATCACAGAAGCTAGATTAAATTCCTTGAGCAGCAGGTTTGATTAGAAGGATGTGTGTTTCATTAATAAGCATGGACCTTAGCTCCACTGTAGAATCATTTGGGGAGCATTTTAAAAGTACTGTTATCATGCTCCCTATCCTCAAAGGTGGAAACTACTGCATTAGGTACCCAGGAATTATCAGTTCTAATTACTTAACAGCACATGAGACGTCAAACAGGGTAAGTGCTGAGGCAATTGATTGCCTCGGGATTGTATTTGGGATGTCCCGAGGAGGAGCACAGAACAAAGGATGATAGCTCCAAATAAGGGGCTATTTTGGGCAGATGGCAGGCACAGAGAGCAAGTCCCCTCTTTGGACAGCCTCTACCCAGCCAAATACTAGAAACTCAGGAATGAGATCCTTCCCCGTCTGTCTTCAAGGCATAATTTGTTCAATTCTGGACTTCTTTGGATCAGAAACCCCATGTTCTTGATCCTTGTATCACTAGTAGCTACCACGGTACAAAGAGCAGGTGTTTATTAATAAACAACTGGTGAAAGAATATCAGTGTGAATGAATAAAAACTAGTATCAGTAAGGGTCTCTTCTGTCACAATTTTGGTGTGAGGTCTCAAAAGGTGGGGGAACAAAAGAGTAGGTAGAAATTAGCCCACATTTGCCAAAGGGAACTGGCAACTCACCTCCGCAAAGGAAGTGTTATGAAACTCTTACGCCAATGTGCACTTCAAGAGTATCAAAAGGTTAAGGGTGAAGAGGTCCGGGACAGGGTTTCCTTGAGGAGAAGTGCTGGTGTGTTGTGAACACTCCACTTCTATAGGAGAGGATGACAGAGACTTCAAAAAGAACTGTGGGGAACCTGAGCCTAGGAGGTCAGTGGAAATCTACACCTGAGAAACCTCCAAGGCCAGAGGCAGTGACTGGAAACTGCTCACCTAAAGGGTGAGGACAAGTAGCCAAATTGGAAGGGGTCTGCACTCCCAGAGTCTGTCAGAGCAAAGGATGCAAGAATGTCTTCTGGGAACCAGATTATAGTCCACTTGGAGGCTGCCTTAAGAGACCCATGCCCAAGAGAGCTCCCTGCTAAAGGCAAGTTTGCCTCAATGGAAGGAAGCAGGAGGAAACCAGCAGACACAGAAGTCTTGTGGGTTGAAGGGGTGGGGATGGCCAGTTTGGAGAGAGATAAGTTCCCTCACATTCACATAACTTCAGATGGAAAAAAATGACAGGTATGAGGTGTCTCCGAAGAACCTACAAATGCATTGCAAGAGAGTCGGTTTTGAAAATCTACCAAGCCCATGGAGAGTCAGCTTTGACACCCACCAAACCCAGGGAGTGCCATCTCAAGTCACGACAGTCCCAGGAAAGAAGTTCTTCCCTGACCCCACCCTCCCTGACAAACTCCAGCAAAGGACATGGGGAAGGATAATTTCAAAGCACAGATATAGAGAAGCCATCTTAGCCTTTCCAATTGCAGGCCCAAACCATGGGAGAAAAGGAGCTTTACCTTCAAGTTGAGTTTAGAGTTTTAATTATTACACAAGAGTGTATTTTCAAATTCCTGAAATTAAACTGCTTTGTATGCACGTACATATGTGTGTGTGACCAAAAGTAACCAGAAGACTATCTATGTGCAAGTGGAAAAGATTCTGGGTCTACCAGAAATTATGTCCAAGAGAGAGAAGGAACCAGTCGACCATGTGGGTTTGACCAAAGGAATAAAACTGCTTTATGACCATGTACTATTCAATGATTCTTCTTCAGTGCAATGGGTACACTGGTTAAGGTCTGAATTCAGAGGTTTCTGTTGGTTTTTAAAAAACAGATTTTCTGAATTTTAAGAAGTATACCATTCTAGATAATCTCAGTGTTTCTCAAACCATTTCATAGGGTATCCATGAGTCATTTACAAATTATGCAGATTGTACATTAGTTGTTTTTCAATTAATGGTGAAGAGTAAACAAGGAAGGCAATGCCATGTTTGAGAATGCTGATTCCGGACTCAGAGTCCAGGGTGTGAAATAATGCTTCCCACAAGCTACGTGACCCATCACTTGTTTTACCATAAGTGATTGATGGCCCCTTAGTTTGGTAGGGGAGTAAGGAAAAGTCATTGATGTCCAATGATCCAAGAAAGAGTGCATTGTGAAAACAACTTCCATCGTAGGAGACTGGAGCATAATCCCATGGCAGGCAAGAGAATCAGAAATCCAGGAAATGGAATGAAACACACAACTCAGTCACTGGTTCAGTCTGTTCACTCTCTGTCATTTCTAGTCCAGTAGCTCACGAGGGAAACACTTACCAGCTTTCTGGATAAAGTACCCAAGCACAGAGATGCAGATACTGGAAGTCTGATGTTGGTTTAAGCACGTTAAGAGTAAAGTTGAGGGACATGGTGGGGCACTAAAGTACCCACTACATGTGATGAGGCTGAGAGAGTGAACCATGAAAAGAAACAGATTTTATGGGACATAATATAAATATATTTGATACATTGAGTTTGAGGGGCCTTTGTGATACATAAGGAGAAACATCTAAAAGTATTTGAGCTTAGGAAGGAATAACTGAGCTTTGATAAGAAATCTGGAGGGGTGCCTGGGTGGTTCAGTTGGTTAAGCATCTGCCTTCAACTCAGGTCATGATCCCGGGGTCCTGGGATGGAGCCCCACATCAGGCACCCGGCTCAGCAGGGAGCCTGCTTCTCCCTCTCCTTCTGAACCTCGCTCCTGCTTGTGCTCTCGCTTGCTCTCTCTCCCTCTCTCTCTCAAATGAAAACAAAATCTTTAAATAGTAAGTCTGAAATTTGGAAGGCTTTATTATAAGAGGGGTTTGAAACCATGACAGTTAAAGCAATCAATCAGTTTGGGGAAAGCTGGAGACAGAACATTGAGGAATCTCTCTATTTAAGGGTAGATGAAGAAGAAATCAGAAAGTGGGGGAGGGAAAAGGGGGAGGAAGGGACAGAGTGGGGGAGGGACACAGGGAAGGAAAGGAAATGACAAATGTGGGAGATGAGTGTATTAGAAGTGAGAGGAAGTGAAGCAATTCAAGTTCAACAATGTCAGATGAATTATCTTGGTCAGGGTTATTTCATTTTTCTGTACTTGAGTCTCACTAAAAGCGAGTAGGGATATCAATTTTTATTCCATTTTCACTGCTATACTTACAGAACCCCTCAGGTTATAATAAAGACTTGTGAATTCTTTGGGCTACATGAGTATGATTCCTTATTAATTTTACTACCGTTTACCAATCACCTGTGAAGATTTCCTTGCTTGAATGGGGAGCTGGGGAGAAAACAATTAGCCTTTTATATGCCCTTACTTCCTTTGCTGTAAAATGAGTTCCTTGGTGAAAAGAAATGTTATGTGGGATACCATAATGGTGAAGAAAGATTTTCGTAAGTCCACAAATAGTGCTGTTGGCAGAAGCATGGTGATCAGGGAAGGCGAATTCACGTCCATATCCAGAATAAGTGTCTATTTCAGTGATAGCAAATCACTGCCCTCTTCTTGAGGGAGATATATGTACAGTTATATTTTTTTTTTTCTCTTGTGCATGTGAAGCATCTCCAAATGGTCAGGTAGATCCCTAGGTTGAGACAGTAGTATTTAATTGGAATCTACTTTGTTACTTCCTGGTTTGGCCAAAACATTCCCCATGAAGCACAGGTTGGGGTTCTGTGGCATGGGATACAATCCAGAAAGACCCTTCAACTTTGAAAAATTCGGAAACCTTGGATTTGAGAGAGCTTTGCTGAAATGGAATAATTTTTTCATTCAGCTTAAAAAGCCATGGCAGTTCCCATTTCCCAGCAGGCAAAAACAGAGTGATCAATTCTGCACAGAAGCTCTACTGAGAGCATTTTAATCAACCAGAATGAGTACAGAACAGCTGGCTCGCCACCAAAAATTCACAGACATGTTTGCACCCAATTGGAAAACAGTAAACATCGGGCATCAGGCCAGGCCCATTTGGTGAATTAATTTCTTAGTCTAAAATAGATCTTGGAGACAAACTCGTTCTTCTACCCTCATCCACAAGAATCCATAACCCTTTCTTTCTCTCACCTAGACCTATCAGGACAGAACTAACTCACACCCAAATTACAATCATCAAGATAGTTTTGATGTCTTACAGCATTTCTGTGAACAAAACTGCAGACCAAAAATAGAAAGGGAAAGGGAGAGGGGACGGGTGATGAGAATCAGCATGTGGGAATCCAATTTCACCTCTTTACCATTTTCCCTCTTTTTTAAGTTAATTAGAATCATTCATTTGACTTTGAGCATGTGACTATAATGTAGAGATTTCAGCAGCAAAGCTTCTATAGCTAAATGAAGGCAGATGCCATGGAAGAAGTGTAATTATTCCAGGGATATTACCATTGTTCAAAAATATTTTTGAATTCCTTCTTCAGAATGTCTCTCAAAGCCACTGGGAAATTCAATCTTACAGACCAAACTCACATTTAACAGTAAAATGTTTCTCAATCTATTCATCCATTTATATCTGGCTTGACTCTGAATGACTTTTGGCAGGTTTAGAAATTAAAATCCAACCTCAAAAGGCATTTTGCCATCTCTAAGGAGTCTCAAAGCCCTATGTCTACGAAGGATAGTCCAAGTGTGATTTCAAATATATTTTGACCGATTGTAATATCATTAGAAAAAGTATTTAGCCATTTGAAGGGACTACTTCAAAAGAGGCAGTATTCTTTTGAATGTAGAAGTTCTCGTATGTGTGCTAAAAATTAGTCATAATACTTTATAATATTTACCATTTTATAATTTATCAAAGTGCAAAAACATTTTCCAATTCTTCCCCTCCATGCAGGGTCTTTCTGAAAACCATAGCATATTTGAATGTTGGTAATTATTAAACTAACTGGTGATGGCGTATTCCTCAGAGGTGTTCTCTTTATACCATCTTCTGGTTTAATTCAGTTCAATTATGTTTATTTCCAAGGTATGTGCTGTGAAACACTAGATCCATAAGATAGAGCACAGGTTTATAATGGAATAAATTTAAGAAGGGCAACCTATTATATTCCCTCTTAGATATTTATTATGTCCACATTAATGGTGCCCCAAAGCCCACGTGGCTTCATCAAGACTCAGGCTTTTCTCCCACAGTCCTGGCCTCCCACAGTTATCCCCATCTCAGTAAATGGAAACATTATTCTTCCAGTTGCTTGAGCTAAATAAAATCCTTGGACTCATCCTTGACTCCTCCCTTTCTCTTAGACCCATATCCCATCCATTAAGAAATCCTTGCTGGGTCTAATTAAAAATAAATTTGTCGGGACGCCTGGGTGGCTCAGTTGGTTAAGCGACTGCCTTCGGCTCAGGTCATGATCCTGGAGTCCTGGGATCGAGTCCCACATCGGGCTCCCTGCTCAGCAGGGAGTCTGCTTCTCCCTCTGACCCTCTTCCCTCTCATGTGCTCTCTATCTCTCATTCTCTCTCTCAAATAAATAAATAAAATCTTTAAAAAAAAAAATAAATTTGTCACCCTCTTGCCATCTCCACCACTATCACTTTGGTTCAAGCCGTCACCAACTTTCTTCTAAATTGTTACACCAGCCTCCTAACTTGTTCCTGCACTTTTGTCCTTCTCCCCTTCAATCTACTGTCAGCAGCCCAAGTTATGTCACTCCTCTGCCCACACACCACCAATCTGTCATTATCTAAATCAACATAAAAGCCAAAGTTCCAAGGATGACCTTCACGTGATCTACCATAGATGGTCTGTCTTTCTGCTCCCTTGGCCCCCCCCCCCTCCTATCTCTACCTCATCTCTTTTATCTCCTTTCCTATCCCTTTCATCCTAGATTAATCCCCTCCTGGCATACCTGGTTCTTTGTCATTTCTGGAACACACCAGGCATACTCATATAAGCTTTTATATTTACTCTTCCATTAAATATTCCTTCTCCAGCTATCTGCATGGCCCACCTCCTCACCTCTTCCAGGTTGTTTTTTTTATGTTCAGTTAGCCAATATATAGTACATCATTAGTTTTCGATGTACTGTTCAACGATTCATCAGTTGTGTATAACACATAAATGTCATCTTACTAAGGAAGGTTTCCCTGCCCACCATCCTATATAATTACCCCCCCAACCTCCTCATCCCAGACTATCACTCTGCATTTTCTCAACCTGCTTTGTTTATCCTCGTGACACTGAGCACCACTCAGCACATCAAATCTCTGTTTACTTACTTATTATGTGTCTGCCCACCAGGATTTAAGCTCTATGAGAACAGTGTCTTGTTTTTATGTCTTCCGGTGGACTTCTCCCAGGGTCCAGGATGGCGGCTGGCATAATGGGTACTCAATAAACATTTGTTGAGTAAATAAAATTATGAATGTTTCCGAGAGATCCTGCAGTAAATAAACCTGTTTAATCATCATTCCTAATCATATATCAACAAAACCATTTTTAAGGCATAATAACTAGGAGCACCTTATTGAGCACACTTTGAAAACTCATGAATATGGTATATGTGCTGCCAATCTAGTGTGCGAGATGAAACATAAACATAAACAGAGAATTCGGTATAACATAGTAAGTGATGAAACAGATGTATATGAAGGCTGCTATGAAAGTACAGGATAAAGCCATTTAATATAACAGGCCTCAGGGAAGGCTGCTTGAAGAGGAAATTCTGATTGTGCTCCTATAAAAATATGCTTCTGTAACTGGCCATTATATAAATGTGCAAGTTATGTTAATTATTAGTTTTCACTGACATTTCACTGACATTCACTGACAGTGGGAGTAAGATCACCCATCCTTGATAAATATTTGGAAAACATAAAGAACATAATTTGGGGCCCTTTTAATAAAAGCAAGACATAGGAGGAGACAAGTGTTACTTAGTCCAGTAATGCCCAGGGTGATTCTTTTGTAAGGAGAAGTTTCAAAAAAATGTTAATAAGGGGTTCTACTTTTCTCATTTGAGAAAGGATGTTTTTGTCACTAGAAAAGAAAAATTACATTTGTTGTAATAAGGTACACTTTGCCCTTGGGTAACTCAAAAGGAAATGAGGTGTGGTTGCTACTGGTGGAACTAGGAATTAGGACACTCTACAGACCAGAGCACATGTCTTCGTCTACCACTCCCATCTTCGCAACCAGCGAAGCATGAGAAGAAGAAATCTCTCAGTATTCAGAGTCTTAGGCACCAGACTTTTTAGAACACAAGACGAGTTTTAGGACTATGAAGCCTCCTTAATGTGGAAAGAGATGGAGTTTTCCTAGACAGGGTATGCGTAAAATAGTAGGGACAGGGTTCTAAATTGAGACTGCAAAAAGATAAAGCAAAAGCGAGATTAAAAAAAAGAGAGAAAGAGAGAGAGAGAAAGGAAAGAAAGAAAGAAAGAAAGAAAGAAAGAAAGAAAGAAAGAAAGAAAGAAAGAGAAAGAAAGAAAGAAAGAAAGAAAAAAAGAAAGAAAGAAAAGAAAGAAAGATGAAATGAGTGATCATTCCAAAGACAAGACTGGAACAACCTCCAAAGACAAAATTTGAGGCCTTTGCTCTTCCTCAACACCATTCCCAGGGGGATTAAGTTATTTGGATCCAAACACAACTTCTGATTCTCATGCTGTGTGCTAATTAAGATATTCTTTTTTTTTTAAAAAGATTTATTTATTTACTTACTTACTTATTTTTTGGAGGGGTGCAAGCTGGGGGAGGAGTAGAGGGAGAGGAACAAGCAGACTCCCCACTGAGTGCAGAGCCCCACATGGGGCTGGATCCCAGGACCCTGAGATCATGACCTGAGCCAAAGGCAGACACTTAACCGACTGAGCCACCCAGGCGCCCCGAATGTGTGTGTTTCAACCTGGTCATTTTGAACCACAGTCCGTTTCGCCTTCTGTGGATATTAGTCCCAATATCAGCTCATTTTTAAAGACTTTACTATGCTGTTTGGATCTACTTGGTGAAGACCTGGAAGTTAGCATGGGACCTGGTCAGCTTTTTTATATGCCAGTTTACTTTTCGAAATCTTTGCTGTTTGTGTCTGGTCTACATGTGCCAAACTTGGAGGTGAGCCTGGTTTGTGCAGAGAACTAAGGGATCCTCATCTCCAGTCTTCCCTCTCTGGTATTTCTCCCACACTCTCGTTCACAGTGACCCATTTTCTCTAGTTCCCTTGGCTAGAAAGATGGGGCTCTAGCCTCCTGTGCTTTGTACAGTTCCACATAACTGGTGCTGCTTTCAGAATAAAGAAGAGAGAGAAACAACATAGAAAACTAAAAGAATTCCCTCACACTCCTTGGACAGTCCTTTTCTCAGTTCCTTTAGCCTAGAAGTCAGTCTTCTCTTGGTGTTAAAAGTGCCTTTATCACAGTGATGGAAGTGCAGTGCCATGTCTGAGGCTAGCCGAGTCAGAACAAGAAGGTGGTGGGGGGTACAGAAAAAAAGTTATTTCCACACTCTGGAAATCAGGCATCCCTTTTCCTGGTCTTCTGAATAAATGCCTTCTCCCAGTGTTTTCCCGCTGGCACTTGCTGCCAAATTGTACATGTCAGCCTACCCCCGGTTCAAATCCAGGCGTCAAAGGAAGAAAAACAAAAACAACAAAAACAAAAAAACGAAACTCCTCTTTGCTACAGCTTGTTCATCAAATTTTTACTTCAGTGTCCGTTTTCCATATTATCGCTTGCTTTTCAGAGTCCTCAAGTCGTTGCCTTTTGTCTGTTGCCCAGAATTTTAGTTGTGATCAGTAAAGAGATAGGCCATAGTCTACAGACTTCACCTTGGCCAGGAATTTCAGTAATAACCACTTTTTTATCCAATCAATGAGGAGCAATTTAGTTGTTCTGCTAAGATTAGATAGATAGATATAGATATGGACAGATATATAACAACATTCAAATTTTAGTTCCAAGTTCTTAGTCAGCATTCAAATTAGCATATATATATGATCTCTCTCTCTCTCTCTCTATATATGAAGAAATTACTAATGACTTGATAAATGAATACTAATTTCCTAGAGTATTTGTCTGTAGGCCAAAAAGACAACAACAATTTAAGCTATACTACACTCATAAAGCCACAAAAGTGGATGTGGGCAAATATTAGAATAAGTAGGTAAGCAGCTTTTCCAAGTTCTTAGTCAACATCTCACTTTTCTTTTTTTGTGTGTTTTGCAACAATTCATATCCTCTACCTTTTTTTTTTAATGTATAAAAACACCGACACACTTCTGTTCAAATAAGTTAATTCTCCCGTATCTACAGACCTTTTGGCAGCAATACGAAGTTGTCTTGTCAGAGCAAATAAAGAAGGGTGAGGGTGCCCATAAAGAGGGGGATGGAGGTGGTATTTATTACATATCAGAATGAGTACTGGCACCTCTACATGAGTCTTTAACAAAAAGACGAGGCCCTGAATGTGCTGTTAGGGAAAAAAACTATTTAAAGATCATCCAATCCCATACTTCAGGACAATGAAACTGAAATCAAGAGAGGTGAAGTGTTTTATTCAAGGTCAACCATCTACCTCCTTGTTGCTCACATTTCAGAATTTAGCCTATCAGTTACAGATGGAGTGGTTCATTTTGAGAAACACTGCTTTGTGATTCGGAAGTTTGCAGATTGTGAATCTCTTGCAATGTTGAGCAGACAGGATGGGAAAATCAAAGATGTAAAATAGGGGTAGAAGAACAGGAGAAAGCATGAGGGGAAAGAGGAGAGAATATTACATGCTGAAAAAAGGAGGAGGAAGAGGAGATGCAGAAAAGCAGGAAAAAAATCTGCCCCCATGACATGATTGTTTTAAGTTCCATGGCCGAATCTATTGGGAACAGAATATTTTTTGCCATTTGGGAGTAAAATTCCATAAAAATAATGTCCATCAACAGTTGTACCCACTTAAAAGCCAGTTGCCAATTTAAAAGTACTTAAATTATTTTATTTCTCAAGCAGTAACATGAACTCTAGACTTTTTCATCTACAGCCTCATGAATTGTTAGCTAGACCTTGCTCCCAAAAGACCTCATTCTTTATTAGCTTTCACACTAAAATACGGTCTTGCTCATGTAGAGAATTCTGAATCTGTGCAAACCGGCACCTCCAGACTCAGCCCTACACGGAGGTAGCCAAATTCTCTACCTCAACTCAGGTTTCTTAAATTGAATAACACAATGCCAGTATTAACAACAGAATCTTCCTTTAATCCAGAACTGTGAAAATGGAGAATAAAAATAATTTTAAAAAGATTTTATTTATTTGAGAGAGAGAGAGAGAGAGAGAGAGAGTAAGGGGAGGGGCAGAGGGAGAGGGAGAAGCAGGCTCCCCACTGAGCAGGGAGCCCGACGCAGGCCAATCCCAGGACCCTGGGATCCTGACCTGAGCTGAAGGCAGATGCTTACCTGAGCCACCCAGGTGCCCCAAGAATAAAAATAATTTGATAAGCTAAATCATGTCAAGAAGTTTCTGACCAAAACACTTTACTATGTCTCCTCTCCCAGGGTAGTGGAGTTTTAAGAAGAAAATCTAGATGGTATTATGCTTTAGTCCCTAGGAATACATTGTGAGTGGTAGGAATTTATGCATACTGTGTATCTGCTAGGATAAAGGCTTAGGTACAACTGTAGAAAAGGCCAAAGAAACAGCAGCTTAAACAAGATAGCAATTTTTTTCTCTGTCACATAACTGACTGAGGTAGGCAACCTAGGCTCACGGAACTGCCCCATGATGCTGGAGACCCCATGTGAGAATGACTCAACCATTCTCAGCACTTGGTTCAATCTCAGGACCTAATGTGGCTGCTGCAGCTCTGGCCATCACAACTAAATTCTACCTTGTGGGTAGGGGAGAGGGCACACACCTTTCCTTTTAAAGGAATAACCAAAAGTGCATTTCGTTTCATCAGCTGTAACAAATGAACCACTCTGGTGGGGAATGTCAATAATGGGGGGAGGCTATACATTTGTGGGGTAGGCAGTATATGGGAAACCTCTGTATCTTCCCCCTCAATTTTGGTGTGAACGTAAAACTGATCTAAAAGATAAGGCCTATGAAAGGAAGGAAGGAAGAAGGAAAGATTACAAAAAGATTAAAAAAAAAAGCTGGAGGGTCTTAGGGAAGTGATAATGCAAACATAAAATTACATTTTAAAAAATACTCTTGGGATGCCTGGGTGGCTCAGACAGTTAACGGTCCTGGGATGGAGGCCTGAATCGGGCTCCTTGCTCAGCAAAGAGCCTGCTTCTCCCTCTGCCTGCTGCTCTCCCTGCTTGTGCACTCACTCTCTCTCTGTTAAATAAATTTTAAAAAATCTTCTTAAAAAATATTCTTGTGACCTAAGGGCTATCCACTCACTTACAAAGTAACAAAAGATCAAGACTCTCTTGGAATGTAAATCCAGTCAGTCATTAAACCTTCCAATCTTGGGCACCTGGGTGGCTCAGATGGTTGAGCGTCTGCCTTCGGCTCGGGTCGTGATCCCGGGGTCCTGGGATCGAGTCCCGCATCGGGCTCCCTGCTTGGTGGGGAGCCTGCTTCTCCATCTGCTTCTCTCTCTCTCTCTGTCTCTCATGAATAAATAAATAAAATCTTTAAAAAAGATCATCATAAGGTTTCACCATCTCTTTAAAAAAAAAAAAACCTTCCAATCTTGTTTTCTCATCATGAAATAGTGCTGTAACTACTATAAGGATTATTTGCCCTTTCCTCTAACTCTCTTGTATTGATTTGGTACAAGGCAAGTCTAGTAAACAGAAGGGCAGTCACACTTTAAAGGAAGAAACACACCCATTAAGAAGTAAGTCAACTGTGACAGAGACTCCCGCTGTCTATGAGATAGTTCTTGCAAATTGTGCTTGGCCTGCAAATTTTGTTGGGAACCAAAAGGATCATTAACTGGTAGGAAATAATTTGAGTCCCATTAAAGCAAAGGTATCAGATATTAAGAAAAACAAAACCTGAAGGCACAAGTGAATGAAAGCACGAAATACCACTTTAATTGTGTTTGTTAAATAAACACATATGGAATGCCTCTTATGTGCTAAGCATAGTGCTGGTACTAGGGATCACATTGACGAAAAAGCAAAGTTTCTCTCAGAAATATTTCACAACATCGAAAGCACAAAGGATACAATGTTGGGAGCCAATGCAAATCTAGAAAGGAGTACGACAATCACCAAGGCCTAGAAAAGATGCTCGCTCCATATCAAATGTATTATAAGAAGGCAATTATTCTTCAAATTGCATTTGATAACTTTTTTACAAAGAAAGCACTTTAATTCTTTATGTATCTAATGTTATAAATCATAGTGCACTGATTATATATTTGTTTTACTATCTTTTTTCATCTCCCTATACAAATGTGACAGGAAGAGAGTTTTTAATTTTTTTTTAAAGATTTTATTTATTTGAGAGAGAGACAGAGAGTGTGCACGCAAGAGAACACAAGTGGTGGAGAGGGAGAAGCAGGCTGCCCATCAAGCAGGAAGCCCGACGTGGGGATTGATCCCAGGACCCTGGGATCATGAGCTGAGCCGAAGGCAGCTGCTTAACCGATGAGGCCATCCAGGTGCCCCAAGAGTTTGGGGGTTTTTTATCAAAAAACTTTTGATAGAAGTTTTAGAAGATCACAGAACTATCATAATTTTTGCATTGACTATTAAAATCGTTCTGCCTGGTAATTTTTAGATTCCCAACTACTGTGGGAAGTGAGGACTGCCTATGTTGAGGAGAGTAATTGCTCCGTTCAGCTAACAAGCATGTGACACACTGCCCAACTGTCAATCAATTCCTATCCTAAATCTCTGTCCTAATGGGCTAGCTTTACAGGCTACGTTCCAATGAGGACCAATAGGAGTGTAAGTCGTCAACTTCCCTTCTTGTAAACTAGTAAAGGTAAAGCAGAATGAAGAGTAAATAATCATTGGACACTAGTTCAGACTGTGTCAGTAGCAGTAAGCCCTTCTCTCTGCTCATAACATGTTTGCCTTTAGCCACACGAAGATACAAAATAACACATTTTCTGGCTTGCCTGGCCCCACCCCGTATGTCACTGCCCACAAACTTCTGACTAAATAGGCCTTTTTCTATAAATCTTGGCTGCACTTTAGTAGCAGGACTTGAACCAAAAACAGTGACTATACATGTTTGAACTTTTAAATAATATTAATAGTTGGAAATTCATTTCAAAATTTAAAAATAAAATATCAGATGGAATAAACTGGTAGAATTAAAGTCATTATTCAAAGTACATATCTCCCAGGATTTCCTCAGCCCAAAATGGTGGGGGGCCTATAAAATGAGAGAGCCAAGGATGATTAAAAACAAACGAACAAACAACAGAGACAGGCAGTTTGCAGAGGAGAACTGTGCACATGTGCAAAGAGAAACAGATGTGAGAGACCTTGGAGCTCTGGAGACAGAAATGGAGAGAAGTTTCTGAACTTCCCTGTTCCCTTGAGGCTGGATTGTACAAGTTCCTTAATATCCTCCTACATTTTTTCAATAAACCCCCTTAATTCTACATATGCTTTTTTTTTTAAGATTATTTATTTATTTGACACAGAGAGAGACAGCTAGAGAGGGAACACAAGCAGGGGGAGCGGGAGAGGGAGAAGCAGGCTCCTGGCCGAGCAGGGGGCCCGATGCGGGGCTTGATCCCAGGACCCTGGGATCATGACCTGAGCCGAAGGCAGACGCTTAACGACTGAGCCACCAAGGTGCCCCTCTACATATGCTTTTTAAATGGATTTCTGTTCCTTGTAACAAAATCTACCCTAAGGTCCCATCACAATAATATTCCAATAATGTAGCATAATTCAAATGCCACATGCACCGCATACAGAGCTTGTAATTTTAATCTAAACACAAATTTAGAGATTCGCAGTAAGAATGTTTCATTTATGTTATAAAGGTAGAAAGGTAATTCATGTATGGATAGTCAGTGGACAAAAACCTAAAGAGAAATGTATAGAAACACGGTGAATGTGACAATTCCTCTACTTCCTCACCAGACTGGCCAATCCCATTCCTTCCCTAGAGGTAAACATTAATAACAAAGTTTCTGCTCTTTCATATGTCTCTACACATAAATGTGATATATTTCTTAACCGAAGCAAGATAATACTATATTTGCTCTTTTGTTACTTGTTTTCACAATCATTAAAATAAGTCTTAAATATGTCAGTCCATTTAGATCTTCAACAGCTCTATGGTATCTGTAATACTGATAATTATTATACTCTTAATTACACTCATAATTATTACCCTTTCCTTACTGATGGTTGATCTTAGTTTTACACTACTTAAAATTATGGTGCAATGATTTATACATCAATTCCTACGCACTTGACTGAGTATTTCTGGAGGGTATATTCCAAGAAATGGAATGGCTGAGACAGAGATATTTCCCTCTTACCCCAGTAGGTAAGAGAACAAACATATTTCCCCTAAATTCATACCAATTCCAGACATTAAGCATTATCTATCTTTTGATTAAAAAATTGGTAAAATTTGAAAAAGAATTTGGTAAAAATTTTTGACCAATCTGGTGGGTGAAAAAGTTCACTTTCTGTTGTTTTAATTCTTATAATTCAAGGAGCAAATACATAATGAATTTTTAAATTTTTATTTAATTTACTTTTGAGTATCTAAGTTAAAATGCATGGCTTCATATTGGGAAATCAAACATGAAATTTCAACCGTGTGTGAGAAAAATCATTATGTAAACTCTTTCATTATAGACAGTATATTTAAAAAATAACAAATCTATGGACACTTCTTTTTTTTAAGACTTTATTTATTTATTTATTTACTGGGGGGGAGGGGCAGAGGGAGAGAGAGAATCTCAAGTAGACTTCACACTGAGCACGGAGCCCAACACGGGACTCAATCTCATGACCCTGAGATCATGGCCTGAGCTGAAATCAAAAGTCAGACACTCAACTGATTGAGCCACCCAGGCATCCCCTATGGACATTTCTTTTTTTTTTTTTTTTAAAGATTTTATTTATTTATTTGAGAGAGAGAGAGAGCATGAGACGGGGGAGGGTCAGAGGGAGAAGCAGACCCCCTGCCGAACAGGGAGCCCGATGCGGGACTCGATCCCGGGACTCCAGGATCATGACCTGAGCCGAAGGCAGTGGCTTAACCAACTGAGCCACCCCCAGGCGCCCCTATGGACATTTCTTATAAGCAAACCCATGGTGTAGTTAAATACATTGGTAACATTTCTACATATCAATATTATATAAGTGTCTACTGTTTATCCATAATGTAACAAAAGTTACTTCGCAAGAGAAAGAACACAGGATAATTTAAAATGAAAAAAAAGAAAGTTGTCTTGGCTCACTCTGCTCCTGTCCACTGTAACAGCACCACAGTGTGCTCACTGTCTCTTCCCTGACCTTTTCCACCCTTGTGGAGCAGAGGATATAAGTGCAAATGGCCCCACAATGACCATGGACCCTCCTCCCCACCCTAGAATAGGACTCAAAAGCAAAATGAGTAAGACACTAACACAGTGAGACTGATTTTTCTAAGGTAGATCATTAGAATTTCCTTTTTTAAAATTTCTCTGTTTTAAAACAAAGAAAGAAAGAAACCAAAGCATAATTTAAAAGAAACTCTGTTTACTAGAAAATAAAGCAATGCCCTTTGGACTCAGTGGAGTCACTTACACAATTACAGTCTCATGCAGTGGAGGATTAAGAGCATGGGTTGGCCCTACAATCAAACCACTTGGGTTTGAATCCCAATGTCACCTCTTACCTTGGGCGAATCACTTTCATCAATCTAGTCCATTTTCAAATAGAGATAATAATAGTAGTTACTCCATAGAACAGTTGGGATTGAATGGGAATTGAATGAGACCATCCTTTTAAAATTTTTAGCCTCTGTCTCGTACCGCCTCAATGTTAAGTAACAGTATCTGAATTGCAGTGGAGGTGAGTAGTGATCCTGGGTTTCATGGGCAGGCTGTATGTGCGCTCAGATGAGAGGGTCTCTCCAAAGGGCTATGAAGTACACAGGAATGAGGTGCTTTTACTGGGGCTGGGTACAGTGGTATGAGTCAAGGCGGGACAGGCAAGATGAGAATATAAAGCAGAAGGGGTAGCGCCTGGGTGGCTCAGATAGTTAAGCGTCTGCCTTCGGCCCATGATCCTGGGGTCCTGGGATCGAGCCCTGCATCGGGCTCCCTGCTCAGTGGGAAGCCTGCTTCTCCCTCTCCCTCTCCCTGCTGCTCTGCCTGCTTGTACTCTCTCTCTCTAATAAAAAATAAAAAATCTTAAAAAAAAATAAAGCATAAAGGGATCATCGAAAACTGGAGCAAACTGCTCTAGAAGAAAGGAGGTTATAGAGATAGGACCTTTTTTTTTTTTTTTTTTTGATGTAGTGGAGATAGGACTTTAAGAGGAGACAAGTGTGGCAGCAGCTGGCCAGGAGCCCAGATGGCTCTCCACTAGATGCAGAAGCTACTTACCCGTGTCAAAACATTCAGCTAGGCAGTTGGCTATGATGGTGTTGGTCCTACCCTGGGGCAGCCCTACCTAGTCTTTAAGGGAGTCTAGCTCTCTGAATAGTGATCCTGAGAAGTGGCCACAGGGCTAGAGATATTCAGGCTTTCCCTTAAGCATCCTCCAGTTGATTCATTCATTCAGTTATTATGGAACACCTACTAGGGGCTCAGCATTAAGTTAAGTGCTGAGGATACAGTGGGTATAAACTGATAAACAGACAAGTGAATATATAACCACAAATTGTAAATAATTCTACAGACAAAGATAAAAGAATACTCTAAGAGAGAATAGGGGAAATAATCCAATTTATACTGTTAGGTTAGTGACAATGGTGGGGGCAGGGCTAGGGAAGGCTTCTCTATGGGGTTGACAATCAGGTTGAGGATAGATAAGCAAGAATGAGACACAGTTGGAAGAAGAGCTCCCTTGAAGAGAAAACCTCAGGTACAAAGACCCTGAGTAGGAATGAACAATCCAAGAACTGAAAGTAGACTGGAGAGTAATGTACCAGGGTACCAGTGGCACAAGATAAAGTTGGAGAAGTAGGCAAGGACCAGATAATACAGGCATTATAGGCCTTTCCTGCAGTTTGGGTTCAGATGTGGAGTTTAGCTTGCAGGATATTTATTAAAGAGTTTCCTTTGGATCAACACCTGCAGGAAAGGGGAAGAAAGTAAGCAAGATGGAGCAGAGCAAGAAGGGAACTGAGATTAAGGCCCAAATGACAGTTGCAGTTAATCCCATGTGGAGTCAGAATGGTTCCTCAGGGGAGTCCAGAGCTGAGCCAAGACAGCCAAGCCTTTATGCCCCTGCATGGACCTGTCACCAGCTAGGGACCACCCTGGGAAGGGCAGGACCTTAGGCAATGCAGCTTCAGGAAGCTGAAGCCATTCCTGAAGTTCTGACAGTTGAAGGCACCTACCAACAGCACTGCCAGTAACCCAGGGCAACAAATCCTTCCCTGAAGGGGAATCTGGTCAGGATACTGCAGTGTTTACTACAGACGTAGTCTTGGAAGTTGAAATTTTATTTGTATGCAAAAGGAAGCCTCCAAAGGATGGGAGTGAGGTTAGCGGCATGACTCAACATGCATGGCCAATATGGCTGCCATGTGGCGAATGGACCAGAGGGCATAACCTTGGAAGCAGAGAGACAAGTCAGGAGGCTGTTGTCCAGGGGAGAGTTGATGAAGGCTGGGACAAGGGTAGAAGGAGTGTAGATGAAGAGAAGTGTATGGGCCATTTGAGATCTACGAAAGAAGAAAGAAAGGAATTGGTGAGGGCTTAGATGAGTGAGAAGGGGGCATATCAAGTATGCCCAGATGGAGCCTGATTACCCAGAGGTCCGGGAGGTATCATTACAGTCCTGGAGCTAGCAATCATTTCAAGAAATCATCTGGTAAGAGATCAATTCTAGAACTGCCCTGGGAAAAGAAGTGTTAAGTAGAGATGATGTGTTAACTGAAAAAGGAAAGTTAGCACTCAAAGATTTATTTCAATTTACCCTGAAAAAAATAAAGAAATCTGGAAAGCCACATTCAGTTCAAACCTGGAAAAAAATGATAGAATTAAATTCTTCGGTCAATACAAAGTCCACTGACACACTGTGGAAGAAAATGTACAAAATCAAAGGTTATGCAAAAGAATCCAATATTCTTCAAAACGTAAATTTCATTTAGTAGCTTTTGCAAGATATCACAAAGAGAATCTGACTATTTGGGGACATAGCTTTGAACTTGCCTTCTTTTAACAACAAATTTGACTTAAAGCAGCCTCAGCTTTCCATTTGACATCAACGTAATGGGTCAGCAATGGATTGGTTCTCAAACAAGTGATAAAAACCACATCTTTGAAAAAGCCAGCATCTCCTTTCAACAAAACTCTGTCAGCTAAGTCCATGAATCACAGCTTACAGAAGTGAGAACAAAGTTACATGTGGTTATAAGGGCACTTTGCACCACAACATTTTGGAGTTAGAAGCAACCTTTTGAGTATATATGATCCAACTATTCCATCTTATAGATAGAAAGACTGAGACTAAGGGCAGTTGAATGACTTAAGACCACAAAGGAGATTTGTGACAGAGTGTAAACTAGAATCCAACTCTCTTACCCTTTCCACTATGCCCAATGCCCTTCAAATGATTAGAGATGCAAGGAAAGTTGCAGAGTGGAGCTCTTAGCCAATTATTCCTAAAATTCGATTCTAGCTCTTAGAACATGATAAAGAGGATTTGCTTATTATGACTCTTCAACAAAAGAAACTGACATCAAAGTAATATAGATGGCCCATAAAATATTTAACATTTTATTCTCAAATGTGTTTTTCTCTTGAATGTAAACTCTGTTTACATTTTTACATTTTCTTGAAAGCTCCGTCAAGCTTTAAATGTGCCATTAGGACAGTGCTCATGCCCATGAATTTTCCAACTTTCATACCATCAACTTGTAGCATCTTTCTTTTTCATAAAGTTCAGTGAACAAAAATTGCCCTCTGAAACGCAATCCCCTGGATCACAAACCATCCACAGAATTCTGTCTGATGTTCGAGTCATCACTTAAACTGTGGAACCAACTCCTGACCCATGAAGAAAACAGCATGTCACACAGACCTTTTGTATGATTCCTTTTGTTAACAGAACCAGTGAGCTAGATTCAATCTTAAATTTCTAGTGCACCACGGCTGAATGTCTACAGAGGAGCATGGGCCCTTCTAGAGTATCGTAAAACTTAAAATTGGTAACTTTTGTCTTTTCTCAGAATAATGTGAGGAAGCAAAACACCTTTTTGCTTGTGTTTGTAGATGGCCTCCTTCCCCAATGTCCCCACACTACACCTGCCACTATTTTAATGGCCATTGCCAGACTTAGTAGGGAGAGAGGAGACAGAGAGGAGGGGAGCAGAGGAGAGGGGAAGGATTGGGGTGGGGGAGGGGAGAAGAGGAAATGCTTCTGAATGAGCTCTCATTTAATTTCTTCTTTCATTGTTTCCTCCTAGAGGCTAAGAAGAACTTGGAGAAATTCCTACAAAAAAATAAAAGTTATTTTTGTTGATGTGACCAATATAAATTTGACAGCAAATTTCTGATAAATGACAATTACAAATACAATTAGTCAGAACCTCCAGGGCTTTAGGATCCAGGCATTATTTTACAAAATATAGTTTGTTTCTCTTAAAGTTAAAAAAAAATAGTGACCATATTCAATGAGTAACTGAAGACTAAAAACACAGAGTATAAGACTAAAATAAAATAATTTATATAATGGTACTTGGTGCTTAGAAGGAGCTCAGCAAATAACTTATTATTACCATTACTATTTGTGTAATGGTGCCTATGCCAATAAAACAACAAAATTAACTGGACAAAAATTACCCATAAATGTTAGTACATGTGGTAATTAGCCATAAATAGTAAATTCTCACAAATTCTTGTGATTAATATTACCTTTACAGAACAAGACTCAGTTCTTCTATTTTCTGTTTTAGAGCTCTGCATCTTTATAATGTATCATTGTTTATGTATTCCTTAGGTGCAGTTTAATCCCCTTTCCACATTCATGATAATGCTATTCCTGAAAAACCATAAAGGCCACATAGGATTTCCCCAAGTACGTGCCCCTGCTTCTCCACCTAGCCTTAGGTGATCATTCCTGGGCCTCCTCTGGAGGAGGCCTGGCCTGGGTACCAGAGGAAAAAGGTCCCCAGACTGCTGACTCTGGAGTGTGGACAGTACAGAGCAAGCCAGCAGCACCCCCTCAGAGAAAGAGCAGGTGCAGGTAGGGGACAGGGAGATTCCGAGCCATGGGGTTGAAGTGCTCTGGGAAGAGACCAGGGTGATATTCAACCCTGGCCCTGATCGATTCTGAGCAGAGTCAACTGGCAGGGTGGGCGGATGGGATCCAGCTGGGTCAGGACCGGGCCAGGGATGCCGGTAAACCATTTACTTCCTCAAGAGAAATTCTGCAGGCAAGGAGAGAGTGACATGGTATATTCAAAGTGCTAAAAGAAAAAAACTCCAACCAAGAATACTTTTACTAGCAAAACTGTCCTTCAGAAATGAAAGGGACATAAAGACTTTTCCAGACAAACAAAAGCTGAGAGTTCACCACCACTAGCCGTGCCTTATGAGAAATGCTGAACGCAGTTCTTCAAGCTAAAATGAGAAGATACTAATTAGTAATATAAAAACATGAAAACATAAATCACACTGGTAAGGCAATTATATAGTCAAATTCAGAATACTCGAATACTGTAATATGGTGGTATGTTAACCACTGAACTCTGGTATAAAGGTTAAAGGACAAAAATATTTTTAAAAATATAGCTACAATAATTTGTTAATAGATACACAGTATAAAAAGATGTAAATTATGACTCAACAACAAAATAGAGGGGAGTAAAAGGGTAGAGTTTTTGTATGAGATTAAAAAGTTAAGTTGTTATCAGATTAAAATAGACTGTTATAACTATGAGATGTATCACGTAAGCCTCATGGTCACCATACAGCAAGTACACAAAAGAGAAAGAGAAGGAAGTCAAAGCATAGCATTACAGGAAATTGTCAATTCACAAGGGAAGAACACAAGAAAAGAACTATGAACTAGCCAGAAAACAATTAATAAGATACCATTTTTCCTACTAATATTTTCTTTCCTTTCAGTATTTACTTTAAATGTAGACAGGTTAAATTATCCAATCAAAAGATACAGAGTGGCAGAATAGATTAAAAAAAAAAAAAACAAGACCCAACTATAAGTCTCACTTCAGTGTTAAGGAAATAAGCAGGTTGAAAGTGAAGGGATGGACAAAGCTATTCCATGCAAATGGAAACCAAATAAAAATGGGGGGTAGCTATATTTATATTAGACATAACAGACTTTATGTCAAAAACTGTAACAAGAGACAAAGAAGGTCATTTTATAATGATAAAGGGATCAGTTCATCAAGAGGATATAACAGTTGTAAATATTTATACACCCAACAACTGAGTACCTAAACATATTAGATCTGAAGAGAGAGAAACAGCAACAGAATAAAAGTTGGGGACTTCAATACTGCACTTTCTACAATGAACAAATTGTTCAGACAGAAAATCAATAACAAAGTATTGGATTTGAAATACACATTAAAACAGATGGACCTTACATATATATACAGAACAGTCCATCTAAAAGCAGCAGAATATGCATTCTTCTCAAGCATTCATAGAACATTCCAGGATAAATCATGTTAGGTCACAAAACAAATCTTAACAAATTTAAGAGTACTGAAATTATATCAAGCACCTTTTTCAACGACAAAGGCATAAAAACATAAATCAACAGATGGAAAGCTGGAAGATTCAAAATATGTAGAGATTAAATAACATACTCCTGAACAACCAATGGGTCAAAGAAGAAATCAAAATAAAAAGATACCCGAAGACAAAGGAAAATGGAAACACAGCATAACAAATATGTGATGCAGCAAAATCAGGTCTAAAAGGGATGTTTATAGCAACAAAAACCTACATTAAGAAAAAAGAAAGACCTCAAATAAACACTCTAACTGTACACCACAAGGAACTAGAAGAAGAACAAACTAAGCCCAAAGTTAGAAGGAAGGAAATAACAAAAATCAAAGTGGAAATTAATAAAATAGAGACAGGAAAGGCAATAAAAAAGATCAGTCAAACCAAGAGCTTTTTTTTTTAAAAAAAGAAAAACAAACCTGACACACCTTTAGCTAGACTAAATAAAAAATAGAGAAGATTTAAATAAATAAAATCAGAATAGGGGAAACAATAACTGATATCACAGAAGTACAAATGATCATAAAAGACTACTATGAACAACTATACACCAACAAATTGGATAACCTAGAAGAAATGGATAAATTCCTAGAAACATAAAGCCTACCAAGACTGAATCAGGAAGAAAAAAAAAAAAAATCTGAACAGACCGATAATGAGTAAAGACTTTGAATCAATAATCAAAAACCTCCCAACAACAACAACAAAAAAAGCCAAGGATACATAGGCTTCACAGTGAATTCTACCATTTAAAGAATTAATACCAATCCTTCTAGAACAATTTCAAGAAACTAAAGAGGAAGGAACACTTCCAAACCCATTTTATGAGGCCAGCATTACTCTGATACGAAAGTCAGACAAGGATACTACAGGAAAAGAAAATTACAGGCCAACATCCTTGATGAACATAGATGCAAAAATCCTCAACAAAATATAGCAAACCAAACTCAAAGGACATTAAAAGGATCATATATCATGTGGAAAACAACATGGAAGTTCCTCAAAAAATTGAAAATAGAACCACCATATGATCAATTATCACACTACTGGGTATTTGCCCAAAGAATATGAAAACATTAATTCAAAAGAATATAAGCACCCCTATGTTTATGTCAGCATTATTTACAATAGCCAAATTAAGCAAGTAGCCCAAGTGTCCATTGATACTTTGTCCATTGTCCATTGATAGATGAATGGATAAAGAAGAAGTGACATATATATATAATGGAATATTATTTAGCCATAAAAAATAATGAAATCTCACCATTTGCAACAACATGCATGGATCTAGACAGTATAATGCTAAGTAAAATAAGCCAGTCATAGGAAGACAAATACTATATGATTTCACTCATATGTGGAATTTAAGGAAAAAACAAATGAAAGAAGGGGGGAAAAAAGAGACTCTTAACTCTAGAGAATAAATGGATAGTTATTAGAGGTGAGGTAGAAGGGGAGATGTGTGAAATAGGTGAAGAGGATTTAGAGTACATTTATCTTGATGAGCACTGAGTAAAACATAGAACTGTTGAATCGCTATATTGTACACCTGAAACTAATATAATGCTATATGTTAACTATACAGGAATTAAAATAAAATAAAATAAGGATCATATATCATGATCAAATGGGATTTATTTCTAGGATGCATGGATGGTTCAATATACACAAATTTATCAATACGATACACCATATCAGCAGAATGAAGGATAAAAATTATATGATCAGCTCAATAGATGCAATAAAAGCATTTGACAATATTCAATATCCTTTTATGATAAAAACCCTCAACAAATTGGGTATAGATGGGATGCACTTCAACAGCAAAGGAAATCATCAACAAAATGAAAAGGCAATGAGAGTCACTAGAGTAGGCATCCTTCATAGAGGATGCCCAATATTCAACACAATATTGTCCTAGCCAGAGCAATTAAGGGAAAAAAAGAAATAAAAGGCATCCAAATCAGAAAGGAAGAAGCAAAATCATCTGTTTGCAGATGACTTGATCTTATATATAGAAAACCCTAAAGACGCCACCAAAAAACTTTTAGAACTAATAAATGAATTCAATAAAGTTGCAGGATGCAAAATCTGTATGCAAAAACCAGTTGTGTTTCTACACACTAACAATAAGCTACTGGAAAGAGAAATTAAGAAAGGAATCCCATTCACAAATGCATTAAAAGAATAAAATACTTAGAAATAAATTTAACCAAGGAAGTGAAAGATCTTTATACTGAAAACTATAAGACATTGATGCAAGAAATTGAGGAAGATGCAAAAAAATGGCAAAATATCTCATGTTCATGGATTGGATTAATAATATTGTTAAAATTGTTAACAATAACAATATTGTTGATACTGTTATTAATACTGTTAAAATTCTATTGTTAAAATCAATATTGTTAAAATGACCTAAAGTGGTCGCAGATTCAATGCAATCCCTATCAAAATTCCAATGACAATTTTCCACAGAAAAAGAAAAAACAATTCTAAAATTCATATGGAACCACAAAAGACCTAGAATAGCCAAAGCAATCCTGAGAAAGAAGAGCAAAGCGGGAGGCATCACACTTCCTAATTTCAAACTATATTACCAAGCTCTAGTAATCAAGACAATATTGTACTGGCATATAAACAGACACAAACCAACAGAACAGAATCAGAAGCCTAGAAGTAAGCCTACCCATCAATGAATCTTTGATAAGAGCACCAAAAACACACAATGGGGAAAGGATAATTTCTTCAGTAAATGGTGTTGGGAAAACTAGATATCCACCTGCAAAACAATGAAACGGCCTCTATCATACACCATAGAAAAAATTAACTCAAACAGATTAAAGACTTAAATGTAAGACCTGAAACCATAAAACTCCTAGAAGAAAATACAGGGAAAAATGCTTCCTGACACTGGTCTCGGCAACAATTTTTTGGATGTAACACCAAAAGCATAGGCGACAAAAAGCAAAAACAAATGAGTGTGCACTAAAGTATGGGTTAGCCTGGTGATGGGTGTTAAAGAGGGCACGTACTGCGTGGAGCACTGGGTGTTATGCACAAACAATGAATCACGGAACACTACATCAAAAACTAATGATGTAATGTATGGTGATTAATATAACATAATAATAATAAAAAAATAAATAAAGTAAAAGGCTTTTTCCGAGCCTAGATAGATTTCATATATATAGATATATGAAACACATATATAAAATGAAGGGGTGCCTGGGTGGCTCAGTTGGTTAAGAGTCTGCCTTCAGTTCAGCTCGTGATTCCATGGTCCTGGGACTGAGGCCAAAGTCAGGCTCTCTGCTTAGCGGGGAGTCTGTTTCTCCCTCTCCTTCTGCCACCACCTCCTCCCCCTCCCCCAGCTTGTGCATTTAAAAAAATGAAAAGGCAACATACAGAATGGGAGAAAATATTCTTAAACCACCCATCCAATAAGAGGTTAATATCCAAAGTACATAAATATTTATACAACAGAATAGCAAAAGAACAAATAATCCAATTGAAAAATGGGCAAAGGACCTGAACAAACATTTTTCAAAGACAAGGTACAAATTGCCAACAGGTACATGAAAAGGTGCTCAACATCACTAATCATCAAAGAAATGCAAATCAAGACCACAATAAGATACCACCTCACACCCATTGGGATGGTTTTCATCCAAAAGACAAGAGATAACAAGTGTTGGTGAGGATGTGGGAAAAAAGGACCGCTTGAACACTGCTGATGGAAATGTAAACTGGCTAGCCATTATGGGAGACAGTATGGAGATTCCTCAAAAACTTAAAAATAGAACTACCATATGATCCATGTTAACAAAATGAAATCACTATCTGGAAGAAACACCCGCACTCCCATGTTCATTGCAGCATTATTCACAATAGCCCAAAGGGACTCTGTGGGCTCCCTCAGACCATCTGCCTAGAGGCTTCATCTACCCATCGCTACGCTATTGCTCCCATGCCATTTTGAACACTGGCATTTTTAGATGCTTGACACCTGGCCTGGCTTTAATCACAAAACAAAAGCAAAGCACACATCCTGCCTGTTGTCAGAAACCCAAATCTGTATATGGTTTGGAACACACATACACCTCTGATCTTCAACCCTGGCTTCTGCTCCACTCAGGAGTCAGAGCACAGGACCCTCTCTCAAAGAAACTCCATTGGCATTGAACTGTCTTGCCTTCCAGTTCTCTTTTCTTCTCCCCAAAACTGTAGGATCCTGAGTTCCTCTTCAACAGGAAAAATGCTCTGACATCCACGTGCTTTTCTTCCAACTAATGTGTTAATGGCAAACTTTCAGGCACTGAGTCCTTCAGGATCTTAGCTTTTGATATTCAAAACTCAGGCTTTTGAAATCAAAACTTTTTCTTTCAAACTACAAAGAGGCCCAGAAGTCCATTTTGAAACTCAAACCTGAGAATTGCTTCCTCATTTTTTCCCTGGATAATACTCCTTTCCAGAGGAAATTGATGTCTCTGGTTTGGTATAAAGGGGAGAAGAGCCACAGGGATGAAAAGAAATTACTAACAGGATTTTTTAAAATGGTTAATATATTAAAATGTTATGACCTATTCCTCATCTGTGAGTATTGCTCACCAAAGGATTTTGGCCCTTTCTGGCTGTGCACACATTCAACTTGGCAGGAATACAGCCTATATGGATTGCTCTGGCCCACATCAGCCTTTCTTTTTTCTATTCATTGGCAATATCTGGTTATATACAATATTTATATTTTCTGGAACATTTGGTCCCCATCATTATTCAAGTGCCTTGGATTCAGAACCCACAAGATCCATAGAATATATGGATAAAAAGTAGAGCCAGCCTATTCAGTAGATTCCACTACTAGCCAAGAAAACTCTGGCACCAAGCAGGAAAAACAAAAATGGAAAAGATGTATGTGTTTAAGAATTACTAAATGAGTATCATTCTTTGAAGCAAATAAGAAAGCAAAAATTCTCTATCAATAGCAAACTCATCAGTTCTTTTGATGTCAAGTGAAATGCCATGAATCCCTCCTGTCTTTGCAAGAATGTTTTGTTATACTTGATAATTTTTTATTGAAATTTACTAAAATAACCCTGAAAGAAACTTCTATTATACAGCTCCAAGCCTTGAAGCAAATGTGAGTTTGGCTAAGCTCAGTGATGAGAATTTACATCTGTGTCAAGCTACCCTGGCTTATAATTCTTTTCCTAAATTACAACCAAGTTTGATTAAAGTGAATACTGCTATTTTCTATCAACCACAGTTAAATGCGACTTACATGGAAACCATTATAATCTGAAGATCAAAGAAGCCCTGATGTCAGTGTTTCAACAACAATTCCAATGTTCAATAATTCATACAGAGTCCTACTGTCTCTGGCTTAGATATGAAGTCAAAGAAAGAAAAAACTCAATGAAACCCAAGAGTTTTGCAGAAGCCTAAGATGAAGAGGTCATCCAGTTCATTTGAAGGGTCATATTTCAAATCACCCCAGGGGGTGATTTGAAATCATCCCTATTTCAAAAATCCATAACCTTCTCAAATTGCTTACTCTATGTTCTTTGTGTTTTTTTCTTTAAATCTTTCCTGCTTATAAAATTAATACTTTAAATATACATAATATAGAAAATAATAAAGAGGAACTCTCCCTTTCCACCCCCATGATACCTGCATCCAATGCTAATCAAAGAAATACAAGCTGAGTTTGAGCACTGCATCCATGGTGACTCAGATGTATCTAAGGTTTATCTCTGTCACTTCAGCGCTGTCCTCCAGAACCTTATTTGTATGAATATTGGGAAGTCTTCAGGAGGGAGCTCTCTTGAGGAGTGCTCATGATGAGCCCGATCTGGTGAGAAAGCCCTTAGTTGTTGGACGAAGGGATGGTTCTACACACAACATACATGGGTATTGGACTTTCTCATTCAATTACTTTCTGAGCCCTATAAGGGTATGGGGGGATGCTGTGAATAAAAACTGTAAAAGCAATTTCATTATATTCTGGACACACTGGGGCCCAGACACCTCTTCCTTGAGACCCCTTTACAGATTATGACAGAGAGCCTTCCTGGGGCCCGGAGATGGCTCAAGTGCATCTGTGATGGGCCTGGCATAGAGGTCTAGCCCCAGTGCCCACTGGGATCATCCTTGTTGGTAAGTATATATAAGAACCTGCACTTCCAGAACTCCAAGATATAATCCAGAACATGTTTTATAAAGAGCAGAAGTTCTTTATAATACAGGAAAGAAGCAAGGCCCGGGAAATAGGGTTTTTACTATTGTTGTAAGCTCATTAGTATCTATGGGCAGGTGAGGGCTATGAAAACATATTAAATAGTCATAATTTTTCATGATACTGGAGTTTCATTTTCTTAGGTGCTTTGTATCCTATTCTTCCTATTTTTTTTCATTTACTGCATCATGAACAGTTCCTTATTTCATTAAATATTCTTCAAAACGTGCTTTTTTTTTTTTTAATTAGCTCCTGGATTTCCAGTCTTGACTCAAGTCTCTCCCAATCCTGAGTGAAGCAGCTTGACATGGGGGGAGGGGGCGCACAACTAGACTTTGAGTTAGAATATTTAGCTTTGAGTGCCAGATCTAACATTTACTGCCCACATTATCTAGCCCTTTAGTAATTTAATCTATAAGATTAGGGGAAATAATACATATTTCACGGGACAAAATAGGGCTTAGTAAAAATATATGAAGAGTACAGATATTTTAAGCATCTATTATTTATCTATATTTTTATAAAACTTTATATGTTCCTTTATCAAGACATACACTCTATTTTTCAATGATTTGTCTTTATATCTGTATCTTCCACTAGACTGTGAGCTTTCTGAAGGGATAGAAGACTCATTTGTGTTTGTGTGCCTAGAGCCGACCACAATTTCTGACATAGAGTAAATACTAGGTGATTATTCCATAAATGAATGGATAAGTAAATGAATGGTACCTGACACTATTTTACTTACAGGTTTAAAAAAATAACCTCCTGCATACTACCTTATTGAATCCTCACAGCAATCCTTGGGACAAGCATGGTAGATACCATGAGTCGCTGAAATAAAATGCTGGAGGAACCTCAAATATTTGGCACCGTCTGGTCTTTGCCAGTTGGATCCATTGCTGTTAACAAATAAAGTGGGCCCAATCTTTAAACAATGATGTTAGTACCACATTTCCTTGTTCTCCGCTCCTAAATAATGCTCTCTTCTGTAGCTCTACCAGGGTCCACTATGAGAAGGCCTGCTATGTCCTCAGCCCCCTTCTAAAGAGTTCTTGTCCACAGACGTTTGCTTAAGTGCCTGAAGTCAATTCCTTAAACTTTGTGTGCCCATGCGTTGTACCACATATTTTACCATCTGACTATGTGTTTTGGACCAGGGGAGGGATTTGACCCAAAGGCAATAAATCCCTGAACTGACCATCAGTCCATAAAGATGCCTTATGCTTCAGCTTTGTCCAACAGGGATGACAGCAGTTAATCAAAACTTATCAAACTCTTACATTTCTGTAAATTGGGATTTAAAATATAGAATTTGGCAGGGAATAAAGTAGAAACTAAAGAGGTAGAGAATGCAGTACACAAATACCACTGTCAAATGGTGGCTCCTCAAAATATCACCAAACAACCTGTCCATAAGAGAAATTTGAGTTTCTTGTTTACCTACTTGGTTTACCTACTGAGTGAGAGAGAATACCACCTCAACAGAGTCTTAATAGCATCGTAAAAAGTAAACAGCAGAGTCAAGATGTTGATTGAAATTTTTAAGTCTGGTTTAAAGCGGGTCCTTTTGATGAGTGGGAGGGGCTTAATTCGGGTGGGGGCGGTCAGGACTATGATATAATAATTTAGAATTGGTGTGCATGGCTAGGTGAAAATTTTGAGGGGAAGGGTTCAAAGAGTCTTCACTGTAAACTGGTTTTTGATGCCTTCTATGGAAGAGTTGATGGATCTTTCAGGAAGTTACTGGAATGAACAATAAAGTTATTTACAACTTATATCTTCCTGAAGAGAATCTCCTGAAATAGTAAGTTATGGCGACAGTCAGCTCTGTGAGTGGTTTTGGTTCTTATCACAAAGCAGGAGAAGCAAACCGGTAAGTAGAAGCATAAGGTAGAGAAACGTTATACAGAGCAGAAACAGAAAGCTGGATCACACTGATGGCGGAGGGCCAGAACAACCAAAATATGTATTTTTTTCTCTCTGAGGTCAAGCCTGCTTTGCCCCCAGACAATTGGGGTCGTCATGCAGCCCAACCCTTGACTGATACTATTTTCTTATGTTGAGCAAAAAGAATGAACCAATCCAAAACAGAGTACTCCATGATAAGCCTTAGGCTCACAAGTTCACATTCTTACTCACAAAACCATTCACTGAAGTTTTGGAGTTGGTGAGATCCCAGCTGGATATGAGAGAAACAAATTACCAAATGAAGAAATCATGGATTCTGAGGGCATATTTGACACTTCCCTGGAATCAAGCAGGCAAAGTAAGCTCATTATGCAATGACTAGCGGATCTCACATTTGCTTCTAACACTCACTACCTTGTAAACTGTACATGTTCCCAGTAGAAGTGTATTTGCTTTGGATTTGGGAACTGTGTCTGGTCCTTTTCCTGCAGTATCCACTCTCTGGAGTAACCCATTTTCCCTCCTGTTTTCTGACCTTTGTTTCCCCTGGGAGCATCTGTAACCCCTCTCATCTAGCAAGAGCCCCCCAAATTCCATAACTGAAGAGCCAGTTCTTTTAATTTGGGTTAATTGCAACAGAATGAGTGGTAGGTTACAAGTGGAGAAGAGCCACTCAAAATGAGCAGCCTACCCCTTCTCATATACCAAATGGCATGAGGGGTGTCATATGCCAGAAATTCTTTGTGATGAGCAAGTTCCTCCTCTTATTTCTCCAACTCAGCTTTTTTCCCCATAGAGCCTACATCTTTCATCAAGATGTAACATTTGCTTAATTAAAAAGTCACAGCAAATTGTTTGTCACTGAAATGACAATAAATATGCCACTAACATTCTGTTCAATTGTCTATAAATTACATTAAACATAGGGAGAAGAGTGTACACCCCTTGCTTTTATTTCCTGAGACATCAAGAAGAAATCTGTTCAGGCTTACTGTATTTGTCTAAGTTTTATAGTGTTGTTTGGGGCAACCTATAGAAGGTTACTGTTCCTAGAGTAGCATGACATGGTGCAATCCCAGCTCTACGAACAACTATTACAAATAACACTCTCTACTAATAGCTCTCCTATCCAGATGGGATCTCACCAACTCCAAAGTTTTGTTGCATGGGAACTGTAAGTGAGAATGAAAACTTGTGACCTTACTCTGGGATCCTGAACAAGCTACTTTAAAAAATCACTTGTTCATTCACGAAACAAATATTTTTTAGGTTTTAATTATGTCTCACGCTCTGTGATAAGAACTAGACACAAGGGCAAGGAAGATACAATCACTACCTTCCTTGGCCTTATGGTATAGCAGTGCCCTCAGTTGAAAAGGCAGTAGTCTCTACTTCCCAAGGATGTGAAGTTACAATGAGATTATTTAACGTGGAGAGTGTCTGATTCAGTGCCAAATCCGTGGCAAATATTCCTTTAATGTATTTCTCTTCTCTTTCTTCTCTTCATAGCCTTCCAAGTACATTTCACTCTGGGTATGTGCTCCTTAGCATTTCAGAGGTTATATACAGACAGAGAAGATAAAAATGTCATGCACGCCTATCAGATACTCATGCTACCTTCCAGTGGCTAAATTCTCTATTTTTTGTTTTAATTCTCTATTTTTGCGTATGCTGACAGTAGGGGATGTCGTAAAAAGAGTCTGCTGGGTTTTTTTAATCTATCTTAACCTTAATCTATTTTAAGTAGATGCTGAGACAAGGATTAAAATGTAAATAGTTTCACTGGAAGGTTAAGAAAAACCTGTTTCTCTACTCACAACATTTCTGACACCAAATATATAGCTTTTCTACACCAAGCAATTCTCTAATTTTCTGCAAACACCAATTCAGTGTCCTAGAATTTAATTTATTCTCATACTAACTACCCAGAATTAGTACAGACTCCACAAGTCAAAGACTCAGTCCCACAAGACTGCCCCCCACTTCAGATGCCAATTCAAATACCGGGCCTCCTATACTTCTGACCAACTGGCTAAAATCAGAGGTTCCCATGACCCCCTCCATGGGTTCAATAACTTGCTAGGATATCTCACAGAACTCAGGAAAACACTTTACTTACTATTAATGACTTAATACAAGGGTTGTAACTCAAGAAAGGCCAGGTGGAAAAGATGTATAGGGCAAGGTATGGGGAAGGGGTGTGGAGCTTCCATACCCTCTCTGGGCACTCCCCCCTCCCAGTACCTCCTAGTTTACCAATCTGGAAGTTTTCCGAACCCTAGTTTAGTAGGAGTATTTGTGGGGCTTCATCACATAGGCATGATCATTGTTGACTCACTCTCCTATCCCCCTTACCTCCCCAGGGGTCAGGCTGAGAGTTCCAAGTATGGCTTGGTCTTTCTGGTCATCAGCACCCATCCTGAAGCTATTCAGAAGCCTACCAACTGTCATTTCATCAGAACAAAAGATTCTATAGGTCTTTATCACAATAGTGAGAAGAGTTCTTCTGTGTTTTGTATTTCAGTGCTATGTAGGCTACAAGTCCTATTCAAATACTCTAGGCTTTTGAGAGGAATCTTTTGCAAATGTTCAGCTCCGATATAGCATTTCTAAGAGCTCTGTTTCTAAAATACAGGGCCAAGGGATGGTTCACAAGTCCTGGTCTCCTCCAACTATGCTTCAGCACATCCTACCTGCAATCCGGAAGCCTGGGAAGTCCCCAGAAAGTTCGGGGAGATCATTCCCATCTGAAGATGGGGTCTGGAATCAGTCTTGGCATCCTACACACAGTGTGCCTGTAGTGAACTTAGGGCTTTCACAAGCCTTCAGAAGTACAGCTCCGCTCTACCCCAAAACTGCTCCCATGTCTTCCTAATCCTTAATCCTTCCAAGGCTTTCTAGTTATCTCCCCAGCTTCCAGCACCTGGACTTAAGCCCTTTATGAGCTCCCCTTCCTGGGACCCTGAGACTTACCTTGCTCTAATTTACACCATCCGGTATGGGTTTAATCTTTTCCCCCAAATGCAATGGATTATCCAGAAGCATGATACTGTCACCTACCTGATTTCAAGTATGCAAGTATGGCCAATTTCTGGAGACTTCTGATTTATATCTTACTCACTGGATCAGATACTGGGGACTTGAACATTGACCAAACCCACTTTCACCCTGCTTCTTAGGACGCTATCATTTGGGAAGCTGGGAAAGATTACTAGCCTCAGCCCAAGCCCCTGACTTCTTTCTCTCCAAATGGTCCATTCCTGTGATCCAGCATGCCTCACAGAAAACCTGCTTTGGAGTGACTACACCATGGATCAAGGCCATTCTTGGATTCTTGCCCTCATGGCTTCCACTATATCCTAAATCAAATGTACTCTTCAGTCACATGAAAAAGAATTCGGTAAATTCAGGGTTATTCCAACCCACCTGATTTAATCTTCCTCTTGAGCAGTATAATCTCAGACTATACCTCAAAAGCTACTTAGATGAAGTACATTATATTGGCTTTATTCTGAAATAATTATGCAGACATTTTCTGTGGAAAACTTTAAGACAGATTCCTATTTCTGTTTAGTTTCCTTTCTTCTACTTCACTGACTACTACTCAAAGGTGAGAAGAAAAAAAAATTGGGGTCTTCCAGAGTTTTCATCTGGAGACCACCCCCCACTGAATAAATTCTAAAGAAATGATGTGAGGTAAAAACAAAAATGAGGTCATAGCTGATTATATCCCACATTCTGGTTATACTTGCTCTAATAGTTTCATATTTTTTGACATTTCTCATGGCCAAGGGACATGTTCTTTTTTTACTTCAATAAGAAGATGTAACTACTTTACACATGAGAAAAAGAAGATGGAACCAATCAAACATTTGTTGAACCTACTACGTACTCTGGTTCATTCATTTCACAAATATTTATGGAGTGCCTGGTCTGTGAGAGTCATCATCCTAGGCAGGCCCCCCATCTGGGGATACAGCAACAAACAAGTGGGCATAGTCCTACTGTTGTGGAGCTTCCTGGGCAGAACACACTTAGATCAAACAGGGGCAATTCTTGTATTTGTGGATGGTCATCCAGACTCCTTTGTATCTGGCTGTTTGGTGGTGATGGTATGATTCTTTGCGATTTTATGTCTCTTGTGAGGCAGGTGGGGGAATAGGTACAGTTTTACCCATTGTTTGGGGAAGTTGAGAAGGATAAATGAAAGAGATAAGAGACATATTAATTAGCTATTTAGGAAAGTGATATCACCAAGATGGCAACATAGGTTGTTCCTAACTCTGCTTCCCTTCACAAGAACAATGAACAACTATTCATGAACAAGACACCACTGAGAAAATCCTAGAACATACTTAACAGTAGCTTGGGCTTAGAGGAAAAAAGAAACTAAAATTTAAGGTCAAAACATGTATTCATGCTATGCATGCTCTCCTAGTGTGCCAACAGCAGTTTAATGGAAAAAGACTGAAATCAAGAACCATTTACCCCCCACAATAATGTTAAACAAACAAAACACCACCAAGAGCAAACCCTCCTTCCCTCCCTCCCTCCTCTGCCTTTAGCCCACTTGTTGTCTCTCCCACAGACATACCGTTTCCCAGTCCTCACACTCCCACGGTGCCCCGACAGAAATAGGAGCGTGTGCTCAGCCACTGTAATTACCTCGTCACCGAGACCATGCTGATCCACTCGCCTCCCCTGTTTAGACTAAGTGACATAACTACATCTGAGAAAAGGCAAGCAGGAACACAGATGCCACTGCTACCTCCAAATAAGAAGGATAATTCTTAAGGTTCCCGCTGAGGAAGCAAGGAGAGCCGTCAGGACCTTGACATACATGGACAGGTTGTCATTCACAGACCAATTCAGTCCCATCTTGCTGTGGTTAGCGCTGCACTGTGGAGTCATTGTGGGACATTAGGAAAGAGAAGAGAGGGTTGGTCAAGAAACTTGATTCTGGAGCCAACACTGCTGCTGCCTGGGGCTTCCGAGTCCTGGCTTCTCTGCCAAATGAGAACAGTACTAGCCACCTTCTTATCTCTCTGCACAGGAATGAAAATCAGATGGGATAATACGTCAGTGTGTTTTTGCAAATCGTAAAGCATGATGCCTACAGGAATCGTTAACACTGAATGACATGTTGAATGTCAAAAAGCTTGTAAGTACAAAATGAGGCAACTTCCTAGGAATTTATGATACGAGATTATATGGAAAATCTCTGCACCGCTGGTGAGGTTACCCAGCACTTGGAGGAGAATGTCAGTGGCTGGCAAACCCCAAACCACTGGCAATGATAAAGCTACAGTGTTAGAGGAGAGGACAAAACAGAAACCAAGGGAATTGTGGAAAGGGCTTAGTGGTTGGCATAACCAAATCCAGACGTCCACGGAAGGAGAGGAAGGAAAATCGTTGACAGTTGAAATACACTAACAAGCCCTGAGTCACCAGTCAGGTGAGAGTTCTCTCCCCAACCCTACAGCCAGAGTGGCTCACAGGTAACAAAACCAATGGACAGATTTGGACTCATCACTTGCTCCTATGGCACATACAGCTAACTAATTTGTAAAAATCAGTGCTGGAAACAACCCAGATGTCTGTCAACTGATGCATGGATAAATGAAATGTGGATCATCCACACAATGCAATATATTTCGGCCATGGAAAGGAATAAGGTACTGACACATGCTACAGTGTGGATGAACCATGAAAACAGGCTAAGTGAAAGAAGCCAGACACAAAGGGCCACATGTTGTATGATTCCATCTGTACGGAATGTCCAGAACAGGCAAATCTACAGGGACAGAAAGTAGATTAGAGGTTGCCTAGTGCTGGAAAAAGAGGGAAAGAGTGGTAATGGGCAATCTTTCAGAGGTGATGAAAATTTTCTAAAATCAACTTACAGTCAATTTATAGTTGCATATATCTATGAATATACTAAAAACCACTGAACTGTATACTTTAAATGGGTGAATTGTATGGTATATGCCCCCAAAAACTTTATACAGCTATATTTTTCAAAAAGTCATGCTCCCTTTCTGACCTACTCCCACCTAACATTAGCATTCTCTGGCAGAAGCCCAGAGCATCACACAGTTAAATCCACCCTTTCTCATCAATGGCCCTACTAAAGATAAGAAGGAACAGGGACAAGGCTATCCATGCAGGGACAGGGCTCAGAGACCTTATTGCAGGCCCATGCTAGCAGTTCTTAGGTTAGGCCTCCTTAAGGCACTTTTAATGTTCTGTCTTCCTTCAAGCTCCTACTGAATTAGGACAACTTAGGTATTTTGCTTCATCTATTTTCTTTCCTGGCTTACTCAAGCATCAGATTAAAGAAACAAAAATGAACTACCACCTTCTTTTCAAAACCTATGGTGGTTTGAAGAGGATCTGTCTAGGTTAGGGCCAACCCTGGTCCACACCAGCAACCACTAGCTGACATTTCTCCACAAATGCAGTTATCACCCTTGTCTCTCACAAATGCCCAATAGTAAGTGTCCCATCTACAAGATAAGTCATTCCCATTACTCTGTCAGGGCTCTTTTCTTTCTTAGCACTTACCTCAGTTTTAGGTGGGTGTTTATTTCTACCTACCTCCTCCATTAGCCTGCAAGGGTCACCATAGTGTAGTAATCTTGACATCAAAGCTCACCACCTTGACCTCTGCACCAGGCACAGAGCCTGCACAGACTAGACCTTCTGTAGGCATTTGTTGAAGGAATAACAAAGCCCCGGATGTGCTGCTTTAGAGATGAGTCATGATCAAGACCACCTGGTTTCTTTTAAGTACTATTTAACAGTCAAAAGAATCAGAGCTCCTCCACTTGTCTCCTTAAACCAAATTTGTCATGTGCATATATTTTCCCCCAAGCATTCCTCCCTTTGAGAACCACCCCTCTTCTATGTAGTATAAATGGGGCTGTTCATGTGATCCTGCACCTGGCTGTTGGTATGGCGCAGGGTTGTTATTATGGCTACTTTGATTGGTTCAAGCTGGACACGTGGCCAAAACTGGGCCAATCAGAATCACCTAGAAACATCTCCACAAGCACTTTTAGGAAAGCTGCTCTAAGACAGCGTTTTTCACTATCAGCCCTGTTAACTTTTTGGTGTAGATAATTGTCTGTTCTATGCATTCTAGGATGTAATATTAGCATTACCAGTAACAAGTCCTAATTATGACAAGCAAAAATATTTCCAGACATTGCCAAAGAATCATTAGCAGTGCAAAATTAACGCCAGTTAAGAACCACCATCACTGGAGGGGGGCGGAGCAAGATGGAGGAGGAGTAGGAGACCTGGATTTCGTCTGGTCTCAGGAATTCAGCTGAATAGGGATCAAACCATTCTGAACACCTACGAACTCAACAGGAGATCGAAGATAAGAAGAGTAACAACACTCTGAACAGAAAAGCGACCACTTTCTGGAAGGTAGGACGTGCAGAGAAGTGAATCCGAGGCGATATTCGGGAGGATAGATGCCGGGGGAGGGGGCCTCCGTCGGCCGCTTCTGGCAAGTGATAGAGCCGCGGAGCATAAAATTGGAACTTTTAGAAGTCGGGTCCGCTGAGGGACGTCGCTCCAGTGGCTAAGGGGGGGGTGGAAACCTCGCGGGACAGTGTGGTCTCAGGACCCTCGGGGTCACAGAAAAACCGGGGGGGCTTGAGTGCGGCAGAGCTCCCAGGTATCGGAGCGGGGAAACCGGCTGCAGAGACGGAGCCAAGGCGCGGGCTCTCAGCTCAGGGGTGCCATAAACTGTGATCCACAGCCCAGTCGGGCCACTGCTCCTCCAGCAGGGACCCAACAAGCGGCAGAGCCGGGGAGACTCCCCTTCCTCCCCCAGGAGGAGCGGCACGGGAGCACACCGCAGGGATCTGCTGGGTTTGGAAACTCCACACGGGGTCGGGTGCCAGAGATAGAAACGCTCGATCACAGGCCGGGTGAGCACGGAGTACGGCCGGAGACCAGGGAGACGGGAGTGACTGCTTTTCTCTGGGGGCGCACTGAGGAGCGGGGCCCCAAGTTCTCAGTTCCTCTGGGCGGAGATTAGGAGGCCACCATTTTCACCCTGGTCCTCCAGGGCTTGCAGGGAACAAAAGCTCCTGAGAGCAAACCGGAGCAGCTTGCTTAGCCCGGACACACAAGGGTGGGGCAATTCCACCTCTGGCAAAGACATTTGGGAACCACGGCAACAGGTCCCTCCCCCAGAAGACCAGCACGAACAGCCAGCAAGCCAAGACCAAGTTTACCGATCAAGGAGAACAGGAGAACTCCAGCGCTAGGGGAATACTGCACATAGAATTCATGGCTTTTTTTTTACCATAATTCATTAGTTTTTCAAAGTTAATTTTTTAACTGTTTTTTTTTTAATTTTTCTTTTTCCCTTTTTCAACCAACATCTTATCAATCCCTTTTTTTAAAAAAACAGTTTTTATTTTTCATTTTTAGAGTCATATTTTTATCCCTTCAGAGTAGTTACCCTTATTTTTGGCATATATATATATATATAAGTTGTTCTCTCTTTAAAATTTTGAGATACAATTTCTTCTAACAGATCAAAATATACCCTAAATCACTAGTGTATGGCTTTGTTTTAGTCTCCTGCCTGATCACATTCTCTCCCTTTTTTTTTCTTTTTTCTTTTTTCTTTTTCTTTTTTAAATCTTCTTCTTTCTTTTTAAAAACAACTTCTTATCTTATCAAATCCTTTTATAAAATCTTTTATAATTTTCATCTTTACACTCATCTTCCATCGCTTCATTTTATCAACCCTTATTTTGTACATATATAAGTCTTTCTTCCTTTAAAATTTTAGCAGGCACTTTCTTCTAACAGACCAAATATGCCCAAAAGCTAGTGTGTGGCACTGATCTATGCACTAGCCTGATCATATTTGATCATATTCTGTTTTTTTTGTTTTGTTCTGTTTTTGTTTGTTTTTATCTTTTTCTTTTTCCTTTTTTTTTTTCTCTTCTTTCTTTCCCTTTCTTGTCCCCTGGTTTCAGGTCTTTTCTGATTTGTATAGAGTATATTTGCTGGAGACGTTGTTAACCTGTTAGCATTCTGTTCTCTCATTCATCTGTTCTCCTCTGGACAAAATGGCAAGACGAAAAAAATCACCTCAGCAAAAAGAACAAGAGGTAGTACCGTCTGCCAGGGACCTACTCAATATTGACATTAGTATGATGTTGGACATAGACTTCAGAATCATGACTTTAAAGATACTAGTTGGGCTTGAAAAAAGTGTGGAAGTTATTAGAGAAACCCTTTCTGGAGAAATAAAAGAACTAAAATCTAACCAAGTGGAAATCAAAAAGGCTATTAATGAGGTGCAATAAAAAATGGGGGCACTAACTGCTAGGATAAATGAGGCAGAAGAGAGAATCAGCGATATAGAAGATCAAATGATGGAAAATAAAGAGGCTGAGAAAAAGAGAGAAACAACTACAGGATCACGAGGGCAGAATTCGAGAGATAAGCGATACGATAAGACGAAACAACATTAGAATAACTGGGATCCCAGAAGAAGAAGAAAGAGAAAGAGGGGCAGAAGGTATATTGGAGCAAATAATAGCAGAGAATTTCCCTAATGTGGGGAAGGAAACAGGCATCAAAATCCAGGAGACACAGAGAACCCCTCTCAAAATCAATAAAAATAGGCCAACACCCCGACATCTAATAGTAAAACTTAGGCATCTCAGAGACAAAGAGAAAATCCTGAAAGCAGCTCGGGAGAAGAGATATGTAACCTACAATGGTAGAAACATTAGATTGGCAACAGACCTATCCACAGAGACCTGGCAGGCCAGAAAGGACTGGCATGATATCTTCAGAGCACTAAACGAGAAAAATAAGCAGCCAAGAATACTATAACCAGCTAGGCTAACATTGGAAATAGAAGGAGAGATAAAAAGCTTCCAGGACAAACAAAAACTAAAGGAATTTGCAAACACAAAACCAGCCCTACAAGAAATATTGAAAGGGGTCCTCTAAGCAAAAAGAGAGCCTAAAAGCAGCATAGATCAGAAAGGAACACAGACAATATACAGTAACAGTCACCTTACAGGCAATACAATGGCACTAAATTCATACCTTTCAATAGTTACCCTGAATGTAAATAGGCTCAATGCCCCAATCAAAAGACACAGGCTATCAGATTGGATTAAAAAACAAGACCCATCCATATGCTGTCTGCAAGACACTCATTTTCGACCCAAAGACACCCCCAGATTGAAAGTGAGGGGGTGGAAAACCATTTACCATGCTAATGGACACCAAACGAAAGCTGGGGTGGCAATCCTTATGTCAGACAAACTAGATTTTAAAACAAAGACTGTAATAAGAGATGAGGAAGGACACTATATCCTACTTAAAGGGTCTATCTAACAAGAAGATCCAACAATTGTAATTATCTATGCCCCTAACATGGGAGCAGCCAATTATATAAGGAAATTAATAACAAAAGCAAAGAAACACATTGACAACAATACAATAATAGTGGGGGACTTTAACACCCCCCTAACTGAAATGGACAGATCATCTAAGCAAAAGATCAACAAGGAAATAAAGACTTTAAATGAAACACTGGACCAAATGGACTTCACAGACATATTCAGAACATTCCATCCCAAAGCAACGGAATACACATTCTTCTCTAGTGCCCATGGAACATTCTCCAGAATTGATCACATCCTAGGTCACAAATCAGGTCTCAACCGGTACCAAAAGATTGGGATTATTCCCTGCATATTTTCAGACCACAATGCTTTGAAACTAGAACTCAATCACAACAGGAAAGTCACAAAGAACTTAAATACATGGAGGCTAAAGAGCATCCTACTAAAGAATGAATGGGTCAACCAGGAAATTAAAGAAGAATTTAAAAAGTTCATGGAAACCAATGAAAATGAAAACACAACTGTTCAAAATCTTTGGGATACAGCAAAGGCAGTCCTGAGAGGAAAGTATATAGCAATACAAGCCTTTCTCAAGAAACGAGAAAGGTCTCAAATACACAACCTAACCCTACACCTAAAGGAGCTGGAGAAAGAACAGCACATAAAGCCTAAACCCAGCAGGAGAAGAGAAATAATAAAGATCAGAGTGGAGATCAATGAAATAGAAACCAAAAGAACAGTAGAACAGATCAACGAAACTAGGAGCTGGTTCTTTGAAAGAATTAACAAGATCGATAAACCCCTGGCCAGACTTATCAAAAAGAAAAGAGAAATGACCCAAATCAACAAAATCACGAATGAAAGAGGACATATCACAAGCAACACCAAAGAAATACAAACAATTATAAGAACATATTATGAGCAACTCTATGCCAGCAAATTAGATAACCTGGAAGAAATGGGTGCATTCCTAGAGATGTATCAACTACCAAAATTGAACCAGGAAGAAATAGAAAACCCGAACGGACCTATAACCACTAAGGAAATTGAAGCAGTCATCAAAAAGCTCGCAACAAACAAAAGCCCAGGGTCAGATGGCTTCCCAGGAGAATTCTATCAGACATTTCAAGAAGAATTAATACCTATTCTCCTGAAACTGTTCCAAAAAATAGAAATGGAAGGAAAACTTGCAAACTCATTTTATGAGGCCACCATTACCTTGATCCCAAAACCAGACAAAGACCCCATCAAAAAGGAGAATTACAGACCAATATCCTTGATGAACATGGATGCAAAAATTCTCACCAAAATACTAGCCAATAGGGTCCAACAGTACATTAAAAGGATTATTCACCAGGACCAAGTGGGATTTATCCCTGGGATGCAAGGCTGGTTCAACATCCGCAAATCAATCAACATGATACAATACATTAACAAAAGAAAGAACAAGAATCATGTGATCCTCTCAATAGATGCAGAAAAAGCATTTGACAAAGTACAGCATCCTTTCTTGATCAAAACTCTTCAGAGTATAGGGATAGAGGGTACATACCTCAATATCATAAAAGCCATCTATGAAAAACCTACAGTGAATATCATTCTCAATGGGCAAAAGCTGAGAGCTTTTCCCCTAAGGTCAGGAACACGGCAGGGATGTCCACTCTCACCACTGCTATTCAACATAGTATTGGAAGTCCTAGCCACAGCAATCAGACAACAAAAAGAAATCAAAGGCATCCGAATTGGCAAAGAAGAAGTCAAACTCTCAGTGTCTGCAGATGATATGATACTGTATGTGGAAAACCCAAAAGACTCCACCCCAAAACTGCTAGAACTCATACAGGAATTCAGTAAAGTGGCGGGATATAAAATCATTGCACAGAAATCAGTGGCATTCCTATACACCAACAACAAGACGGAAGAGAGACAAATCAAGGAGTCGATCCCATTTACAATTGCACCCAAAACCATAAGATACCTAGGAATAAATTTAACCAAAGAGGCAAAGGATCTGTACTCAGAAAACTATAAAATACTCATGAAAGAAATTGGAGAAGACACAAAGAAATGGAAAAACGTTCCATGCTCATGGATTGGAAGAACAAACATTGTGAAGATGTCAATGCTACCTAGAGCAATCTACACATTCAATGCAATCCCCATCAAAATACAATCCACTTTTTTCAAAGAAATGGAACAAATAATCCTAAAATTTGTATGGAACCAGAAGAGACCCCGAATAGCCAGAGGAATATTGAAAAAGAAAAGCAAAGCTGGCGGCATCACAATTCCGGACTTCCAGCTCTATTACAAAGCTGTCATCATCAAGACAGTATGGTACTGGCACAAAAACAGGCACGTAGATCAATGGAACAGAATCGAGAGCCCAGAAATGGACCCTCAACTCTATGGTCAACTCATCTTTGACAAAGCAAGAAAGAATGCAATGGAAAAAAGACAGTCTCTTCAACAAATGGTGTTGGGAAAATTGGACAGCCACATGCAGAAGAATGAAACTGGACCATTTCCTTACACCACACACAAAAATAGACTCCAAATGCTTGAAAGACCTAAACGTGAGACAGGAGTCCATCAAAATCCTAAAGGAGAACATAGGCAGCAACTTCTTCGACCTCAGCCACAGCAACTTCTTCCTAGAAACATCGCCAAAGGCAAGGGAAGCCAGGGCCAAAATGAACTATTGGGATTTCATCAAGATAAAAAGCTTTTGCACAGCAAAAGAAACAGTCCACAAAACCAAAAGACAACCGACAGAATGGGAGAAAATATTTGCAAATGACATATCAGATAAAGGGCTAGTATTCAAAATCTATAAGGAACTTCTCAAACTCAACACCCAAAGAACAAATAATCCAATCAAGAAATGGGCAGAAGACATGAACAGACATTTTTCCAAAGAAGACATCCAAATGGCCAACAGACACATGAAAAAGTGCTCAACAGCACTCGGCATCACGGAAATCCAAATCAAAACGTCAATGAGATACCACCTCACACCCGTCAGAATGGCTAAAATTAACAAGTCAGGAAACGACAGATGTTGGCGGGGATGCGGAGGAAGGGGAACCCTCCTACACTGTTGGTGGGAATGCAAGCTGGTGCAACCCCTCTGGAAAACAGTATGGAGGTTCCTCAAACAGTTGAAATTAGAGCTACCATTCGATCCAGCAATTGCACTACTGGGTATTTACCACAAAGATACAAATGTAGGGATCCGAAGGGGTACGTGCACCCCAGTGTTTATAGCAGCAATGTCCACAATAGCCAAACTGTGGAAAGAGCCAAGATGTCCGTCGACAGATGAATGGATAAAGAAGGAGTGGTATATATACACGATGGAATATTATGCGGTCATCAAAAGGAATGAGATCTTGCCATTTGCAACGACATGGATGGAACTGGAGGGTGTTATGCTGAGTGAAATAAGTCAATCAGAGAAAGACATGTATCATATGACCTCACTGATATGAGGAATTCTTAATCTCAGGAAACAACCTGAGTGTTGCTGGAGTGGTGGGGGGTGGGAGGGATGGGGTTGCTGGGTGATAGACATTGGGGAGGGTATGTGCTATGGTGAGCGCTGTGAATTGTACAAGACTGATGAATCACAGATCTGTACTTCTGAAACAAATAATGCAATATATGTTAAGAAAAAAAAGAAGAAGAAGAAGATAGCAGGAGGGGAAGAATGAAGGGGAGTAAGTCGGAGGGGGGAGACGAACCATGAGAGACGATGGACTCTGAAAAACAAACTGAGGGTTCTAGAGGGGAGGGGGGGTGGGGGGATGGGTTAGGCTGGTGATGGGTATTAAAGAGGGCACGTTCTGTGTGGAGCACTGGGTGTTATGCACAAACAATGAATCATGGAACACTACATCAAAAACTAATGATGTAATGTATGGTGTTTAACATAACAATAAAAAATTATTAAAAAAAAAAGAACCACCATTACTGTAAAATGTGTCTGTGAGGATACAATAAACTGGATTTGCTCACATCTGTGTTCCCTGGGGCTCCGTGGAAAGAAGCTTTCTGCAGGAGGAGAGAATGAAGCCAATAGAAAAAGAGAAAGAAAGCTGAGAGATGGAGAGAGACATAAGGACATCTTTTAAATCTCATTTGGATTTGATTTTTAGGTTACTTGCAACTAAAGCAGATTCCTGATCTATGTCCATATGTGACTATTTCCTCAAGCCAAGCATGACCCTTGTATCTCTTCCAGAGCCACATGTGCCTATTCTAACTAAAGAAGGTGAGCTGGTCAAAAAGACACATGATCAGCCAAATCAAACAGACACAGAAACCCTTTGCATATCCATGGGGGCATCTAGTACAACTTGTGTATTCTTCATATGTTTTCTAGGACACCAAGTGGTATCATCCAACAAGTGGTTGAGGAAAGTATGTTAGTTTCCTAGCGCTTCCTTAACAAGTTACCACAAACTGGGTGGCTTAAAACAATGGAAATTTATTCTCTCACAGTTCTAGAGGCCAGAAGTCTGAAAGTAAGGTGTCAGCAGGATTGGTTCCTTCTGGAGGCTTCAAGGGAGAATCTGTTCCCTGCCTCTTTCCTAGTTTCTGGTGGTGGCCAGCAATCCTTGACATTCCTTGGGTTGAGGCTTGAGGCTGCAGCACTCCAACCTCTGCCTCATATGGCCTTCTTCCTTGTGTGCCCATGTACATGACTGTCTTCTCCTCTTATAAGAACATCAGTCACAGGATCTAGGACCCACCCTAATTCATTATGACCTCATCTTAACTAATTACATCTGTGAAGACTCTAATTCCAAATAAGATCACATGCTGAGGTCCCAGATGGATGTGAATTTGTGGGACTCTATTCAACCTACTATCGATGACAAAATAATATCTTATATTAGAGAGCTTTAAAGCTGTCAAGGCATTTTCAAGAAAAGAAATAAAGGAGGTAGGCGTACAATCATCTTTTTCCAGGATGCCTTGAAGAACCCTGAGCTTCATGGAGCAAGGTAGATAGCCACCTCGTAATGTCAGCTGGGACACTGGAGACAAGTTGGATTGGCTGTCTGAACACCACTATCTCTCTCTTACACACTCTGCCTAAAATTTCATCAGCAGCCTCAGCTCAAGGATCTAAATGTTCTGTATATTGTTTCAAAAGTCATCTGGATTTCCATTTAAAATTCTGTCCAAAGCAATATAACACCATAGCCAGCCAAAGGAGCTGTTCTTTTTCCAGTTTATTTGGCAACATGGATACTCATTTCTTAATGCGTGTATTAATCAAACTGATTAATTACTACATGATTTGCCCCAGAGGATAAGGACGAGGACTCCAGCAGAGGAGTAGCAGCCGGAAGGCGTCTGAGGGTTTTTATATATCAAGAGCCTTTGTTCTCATATGATCACTACCAGTAGCTCCTGGGTGGAAGCAAAGGAAAAAAAGGAAGACAACTTCGCTTTGTTTTATGGCAAAATTTTGGGGTAAAAACGTTCAACAACATTAGAGAGTCCTGGAACATTCAAGAGTCCTTTAATATAAAAGAATTCATGTTCCTTCACAGCTATAATATCACATGGAAGGACTAAAGCCTAAACTGAAGCTAAAAGCAGTACTCTATGGATACATTTTGAAGCAGGGTCATACTTACCTCCAGTTATTGATAATCATTTGAAGTGTTGGGATTATCTACAATCATTCTTGCTCGCCAGTAAGAAATAGGACTAAAATTTCACTTTCAAAAGTGAATTCCATGTTGTATTTACAATCAGGATCTAGTCAACTCAAGAATTTATAAGAATGATAATTCTCACTAAGATCTACTGTCTTTAGGTAACAAAGTTATTCATCACAGCCAGACCATAAATAGTACTTTAAGAGATAGATTTATTAAAATTGGTTCTTACATCATAGACATTAGCTCTGTCTGTAACTATGTCTGCCTAGAGGTAGGATGATAGATGGGAACCATGTTCTCCCAGGATCCAAGTCCCAGAAGTGATGGCTCAACCTTAGGAGGAAGATAAAAAGTCAAGTCACTGAATCGTGCAGAGAGATGGATCACTTTTTGGGGTCTGAAGTTCCATGTTACCACTCACATGAATAGAGCACAACTCTGTTCGTGACATTCTGGATAGAGGGCAGTTCTACTCAGTTTGCACCAAGACAGTGAGAAGTCATAAGACACCCAGAGTTACTAGGGTATTTCATTGACTTAAGCCTAACCACAGTCTCTCTTTTTCAGGACTATGGCCTCTGAGATCTCTGATTCCAAGTAATCCAGATCAGAATTATTTCAAGGGGCCCCTAACAGTGAACTAGTACCCTCCTTGCCTTCTGAAGACCTGTTTTGAGCAAACAAAATACTGTAGCCAAAAGAAATAGTTTATAGGCAGGAACCTAATCATCTGAATTGGGGTGGGGGGAAGCCCATCTCTCCCTAACCTTCTGAAAACATATCAAACTATATCAAAACTATCAAAAATTCATCCTTAAAATGTGAAAAACACAGATTTGGTCTTGTGCTGTAATGTGTAATTCATGCTTTAAGCATACATGTGTGTAATTGAAACTATGATATTGGCATAAAAATATAGATCAATGGAAAATAAAAGAGAGTCCAGAAATAAACCCATGATTACATGGCCAATTAAGCTATGAAAAAGAAGGCAAGAATATACACTGGGGGGGGGGGGGGGCGCGCCTCGGTGGCTCAGTCGTTAAGCGTCTGCCTTCGGCTCAGGTCATGATCCCAGGGTCCTGGGATCAAGCCCCGCATCGGGCTCCCTGCTCCAAGGGAAGCCTGCTTCTCCCTCTCCCCTCCCCCTGCTTGTGTTCCCTCTCTCGCTGTGTCTCTCTCTGTCAAATAAATAAATAAATTCTTAAAAAAAAAAATATATATATACAATGAGGAAAAGATCATTTCCTCAATAAATGATGCTGGAAAAACTGGACAGTTACATTCAAAAGAATGAAACTGGGCCACTTTCTTACATCATACACAAAAATAAACTCAAAATGGATTGAAGACCTAAATGTAAGACCTGAAACCATAAAACTCCTAACTTGCACAGTAAAGGAAATCATCAATAAAACAAAAGGCAACCTACTTAATGGGAGAAGATATTTGCAAATGACATATCCAATATGGGATTAATATCCAAAATATATAAAGAACTCATACAACTTAACACTCAAAAAAAACCAAATCCCATTAAAAAGGGGGCAGAGGACCTGAATAGACATTTTTCCAAAGAAGACATACAGATGGCCAACAGACAAGGAAAAGATGTTCAACGTCACTCATCCTCAGGGAAATGCAAATCAAAACCACAATGAGATATCACCTCACACCTGTCAGAATGGCTTGAATCAAAAAGACAAGAAATAGCAAGTGTTGGCAAGGAAATAGAGAAAAGGGAACCCTCGTGCACTATTAGTGGGAATGTAAATTGGCACAGCCACTGTGGAAAATAGCATGAAGATTCCACAAAAAACCTAAAAATAGAAATGCCATATGATCCAGTAATGAAGAAAACAAAAACATAGGTTCAAAAAAATGTATGCACCCCTATGTTTACAGCAGCATTATTTACAATAGCCAAGATATGGAAGCAACCTAAAAGTCCATCCACAAATGAATGGATAAAGATGTGGCATACATACACAATGGAATATTACTCAGCTATAAAAAAGAATGGTATCTTGCCATTTGCAACAATATGAATGGACCTAGAGGGTATTATGCTAAGAGAAGGAAGTCAGACAGAGAAAGACAAATGGAAAGAAAACTTATACGTGGAATCTAAAAAACAAAACAAATGAACTAACATACAAGCAAACAACAACAAAAAATAGAAACACACTCATAAATATAGAGAACAAACTGGTGGTTGAACCAGACAGGAAGGTGGTGGGGGAATGGGTGAAATAGGTGAAGGGGATTAAGAGGTATGAACTTCCAGCTATAAAATAAATAAATCACGGGGATGAAAGGTAAAGCATAAGTAATACAGTCAATAATATTGTAATAATTTTGTATGGTAACTACACTTACTGTGGTGAGCATTTTGTAGCATATATAATTGTCAAATCACTATGTGGTATACTTGAAACTAATATTATATGTCCACTATACTCCATTTAAAAATTGTCTTAAAATTTAAAAAAAAGAGGGGTGCCTGAATGGCTCAGTCAGTTAAGCATCCAACTCTTGATTTCGGCTCAGGTCATCATCTCAGGGTCCTGGGAGTCAGTGGGCAGTCTGCTTGTCCCTCTCTCTCTTCCTCTGCCCCTCCCCCTGCTGGTGCTCTCTCTCAAATAAATAAATAAAATCTTTTAAAAAAATAAAAATTAAAAATAAATAAATTTTTAAAAATACATGTGTGCTCACATAAACCTCTTCAACAACTCTCCCCAGAAGATTTTACTCTATAACACTGTGCTAATTCACAGCTTTTCTCTCTCTTTTTTTTTTGAAGAGCAATAGCAAGTAGAAAACTGAATTGTAAACAAAAATTTACATCTCGGGTGCCTGGGTGGCTCAGTTGGTTAAGCAACTGCCTTTGACTCAGGTCATGATCCTGGAGTCCCAGGATCGAGTTCTGCATCAGGCTCCCTGCTCAGCAGGGAGTCTGCTTCTCCCTCTGACCCTCCCCCTTCTCATGCTCTCTCTCTCATCCTCTCTCTCAAATAAATAAATAAAATCTTTTAAAAAAATTACATCTCAAAACAGAATTCTAAAGATAAAGTTGATAATTCTGCCTCCCTTGCGGGCATATTTCCCACAATTTCCCTTAACACACCCTCAGCTAGACTAGTTGCCATTCACAGATCCAAAATCCTTGTTCTCCTTGGTGACGTCTCTGGTCTCTTCAGCAAGAATATCTCTCTTCTTTGATCTTATTTACTTTCAGAGTCTTTCCACTGTGCTTTTCACCTAGCAGGTGTGAAGTAAATTTGTTGAATTAAATCCCACTGTTACGAGCTGGTCAAACCCACAGGATCTAGGAAATTTTACAGACCTCATGATGGCACATTTGCTTCATGTAAACAGATAACTCAAGCATCTCAATCCCAAATCCAGAGTTTGAATAGCAAACTGATTCAGTTAAACTTCTGTATTCTTCTCCAGTGCATTCCAAGATCCATCGTCACTGTGCCCTCTCCCCGACCCATCACTGTAATAGTGCATGTTCCATAATGAATAGAATACAGTAGCAAGAGAAATAAAAGCAGTGAGCCAAATTTTCCCCTTTGTAGGAAGAGATGAGTCCCCCAGGAGCCTCCCCTGTTGATCTTCTGTGCCGTTGATTAACACCAACCCAATTGGCAATTGAAAGTTTCCATAGATCAATGGGTTCCTGATTTTTTGGTCCAAAGGCTATTACTCAGAACCTTGAGCCTCTTATCCAATATCCAGGTCACATATGAGTATAATATGAACATCAGTTGGAATCTTCAGCCTCTTGAGATCTGAGTAAAATTGTCTCATCTCATTCAGCTCTCTGGCCTTCAGGACTCCAAAACTCCTCCAAGACAACTGGATCTGAGGACCCCTGGTGTACTTTCTCCCCAACTCAGGAGGCTTTCCCTCACGTGACACCTCAACATGATCAACCTAAACATGAAATGAGTTTACCTGCTTTAAAACCCATGTATTCTTACCCAAAACATTCTTAATTTTTTTTAGTATCTGGGATTCAGATTACAGATGTGACAAGAAAGTCATCTAAAAACCTCTATTAATCATTCTTACTCTCCAAAATGTTTGTGTTCACCTTACCTTGAAGGGTTCATCTTTTGTTCCTTCCCCCTCTCAGAGACCAGGTACCTCTCCTTTCATCCTTCTATTCTTCATCACCTCTTCTCTCATGAAAATGACAAATACAGTCCTCTCCTCATTCACGCGGGTCTGCCCTCTTTCCTCAAGTTCTGTCACCAGCTGACACCTAGGCTTTTGCTGCCTCACCTCCTACCCCACGTGCTTATCTGGGTATTTCTCCAAACATAATTCTCTCCCTGAGAGGAACTATCTTGCCAAATACATCAAGAAAGTACAAGTTTTTTTTTTTTTCCCCAACTTGTTTCAGAAGAGAAGAAAGTAATTATACATCTAACTCTACCTAAATCACATAAAGAAGCCAATATATGCCCCAGAATAAAAGTAGAAGTGATCTGCCAACTAGAAATCAGCACATTGAAGAATACAAATATTATTTGGATGGAATAAAAGGAAGACGGACTACATTGCAGGGTATTATTTAAAATAATCAGTGTCTACAGAACTCACCCCTGCAAGATGTCAGCTACCCAAGATAGCTCACCAGAGTTCCACCTGAGTAGCCTCTTTTATAAAATTTCCCATCAAACAGGTCAATTAATAGGATAGCGACTGACATGACATATAACAAAGCAAGTCCCAAACCAGGGACACATGAAGAGGAAATGGAACCCTTTAGCCCCTGAAGTAAGGGATGCAGGAGTTCTAGTGCAAGGCCAAAATCAAGTCTGAGGAATCAAAGAAGCCAAATGTCACAAAATGCAAGGAGAAATTCTCACTAGGGAATTCAGGCCAAAGTTTAGGAATCTGGAGAGCAAGTAAAGCAGTAAGAAACAGGTGATCACATTTTGTTATGGAGGTCAGGGTTTATCTGGCCCTAAGATGTTTTTAATGGACTAGGGTGACTTATTAATGGCCCCTCCTGGCATCAGATAGATCTCTGCAACACAAAATGGGTGGTGCTAGCCCACAGTCTAGACACAGCCCTAATAAAGATGAAAAAGGAGAAAGGAAATTTATTCTACAATTCAATTATGCCAGTCAGTGGCACGTTTCTTTCCCAAGTCACAAACACATTTACATAGTCTACGACTGCAAGGCAGATACCTCAAAAATAAACTGGAATGAATGAAAATGGATTTTAAATTACAGAGGTAAGATTTCTATTTCACGCCATCTGTTATAACTCAAGTTTCCAACAAATGGATTATTCACCAGAAATGATGCAAAAAAACGAGATCAAAATTATATTATAGGAAACAAAGATATTTTTAATGGTGATAGATAATTTTAAAAGTACGGACCCAATCTATTTTTTTAACTTAAAAGTTACTTATAGATTAATGACTATGCATCAGTGTTCTTGGGTAGACCAACATGATGATAAATTAAACCTTTTCGTGAAATAATCCTAGAAACACAAGTGAACATTTTATCTATTTTGCAAATCTCCTAGCACTAGTACTAAAGTATGGGTGTTTGCCTGGAGAATGTTCTACTCCACAGATTCCCTTTGAAATCTGAGATGGTAGGTAATGGCAATTGGGCAAGGATTAGGAGACCTGAACATCTCTGTGTTTCTCCACCATAGCACGGGGCACTGAGTGTTTCAGATCTGATCAATAAACAAAATCCCAAACTCCCTAGTTTTAATCATAATCAATACCAATTGCTGATATGTATCAGAAAACAATTAGGACACTGTAATTTAGTGCTGGCGCTAGTACCTCAGAATCAGAACTAATCAAAACATTCAGGCCACCACAGAATGTGGTTTAGAACAAACAAACAAAAACAAACAAACAGGGTGAGATATCTCCTACGAACCTCCCCACCTCATCAACACAGCAAGGTTGCTCAGAAGAGGAGAGAATACTTCAGTAATGTCTTGACTCTAGTATTTTCACATGGCCAGGCAGGAACAAGATAGCAGGGGAAGGCTTTCTTAGCATGATAGGAGTTAGTCATTGAGTGGTTCATCCTCATTCACCTCTCTACTGACACTGATACAGAGGCTCTCACCCACGTCAATGACAGGCGCATAGAGTAAGCAGGCCCCCAAGTCCAGTGACGCTCCCCATATTAGACATCACAGGAGCTCACACGGGGAGACTAAACAAGGAGGTACAAACTCTGTAGACCCCCAGTTTGGAGGACAGCACACATAGGCTCCTCCACGCAGGGGACTGACCTGGTGGTATTTATCTGCCCTCCCCTTTTGCTGCCCTTTTTCCTTTCTTCTACCAGAGGTGAAATGATAGAGATTTATAGAAATAAGGATCGTGGATCGTGGGCATTTGGGATTGTATGCAGGTGAGCATCAGCTTTGAAGGCTTTCCAGCTGTTGTCATGTATTCTCAAAAGCAAAGGCTAGCCCTCTTCTCAACTCTGCCTAGCCCAGGAGGAGAATAAAGGTGATTGCCACACTATTCTATAGACTATCGCTGTATTCTATGTATAATACAGATTTGCTACAATAGGAGGAGGTTCGCTAACACTTTCTCCTCCAATGAACAAGTGTACCTACTTTGCAAAACACTGACCTAGGCAAATGAAGGCTCAGTGGCATACTCCTTGAGTGCTGACTTCATTTTCATACATAGCTTAAAGTCTACATTTTAGCATTAGCCAGGAAAACGTGGCTCTCTTTGAATATGATGCACCAGAAAGAGCATAGAAGGCCAGGCATTTTGGTTTACATACTAAATCTGCAACTCCTTAACTGTTTGATCTTGGACAAGTCCCTAAATTTTCTAGCCTTTTTTCTTTTCAAAATCAGAGGGATTGGAATGGATCCGTGATCCTCAAGACTATGCATGAGAAGCGCCTCTGGAGTTTATACAAAAACAAATGCCACTGGCCAAACACTTAACCCACTGTCTCTACAGCAGGGACACTCAGATAAACATCAAGCTTCCTTTCTGTTTTACAATCTTTGAACTCTGGTGATTGTGTAGTCACTTATTCATTCAGTGTACACTTGTGCAGTGTCCATTATGTGCCACTGTTTTATAGGCCGAATTGTGTCCCCTAAAAGTCATATGGTGAAGTCCTAACCTCTAGTACTTCAGGATGTGACTGTATTTGGAGATACGGTATTTAAACAGGTAACTAAGTTAAAATGAGGTCATTGAGGTGGGCCCTAATCCAATATGACTGGTATCTTTATAAGAAGAGGAGATCAGGACTGAGATATGCACCAAGGGAAGACCATGGGAAGAACCAGGGAGAAGACAGCCATCCACAAGCCAAAGAGAGAGCCTCAGAAGAAACCAATCCTACCAACACTTTGGCCTTGGACTTCCAGCCCCCAGAATTGTGAGAAAATAAATTTCTGGTCTTTAAGCCATCCAGTTACCCAGATTTTTTTTATGAAAGTATATTCTGTGGTACTTTAGTATGTTGTTATGGAAGCCTTAGCAAAGTAATGCACAGGGTAAGATACAAGATTCTGGGTGTAACACAGGGCAAAACAGAAATGGTCTCCATTCCCATGGAGTATACGATAGAGGGGAGGGTCGGAGGAGAAGAAAATTACAAGCTACGGTAAGTCCTGTGAAGCTCACATACTGGTTGCTGTAATAGGGACAAGAGAGGTGAGGCTTGACTCACTCTCAGTGAAGTCACCAGAGAAGAACTCCCTGCAGAAATGACCTGTAAGCTGTCAAGCTGAGACCTGAAGGATGACAATGAAGCAGCCATGTGATAGAGGAAGGAAGAGCCTTCCACTCCTGAGGAAGCAGCAGATGCAAAGGCCCAGAGCTGAGAAGGAAAAGTGCTTACTTGAGGAAATGAAATGCCTAGCAGCCAAATGCAGTTCATGATGAGGGACGTGACATGAAATGCGGTTGGATACGTGGGGGGTGGGGGTGGGGCACAGTGCCTTGAAAGCTATGGTAGGGAGCTTGAACTTTATTTCAAGTACAGAAAAAGCAATTGAATTCAATTTTATTTTAAAAAAGGAACAAAGAAGTTTTTGAGCTCAGCCTCAGTTAAGCCATGCCTAGAGAATAATCTTTTTACTGGAATCCCAAGGTTGTGACCAAAGCATGGCTATCCCCCAGCTGCAGTGTACTAAAGTACCCCTTTAGTTCTTCTGAGTGGTAATTAAGCCTCCCGTGGCAAGTTTAAAATTTATACAAGGGCCTGAGATAAACAGAAATGTTACTTTTTAAATTTGTTATACCCAAACACAACTTATGAGATCTTATTTTCAATGATAACAGAATAAAAGTTTATCCCTATTTTTAAAAAATGGAATGCTCTTAAGCAGGGAATTGGCATTTATGCATAATGAAAATAAGGCTCTTGCTATCTGTTTTGGCCACAGCATGAAGACAACAGACACCATATTGTGAAGTTAGACCCACACCGATATTTCAAAGTCGGTGTCTAAAAACTGCTTAGATCACATCTAAGCTCTTCTCTCACATTTTGTGTGTAAAAAGATCAGAATCTGGAGATTAAAGAAAAGGTTTTTTTCTTTAAGGATTTTTGGGGAGAGCTGTAAGAACATCCTAAGTCCCACCATACAATGTTCCAAATATCACATTAGTCTCCTATATTACTGATATCACATCGATTTGACTGGATGAGCAAGAAGCAAGTATAACGGAGGCATTCTTAAAGTACTGAATTCCAGAGGATGGGAGAAAAACTCAAGAAGATACAGGATCCCGCCTGTATCTGTGGAGATTTTAAAGGTTCCATGCTCTGGGGTATGCCAAGGCATCCCACCTAAAATGAAGGTCAAATTATTACATCTCATACCTCCCACCACTGAGAAAAAAGCACCAAGCCTGGTAGGTCTAGGCTGGCTAGCCATCTCAGTTTGTCCGGGCCTGAGGGACTTCCTGAGTGCAAGACTTCCAGTGCTAAATCTCAAAAGTCCTGGTCAGCCTTGTAGGCGTCTTTGTTTTTAAAAGTCACTTTGAGTCAGGTGTACGTTTCTTGCAGCTACAAAGCATTCTAACTTATACTGCCCCAAAGTCTCAGGAAGCCCTGCACAAAGTAGGAAACTCTGCCAATGTCTGATGATTGAATTGAGCTCTAGTTGAATGAACTATTCCCAAACAAACCAGAAGCATCCATTAGATCTAAAGTGTATAGCACAATTCCTAGACCACAGACGATATTTGCAAATATCTGTCTAAAGCCAGAATAGCTTCATGATTTACCAAGCAAAAGAGAAACTTTAGGAGTCTTGAATGGAAGGCTGAAAATGAGAAAAAAAAATAGCTCAGTGAAACTCAAGTTTCAAGGAAGAAGAATCTTTCTGTTCAAATGGACACAAAAGAAGCTGCATCAGGCAGGTCAGGGGAAAAAAAAAACCTGAAGAGGTCTCTAGCCTCCTCTGGTGGCTCAGCCTGGATGGCAGCGTGTCACTCAGAAGTCTGTGCTAAGGCAGAGATGCAGAAGGGGAGTGGAAAGAACACCCACAAGAGACATTCCCAAGGAAACAGAGTCAGAATCTGATGTCTGCAAACTATCTTTACAAGAAGGAGAGGGATGAATTAAAGGAAACTCCAAGCCGTCCTGCCTGCACCCATTCCGTTAGCTACCAGGACTGCGGGCAGCTGAGAGCTCTCAGCAGAGTCAGTCTCCTGGACATGCGAGCTGATTGACCCCAGGGCAAGCCTCCTTCCTGGGAGCAGCCCAAATCCAAAGACGGGTCCGTGCAAACAGCACAAAGTCCCAGGCCCTTCAGTGCAACTGGGAACAACTGTGAAAGGCCATCCTGGCTTTGGAACTGCCCGTAACCGGGCTGGGGCTTCTGCTGCAGTTCAACAGCTCAACTTCTTCTCCCTCAGCCCAGCCCGCTTTCCTCCTCCTCACGCTGGTGCTCATCTCAAGAGCCTTCCCCACTAGCTGTGTGCATGCAAATCTCCTGCTCAGAGCCTGCTTCTCTGGGTCAGAAACTGTGACGGGTCTGAGATTCTTATCCTACTTCCAAGCTGGCACGTTAACCTGCCGCAGGTTCAGAGACGCTGGGAGAAGACACAAGAACCCCGGGGTCGAGGACCAAGAACGTCATTGCCTCTGGCACAGGGGCTAGCGTGAACTGCTTGTTCAAACTGGTTTTCCTTGCTCCACACATCTCAGCGGTGCTGCAGAACACACAGTAGGCTTATGTCACAGCTAAGGAGCCCTAAGCTCAGGAAATCCCCCATCTTTTTTTATTATGCAGTTTTACATTTTAATTCCAGTGTTGTGAACATACGATTTATATTAGTTTCAGGTATACACTATAGTGATTCAACAACTCTATCCATTACACAGTACTCACCATGAAGTGTGCTCTTTATCCCCATCACCTTTCACCCAACCCACTTCCACAGGAAACCCCAATCTTTTAAATGGGACAACTACCAAACCTGCCTACCCTTTACCCCAGAGGGAGACACTGTATTTATTATACTGGTCAGGAAACAAATCTGCCTTCTGTCCTGGAAGCAGATACTACATCTGTGAGCCTGTTTGTCATATACACGTCCTCGAATAGGTAGCTCAGAACAAAACTGATAGAAGCTGGGCAGAAATATGAGAGAACCATGGAGGGTGGTCTCCCAGCCCTCGGGGAACCCAGCCTGTGCGACACACACATGCTCATAAAGCTGTTATATTTCAGCATTCACATATATTTCAGCATTAATGTCTCTATTAATTTTCATAGGATAGTGTGTGTTTTCATTTTCAATTATATATTTGGAAGTTACCATAGCCTTTTTAAACTGGATTTTCACTTCTGTCTATTATATAGGTATATAATTTTAAAAATAAAAAAATAAAATAAAAATGAGAATGGGAATGGGAATAAAGAAAAATAGGAGTTCCCCAAACCTAGAGTAATCAAACAGTATGGCACTGGCACAAAAAGAGACATATACGTCAATAGAACAGGATAGAAATCCAAGAAATAAACCCACATTTACATGGTCAACTAATCTATGACAAAGGAGGCAAGAACATACAATGAGGAAAAGACAGTCTCTTCAATAAATGGTGCTGGGAAAACTGGTCAGTTACATGCAAAATAAGGAAACTGGACCACCTGCCTACACCATACCTCAAAATAAGCTCGAAATGGATTAAGGACCTAAATGTAAGACCTGAAACAATAAAACTCCCAGAAGAAAACATAGGCAGTAATTTCTTTGACATTGGCCTTAGCAACATTTTCCTAGATATGTCTCCTCAGGCAAGAAAAGCAAAAGCAAAAATAAACTATTGGAACGACACTAAAATAAGAAACTTTGTACAGCAAAAGAAATCATCAACCAAAAAAAAATGGCAACCTCCTGAGTGGGAGAAGATATTTACAAATGACATATCTGATAAGGGGTTAATATCCAAAATATGTAAAGAACTCATACAGCTCAACACCCCAAAAGACAACTAATCCGATTCAAAAAGGGTCAGAGGACCTGAATAGACACTTCTTCAGAGAAGACATACAGATGGACAACAGACACAGGAAAAGATGCCCAACATCACTTATCATCAGGGAAATGCAAATCACAACCACAATGAAATATCACCTTATACCTGTCAGAATGGCTAGAATCAAAATGAGAAGAAATAGCAAATGTTGGCGAGGAAGTGGAGAAAAGGGAACCCTCTTGCACTGTGGGTGGGAATGTACATTGGTGCAGCCACTGTGGAAAACAGAATGGACATTTCTCAAAAAATTAAAAATGTAAATACCATATGGTCCAGTAATTCCACTACTGGGTATTTACCCAAAGAAAACAAAAGCACTAATTCAAAAAGATACACATGCCTATGTTTATTGCAGCATTATTTACAATAGCAAAGATAGAGAAGCAACCTAAGAATCCATCCCTAGATGAATGGATAAAGAAGATGTGATATATATATATATATAATGGATAAATAAATACATGCATACCCAGTCAAAAAAAGGGATGAATCTTGCCATTCACAACAACATGGATGGACCTTAAAAAGCTTATGATAAAATAATCCACGGGACGACTGAGGTTCAGTTGGTTAAGCGTCTGCCTTCAGCTCAGATCATAATTCCAAGGTCCTGGGATCCAGCCCTTCGTTGGGCTTCCTGCTCAGCGGGGAGCCTGCTTCTCCCTCTGCCCCTTCCCCCAGCTCATGCTCTCCCTCTCTCTCAAATAATAAAATCTTTTTTTAAAAAAACAAGTGTTTTCTTTTACTCCAATCCACTAACACAGAACTCTATTCCCTACGGTGTAATTCCAGTGACAGTGTCACCAAAAGAAAAGCACATTTCCTTAACTATTGTATTCTCCAGACTGCTTGTTGGCTCAGGCTGACTTTCTCTGCTCTTCCATTTCCTGCCAAATAAATAACCTTACAGCCATACGCAGAAATGGAATTGCCAGGAGTAGAGGGGAAAGGTCAGGCAGTGAGAAAGGTGAAGGAAGGGCAGGCTCAAAAAGTGACAAGGACACATGGGATGGAAAAGGACTCAACGTGATGAATGCAGGAGGAGACGGTAGCAGCTGTAGGAAAAAGGGGGATCCAGAGAAAGGGCCGGGATAATCAGAAGACCGTGCAACGGGGCAAGGGGCTGGTGCAATGGGAGACCAAGGAAGACCTCAGGGCGGGTCTCCATCAGGAAACCCAAATACTCTGAGCTCTGTGGCCCTCTGAGAGTATGTCTGTGGACCGTAAGGATTCCAGGGATTCAGATTTGAGGAACACTGATTTATGAACCTCAAGTCGTACGAAAATGACTCTTAATCATGAATTATCTTTGTGAAAAAGAGTTTGGGGCCTTCACCTGGTTAAAAAAAAAAAAGTTTTAGATTTTCATGAAAAATAAAAATACCAGGTTTGAAGACCCTTACAGAACTCAAGGACCCAGTCTCTGGTTTGAGAGATATCATTGCAGAAGGCCAGGGAGAGAGAGAGGGTCCACAGACGCATAGCCTAAGGAAGGCCGAGGTGTAATGGGTGGAGGACACAACACATGCAGACATTTAAATGAAAGTAGATCACCTGGATTTCTGGCATGACCTGTTGCTTAAAAAAAGAGTAGGTGAGTAGGAAGGGTGGTGACAGGGACCATGGCAGGGAATGGTAGCAAACAAATAAAAGGAGTACTACTTCCTAGTAAGGTGGTTATAGATTCACAAGGCACTTACTGAAAATTAGGCTATGGAGGCACACCTGGCTGGCTCAGTTGATAGAGGATGCAACTCTTGATCTCAGTGTCATGAATTTGAGCCCCTCCACATTGAGGGTAGAGTCTACTTGGAAGGAAGGAAAGAAGGAAGGGAGGGAGGGAGAGAGGGAGGGAGGGAGGGAGGAGGGAAAGGGAAGGAAGGAAAGAAAGAGACCAAATGACATTTAAGTTTTAACTTTTCTTGGCCCAACAATGAAAAACTTAATAGTCACAGATCGTCAGAGCTATCCAAATGGGAAATCCAGCTTTCCTTACCACTGAGCAGACATTATTATAAATACAGCCTGTCTAAAAGCCTCTGTTGAGAATGCCTTGCAATAAACAAGAGAAATTCTGCAGCCCAAGGCAGTGACTCAGAATTCCTATGGTGTGCTCTCTAGCTGCATCCAGAAGCAAGATTGGGAGTTGCAGCACTGTTTGTCCACTGAGCCCTCCCACAGCCACATTCACCCACGCTCTGGTCACGGAGCAGAGGACACTGCCTACATGTGGATGCCCACAGGACACTGTGCCAAGGACATGACTGATGGCTCTAGGGTGGACTGTGCTGACAGCCACTCCTGTAGTCTGGCAGGCCTTTGCTTGAGCCCTGACTCCACGACTTGCTAACCTGTGACTCCAGAGGAAGTAGGAAGGGGGAGAAAAGTGTAAAAAGTCAGAAATAATAGTAACTGCCTCATAGGACCGCTGTAAAGGTAAGATGAAATAATGTATGTAAAAAACTTAGAGTACCTGGCAATTTCTCCAAAATACATCAAATTCCATTAGTATATCAGCAGCAGCAACATCACTAGTAGCTATATTAGATATCAGAATTTCAAGATTATTAGAGGGCTTAGAGGGTACGGTTTATTTGGAAAGGGAGGAACGGTGGTGGGACAGTCTTTGGTTGTATTTGTGTAGTAAGGAGACATGTAATGCAGGCTTATTTGAAATGGTTTAGCAGAAAGGCAAGATGCTCTTGATGGCACCACTTACCATTGTTGTTACTGCTTTGTCCTTGTAATTACTATGATGACTATTGTTGAAGTGGCAGAGTACCGTAAGTCCTAGCTGCCTGCATTTAAGGTACATTCAGTTTTATATCCGCACACATAGGTGTGTGTGTGTGTACACATATGTTTATTTTCCTAAAATAGCTAACAGGTATTAGCCTTCATTCAAATATTAGGTGAATTTCGGCTTTAGAATTGGTGATTGAATCCCTCTGATGTTCAGAAGCAGCATATGCTCACTCCAGGGAGCAGCTGGTGTGTCGGGGGAGTGAGAGTCTGCTGGCAATGGTTTGAAATTAACCCACTTCCCTACCCACTTCCTTAAATCCAGAGCTTCACAGAAAGCAACTAGCACAAAGACAGCCAACTTTCTCCTCCTTGCTTATGTAATGAAGAGGGCTTATTTGCTACCTAGAATGTTTAGCTTCTGTGCTTCCCTCCGTTGGTTTCTCCAGATTTATAATCAAGGTAAAACAGGAAAAAAGATAGGAAGAAGAGAGTAAGAATGAGGAGAAAACATCAATTTGTGTAACATATTTACTGAGGAACTACTATGTGCTTGGCTTTCAGCATGGTAAACCTATCCTGAAGCAAGGATGTGTGGGATGGGGGGGGTGGTGGTGATGAAAAAACTAGGTAGCTCAGACTCTGTTAGAGAAAGCTAAGAGTTAGAGTAATCAAGTATTGTGAAGACAGTACAGAAATTACATCCCAAAAGACAAAAGCAGACTGAAATTTGGATGACAGAATTAAGTATTCAGGATTCACATCACACATTCACAATTGCTTATTATGGCAAAGGTTCTATTGTAGTGCACCAGAGGAAGGATAACCTTTTTCATAAATGGTTCTGGATCATTTGGATATTCTCATTAAAAAAATAACCTTGACCCCTGCCTCACACCATAGGCAAAAATCAGTTCCAGGTGGATTGTCAACTTAAGCATGAAAAGAATAAAGCTTCCAGAAGATAACTTAGAAGCATATCTTGATAATTTCAAGGTAAACAAAGATTTCTTAAATAGGTCACACAAAACTTTAATCCAAGGAAAAGATGATAAATTGGACTACACTAAAATTAAGATTTCTACTTATCCAAATATACCATTAGGACAGGGAGAAGGTAAACCACAAAATAGGAGAAAATATTTGTAATACATAAATCCTGCGAAGGACTTAAATCTAAAATATATTTTTAAAAATCCTAAAAATCAATAAGGAGACAGACAATCCACTTAAAAATGGACAAAAATGTCAAACAGCACTTTACAAAAGAGGATTTCCAAATAGTCAATAAACAAATAAGGTATTCAACATCATTAGTCATAAGGGAAATGCAAATTAACACCACAATTAGATATTATACCACATAGCCACAATTATGGCTAAATTTATAAAAATTGACATGCACTGCTGGTGGGAGCATAAATTGGTATCAACACTTAGGAAAACTATTTGGCAGTTCACTGGAGTTGAACATAGGCATACCCTATGACCCAGCATTCATTCCCTAGGTATATACGCAACACAACTGCATGCATGCATTCACCAGAAGACATGTGCAGTGATGTTCACAGTAGACCCAAGCTGAAAACAACCTAAATGTCCAGCAACAGCAGAATGAATAAAGAATAAACTGTGGTCTACTTATGCAACAGAATACCACACAGTAATAAGAATGAACACATTTAACACATACACACAGAAGAATCTCATAAGCAACTTGTTGTATGAAAGAAGTGAAACAGAATAGAGCCATACTGCATGCTATCATTCATACAAAGTTCAAAAACAGACACGACACATCTATGCTGTTAGAAGTCACATTAGTGGTTACCCTCAGAGCACAGTAGGCATGCGAGAGATTTCCAGGGTACTGAAATGTTCTGTTCTTTTCACTTCGTAAAAATCATCACACTGCACATTTATGTCCTATACACTTGTCCATAACTGTGTTATATCCCAGCATAAAGTTTAATTAAATTTACACAAATAATAAAGTAATTCAGGATTTGGAGGGGCATGATTTGGAGCCAGGACTGCTCAAAAATAATCCTAGAGAGTCTAGAAAAGAATTCCTCTTGTTTGCCATGAAGGTGGTGGTGACAGTGGTTGTATGTGTAGGGGCTGAGGGTACCCATAGTCTGAATGGTGTAAGATTGTGTCAGGCTAAGAGGTCAGGTAAATAAAGCAGGGTAAAAAAAAAAAAATCCATTAAATTCCAAATATTGGGGATAATTTCATCTGGGATTTGTGTGTATGCATGCACATGTTACGTGATTGTTGGCACTGATTTTCCTGTTTTCTATACAAACCGGTATAAATTGCTAATAAGGCTGAGTGTGTTCACTTTCCCAGGAAGGTTCCAACTTCATTTCATCAATGGACTTCAGCTCTAGTTGTAGAACTCAGGCATCAGAGAACCAGGTGGGGGAAGCATTCTGAGGATAGTGCAGTGCTCAGGACACTGGAAATTATACCGCATAGCCACCACCTACTTGAAAAAGAGTTTGGATGATTCCAAAGAATCACCGTGGGGCCTTAGAGCTGAGCACCATCTTTAAGATGACCAGAGTTGTCTTTAAACATGTAAATTGCTTTTGTCTGGAAGGAGCAGGGGACTTTGCACGGTCCTTGAGGACGCAATGGGAGAGATTTCAGCTCACGGGAAGAAAGAACAAGGGGCTCTGTCAGGACCTATTGAGTTCACTGGGTGATTTCAAGCACAGTCTAGAGAACCACTCGGTGGGGATGCTGGGGTGGGAATTCAAGCCCTGCATGTGTGGCTAGCTGTATCATTCTAGAACAGTGGTTCCCAGCTGGGAGCAATTTTGCAGCTCAGGAGTTTCAGCAATGCTGAGACATTTTTGGTGGCTCCCACCTGTAGTGGCAGCAGTTCCTGGCATCTAGTGGGGAGGGCCAGAGATGCTGCTAAAGAGACTGCAAGGAAGACACAGGACAACCCCCACGCATAACAAAGAACTGTCTGGCCAAAAATGTCAATGGTGCTGGAGTTGAGACAGGAGGGAATGACAGGATTTACTTGGTAATTGCTAGAATTTGTTCTGCCACCAAAAGCTACACTTTGGATCAATAAGCACTAAATTTCTTGTATGTGTCACAGCTTTAGGATAAACCAGTTATGTAAAATTTTCAGATGTTAAGTCACAAATGCATTACAGATTCTCAAAATAGCCTTTATTTTATTGTTAACTTGCTTTTGTTGCCTTCAATTTCAAGTCTTACTTAGCATCTAAAATGTCACAAAGGTTTTCCATATTATTAACACTCACGGTGCTGTGAAGATCCAATGCTGTCTGCATACTAGAACGAAGTGTGTTGTTGAATTCTATACCTATGTTTCAAGTTCATCCTTTAGTTAAGTTTGTAACACAGTCAACAAGCACACATCAACCTAGTTTTACATTGTGAAATAAAAATAACCAAGCCATCAACCTTGTCTGTGAACAATATCTCAACAGTCTGAAAAAGCAAGTCTTCCTGTAATAGGCATATTAAACCATTATTCTATGACATGAGGATGTTGCTTCTGTAGGATATTATCTAGCTACGTAAAAACAAAGTGTATTATTTGTTATTAGAGTTAAAATAGTCTGTCATTATGCACAGTTTGATACCAATGGCATAAACGCAATTATGTTGCAATCAAGTAAAATGGCATTGTTGGCAGGCTCCACTTAATCATTCCTAAATTACCACACTGGCAAAAGTCAAGCAGTTATTAGTGCTACTGCAAAGCCAATCAAATAGTCTATTCACATGGTCCCCTTTGGTGTTTCTCAAAAGTTGTGCTCACACCTGGGGAGCATAATTATTTCATGGTGTTATTTTTTCAGTTTCCCTTCCTCAAGAACTGCTTCCCCACCCACCCACCAAGAATGGGGTTTATCTTTCTAGAGTTTAATAAGAACCAAATTCACTTTTGTTGAACCCCAGTCTCTATTAACTTCTTTATTAACCAGAATTTTCAATTTCTTGAATATTCTTCATTTATCAGGTTGACAAGGAAATGATACCACTGTGAAAATGCCACTGGGTATAATGTTCAGACAATGGTCTGTTCCAGTTCATTCTATTCCCCATTTAACAGGGTAAGCCAACAAGAGACCTAAAAGAATTCATTTTCTTGAAAGCCTTTCTATAATATATTACTTACTTTCAAGGTTTAATAAGTATATTAATACAAATCACAGCTAACACATGTTGTACTTACCATGGGCCAGTCACTGTGCCTTATGTGTATTAACTCATTTAATCTTCACTGCAAAAAGGAAAAAGCTATTTTTCTCTTTACTTCACTGAGAAAATAATTAACTTATAATTGATTATTGAATAATAATTATAAATAAATGATTCACCCAAGGGAAATAAATGCTAAGTTCACGTGGAGATCTGAACCCAGCACTCAGGCCCCACTCATTTAACCCCTATACTGTATGTATGGCCAGGGTAGAGTTTATGTTTATGTGCAATAGCTTCTTAATGATCTGATAGATTCTGTCAAGACTATCATAAGGGACATGAATTGCCATTGAAGAATATATAAATAAAGTAAATGTAAGAAATTGGGTCAAGGGTGGGTCCTGGGAAAGGGGAGGAGGTGGTTTAGGGCCTGAGCTCAGTTAATACAGGGGATTTAAAACTGTTGCAGTTTTCCCTCTGATATTAATACCTATACACTAATTGGGAGAAATAGAAAAGTATATAAAAGAAGGAATTAAAAATTACCAATTATTCCATTAGTAACATTTTAAAGAATGTTTTGCCAGTCTTTTTCTATATCATATTGATGCATTAAAAAAATTAAAGGCAGTTTATAATATAGTAGTTACATGAATTCTCAAACAGAAGCCTCTAAACCTCACATCTCTAGGCTGCAGCTTCCTCATCTGCAAAATGGGTATCAGATTAGAATTTACACTCGCTGAAGCACAAGGAGACGTTTCATGTAAAATGCTAAGTATTATGCTTGGCATATATAGCAAGCACACCACCAAAGGTAGGTACTATTACATTATCAGCTATATGTAGCATTTTAACTTGCCTTCCTACTCAAGTTTAGACTGTTTCCTCACTTTCATTAACTGTTCTTCAAAACAGTTAATAATAGTGTGTTACAGACTTAGTTTGTTTCATTTTGTAGTCTTCTAATTTTTTTCCTCAGGATAAAATTCCACAAGTGAAATGGCTGTTTCCAAGGATACAAATATAAGTATGTTGAAACTTTTATTGCATATTTCCAGATTATGCAAGATTATGCAAATAATATTTCCATCTTTGCAAACTGATATCCAGAAAGAGCATGCCATTTACATTGTTATCCGGGGTATGAGAATGTGTGAATCCGCGGGATTAAAATATTATGATTATTTCTAATATTTGCCAATTGAATTAGTTTTAAAATGGTGACATTTTAATTAGACTGATTTTATACTAATGAATCTGAAATTTTTATATGTTTGTTAAGCATTTGTATTTCTTTTGTGAATTCCCTATTCATGTCCTTTGTGTTTCCACCAGGGCATTCGTGTCTTACTGTTTCAAAAGAGTGCTTTCTGTTTTCACTTATTAATTCTTGTGTTCAACAAATATTTATTATTGGCACCTCCTCTAGGCCAGTTTTATAACTTGTTACAAAGACTATGACACATTTTGTTTTCATTTGCTTTCACATTTTGTACATAATAATTTTGATATACAGATATTTTTAATTCTTTGGTAATTAAATCTATCAGTGCTCTCCTCTAGTTTCTGACTTTGGTGCTGGACTTTAAAAGACCTTACTTAGAGCTGTATAATATATTCATTTATGTCATCCGAATTTTTTAATGACTTTATTTTCATATTTAAATATTTAAACTATCTAGAATTTATGAAGTAGGAATCTAATGTAATCACATTTTTCTTTCTAAGTAGCCAGTTGTTGATTTTCTCTACAAGAAAATTTCCTGACCTCTTTATTTCCTGAAAATTTCTTTTCCTACATCCACTCTGTTCTCTTTTCTTAGCATTTTGTTGTTGTTGTTAAAGGGGGAGGGGGACAGGGGTAGAGAGAGAAGGAGAGAGCAGGCTCCTTGCCCAGGGTGGAGCCTGACACGGAGCTCACTCTCACAACCCTGAGACCAAGAGTTGGATGCTTAACCAACTGAGCTTCCCAGGCACTCCTAGAATTTCCGTTATAGGTATATTAGATCTCCTTACTCAGTCCTTCATTACTTATCTTTTGAAATTTTTTCACATTGTTCTAATATCTTTATTCCTTGCCTCTGAAACTTGGATTAATTCCAGGAGTTATCATTTACTTCATTGGCTGAATGTCCTGCAACAGCAAATCTGATCTTCATTTAGGTTTTAAAAAATGGCAATCAATTCTTCTTCTTCTATGTTGTTTTCTGAACTCAGATTGTTGTTCTTCACAACCACCTTGTTTATTTCTTTTTTAAAAGTTTATTTATTATTATTAATTTTTTAGTAATCTATGAACCCAACATGGGCTCGAACTTATGACCCTGAGATCAAGAGTTGTATACTCTTCCAACTGAGCCAGCCAGGTGCCCCCCACCTTGATTATTTATAGACTTGACAACCTCTTCTCCATCATGTTAAGATCACAGACTAAAAACTTGAAAGTTTTTAATATAGTCCAGTAACTATAGCTCATAAGAAGACATCAGCTCTGGTTCTTTCAAACAGAAATACCTTTTCATATGTCTGATGGATTCTGCCTGTTTCCTTATCCTTAATGAGGCATTTGTGCTTCTTCAATTCTGGGAATTAAGACGGTTTCTGTCAAAGATTATTTGGATGTTAGTCTAAATCTTTCAGATCCAGATAATAAGTGAAATGAAAGTTTGGGCACTAATGCAATTTTCTTTCATTCGGAGTATAAATACTGAATGGCCTGGGTCATTAAAGCCAGAGGTGGACACAGCAGGAAGAGCAGTCTCCAGGCTGGAGCTGAGGTTGTTTGTTTGTTGGGCAGCCCAGAATTAGCTGCATCAATGCCTCAATTTTTTCTTTGTCATGCTCATCTTCTTGAGGAGCCAGATGAGACTCTCTGTCTGTGTTTAGCATAAGCCAGGAAAAACCAGCCCTGGCCCACCGAGTGTGACATGCCCTGACCTTGCTAGCCTGTGCCAGACCATCACACCAGCAGTCCTCCTAAACGAGGGCTGGACAGGGAGATCTACCAAGAACCATGCCCCCTGACTTCCCAGTCTCAAGTGGAAAGCCTTGATTCCTATAAGTCCGTCCTTCACCTGAGGCCACCTGCGCTATCACTGACAAACTGGCAAGGTGTGGCCACTCCTTCATACTCTCCACTCTCAGTTTCTAATACTTTTTTGTGACTATTTTATACTCAATCAAGTGGAAATCTAGGGAAGTGGCAGACTTCTTGACTGGGCTCCATCAGCTTCTTATCCAGGAATTCCTCAATTCCCTTCCAGCCTGCACTTAGGAAGTGCCAATGTGGATGGGGAGAAAGCCGTGTCCATTTTCTCTAAGAACACAGGGAAAATCAGCTTCTTTTTTTTTTTTTTAAATAGTTGCATTTCTTTTTTAAATTTTTTCTTTTTAGATTTTATTTATTTATTTGAGAGAGAAAGAGAGACAGAGATAGTGAGAGACAGCACAAGTGGGGAGGAGAGAGAGAAGCAGGCTCCCCGTAGAGCAAGGAGCCCGATGCGGGGCTCGATCCCAGGACCCCGGGATCATGACCTGAGCCGAAAGCAGTCGCTTAACCGACTGAGCCACCCAGGCGCCCCGGAAAATCAGCTTCTTTACTTAAAGAAACTAACTACAGAATTTTTCTACTCTTAGTATGGAGAACTTCACAAGCTGCTTTTTCTTTCTTTCTCTTTTCTTAATTGAGAGCAATAATGCAGAGAAACTCAGATAAAGGGTGTAGTGGGAACTTCACAGTCCTTTCTAACTTACTTGCCAGAGATAGAAATTTAGTCCATTTTTTTCAGCATTAGCAGGTAGACCATTATTCCGTCTGGCTGAAACAAAAGGTTACCACCAGGTACTAAAAATACATAGTCCTCTGACTTTTGACCCTATGATAGAATTCAGGCTGAATTTCTTAAAAATTATGAAAGTAGTCCAAGTATAAGGTTGCCAAAGAAATGAGAAGAATTAAGGAAGCACATACCTAAATGTACGTGGCATTTCTTTCTAATTAAAACTTGCAAGAAAACAATTACTTGCTTTCTTGGTTGCTCTTTTTCAGGTTTGGTCGTTTCAATAAAGAAATTGTTCCAGTTAAATAAAAAAGGAAAACTCACGATTGTGATATGAATCTCTCAAGCAAAGCCTGTACTTTGGAATTCATGCCACGAACCAGAGGAAACTTCTCAGGAGAGTAATGGCTGCAGACGTGGCCAGGGAGTTGGTGGGACGGAACCATGGGGGGCAGGTCCTCTGGAACAGAAGGATGGCACTGAACGAGCAGTGGTTTGGAAAACCACAGAGGGCAATAAAAAGCTTAGCTGTTTGGCCTAGAGGGCATTACACTAAGTGAAATAAGACAGAGAAGGACAAATACCATGTGATTTCACTTATATATAAAATTTAAGAAACAAAACAAATGAATAAACACACACACACACACACACACACACACACACAGAAACAGACCCATAAATACAGAGAACACATATGGTTGCCAGAGGGGAGGAGGATGAGGGGCTGGACAAAATGGGGAAGGAGAGTGGGAGACAAAACCTGGAGTTATAGAAGGAATAAGGCGTGGAGATAAAAGACACAGCACAGGGAATATAGTCCATGGAATTGTAATAGCACTGTATGGGGACAGATGGCGTCTACACTGACGGTGAGCACAGCACCACGTATAGACTTGTCAAATCACAATGTTGTACACCTGAAACTAATATAACATTGTGTGTCAACTCTACTTAAATTTTAAAAAAGTCTTAGTTTTGTATTATTGCTAAACAACGCAGAGAATGTAGATAAGAATTCAGGATCAATTTTCCTAGCAGAAACTCTTTTGCCTTTTATTTTGTCTTGTTATCTGGTAAATCGTGACCCCAGATTATGAAACAGGCTATGTTCCTTATATTGTTTCTCTTGACTTTTATAAAACAAGAAACTGTAAATAGGATGTATAGAATATTATGTTAAATTTATTTTACACAAAATAAAATAATGGGGAAACATAAGGTTACATTGGTTGGGACTAACTATAAACTGCTTTCTTTATATAATGAGTAGAAAGTTGGATATGTCCAAATTTAAAGTTGTCATTTATTGAAAATCAAAAACTTGATATATTTTAAAAACACTTTAGTAAGCAAATTGATATAGCAGAATAAATCAACAGGAAAACACAGTTTGGGGTTATGGAAAACAGGAAGGAGTGACATTTAATATGCTCACAATGTTGTGTGGGTACAAAGCCTTGTTCGGTAATGAGCTATCATTTCACTCTCAGAATGTTAGCCTTTAGAAATATGTCAGGCATCAATGTCACAAAGGGAGTCAGAACAAAATAACTGAGCAAACCTCAAAATGTGAAACCAAGACACTGTATAAAAACCCTTCTGAACCAGAGCAGCTAAAAGTAAAAAGAACAAGTGAGAAAACCACAAGTGAAGGAAAATGGGCCCCCAAACCTATTAAATGTTCTACATAATCAGATTATTTGCCAATAATAAGACCTTACCTCTTCATTTCCAGTACTAAAAACAAAGGTAATAAATACTCAAAACTCCATACCTTTCTAATTTTACTTCAATCTCCTGTTATCTATGCCCTTGAGATGATAGTGGTGTGTTTCCCTGATGGAAATGCTAAATATGGGCTCCTGTGCTTCTCTGCCTGACCCCAAGGTTAGTAACATAACACTGGTAGCTTGAAATCGGCCACAATGGGAGGATCTATCCCACAGAAAATGGCTAACACTATAAATCTGAGTTTTTTCTTTGTTCAGAGACGTGGTTGTTAAACATCTACCAGAAAACCCTGGCAACATTCTTTCTGGTCCTAAATATTTGGGAAAGGTCCCAGTCTGCACTTACCAATGACTGAAACACTAAATATTTTGGAATCCACACCAGCTGACAGATGGTCTGAGTTCACACTAGCAGTGTTCGATGTGCTCCCTTTTCCATGATTCCGAGAGCCAAGCACTGCACTGTGCCATGATCATAAAGAGTAAAAATTGCGATCCAGCAATTCTACTTTTGGCTATTTATCCAAAGGAAATGAAATTACTATTTTGAAAAGGCATCTGCACCCCCCCCATATTCATTGCAGAATTACTTACAATGGTCAAGACATGGAAACAACCTAAGTACCCACCAACAATGAACGGATAAAGCAAATATATGTGAGAGAGAGAGACATATCTCGCATTTGGAATGCAATGGAATACCATCTAGCCATAAAAAGGAAGGAACTCCTGCAGTTTGCAACAACATAGATAGACCTTGAGGGCATTATGCTAAGTGAAATAAATCAGACAAAGACAAATACTGTATGATCTCACTTATATGTGGAATCCTAATTAAAAAAAAAAAAGCTGAACTTACAGATACAGAGAACAGATTGGTGGTTGCCAGAGATGGGGGTGGGGGCAAGGGTGGGCAAAGTGGGTGAAGGGGGTCAAAAGGTACAAACTGCCAGTTATAAAATAAATAAGTTCTGGGAATGTAATGTATAGCATGATGACTACAGTTAATAATATTGTATATTTGAAAGTTGCTAAGAGAACAGATCTTAAAAGTTCTCATCATAAGAAAAAAAAATGCAACTGTGTGGTAATGGATGTTCACTAAAAGTACTGTGGTGATCGTTTTGCAATATATACATACATCAAATCATTATGTTGTGTACCTGAAACTAATACAATGTATATGTGAATTATATCTCATTTAAAAAAAAAAGAGTGGAAATTCTGTTCTGATCACAAGAACCAGCTCTACTCCCTATCCCACACCTGTTATCAGAAGGCTTTCTGTGTCTACTCAAAGACTGTGATATCATTGTGCTGCATAGGAAGCAGAGGGAAGGCTAAAGATGTCTGTCACTTGGGGATGTTAGTCGTCTACGAAAGGACAGAGAACAGATGAGGATGGAAGCTTCAACCGCTGTTCCATCTTCTCCAGCAAGAGTTGCTGGGGGTGAGTTTTTCCCGAAAACACCCAGAGGCAATAAACTGCCACAGTAAAACCTTTTTTCTTGTGAAGTCCAGCCAGTTTAGCCTACATGAAACACACTCCAGTTTCTTTATTTGAGATTTGCTTATTTTGCCTATTTATTTTACCATTTGCCAAACAATAACCATGGCCTTATTAGATAAAGGATGTTCAACTCTCTCCTGATCTGTGTTTTACATGTTAGCTTTGTTAATAAAATTCCCCACACTAAGTAACTAGATTTATCCCAAAGCTATCTTGCCATCCATCTAAATAACATGATGCTCACATAGTTTCTCTCTAAACCCAGGTTGCTTCCAAAATAAAACTGCTATTTTATTAGTATATTTCAGTTCTTCCCACCAGCAAGATAAATCCACAGACTAATGTTAAATTAACATTGGCTGCTAATAGTATTTGCGGGGTGGCGCCTGGGTGGTGCATTTGGTTGGACATCCGACTCTTGGTTTTGGCTTCGGCCATGATCTCAGGGACATGGGATAAAGCCCCGCGTCAGGCTCCATACGCGGAGCCTCCTTGAGATTCTCTCTCACTCTCCTTCTACCCCTCCAATTTGTATGCGCTCTCTCTCTCTCAAATAAATAAATAGATCTTTAAAAAAAGTATTAGGGGGATGGTTGGGGCTGAGGAGGGAGGGCAGAGGAATGTAGAGTGCACTAAATTCCTTGTCAAGCAAAGGAAAGAGTCTGAAATTAATAATTTATTCTTACTCTACTTTTAGATACGTTAATTAGGTTCTTTCAGGTACCATGAGCAGGGAAATGATTATGCTGCCTCAAGTACGGGAATTTATTTATGATGTAGCAGAACTAAAATATACACAAGTTCTACAAGAGATGGCAAGTAATTAAAGATAATTCTGACCCTGATCTTAAGAGAATTTATGAATGTTCCAGATGTATTCCAAAGAGTTGTTCATTTTTCTCCTGAAGACATTAGAGAGACTTCTAGAACATAAGTGCCCTCATGTGTGAAGAGACATAAGACAGATCAACAGATATTGGGATTCTAATTATTTAATCTGGATATCATTCAAGTGATGAACAAGAACTTTAGTGACACAACAAAAGTGAATCATATATCCTTAGTTATATGTACTCAGTCAAGAAATTGCTATTTCCCATTAAAACAAATACAATTTCAGATTGATGACAATTCACCCAATAGTAGATTTTATCTTAAAAAAACAAAAGGAATCAATGTATTTGATATTTGCAGAAACATTACTGACTATAGAATAGAATTGTATACTAGACTAAATGGATCTTGGGAGCTTACAAGTTGCTACTTTATGGTTAATGAACAGCAAGATGACTGAATTACTAAAACAGATTGTATTTTCAAATTGATGCTAATTTCTTATGTAATGGTGAAAGATTAAATGCATTCCTCTTAAAATTGGAAGGAAGAGAAGCCAGCTGGGCTTCCTACAATTCAACTCAATTGTGACATTAGGTCCCCAGAGACAGCACCCAGACTCCGTCCCACAAGACTGCCCTCCCTTGAGATGCCAAGGCAAGTCCAGGTTGTTTCCTGGACCAAGTGGCTATAGTAGGAGACTCCAATGACTCCCTCCTTGGGTTCAATTAGTAGGCTAGAATGGCTCACAGACCTCAGAGAAACATTTTACTTCACTGATTACCATTTATTATAAAAGGCTATAACTCAGGAACAGCCAGATGGAAGAGTTTCATAGAGCAGAGTATAAGGAAATGACAGGGCGTGTCCATGCCCTCCCCCACCCCACCACTCTCCCAAATCTCCATGTATTATATTCACCAACCTGGGAGCTCTCCAAAACCCATCCTTTTGGGCTTTTATGGAGGCTTCATTAAAAGAGGTATGCTTGATTAAGTCATTGGCCATTGGTGAATGAACTCAACTTCCACCCCCTCTACTCTCCCAGAAAACAGGGCAGGGAGACAAATGGAAGTTGCAACCTCTAATCACATAGTTGGCTCCTCTGGCAACCAGCCCCGATCCTTAGGTACTTCCCATAAGTCACCTCATTACCATAAACCCAGTTGTGGTGGAAGGGGCTTCTTATGAATAACAAAACACCCATTTGCCCTTCATGGCTCTGAAGTGATTTCAGAAACTGAGGACAAGAGACCAAATATTATGACAAAAAATGCTCCCATTGCTCTTATCACTCAGAGAATTCCAAGGGTTTGGGGAGCTATGAGCCAGGAATCATGGGGCTAAGACCAAATAATATGAAAAATATATGTTTGGTCATTCAGATGATTTACAATACATACTTTCTGTAAATCACAACATTCCGTTTTCCCATTTTAGCCTGAAGGGGACTACCTATACAAGTTATTTTATTTTTTAATGTGGTCTTATGAGAAGAATATGGTCTCTTGGATTTAGACATGAATTTAAAACTTGAATTTAAATTTTTTAATTCAAAACTGCACTTAGTAGCAAAACAGAGCTTAGCTAGTAGCTAATATATAATACATTATCTAGGTGATAAAAACCCTTTAAGATGTCCCACTCAAGAATTCTTTCACAGTGTGTATAGATATCAAATTATCACATTGTACACTTTAAATAAAATCCAATTTTATTTGACAATTATATCTCAGTAAAGGTGAAAAAAAATTAAACCTTGAAAGGTTAAAAAATATATATATCCCACAGAAGAAGAATGGGCTACTGTTAAATAATTTCTGCTGAAATCTCCTGGGTCACCTTGCACAGCTAGAACTCTAGCTAGTGATGCCATCAAAACTGAATACCAATCTGTATGCTAGCATAGGACTTAATAAATTCTTAGCAGAATTTATGTAGGTAGTCATAGTTACAAATTGGTCACTTTGTTCTTGGAGATGAAAGGTGATGGTCTACTAAAAAAGCTGATTTCATGTCATTGGTTAGAAAAAAAATATGAAGCTACAGTTTCAAACCCTGTCTTTAAAACCCTAGTAAAACATACATATTTTGTGGCTGTTAAAAATGAGTACTTTCTAGAAAGTATCTTTTTTTTTTTTTTTGGCATGTATATAACACATATTGACAAAACCTTGCCTTGGAGGTAAAAAGAAGGATCACACCAATCAGCTGGAGCTGACAGGGCCTGAATATATTTCTAAAATATATATTTTGATACAGAGCTTCTAATTCAATAAATCATTCTGCACAGGAAAAAAAATACATAATAATTATTTGTTGGTCCACTTCTAATGAATCTTATTTTATCTACTAAATCTGCTTAATAAAAATCTGCAGTCAATAGAGAAACAGTAAATATTCTACGAGGAGTAGTAATCTCTGAACCTCTAACTCTATTTTAGGGCGGGCTCACCTTCCATTCATAGACATGTTTATTGAACACCTACTGCATGTCAAACTCTGTGTTAGGAACTGAAGATAGAGCTGTAAGTCTTTTATGGCCTCTATCCTTAAAAATTAACAATGTTCCAGAAAGACAGACATCGAAACAATCATGACAATGGTGGTCAGTGCTACCTACGCAGAGGTACAGGCTGTTGCTGGAGGGTTACAATAAAGGCTAACCTAATCCAGAGGTCCCCACCCAGGAACCCAAGTTCAAACTGAGGTTTGAGGATAACCAGGAGTTAACAGGCTCTGTGAGCACAGAACACCCACACAGCAGGAAATAGCAGAGAGGAGAGAAAGCAATGCAAACCAAGTTTTCATTCCATTTCCAGAGATCCTGGGCAGTTTGATAATCTAAATTTATTGTATTCGACTGACTTATGGAACATCCTGAACTTGATTTCTCTTCCATCCAAACTTAAAGCATCTACTAAAGCAGTACCATTAAAATCACGGTCCACTTCCCAGCAGCAACAGCTTGTAGGAAGTTCACATTCTTCATCCACACCTGTACTAGTTTCCTAGGGTTGCTGTACAATTTAACATAAGCTAAATGATTTAAATCAACGAAAATGTATTCTCTCACAGTTCTAAGAGCCAGAGGTTAGAAATCAAGGGGTTAGCAGGACTGTGCATCCTTGGAAGTCTTTAGGGCAGAATCATTCTTTGCCTCTTCTAGCTTCTAACGGCTCCAGGTGTTCCTTAGCCTATGACTGCAAACTCCAATTTCTGCCTTCACATGGTTATCTCCCCTGCATGTCTTTTCTCCTTCAGTGTGTATCTTATAAGGACATTTGTTTTTGGATTTAGGACCTACCCAGACCATCCAGAATAATCTTGTCTGGAAATCCTTAGTTATACCTGCAAAGACCCCTTTTCCACATAAGGTCTCATTCACAGATTCCAGGGGATAGAATGTGTGACTATATCTTTTTGGAAGCCACCTTTCAATCAACTACATCACTCATTCAATCAAAATCTCTGGGTATGGGGTCCAGAGATCTGTAGTTTAACAAATTCTTCGGGTGATTCTTGCGATGAGAAAGTCTGAGAATCACTGGACCAACGCCTTCCTGCTCATCTGGAGTCTATAATTAGCTTCTCCTAGTCAACTCTTGGCTACTGCTGGTCTCAGAGAAATATCTTTAGAGGAAGCATGAAGTGTTCATTCTACATTATTAAATGATGACCTATTCAAATAATTACTTTCAAAAGAACCCAAGAATTAACCTTTTCCTTTTCTCATACATAAAAGAACATTTACTTATGGCTTGATGATAATGTCATAATATAAGGGCAAACCATTTTGTATGTAGGGTATTCCTTATGTGCAACGAATATGAAAAGCAAATGATGACAATTTTCAAGAAAAACAGAAGTAAACAACATCATTTACTATGTCAAGGACATTAAATCTTTAATCATTAGGAACATAAAATTCTCTTCTTTTAGGAAACCATTACCCATCATTCCCAGCAGTTATGATAAAAATAATAAAAACTACAAATGTGAGATTTTAAAGGTTTTTTTATTTAAAAAAAGAAAGAAAAGAACGAAGGTATACTATGCCCTAATCCAATTACCCATGAAGACTTTGCTCTTATTCCCAGATCAAGTCTGTTACCCATTTTGTAAATGAGCCAGGCCTAAAGGTTAATTGTGTTCTAAAAACCTACAGTAGTCTTCAAATGTCAAAGGAAAATCTTTCTAAAATGTCTTCATCTTTACAAGCTCTTAAAGATCCTTAAAGCATCAGTAATGACCTTGCAACATAGTTAAATTCTATATACATTTTTCATGTAGAAGTACTTAGCTTGCATATTATAGATGATGGAGAGATAGAAGATACAAAACAATCAGGTAAGACTGAAAAATCTAGTCCAAGTATTTTGCAGACATTCAGAAAGACACACTAGAAATAGACATAACACGTACTTTCTCACAAACATATACACACTGTTGGAAAACACAACCAGTAGTCTATAAAACTATGCTTTTATAGCTCAGGATTCTTTTGTCTATACAGACCACGGATTTCTGTTCCCTTTCTATTGTAAATATAAGTGTGCATGTGAGTATGAATGTGTTCTGTTTCCCTCACTCTAATGAAAATCTGCACTCCTGAAACCTACCATTTACAACCACCTGTGCTTCCATTCCTCCCACCCAGGTCTAAGTATTTCCCTTTCATGAACTTGGGACTTACTCTATGGGTAGACTCTACTTTAATACTCCCAGCTACCTCCCTAGAGCTCTGCCCCAATTTATTCAGTCAACAACTATTCATTTGACACCTACTGTGTGCCAGACACTATGGATACAGAAGCAAATAAGGTAGATGTTCCGCCCACACGGAGCCTTCTTTCCTGCTGGGGGGTGGAGGACTGTGGAGGAGAGAGGTGGTAAGGGGTGAGAATGAAGGAAAACACTGGAAGTCAAGAATATGACACACTGTGATTATATTCCATACAATATGTGCCAAAAGTGTAATATATTGTATCTCAAAACCTCACAATAACCCTATGAGGTTGAATATTATATTTCTGCCAATGAGGAAAATCAGATTCAGTAGAATCAAATACTCGGCCCTAAAACACAAAACTGGTAATTGTTGAGGCCAGGATTCAACCCAGGTTTCCTTGTTACAGATCATCTACTTTTGACCGTATCATCCACATTGTCCCATATGAGAGAGAAACTTCAGTACACTCCTCTGCTTCCTCCACCCACATCCCCTCAACCCCTTCTGTCTTAACACAAAACTAGGCTGAGCCACACAGGTACAAATGAAATGGGGTGCAAACATTCTTTATTTGTATAAATCAGCTAGAAATCTGTTTCTCCAGTCTGCCTACTAATGCAACTTAAAACAAATAGCTCCCGGATTTTCTAAGTCCAGCACTGATTTTTCTCTCCATAAATTCCAACTTGTAGTCAAATCACCACCAGGTTAAATCGTAGTGAACTGAATGTTCCATCTTCCATCATCACCTCTGGGGTAGTAACTGAGTGCTAGGGAAGTATATGGGAGCATTACAACATCGGTAAGCTATATGTCACTTCTCTGAGGTCATGTTTCTGCTGGTGTCTATTCTTATATTGAACTTTTGGTTCAAGGTATCTAGTGCTTCCCCAAGCAGAGCTCAAAGCTCTTGACCACCAGCTCCTCCTCAGTTCTCTGGTACTGCCAGTCATCTGGGTTCAGTTCTGCACTCCTTCTCATCCCTGGCAGAAAGTACAAGCAGCATTCTTTTTGGTGAAGGCTTTCTCAACAATGCTAGGTGGCCTCCTCCCAAGTGGTTTATCAACTTTCACTCTTAGCTATCTTGGAGGCTGGCAGTTGCTCTAGATTTTGCCTGATACTTTCCTCTCTGGGATCCTGAGGTCTAAGGTAGATTTGAGAGCGTGGAGACACATACACAGATGGGATCCAAAGAGTAAAGTCACTACACTGCTTCTAATTTCCTTTGTCTTCTCCCAAACGCTCTCCTCTCCTCTAGCTTAGATGTCATTTACTAAGTTTGAAGACTGGGGGCAGAAATATAAACATGTTCTTTCAGTTCCTCAAATCCTTTCTAGTCTCTTCTATCTCATATCCAACTCAAACTTAGAATCAAAGAGTAAGTCGACTTTGTTCATGCTATGAATTACTTCTACATCAATAGGAGCATTTTGCCTACTGGAAAGATGGGGAGCTATAGAAAGTGGACTGGAAATGGTGCAGTAATTCAGGATTTGAAATATCCTGTCCTAACAACAGCTATTTAACAGAATTATAGCTTTTAACCATTTCATCATTCAAGTCGGTTTATATGGGTAGACACAACTATAAAAAGCGAAGCTCTGTGCTAGGTATCTGCATAGACTCCATATTCTCTTAAATAGCAACATAGATGTTCAATTAACAGCAAGAGGTGGATCAGGAATAGAAGCCAGGAAAACACTCATATGGTACAAATTTTGATACTCAATTCAGGAAAACCAGATTGGTGGTGTTAGAAAGCATCTAGAATCTTTCATAGTGAAACTGGGGATTTTCAAGATTGTTTTTAAATATTTATCCTCAACTCTAAAACTGCAATAAGAGATACAAAAAAACAACAACAAAAAAAAAACAAAACAGTGGTGGAAATGACAATGGACAGACAACTACTTGAAAGCCTCACTTTGTTCAAAAACAAATAATGATCGTAACAAAGGTGGTTACCTTAACAGATTTTAAAAGGCAAATAATTTGAAATAAAAGGCACAGGATGTTTAATATGTGGAGTCGCTTAGAAAGTGGTTCAGTGCAAATTAGCTGGATCAGTGTTTCCCGAGCAGAGAAGCAATGACATTTAAGAAAATTTTAAAAGGTGGTTACTAAGCAACTACATTCAGCCTACACGCATTGTTCATACTCTCTGGTAAATTACAGAAAATGACAGCCTGTCATTATGGAACAGAGACATACAAAATTAGGGCATTGTTATTCTATGTTCCTCCTACAGGAGAAAGATCAATTATATCTTTGGCACAGTGATTAGGTTAAATAACTACAATAAGGATTAAATGTTAGTGTGTCATGGTAAAAATGTGTAAAAAGCCCGGGAGTTTTTCAAAGAATGACCCTTGTCAGCAGTTACAACCCTACTTTGACCTGCCTTCACATCATATCTTTCCTGTCACAACAAAAAGAGCTCAAAACACTCTACTTTATTGGCAGAATCTTACATGAGTCTTTGGCAGAACAGCTCTATAAGAAAGAGACATGTATTAGTATTATTTACAACTTAGAATTCTTTGTTCCCTCTAATAAGTTAATGATATTCTGGGAGTCAAAGCTGTTTTGATGGTACTGCCTTAATGACTGCCTAACTATTCCTTTACGTGAGAAGATCAGTATGTAGCAGTAGATGAAATCCAAATGCCCCTATCTTAAGAGTATGAGGAAAACACCTCATTTCTTGGGTGACAAAATAGTTCTTTTAAAAGAGTATGCCACTGAATTTAGTAAACATGTGACCAATATACCAGATAATAATAAGTATTCTAGAATTTCAGGGAAAATCTATTGAATGAATGTATTTTGAAGTTTTCGTCATTCCCTATTGGCAAAAATAATTCCTGTGGTTGGATAAAAGCAGATCTCTAAGTTTTCCATATCCTCTTCAAAATGCATTACAAAATAATACATCTTTAAAAATAATACAGTATTTTCTTGTGCCCACTCCCTATATCTCTTCCTAGTCTACAATGATCAAGTTCAGAGGGCAATAATGACCACAGAGTGGCTCTTTCTTACTACTCAGCAACAACCATTTTACACAGTTATTTCTCTCTAACGGTGGCTCTCACTATCACGTCAGTAAACATTCTGAGGAAAGAAGAAACTTGTTTCCTAGCCCCATTCATTTCACTACATTTTACTGCCAAGGAGGACACCATTATTGACTGTGACCTAGAAAACTGTGTAAGAAAGGTAAGACCAATGTCAAAACCAATGAATGAACTATAACTGAACAGGAACTGCCAAGCAAGGGGCCATTCCAGAGGCTCCCCTGCCTTATCATGGTCCCTCTCCAGGGCTACATGAATCTTCTTTTATTCCATTTCTCCTTCCCCCTTCATTATCTCTACTCAATACAGTTCTCTTTTCTCATAGTTTCTGCTTCTTCATAACCTTGGTTTACCCATGGCCTTGTCCATACAGCATGGTATTCTTTCATCTCTACCTCTCACTTCTAACTAGATAATTGCTTTGTATTACTTAGTCTAAATTTTGGAAAAAGGTAAAATAATTTACCCAGTTTATCATTTTGAGCCAGATCATGTTATAGACCACTATCTAGCCTATGGTTTGGAGTATCCAAAATTCTTGGACACTACGCCCACCCAGAGATGGAGGTCTATGTCTTCTCCCCTTGAATGTGGGTTATTGTGAACACAGAAGTGACACTGTCCAGGTCCAGGACCTGGCCTTAAGAAACTAGCAGCTTGCTCTTGAAATCCAGCCATGGTGCTGCGAAGAAGTTCCAGGCCACATGGGGGGCCAGGCAGGTAGGTATTGTGGCTGACATGCCCAGCTGAGGTCCTAGTCAACAGCCAACATCAATCACCAGGTATATGTAAGTAAAGCTGCCTCCAGATAATATCAGTCCCCAGCCATTCAAACACTCCTAGCTTTTGAGTCTTTCTGGCTGATGCATCAGATGTCATGGAGCAGTGACAAATCATCCTTACTGTGCCCAGTCTTAATTCTTGATCGACATCACCTATGAGCACAATAAAATGCTTGCTTTGTACCACTGAGTTTTGGGATAGTTTGTTGTATAGCAGTAGATAATTGGAAAAGATTTGGTACTGTAAGTCAATTATCTATAGCTATGTCCATTAACAATATATGTTGGTGGCCTAAAACAACAGCAATTATTTTCTTTTCTCTCCTGTTTCTGGGGGTCAAGGATTTGAGAAGCCCTCAGCTGGAGGGTTGAGGCTCAGGTCTTCAGTGCAGTTGCAATGACAGGAAGGCTGGAGTTAGGAGGCTAGCAGGGCTCAAACAACTGGCAGCTGGCCAGGCTCCTCTGCTGGTTCTGAGGTTTCAAGGGCTCTCTGTGTGGTCTCTCCATAGGGGCTAGTTTGGGCTTCACTGCAGCATGGTAGTCTCAAGGTGATAAAATTCTTTCATGGTAGTTCAAGGCTCCAATGTGACTCTTTCAGTGAACCAGGTGAAAAATATATTGCCTTCTAAGACCTAGTTTTCTAAGTCACATAGCATCATTTCCACCATACTCTTATTGCTTAACTGGTCACTAAGTCCAGCTTAGATGCAAAGAGTAGGGGAGATTTAGACCTTTGGAAGATTTAGACTTTCGAAAAGAGGAGTTTCAAAGAATTTGCCTCCTAAACCATCATTGTTTAGTTCTGGACCAAAGCTTACTCCTATCCTAATGAGCTATGCCCAGGTTGGTGGGATCATAGATGCATCCACAGCCACTCTTTTGTTAAGAGCTGGGGGTGGGGATGTCTCCCTACACTGGCTGACTCGGAGCACTACACTCTTTCCCTCCCAGCACCCAGGATCCTTCTTCTTATTATTTATGTCTTACACTCTGCATCCTATTGATCCCATTTGTTGGACATTTTGGAAGTTCTCTTCATTGATACTTAATACTATTTATACGAAATTTACAAAGCAGAGAAAAATACCCTTCTTCCCACATATTCAGTTCTAGACATGCTACTTCCAACATGGTCTAACTGACATGTTAACAAGTACAACTACGATAACCTTCTGATAATAGGAAAGCAATCCAAAGTCATGCCCAGTTATAGCATCCAGAAAAAAATTGTCAAAGAACTGCTTTAAAAGCTGCTTGCCTAACTCAAAGTCCAGAGTTGTCAATGATATGTAGCTTTTTTTCTGGTCTGTTCTCCTTTTGCCCTGCTCCCACCCAGATATTAGTTCTCACCCTTTCGTGGACAAAAACTGACCAATTGTGAACATTAAAACACTCTAACTATGATGAAGGAAAAATAAGTAATATTTATAATAACAATTTATATTTGAGAGTAGAGGCAAAATAAAGAACCATTTGTTAATCCTGAAATTCTAGATTTATATATTTGTGATCAAGAAATATTTATAAATTTATATTCTGCATTTTACTTTTAGTATTGTAATTTTTTGTTGTTACTATAAACTTGTAAATCATGTGTTCCCTTTTTATATTCTATGACAAAAAAATAGTCACATAAAGAGAAAAACTGAAGTAAATACCTAATAAGCAGTTCACTATTTCTATTTTTCCTCATTACCTTACTATTAATAATAAAATATTTTACTTTTAAGTTGAATTAGCTAATAAACTAATTTGCCTAATTATAACTGTTAACCATTTCTTTTTATCTCAAGGGTTTTTCCTCTCAATTTAAAATGCAATACACATAAATTCATGGGTAAACTTAGTGGATTGAAAATAATTGGGTTTTTTCCCGTTACCTCCTGAAATTCCACTAAAATTAGAGAAAAAGGAATTAAAAACCACACACACACACACACACACACACACACACACACACACACACACACCAGGAGCTAATTATAGCATATGAGAGACGTCAACAAATTCTGGAAACTGAAAAACAATAAATGAGAAGTAGCTTAACTGACCAGAGAAAGATGAAACCTGAATCTGTAATAGGAAATCCAATAAGAAGTAAGCTAATTATATCTCAAAAACTTCATAAGTTACAGAACTTTGGGAATTCTCCAGAATTAGATAAACCAGATATCTCTGAGTCCACAGTTTAGGTTGAGCTGAAGCAAGAGAATTGTTTGAAAATCTTTATAAGAAGTAGATAGGACACGTTTGCCCAAAGCACTCACCAGTCCATTCAGACAAGGCAGGAAGATGAATAAAGGACCAGAAATCAGAAGATCAGAAAATTGATCAGGAGACTATGACCTGGGCAAGACCAGTCATAACTGAGTGCAGAGATGGGGTGATTTACTGAAAAAGAGAATTATACAGACTGAAACCTAATCCATACTGAGCTCCCAGGAAACTGTTGCTAGTTCTATATCACCCCAGACAGGAAGGCAGAGAGTTCCTCTTTGAAGAAACTGGCCTAAGAAGAAAAACTTGTAAGTATTGATATTTAAGGTTCCCCTTAGAAGATGGCCTAGATTCCCCACCAAATCATACAACTTGGAGTACTCAATTCAACAAGCACCTAGAATTTCCATTCAGCACATAAAATTTCTATTCAGTATTTTAGGACCTCATTCTTAAATATGAATGGGCAATCACTAATTACCAGATATGTGAGGAAAACCCTAACACAGAGACCAATAAAAAGAGTCACAAACAAAAGGAACTCTGGTAAAAAAAAGAGAGAGAGAGAGAAAGCAGAGAGAAGAAACAAATAAACAAAACAAAGCAAAATCTTGTAATTAAAATATCAATCAGAATATAAAAATACTATATCCATAAAATAAGAAGTCTATAAAAAAAGGGAAAAAATCAACAAAGCAAAAACTTTTATTTAAAAAAAACTAAAAACTTCATATCAAAGGGCACAAATAACAAAGTGAAAAGGAATGGTACAAAATAATTGCAAAGCATATCTCTGATAAAGGATTAATTTCCAGAACATATAAAAAATTCCTTAAACTTCAACAACAAAAACAACTTAATATAAAAATAGGCAAATGTCTTCTTTCTCCAAAGAAGATACACAAATGACCAATATATATAAAAAGATGAGCGACATCATTACTCACTGGGGGAATGGTTACTATAAAAAACAATAATAACAACAATAGAAAGTAATAAGTGTAGGTAAGGATGTGGAGAAATTAAGCCCTGTGTGCAAGGTTGGTGAGAATGTAAAATGAAAGCTACTATGAAAAACAGTATGGTGGTTCCTCAAAACACTAAAAATAGAAATACCATAAAAGCGAGCAATTCCACTTCTAGATAATACATCCAAAAGAAGTGAAAGCAGGGTCTCAAAGAGGTATCTGTGTACCCTTGTTCATAGTGGCATTATATACAACAGCCAAAAGGTGGAAGCAACTCAAATAAACATTGACAGGTGAATATCCCAAATATGGTACATGCATACAATGGAATATTATTTAACCTAAAAAAATGAAGGAAATTCTGATACATGCTACAACATGAATGAACCCTGAGGACAGTATGCTGAGACAAATACTATGCAATTTCACTTAAATGAGGTATCTATAATAGTCAAACTCACAGAAACAGAAAGTAGAATGATGGCTGTTAGGGGCTGGGGAGAGGGGAAATTGGGGAGTTTTCAGGTATGAAAAAGGTCTGGAGATCGGTTGCACAACAATGTAAATATACTTAACACGAACTATATACTTAAAAGTAATCAAGATGATAAGTTTTATATTATGTGTATTTAGCTGCAATTAAAAATATTTAATGGAAATGTAATCATAATGCATTATGTGGCTCAGCTGTGGACAATGTGTATATATATATTCAGAATAATCTAGCACTCACTATTACTTTAGACAAAAATTCTGATATAACTATATTTGCAAGATAGAGGAAGTTTAGAGTGGGGGAGGATGGAAGCAGTTCACGAAAATAAAATTTTCAATGATTATCAATGGATAATGTCTAAAATTGAAAAATCAGTAGGGCAGCATAAACACATTATTCAGAAATAAAAGATAAACCCCGTGCTGGTCTTAGGGTGTTTGCTCTCAGCTCCATATTTAATCCCTCACCTGCTCTGTTCTATTTAATAAGGGAGGTATCTGATCTCTGCAGGCTGCATTCTCCAACTGTTACGTCTATTGGAAACAGCTTGTTTGTCCAATGGGTGGCACTGTCAAAAAACTGAAAGGCAAGAGGAAGAAAAAGTGTTTTTTCTCCCCTTCTACACCACAGGTGCCACCTCAAGCAATGTCTGGGTTTCTTCAGTGGCTCCAGCTCCCACCAGACAAACGCTCTATGGTTCTAGGTTCTGCTTGGGTAATGTAACTACCAGGCTGAAAAGCACTTCTTGTTGCAAATCTTTGAGTTGTTCATTATTCCCTATTTGGCTTCTCAGCTTTTCTATTTCTAATTCTTGCTCTAAAGAGAGTTTTGTTTCTGCCTAGCACATAGCTAGAAAGGTATCTGTCCCATCCCAAGTATAAGAGAAAAATGAATGAACTATAAATTCATAACTTTTCTGTAACCCATCAGAGAACTGAGATCAGAGGGCAACCAAGTAGAAAGCAAGCCAAGGAAAGACAGGAGCCTCCAAGAAGCTGGAAGCACTAACTTACCTGTGGCAGAGTATGGAAGAAAGAGACACCGAGGACCATAAAAGTGGGCAAGAGGAATTCAACCATAATTTTTAACAAGTTTCTAAAGTCCCCATGTGGACTACTGTAGAGATCATAGAACCCCCTGGGAGCTTCAGACACAAGGGGAGCTTATGCCCACTTGCAGTTCTTCTCCTTAGACCTTCAAAGGTATTCATGAGAAAGATCTGGGTAGACTGGGAAAGGCATGAAGCCCGCCCATACCCTTCTCTTCTATGGAAAAAAAGCCTTAAATTACTGGGGAGGAAGAGCAGCAAACCATGTCACCCACAGCAGAAAGTTGAAAAGCAAAGGATGCACATTCTAGACTTGAAAACAATCTCTAAAAATAAATGAATAAAACTAAATACAGCTAATAAGTCAATAGAGAAAATAAATGAAATATAGAAAATACTTAATTGACCCCAAAAAAGAAGAAAAAAGGAACGAAGAAGGAACAAATAACAAAGAGGTGACAAGGATCATAGGGGAAGGGAGAGAAAAATGAAACAAGGGAGAGAAAAACAAAACATGGAAGATACCAGAAAACCAAGTAACTTCAAGAAACAAACTGAGGGTTGCTGGAGTGGAGGGGGGTGAGAGGGATGGGGTGGCTGGGTGATGGACATTGGGGAGGGTATGTACTATGGTGAGCGCTGTGAATTGTGCAAGACTGTTGAATCACAGACCTGTAACTCTGAAACAAATAATACATTATATGTTAAAAAAAAAAGAAGATAGCAGGAAGGGAAGAATGAAGGGGGGGAAATCAGAGGGGGAGACAATGAATCACAGACCTGTACCCCTGAAACAAATATTACATTATATGTTAATAAAAAAAAATAAAAAAATAAAATGCTTTTATTTGACTGGGGGAAAAAAAGGTGACAAAATAGTAGTTTTTATTTTATTCATTTTTAAAAATTTTTTAAAGATTTATTTATTCATTTGAGAGAGAGAGAGAGAGAAAGAGAGAGAGCACAAGTGGTGGGGGAGGGGCAGAAGGAGAGAAACCCAAGCAGACTCCATGCTGAGCATGGAGCCCAATGCTGGGCTCAATCTCACGACCCTGAGATCATGACCCGAGCTGAAATCAAGAGTCAGATGCTCAAGTGACTGAGCTACCCAGTTGCCCCCAAGTAGTAGTTTTTAATTCAACTATACCAATATTCACACTAAATGTAAATAATCTGAACATTCTAATTAAAAGCCAAAGATTATCAAAGTGGATTAAAAGAAATCCACAAATAAGTCAAAAGCAAAAGTATGGAATATGATATACCACACAAACAATAACTGTTAGGAACCCAGAGTGGCTATATTAACATTAGATAAAATAGAATTCAGAACAAGAAATATTACCAGAGGTAAGGAAGTAAATTTCATAAAGATAAAGGGATCAATTCATCAAGACAATAACCCTAGATGTGTATGAAATATTATCGTTTATAAAAAATGAATATTTGGACATTCAGATGACCAAAATATATTTTTCATACATATTTGGTCCTACCATGGTTCCTGGCTCACGGCTCCCCAAACCTTGGATTTCCTGAGTGTTAAGAACAGTAGAAGAATCTTTCATTATATTTGGTCTCATGTCCTCAGTTCCTAAAATCACTTCAGAGCCATGAAGGTAAAATGGGTGTCTTTTTATTCATAACAAGCCCCTTTCCACCACAACTGGATTTATGTTAAAGAGGTAACTTTTGGAAAGCACCTAAGAATGGGAGTTGATTGCCAGGGGAACCAATCATAAATAGAAGACGGGAATTTTCACTCCCACCCCCTGATTTCCAGGGAGGAGAGAAGGGTTAGAGGTCGCCGAAGGCCAATGATATAATCAATCATGTCTGTGTAATGAAATCTTCATAAAAAGCCAAAAGGGGGATGTTTACTGAGCTTCCAAGTTCAGAAACCAGAACTGTTCCATGTGCCATAGTACCAGGCCCCAAACTCCATGGGAACAGAAGCTCCTTTGTTTGGGATCTCATTCTACATATCTCTTCACCTGGATGTTGATTTGTATCCTTTAATATCCTTTGTAATGAACTGGTAATCTAGTAAGTAAATAGGTTTCCTGAGTTCTGTAAGCCACACTAGCAATTTAATCAAACCCAACAAGGGGGTCATGGGAACCTCTGATTTAAAATGAAGCGGGGGTAATATGATTTTCCCTCTACCCTTCTAGGTTTTTGGCTGAGACCTCTTCCCTCTCCCCAATAATACAGACAGATTTACAGGGGAAAAGCAAACAGAAGTTTAGTAACATATATGTCTCCTGTATACATGGAAGATACCAGAAAACCAAGTAACTTCAGAAATAGACCAAACCATCACCTTACATACTATCTTAAGCCAAAAACAAAAGAAAGAGGTTGGAGGTTGTGGGGCAAGGGAGGGAGGGTTGGTGGGGGGGGGGGGTTGTCCAGTAATGGGAGGTTACCAGGAAAAGCACAGTAAACAAGGGTATTGTTGTTAAGCAGATTTAAGTCACGGCCTTCTCCATTGATGAATTTTAGAAATTCAGTCATCTTCTTCCTTACAGAGAGGGACACATCCTTACATATGGGGATTTCCTTTATAAATATAAATTTCTCTTACAAATGGGTAACTTCTACTCAGTTTTCAGAACTTTTCCTGTGTCTGCTCTTTCTTAAAAACAACCAGCCCAAAATAATCCTTATGCCAAAGAAGCTTATTTTGGGATAGAAAATTCTATTTCCCTTCAATAGCCAGTTAGTCAGAAGTATAGGTAACAATCTGACCTGCCATTGACATCCTGAGTTGAAGGGGGTCATTGGAACCTCCAGTCTGTAGCTAATTAGTCAGAAGCACAGGTAACAGCCTGGACTTGTGATTGGCATCTGAAGCTGGAGGTTTGGGGGGGGAGGCAGTTGTGTGAAACTAAACCCTTAATCTGTGGAATCTGATGCTATCTCCAGGTAGACAGTGTCAGAATTGAGTCGAATTATAGTACACCCAGTTAGTGTAGTGTAGAGAATTGTTTGATGTGGGGGGAAAAAAAAATCAACCCCTCCACACATTGGAAATATGGTCCCAGAAACCTTATTTAGCGTTTGTACCCTATAACAGAGATTTAAGGAAAAATAGACAAATACACAAATATAAGTGGAGAATTCAGTGGTTTTCTTTCAGTAATTGACAAAGCAGGTATACAAAATAATCAGTACAGATGAAGACTTGAAAAACACAACCAACTAACTTGACCTAACTGACAAATATAGGACATACCACCCAGAAAAAGAATAAGCATTCTTTTCAAGCACATTCAGTTCACCAAAATAGGCCATTTGCTGGGCCCTAAAATAAGTCTCAAATTTAAAAGAACTGAAATCATATAAAGTATGTTCTCTGACCCAAGGTAATTAAATCAAATAAATATTTAATAATTAATATTAAACATTAACAGAAAAATATAAAGAAGATTCCCAAATATTTGGAAGTTAAACAACATACTTAATAATATATAGGTCAAAGAAGCAATCACAAAAAAATTAAATATTTCAAACCAAACGGCAATACAATATATCAAAACTTGTGGGATAAGGCTAACACAGAGCTTAGAGGGAAATTTATAGCTTAAAGTGCTTGTATTAGACAAGACCTAAACATAAAAGTAAAACTTATAAAACTTCTAGTAGAAAAACATAAAAGAAAATCTTTACACTCTTTTTCTTCTTTAAGATTTTATTTATTTATTTGAGAGAGAGAGTTAGCAAGAAAGTGCATGAGCAGGGAGGAGCAGGAGAGGCAGGGTCCCTGTGAGCAGGGAGCCCAACGCGGGACTTGATCCCAGGACCCTGAAATCATAACCTGAGCTGAAGGCAGATGCTTAACTGACTAAGCCACCCAGGCACCCCAAATCTTTACACTCTGGATATAAGCAGAAATTTTTAAGCAAAACAGAAAAAGCATGAACCGTAAAAGAAAAAAAAATTCATCACAATTAAAAACTCCTGTTTTTCTAAAGACTCCATCAAGAAAACAAAATGACAGGGCGCCTGGGTGGCTCAGTTGGTTAAGCGACTGCCTTCGGCTCAGGTCATGATCCTGGAGTCCCGGGATCGAGTCCCACATCGGGCTCCCTGCTCGGCGGGGAGTCTGCTTCTCCCTCTGACCCTCTTCCCTCTCGTGCTCTCTATCTCTCATTCTCTCTCTCTAATAAATAAATAAAATCTTAAAAAAAAAAAAAAAAAGGAAAACAAAATGACAAACCACAGACTGTGTGAAAATATTTGCAATACATATATGAACATTAATTTTATGTGTCAACTTAATTGGGCTAAGGGATGCCCAGATAGTTGATAAAACATTATTTCTGGGTGTGTCTGTGAGGGTGTTTCCAGAAAATATTACCATTTGAATTGGTGAACTCAGTAAAGTAGATGACCCCAAAGTAAGTGAGCATCATCCAATCCTTTTAGAGCGCAAATAGAACAAAAAGACAAAGGAAGACTTAATCTGCTTTCTCTCTACTTGAGTTGAGACATCCATTAGTGTTCCTGGTTCTCAAATTTTTGGATTCAGATACGGACTTAAACCATCAATCCCGATCCTCACTCCTTCAGATTTGGATTATCCTACCAGCTTTCCTGGTTCTCTGTTTTGCATATTGGAGATCCAGGGACTTCTTAGCCTCCAAACTATGTAAGCCAATTCCTGTAATAAATCTCCTCTTATATATGTTCTATTGGTTCCGTTTATCTGGAGAAGCCTAATACAATACACAACTGACAAAGCATTTGTATCCAGAATACATAAAGAGCTCTTAAACTCAATTATAAGAAGACAAACAACCCAAGTAAAAATTGGCCAATAAGCACATGAAAAAAATATGCTCAACATCACTAGTCATAAGGGAAATACAAACTAAAACTGTATTGAGATTTGCCATACTTCCACTACAATAGTTAAAATTTAAAATATTGACAATACCAAATATTAGAGAGAACCTGGGACAACTAAAAATCCATTAATTGCTGGTGGGAATGCAAAATCATATAATGTGACAACCTCTGATGAGGTTAAACCTACCCTTACCATACAATCCAGCAATTCCACTCCTAGATATTTACTCAATTCTTTGTCCACACAAATAATTGTACATGAATGTTCACAGAAGCTCCATTCACACTTGCTGAAAACTGGAAACAATCTAAATGTCTGTCAATAGGTAAACAGATAAACAAGTCGATCTACTCCTGCCCCAGTGACACTGTGTTTAAAAAAAAAAACAAAAAAAACACGACAGTTTATGGGCACCTGGGTGGCTCGGTCGTTAAGTGTCTGCCTTTGGCTCAGGTCACGATCGTAGGGTCCTGGGATCGAGCCCTGCATTGGGCTCCCTGCTCGGCGGGAAGCCTGCTTCTCCCTCTCCCACTCCCCCTGCTTGTGTTCTCTCTCTCGCTGTGTCTCTCTCTAGCAATTAAATAAATAAATAAACTCTTTTAAAAAAATAAAATGACAGTTTGTATGTCCTAATACTTTGTGTGGCAAGTCTTCACTCCTTACTACCCTTTCAGAATTTTGGGGGTGATTTCATTTCATGTTTTTAGAATATTCTTTTCAATCCCTCACCCACAAAACTCCTGTAAGTCTTAATTTAAAGAAAATAAATTGGGGCACCTGGGTGGCTCAGTCGGTTAAGCGTCTGCCTTCAGCTCATATCATGATCTCAGGGTCCTGGGATCAAGTCCCGTATCAGGCTCCCTGATCAGAGAGGAGCCTGCTTCTCCCTTTGCCCCTCCCCCCCACTTCTGCTCTCTCTCAAATAATTAATTAATTTTAAGAAATTAAAAATGAAGAAAATAAGTTGTGTACAAGATTGAATCCACCTATCCAAGGATAAGACATCATCTTCACATATTCATGCGCACCTCTGGAAATGGAATCGCTCCTACTGATGATCTGCTAACCTATCCCAAAACCTCACTCCCAATATCTCACCCAGGACACTTTAACTTTTCTACTAACATAGTTGTTTTCCAGAATTTGTACCTGTGGACATGAAGAGATTCGTTGCAATCCTAGCAGTTCATCATGTATTTAGGGCCAGTTCTTCAGAGACATGATCAGAATTAGAAAGCAAGATGTCTATTACCTTAATTGAATTAAGTTTAACTTAATTCAGTAATCATGTATTGTGCACCTCCTATGTGTTAGACGGGGAGCTAATGTCTGTGAGGAATCAAAGAGGAACAAGTCATGGGCCCTGTTGCCAAGGATCTTTGTCTCTACGATGGTGGCAACCACAGAAACAAAACAGCTTCACAGAAGGCAACATGTCCTAAGGATACAGAGGGCCTGTGTAGGCACAGAGGACAAACTTGCTATTTAGTAAGGAAAAAAGCAACACGATAAAGCCAAAACTTTAACATTCTGTATAAAAACACTGATTTAACTTTTTTTATCTTCTTTCTAATAAACCCGAGGCCTAGAAATTGCTGAATTTTGTGCTTTGGTGACCAAGTCCAATTTGCTTCATTGCTCTTCCAACTGCAAGGTTTTGAACACCCTGAGCTTGTATTTTATTTTGCAATCATATTCCTCACATTACATGCTTAGGAGGTAATTCTTTTTTAGCTAAAAATAGAACTTGCCAAAGAAATTTCACAGAGAAATTAATGCAGGAATGAAAGGTGGGGCAACTCTCCATTCAACATTTTAATTATAAATTTGCTATATAATTTCAGTTCCTACGGCAACTTAAATTTTGTTCTAATTATAAGAGGCAAGTGGTGTGTATAAGAAACAGCTGCTCCAGAGAGAGTTTTTGCTAACAGTCATTCCCCAATTGCACACACACAAATGTATTCAGCTTTGTTTCTTTGCCTTTCAGCCTTGATATGTATGGGTTTGTAATTTCTTTACATATAATGTAAAGAAAAATCAGCTAGTCTCTCAAGATTTTATTATACACATTCACTTAATTTTCTCAATTTTATGAGTAGCTATGCAGGATAACCCAGCTGAAGTCATTTTTTAAAGCATAGGGTTGAAGGAAGGAGGGAGGGAGGGAAAAGAGGGACCGAGGGATTGAGGAAAAGAGAGAAGGAAAGGAAAATATGGGAGAAAGGAAACAGGAAAAGGATAAAAAGATGAATGGAAAAAAGTTCAGAGAGAGGGCAGGCTGCTGGATGAGTACAGAATGAAGAGAAAAATATGCCTCCCTGCATGGTTTCTGCATTATAATAACACATCTTGGCCCAACAGTGAAGCATAAGCTAAAATGTTTGCTCGGGGATCATTTGTAACTTCCTATCCCCTACTAACTATGAAGGCGTGGACAAATTTTTCCAAGTCTTTGATTCCCCAACAATAAAATTGGGTTGGGGCACCTGGGTGGCTCAGTCGGTGAAGGGTCTGCCTTCCACTCAGGTCATGATCCCAGGGTCCTGGGATCAAGCACCCCTTGCTGTCTCTTCCCCACTTGTGCTCTCTCTGTCGTTATCTCTGTCTGTCTCTCTCTCTCAAATAAATAAATAAAATCCTTTTAAAAAATAAAATTGGATTAATAACAATATCTGCTACAAAAAAAAGTTGACATCAGAGGAAAATAAGAAATATAATGTGGTGCCATGTGGTACCATATCACACCCATAAGATAAGCAAAAGGAAATAAAATTCTTATGCACAGTCGATAGGAATATAAAGTGGAAAACGATTTAACAATAGAAAAAGTTAGGAATGCACATACTTCGACTCAGCTATTCCTCTCCTAGGTATAGCCCCTAGAAGAATTCTTGTACATGTGACCAAAGAGACACACACGCAAGAATGTTTACCACTGTATTATTTGTGATTGCTCAAAATGGAAAAATTCAAATGTTCTTCAACAAAAAAATGGTAAAAAGGAATAAATCACAGCATATTCAGATAGTAATGAAAAGAAATGATTTAGAGTCACATGTGTCAATACAGATGACTCTCCTACACATAGAGTAGGAAAAAAGAATCAAGTTTCAGACTTCAGAATGTCAAGGCAGAATCACAATGGAACTAGAAGAGCAATGGATTTCACCCAGAAAGGCTGAACTTGAAGCTGGACACAGTAACTAATGTGTTCTTGGTTGTACACAAGACAGATTTTCTTATATTAGTAGGAGGCATTTAAAAATTCTGAAGGCATGAATCCATTTCCATAGCTCATCTAAGGGGAACACAGGGCTCTGTTGGCTCTAGGCCGAGAGAGGATACACTGAGGGATGAAAGGAATCTTCTACTCTGGGCTCTATCTAGCACATTCTTTCCTGGAGGGTCTAAATCATTAAACACATTTTGTCACCATAAGGATTAATTTTCACCCTCAAATCCCCCTGGTAAATTCATAGCATAATTTTGATGTTATTTTACACCACAAAATATCATAGCCTTATTGTGATGAGAATATTTGATCCTGCTTGTTACATGAGAAAGCATCCTACATTAACTGATGATACATCTTGCCATGCCCAAATTGTCTCTCATTAAGTGGTTTCCCTCAGAACTGGTAGAGGTAGAGGATTTGTTTAATTTGTCTCACTGCCCATGTTAATGGCAGTCTGACTGGCCATGAATTTTCTTGGGCCATGATAAAAGACAAATTTGGTAAAATGGTAAAAGATGCTTCCTATGGGAACAAAACCTTCACATTTTTATCATGGGTTATCATTTAAGAACACTTGAGTAGGCTGCCATCTCACCTCCAATGTTTTCACATTTGCCAGTGGAGAGCTGGTGTTCTCTGCCATTTTATATATCCTTAAGTGTCCTATTTTTCTATCAACAAGAAGATCTCTATACCCTGAATTCAACAATTGCCCATCAAATGATTGTCTGCCCCGAATTCCAGATCAGGGAACTATGGAACACAGCTACTGACAAAACTGTCATCATATTTTTCACAAGGAATCAGTTTTTGAACAATAGCATTGTCTTGGTCAAGAGATGCTATAGTCAAGACATAGGAAAGAATAGGCAGGCTGCGATTTTTGGAGTAGATTCAGGGCATCATTTTGATGACAGCTGTTACTGTAAGGATTTATCACACTGCTCAAAAAGTTCCCCTATAATCTGACTATCTTATGAGTGCATGGTGTTTTACACATAAAAAATACCACTGTAATGGTGTTCTGTTATACTGAAGTACAAAAAGACTCTATAATGAGAGTTTTGAGACAGGAATATAAGTATTCATATACCACCTTTGATTCTGATTGTGAAATGTAAATCTGATGATGCCCATGAGAAGCACACCTGTGGAAGCCAAGTCTTAGTGTTAAAAGAAGCAGTTACATACCATCAATATGATTTGGAACCACTGATGTCTACCCTGATCATCTGGCTGAAGTAGTGTTTGTCAGGTTTCTCCACTGTAAAGTTACTCTTCTCTACTCTTCTCCCCCTCCCCTTTTCAAACTGGGCTCTTTGGAAGGAAGTCACTACACATAGCCCACACTTAAGGAGTAAGCAGTTATGTTCCCCCCTCCTTTAGAGCAAAGTACCTACATAAGTTATTTGAAATTCTTCTGTATGGGAGATACTTAATTGTTCAATTCCAGTATAAATGTACAGTAGTATCCGAATTGTTAACTTGTACTGGGGCATCTGGGTGGTTCAGTTGGTTAGGCGTCTGACACTTGATTTCAGCTCAGGTGACGATCGCAGGGTTGTAAGGTAGAGACCCACATCGGGCTCCACCCTGGGCGTAGAGCCTGCTTAAGATTCTCTCTTTCCCTCTCCTTCTGCCCTTCCCCCACCTCTCTCTCTGTGTGTCTCTCCCTTTCTAAAAAAAGGGGGGCATTGTTAACCTGTACCCCCAAAAGACACACCTTAATCAACTAGGATACAGTGCTTATATACCATTTCTTTTGCCTTTAGTCTTATAGACTCCTTCTCTCCAAAGTTACTTAGACCTACGCTCTTGAGTGAAACTCTTTAAAACAATTGTAATACATCTGAATTTTCTTGTGTCTTTCTTGTGTCTGTGTTCCATGCATGAATCTCCTGACCTCCTAAATAATTTTTTTTAATTCTCATACATTAAGGTTCATTTGTCGTTCTGTAAAGTTCTATGCATTTAGACAAATGCATAATGTCAGGTATCTACTATTCCAGTATCATACAAAATAGTTTTGGCACCTTAAAATCTCCTGCATTTCCCCTACTTATCACTCACTCTCCCCTCAAATCCCTGGCAACCACTGATCTTGCTACTATCTGTACCATTTTGTCTTCCCAAAATGTCATATGGTTGGAATCATATAATATATAGCCTTTTCAGATTGGCTTCTATCACTTGGCAATATACATTTAAGTTTCCTCTGTGTGTTTTTATGGCTTTATAGCTCATTTCTTTTCATCATTGAATTATATTGCATTGTATGAATGTACCACAGTTTACTTATCCATTCACCTATTGAAGGACATCTTATTTGCGCACAGCTTTTGGAGATTATGAATAAAGCTGTTATAAACATGCATGTGCAGGATTCTGTGTAGGCATAAGTTTTCAACTCATTTGTGTAAATACCTAAGAGATTTCTGGATCATATGGTAAAACTATGTTTAGCTCTGTAAGAAACTGCCAAACTGTCTTCCAAAGTGGCTGTCCCATTTTGCATTCCTACCAGCAATAAATGAGAGTTCCAATAACAAATTTATTTAATGGCAAGAACAAGTAAGCCTTCAATTATACAGGATCTCACTGCTATAAAACAGCTCTGTCATGGGGATTAGGGAGACGTTCAATTTCCATGGTTCATGCCTTATGAGAGATGAACATAAACTTCTATAATTGTGTGGAGACAGCACTTATATTTGAGGGAAGAGAAAAGTATAGTTCTTTTCCTTCTCTGCACAGCAAACAAATTCTGGCCATAGCAGCATGCCAAATGCTAACTGTAAAAGGTTACTGGGAATACCAAGCAAAGAAATCCAGACTTACTCCCATACATAGTGACATTTTACCAGTGAGGGAGGGGGTACACCATCAACATCACCTTTTTAAATATATGGAAGTTCAGGAACTAAAAAGACGAGGTGATTATCTCCAGAAGACTAAATGCAAGACAAGCAGAGAAGTGTTATAATTATGGGCCCTTTACCTGAGCCCTCAGTTCAAAATATGTCTTTGCTACATACTGCCCATGTGCCACTAGGCAAATTTCTTAATTTCACTAGGCCCTGATTTCCCAGTTGTTAAATGAGAATAACAATAATAATACTCTTCTCATAGGGTGTCACCGGAATCAACCAGCATATGACTATTAACACCTTGCACCCTTGCCTCAATTCAGGACATCTCTGAAGGGTCATTCCAGCTCCTAAGCTCCAAGCAGAATCAGCAGAATTGGCTGTTGGGATACATCTTATTGCAACTTCTTCCTCTGCCCAATCCTGCCTCCCTCACTCCTTTGTAAGTATTATTCCTAAGAGCGCTTCCTAAGAAATTTCTTACACATAAATCTCCATCTGGAGAAATATGACCTAAGAGAGTGAGCATTACCATCATAACCACTACCATTATTAGTGTTTATTCCAAGGCCCCCAGTCCATGGCTGTATGTGTGAGGCAACAACACACCCTTCAGTCCTTCATTTGAAGGATCACTTCTTCCCTATGAACAGAGTGGTCCTCACACTCCCCAAAGTGATGACCCACCCGCATTGTTCAAGCTAGTCCTCAGCGTTGGTCATCTCCTTGGCATAGCTAGTAATGATGGAGGAGGATGGTCAAGGATGAGCAAAGAAGAGGAAAGAAGCTTTCAGCTAATGAAAGTTCCCCAGTGCAGCCTAGACGAAATCAATAGAATAGAATAAAAAGTGAGATCTGAAGGAACTTTAATGGCAGATGGCAATTTATCAGAAATAGTCCCCTTACCAGCAAAGCCGAGATGACTGGAAGTTAGTTATACAAACAGAGATTTAAGAATGAACTCCAGAAGGATGGGATTTTTAGAACTGTGTTGATTTTCACACAGCCAAAAACCCACAAGACAATGCCAGAGGGTGGGATCCATGCCTTGGAATGGCAGCAACCTGGAGCAGGAAACAAAATGATACCTAATGGCAACCAGACACTATAGAGAGGAAAATGTGTTACTAAGTATCAGAGTTAAGTGATTCTATTTTCTTGCTGAGAAAAGTAAGCTGCTTGCATTTAGCAATTTACAGGATATATAGTTTGTATGTATGAATATGCAGAACAGTTGATAATTTCCTTAAAAAAAGTTCAGAGTTTTCGGCTCAGGTCATGATCTCAGGGTCGTGATATCAAGTCCCAAGTTGGGCTTCACACTGGGTGTGGAGCCTGCTTAAGATTCTCTTCCTCTCCCTCTGCCCCCCCCCACCCCACGCTCACATACACACAAACACACACACACACACACACACACACACACACACACTCTCTCTCCCTCTTTCTCAAAAAACAAAAACAAGAACAAGAACAAAACATTCAGAGATATTTCTAATAAACTTACTCATGGCCATTCTGTTTTGTGCATTTCACCCAGAACTATGCGTGTTCTCTCTTTCTGCCAACCTAAAATGTGGGTCTTTAAGAACAATAATAAAGGGGGCCTCAACACTAGCAGTCACCCTGTCAAGAAATTTTTCCTTTTAAAACTAGGATTTCAGCTTCTCTTTTCTGCAGACAGCATTAATTATCTGATCACTACAGTTCTCAGGATTACTCTAAACAGCTTTCTGGAATAGTAACTATGAAGGTACAAATAGTAGACACAGGGAAAAATTGTCCAACAAAGGGAGCACTTTTGGTGACCTCTAGGAGTATACCACTTGCAGTTAATCAATTCCAAATTTATAAAGCATGCTCACATTTCAGATTTCCATCTCATAGCTTATTACAAAAGACACTTATGTTTAAACTACTTATGAACCCCCCAAAAATGCATGAAATGTATAGACTCTTTTTTTTTTAAAGATTTTATTTATTTATTCATGAGAGACAAAGAGAGGGAGAGAGAGAGAGAGAGGCAGAGGGAGAAGCAGGATCCCCTCTGAGCAGGGAGCCCGATGCGGGGCTTGATCCCAGGACCCTGGGATCATGACCTGAGCTGAAGGCAGACGCTTAACCATCTGAGCCACCCAGGCGCCCTGAAATATATAGCCTGACGAGAGATTCAGTTAAGCTAGCTCTGCTACCCTTGAATTTACCAAGACATGAAAACTACTGCCTCTCAGTTAGACCATATGCTGAAGGCCGAGCTCATAAACTGTCTTTCCTACTAATGAACTAAAGCTACTTTTGCCAAACTCAAATCCCAAGAAGAGGGTGTGGCTTAGGACAATCAGAGACCCAAAGAGTTTGTCCACTGGCTCCTGGGGACCTAGAAGAGGTAATGAATGTTCTATTGTCTCAAATGTCAATGACGATAGTGACACAACTGGATAGAAGATGCAAAACTGAGCTCAAGATCATCCAGAGGCACAAGCAGGACACTGGAAACCTTAAGTAAAAACTAAATTGGAAGCTGATGTGACCTGAGGTTGAGGGAAGTGCTGAACACAGAGCAGCACACAATAATATTTGATATCCAACATGCAAAAACTAACCAACAAAGAGAACAGATACTAAAGAATTTGTAACTGTAAAAGAAAAACAGCTAAACATCTTTTTTATCTCTATACTACCTCTTACTCTGATAAGTTCAGAACAATTAATGAGTCCTCACAGTTGGAGATTTCTCATAATTGAGATGATTTTTCCATGGATGCTATTCATGATTCATAGAAGAGATTCTTAAGGAATATTTTTTAAAAAGGAAAGAAACACTTATAAATCAAATCAGGTCATTTCAGTCCTCAGTCTGGTGGGAGAAATACAGTCCGCTTAGAGTTGTCACGAGTGTTCTCAGGTCTGGCACACCCTTAGGACTAGAAGAGAAAACTGCTTGAGCCATGTCCCTTATTGAGCAGTAGCCACTGGACGCTGGGTATTGAGAGGCATTCGGAGACCCAGTGCTGGCTTTGTGAATAAGGACACCATGATGGACTTATGTCTTGCGTGGACAGAGAAACATAGCAAATATCTGACAGCAAGCTTACCCTGAGACGTTCTGCTACAGAAGACTTATCCCAGAAGTGATAACCTCTCCATGTTGCCAACCTGCCAACTAGGGCAGATTAGTCTGTAATGGTACATTTACCTGGGTCATAGAGACTGGGCCAGGACTCTATTAACATAGAGCAGAGAAGCATGGGATGATAGGTGTCCAGCTCACACTACAGCAGGGTGGAGTTTTCAGTCCCCTTCATGTGGGTCATTCCTCCCCAGGTAGTTGCAAGTCTGTAAGTCACCGTTAAGCCATGAAGCTTAATCTTTATTGGCAAGAGAAAGATTTGCTTGAGTTTTGGGTGTTCCTATTGCAACAGAAGACCAGAGAGGGCTGCTGACTCCAAGAGCCCACTCTGGCCTGTTCAGGGTATGACCAGTGCATTCATTCCCTGTAGCTCCCATAACAAATCACCGCAAATTGGTGGTTCAAAGCAACATACATTTATTCTCACATAGCTGACAGTTCTGGAGGTCAGAAATCTGAAATCAATTTCACTGGCCTGAAGTCAACATATTGGAGGGCACTGTCCCTCCAGAGGGTCTAGGGTAGAAGCCCTTCCTTGCCCTCTCTAGCTTCTAGAGCTGCATGCCTTGCGTTCCTTCACTCATGGGTCCTTCTTCTCCATCTTCAAAGACAACAGAGTAACAGTCTTCACGTTGCCTTCTTTTGTAGTCAAATCTCTCTTTGCCTCCCTTTTATGAGAACAATTGTGATTACATTTAGAGCTCACTGGATAATCCGGGACAATCTCCCCATCTCAAAATCCTGAATTTCATCTGCAAAGTCCCTTTTGTCATATAAGGTAACATTCATGGGTTGCAGGGATTAGGATCTTGATCTACTCCGGAGCCATTATTCAGCCCACCATAGCGAAGAATATGATTATGCCGGCCTTCACCACACTAGCAAAATAAAGCTGGGCATGTGGGGAAAGGGAAAGCATAGGAAAGGGAAGAAGGAAGGGCATTAGGAAAGGTGGGTAGTTAGTCAGATTGTCCTCTTTCTGTAATATAGCCCATCTGGACATAACAATGCTCACCAAGGAGGTTTGGGTCCATTTTTCTTGGCTAAATAATATGCATTAATTTTTCCTAATTATAATATTAATACCTATTCATAACAGAATTTTGAGAATTACAGAAAATAAAGATAATCTACACTACCTCCACTGTTACTAGTTTCATATATTCCCAAGCCATATGAGTCCACCTTTCTTGAATTAAGTCCTTAGAATATTTCAAGTTCAAGAAAAAAAAATCAAAAAAATATTTCAAGTTCAGCCCTCTCAAAAAATTCTTACTAAGAAAGTTATAGACAGTCTTTAAATTTGTGTTCTATTGATGAAAAGACCATGATATCAAAAAGGTGAAATGCTTCATCCAGAATCAGTCATTAGAATCAACACTAAACAGTGAGACTTTGGCCTCTTCCTTTTCATCATTGTCATCTGGTCGTCATCAATGACTTCCTGGAATTCCACATCCAAACTCCTAGCCAAGAGCTCAGTGATTCATTTGTTACACGTGTTGATGGCACATCAATGTTTTGACCATTTTTTTTTTTTTGGCAAGCCATAAAGCAATCTTTCTTTCCTTATTCAGAAGCTACACTGCTATTATAAATCATAAAGTAGAATAGGGGTGCCTGGGTGGCTCAGCTGTTAAGCGTCTGCCTTCGGCTCAGGTCATGATCCCACGGTCCTGGGATTGAGCCCCATATCGGGCTCCCTGCTCTGCAGGAAGCCTGCTTCTCCCTCTCCCACTCCCCCTGCTTGTGTTCCCTCTCTCGCTGTGACTCTCTCTGTCAAATAAATAAAATCTTTAAAAAAAATAAAAATAAAAAATAAAGTAGAATAGAAACTGATCATTATTTAGACTGTCAAATCCCTGGAGAAAAGAGGAGTAACGATAAACCTAATACAACGTTGCTGTTGTTGTTGTTGTTGAGTACACTTTTGAAGGTGAGAAAATAGCAGTGTTATTCTTCACTGTTGGTCAATTTGAATCTCACCCACAAATAAGTAAAACCAGCTTTAAGATGGTAAACATATTCATCACCTCAAGAAGTTTCCATGTGTCCCTTTATAATCTCTCTCCCACATCTAAGTTGACCCACCCTATACCCCATAACACCAGGCAACCACTATTTTGTTTTCTGTCACTATAGATTAATTTACATTTTTCTAAAATTTACATAAATGCAATCACATTGTATATATTCTTTTCTGTCTGGTTTACTTCACCCAGCATTACTAATTTGAGATTAATCCATGTTGCCACATGATTCACTAGTTCATTCTTTTTTAATTGCTGAGTAGTATTTCATTGCATGTATATAGCACAATTTGCTTATTCACTCACCTGTTGATAAGCATTTAGGATGTTTCTAGCTCTCAACTACTACAAATAAAACTGCTATGAACATTTGTGTTCAAGTCGTTGTATGGAAAAAATGTTTTCATTTCACTTGGGTAAATTGGGATGGAATAGCTGGATTACATGGTGGGAATATGTTTAATTTTTTCAGAAACTGCCAAACCATTTTCCAAAGTAGTTGTTCCATTTTACGTACCCACCAGTAGTGTATGAGAGTTCTAGTTCCTTCATATCCCTGTCAACACTTGGTATGGTCAGTCTTTTTAATTTTAGTCATTCTACAAGTTATATAGTTTTATCTCCTTGTGGATTTAATTTCCATTTCCCTAATGACGTTGAGCATATTTTCATGCACTTACTTGCCATCTGTAGGTCTTTGGTGAAATGTCTGTTCAAATCTTTTCCTCATTTTTTAAATGTGAAAGTTAGTTCTTTGAGATTTAGAGTTCTTTATATATTCTAGATACAAGTTCTTTATCAGATAGATGATTTGTAACATGTTTCTTGCTAAATGTGGTCCACTTTTTCATTTTCTTAACAGTGTCTTTCAAAAGCAGAGGGTTTCAAGGATGAATGCCAACCTACGAATATTTTAATTTATGAATCACGTTTTGGTGTCTTTATATCTAAGAAATCTTTGTTCAACTCAAGAACACAAAGATTTCTTTCTTTCAAAAGTTTTATAAAACTTTTACAGTAAGATCTATTATCTATTTTGAGTTAACTTTTGTATATGGTATGAGGTTTGAAGTTCGCTTTTTTATATATGAATGTCTAATTACTCCAGTACCATTTTTTGAAAAGACTATACTTTCTTCACTAAAATTGCCTGTGCACCATTGTCACAAAAATCAGGTGTCAATATATGTGTGTATTCATTTCTGAACTTACTATTTGATTCCACTGATATATTTGTTTATCTGTATGCCAATACCCCACTGTCCTGATTGCTACAGATTTATAATGTCTTGAATATAGTGTTAGTCCTCCAAATTTACTCTTGTTTATCAAAGGTCTTGGGCTATTCTAAATATTTTACACTTTCATGTAAATTTTAATAGCATTACTGAACTCATAACTTGTATACCACAAGATTACTCATTGTAAGTGAACAATTCTATGGGTCTTAGCACATTTACAGATTTGGACAGCTGTTGCTGCAATCTAATTTTAGATTTTTCTCACCTGAAATTCAAACCTCATGCCCATTAGCAGTCACTCCCCTACCTCTTGCACAAACCACTAGCCAATTTACCCTCTCTGTAGATTTTCCTATTTTAGACATTTCATATAAGCAAAATCATATAAGGTGGTCTTTTGTGTCTGGCTTATTTAATTTAGCATAATTTTTTTATTTACTCTATGATTATCTTGTATCAGTATTTCATTTCTTTTAATAGCTAAGTAGCATTCTATTGTACAGATATACCATATTTTGGCTATCCGTTCATCAATTGGTGAATATTTGGGTTGAATTGTTTCAACTTCTTGGCCATTATGAACAATGGGAATATAAAGTGGTATACACCCTTTGGAAAATAGCTTGGCAGCTTCTTATAATGTTAAACATATGCTTAACATATAACCCAGCAAAAGCATTCCTGACATTTATCCTAGACAAACGAAAACTTACATTCACAAAAAAACTGCACATGAATGTTTATAATAGCTTAATTTGTAATAGCAAAAAAACCTGGAAGCAAGCCAAATGTCCTACATGGAGTGAATGGATAAACAAACTGTGTGGTATATCCTTCCAGTGGAATACTACTCAGAGAAGGAATGAACTTTTGTTACAATCAGAATTTGGGTGGATCTCAAGGATGATATGTTACATGAAAAGAAGGCAATCTCAAAGGGCAAGATATTTTATTATTCCATTTACAAAACATTCTCCAAGTGAAAAATGTATAGTGATGGAGAACAGGGGAGTAGTTATTAAGGGGTTGGGAAGAGTGTGACTCTTCAGGGGTGGCACAAGGGGGTTTCTTTGTGGTGAAGGAATACTCCTGTATCCCTATTGTGGTAATGGTGACTCAAATCTAGACATGCAATAAAATATCATAGAACTATACACCAAAAAGAAAAAAAAGTGCCCATAAAACTGGTAAAATTCAAATATGGTCTGTACCTGAATTAATGGTATCATACCAACATCAACCTCCTGGTTATCATGATATGCTACGCTTACGTAAGATACTATCATTTTGGGAAGCTGGATAAAGTATAGTAACTATATTACTATTTTTGCAGCTTCTCTGGAGTCTTAAACTATTTGAAATAAAGAGCTCTTTCTCTTTCTTTTTCTTTAATATTTTATTTATTCATTTGCCAGAGAGAGTGAGCATAAGCAGGGGGTGTGGAAGGCAGAGTGAAAGAGAGAAGCAGGCTCCCCGCTGAGCAGGGAGCCCAATGAGGGACTCGATCCCAGGACCCTGGGATCATGACCTGAGCACAAGGCAGACACAACCAACTGAGCCACCCAGGCGCCCCTAAAGAGCTATTTTTCAAAAGTCATAGCTTGATCTTGACTGTACTTTGGGGTACTTAGAGGAAAGGCCTGTCCTGCTCATGGAATAGATAAGAAGTTAAGAATTCAGTATACAGGGGTGCCTGGGTGGCTCAGTCGTTAAGCGTCTGCCTTCGGCTCAGGTCATGATCTCAGGGTCCTGGGATCGAGCCCCACATCGGGCTCCCTGCTCAGCCGGGAGCCTGCTTCTCCCTCCCCCATTCCCCCTGCTTGTGTTCCCTCTCTCACTGTGTCTCTCTCTGTCAAAAAAAATAAATAAAATCTTAAAAAAAGAGAGAGAGAGAATTCAGTATACAGTTTGGCTAACCCAACAATCATTTATATATATAACATAAATATATATATAAATTCCTCAGACTCAATGGCAACTAAATATGGCCATTTGACAAAGCCTGAACAAAATTACATAAGTAATAGTCAGCTAGTGCCAACTCTTCCCCATCTGCCTTGTTCCTACCCAGACTGTGGACATGATCTGGGGGTGCAAGCAGCCATTTGCAACCATGAGGATAAAGCCCCAGGCTAAGAATGGTGGCACAAAAGGAGTCAAGGCTATATACCTCTGAATTTGTCTTATGACAAAAACAGATCTGTATCCATTTAAGCCACTATAGCTTGGTCAGAGCTGAATGTCATCTCTACAAGGAAAAAAAAAAATCTATCTTTTCTCCTGAGGCAGTGGGGGGTCAGCTGTGCCATGCAATGCTTGAAGGCCATCAGCCAGAGAGGCACCACTGTGAAGGTGTGACAGGGAAAATGGAGGGCAAGGGGTTGGGGAAATAGGGCTCACCACCTAGAAGGCAGCATCTCAGAACCTCTCCAACATATGTGAGTATACCTTGGGGGGGATAAATAAAGCCAGTGGGTCTTGAGTCATCATAATGAGGTGATCTAGTTTCCTTGCTGACCTTCAAGATCAGCACCGGTGGGAAGGGCAGGGTGAGATCAAGTAGAAACTACTCGCTACACACCAAGCTCAGCAGCTCATTTCAACCTAGGTGACCAAGGGAAGAAGGTCTTTTCTCCTGTGGGTTGTGACATTAAGACCAGTCTGCAGTCCAAGCTTCAGTAAATGCCCTCAGTTCCCACCCACCACCTGCACCCTCTGAATTATTCTCCCTCTTGTCTTAAGGGGAGAGAGGCTGCTCTATTAGAGCTTACTCTGTCTTTTCTCATCTCCTGCTACCAGCTTTGAAAACTTTTATGACATTATTTCAGACTTTATCTATGTATGGGGTCTGTTTTTTTTATTTGCCGTGTTTAATGTGTGGTTTCTTCGTGCTTTCTGTAACACATTCTTATAAATGTTCCTATATATCCTAATGATCATTTTTTGAACTCTCGGTGACATTCTGGAGCAATACTTCCCATGGCCTGTCACTTCTGGCATATAGGCCAGGGGTCAGCAAATTCCAGCCCTCCTGCCCTCCTGTTGCGATGATAAAGTATAGGTTTAATGGTTCACTGCTACACCATTGCTTACTCATTGCCTGTAGTTGCTTTTGCACTGTAATGTCAGGGTTGAGTAGTTGCAACAGAGGCCCAATGGCCCCACAAAGCCTACAATATTTACTCTGGCCCTTTACAGGAAAAGTTTGTCAACCCCTGCCATAGGCTATCAAGTATTCAGGGTTAATATAAAATATTAACATATTCAAACTCCAATTTGTGTTGTTCATATACTACCCAGTTGAGGAAAACTTCATTTACTTGTTTGGTGATTGTTTTTTGCCATATTTTCTGTGAAAGAACATTTATTCTCTTACTCAGTCCCCTCAACTCCTACATAATATTGTGAATTAAGAACCTGATATTAAAATAAAGTTTACTCCTTGCAATATATGGTATGGCTTTCACACATAAAGCCTAAGATAAATGTGAAATATCATTTGTGGATTTGCTGTCATATTTTTTCTGAATTATTACTGTTAATATTGGTTTATTTTTAAAGGTACTTTTTGTTTTGGCAGGAGGAATCCTCCTAAATTATTTATATAAAATGTATTATCACTCTTGTTGGATCATTGAACTAGATGACAGCTCAATTTGAGGCATTAAAAAAACCTTTAGGGGAATCGTTTGTGGTTTTGGCAAAAAATAATATATTGCCTTTCAGAACGGAGATCATGTGATACTGAATAAGAAAACTGTAAGACAATAAATAATTGTATGACAATAAAATGTCTGCTCACTGAAATGAGATTTTTTTTTAATAAGCCAGCAACAGAGGAAAATAAAAAAGGGATGAAAATACATTTTCAATCAATTCAAAAGACAGATGTAGAATTTAGGAAGCCTGAAAACAATGCTCCCCAAATTTAATTGCTTCCTTGTTTGGATGCAAAAAGACCACATCAAAAATATGAGTAGAAATTGTTCCAATTTCTAGAAGCAATTTTGCAATATATACATTGTTTTTGCCATATGTATATTATATATATATATATATATATATATATATATATATATATATATTTAGAGTCTTAAATATACATACCTTTTAAACCCAGTTAGTTATGTTTAGGTATGTATCCTGAGGAAATAAGCTGAGATGTGAATGGAGATATGTGATGTTGGCTGAAGCATTAGTCATCAGCAAAAATAGGAATAAAATTAATTAATTAAATGTCTACTACAAGTACTGTGCTAGAGCTGATTGAATGAAACAGTCTTTGGTGAGGGAGTAACATGTCAGCTGAGACCCGAAAGAACCGGAACTTAACCACCTAAGAGAGTTAAAGAGCCAATAACCATCTTTGTAAAGCATGAGAGAGGAAGCTGGGAGAGATGGGATGGGCTGGTGACAGTTCTGATGACAGGGGACAGAGGTGAGATATCTTTTAAGAACATTCCAGACACAAGGACTGGGAATATTTGGAATATAAATACCAAACACAGAGTTAAAGTTCAGGCCTCCAGGAATCCCCTGGTTAGCACTACTGAGGAAGGGTAGCCCCACACCTTCCCCTAAAGGCAAGTGACCTCACCTGAAACAAGAAACTTCCTGTCTTACCCCTCTTTCTGCCTATAAAAGTCTTATGTTTTGAACAGCTCCTCGGAGCTCTTTTCTATTTGCTAGATGGGATGCTGCCCAATTAATGAATCATTGAATAAAGCCACTTTGATCTTCAAATTTATGCAGTTTTGCTTTTTAACAGTAGCAGTGCAAAAATCATGACAAAATATGCTTCATATTCAAATGTATAGTTGCTCACATAAAAACTAACCATCAGTAATATTAACTCTGCCTCCATTTTTTTTTTAATAGACTTGACAGAACGGGAATGTTTGGGAATATAAGATATCTTTTTCTTAATGCTTTACTTAATTACATCTTCCTAACCCCAATCCTTGGTGCTTCTCTTCAGTACTAATAAGTATGACAAGTGTACTTGGAAATTTAGTTCTAATAATTATTCTGTTATATAAAATGCTAACATAAGGGGAAGCTGGGTGAAAAGTGTATGGTGGGAAAAAAAGAAAGGTGTATGGGAACTCTCTCTACTATTTTTTGCAACTCTTCTGTTAAATCTAAAATAAAAAAGTTTAAAAAAAACCAAGAACCTCTTGTATAGTGTGCTGCCATTTGTATAAAAGGAAGAGAAAAGAAATAGAAATATGGATGTGATTTTATATAGTTATAATATCTCTGGAAGTACACATACAGAACTAGTAGCATAGGTTAACTCTGGAGAAAGTATCTGGAGGCTAAGGTCAAGGGTAGGAGAATGGACTTCCTCTGGCTGCTCTTTTTGAATATTTTGAGGGGTTTTTTTTCCATGTGAATACTTTACCTATTCAAAAATAATTAAAATGAAAAACTGGACACCTTGGAAAGGCCATTCCAGCTCCAGAGTCTGCAGTCAGCACAGGCAATTCAACTTCTTTCTGCTCAATCCTGCTTTCTTCCATTTTCATCATGGGTACTGACCTTAAGGGCACTTACTAATAAACACAATGTGTGCTAAACAGCTTCTCAGAGTATGCTTCCCAGGGAAGGAATCTTATAGCTACTCTTTCTTTCAGCGGATTTGTAAAATTTGCCAAAGTAAGATATTTTCACTGCAGTTGGTTAAGGTTGCTGACTCCTTTCCCCTCAACTTCCACTCCACGCCTCTGATCTTACCGTGTGATACTGGAGTGGCTTTGGGCATTTGGAGATCCAGTTAAGTATAAGTTCACTTGGGGGATACATTTCATCTGAGATGGTAGACTACCTTTATGTGATTCACAGAGATACTTCCTGCATAGACAAGTTATGGACAGCTATCCGACTGTAGGAATAGTTTTAGGAATACTCCACTGTATCAACTCAAGTGTCAGGACACAATGGTGCGAAGATAGATGTCATACCAAGATGTGAATGTGTCCTATGGCACTCAGCACTGGAATTTTGTGGGTAGTGGTAGAACAGTGCAATATGTAAGAAGCCAGAAGCTAGTTTGTGGAAAATACTTTCTACCTCAGACATGTAATAGGTAAAAAATATGATTCTCGTCAATGCCTAGTCAAAATGGAATTTCTCTCCTGTCACATAACAAAACTCATAATGTGCCAGGACAATGAGGACAACCCACGATGTGCTGGTAAATGAGCATCATCATTTTAAAAAGTACTTAAGAATAGTTACTGCTTAAGAAAATTTAAAATGCCCTGAAATTTTATTGCTCATATCAGAGATTTTCCAAAGTTCAACAAGAACCCTAACTAAAACTTTTCTAAACTATTATGAAATAAATGTTGATCAATTATGATAGAGGAAAAATTAAATCCTCTTTCTAGTCTCTCTATAGAACATAGTACAAAACCATTATCATATGAAGAGTATGATCAAAGATTATACAGCCAAAAAAACCCCACAAAAAACAGTAAGGGTTAAAAAGTACTAGAGAGGTATGTCAAGCAATTAGTATTTTAATTAATATTATGTTACCTTTCTGGAGTTCTACTTTTCTGGATATTTATGTACTTGTATATTTGTCAGTTTTATTTGTTTGTTTGTTTGTGTAGAGCTAGAGAAAGAGACAGAGAGGGGAGGAGCAGAGGGAGAGAGACAAGCAGACTCTGCACTCAGGAGCCCGACACAGGGCTCGATCTCAGGACCCTGAGATCACGACCTGGGCTGAAATCAGGAGTCAGACGCTCAACCAACTGAGCCACCCAGGCATCCTTATTTGTCAGCTTTTTAAATTTATAATTTATTTTTATTATCTTGTCTCATTTTAAATAAATTTTTACATCTGTACCTATTTTATATTCTTTTCTTAAAGAAAGCCTAAGAATTTGATTAATCTTCAGGCCCTACAAAAACCTAAACCAACCTATGAGAGTCATCCTTTGAAAATATCTTTTTTAAATGGGAAAAATAGCATTATTACTACACTAAAAGTCTATAATGGTTCTCTGCTAGAGTGTCTTTCGAGACAGAAGTCCTTGTAGTGAGAAACGCATATGTTCCCAGGGGATGGCTATGCAGGAAAATAACACAGCATTTTCCCAAATATTAGTGCATGCTCCTCAGTCATTACTGGCAACACAGCTATTAACATTTCTGCTTTAATGCCATGTATACATTTACTTTATTCTTCAACCATATCTTATGGCCAAAGCATTATACAGCAAAGTTTTGACCAGTTCTATTTAACAATTAAGTGCTGGTATGCATCCTTGATAAAGTTTTATTATTCCCATTTCCTTTGCCCCTTTCTCTTTTCTATCAGATTTATAATCTCCAACTCATGCACATTAAATAGAACAGACATACGCTTAGAATGCCACTGGGTAAAATGTGAAGAATAAAAGAAGCTTAGTGTTCCCCAAATATTATCCACACAAAAAGACAATAAATACTTTGATTCTTATTGGGAGGGTCCTAACCTTCAGCTCACACATTTGTGTACGAGTTGGTCCTTACCAAAATGGATGGTGTTGTGAACTGAGGATTGTGAATGTACGTTGATATTGCACTGAACAAGAAGGAGATGCTTCTGGTCTTATCGTTGTAAGCAGACGTCTAAGAACAGAAAAGTGGCAGAAGCTGCTGGGTGTCTGTTGATATCCACTCTCCTTTCTTAGCAACAGTATCCTTATTTTCAATGGGATGGCAATGTGCCCAGCTGTTAAACTATATTCCCCAGTCTCCCTCAAAGCCGGAAGTGTCTAGGTGACAGAGTTCTGGCCAATAAGAAGAAAGCACAAGTCACTGTACACAGCTCCCAGGAACACACTATAAAGGGAGTCACTCAGCCAGCAATATCTTTTGCCCTTTCCCTTAGGTACTGAAGTAGAGGCAGTCATCTTACAATCCAGAGGCAACAATGAAGTTAAAAAATTGCACAACCATGGGGCGCCTGGGTGGCTCAGTCATTAAGTGTCTGCCTTCGGCTCAGGTCATGATCCCAGGGTCCTGGGATCGAGCCCCACACATCGGGCTCCCTGCTCCGTGGGAAGCCTGCTTCTCCCTCTCCCCTTCCCCCTGCTTGTGTTCCCTCTCTCGCTGTGTCTCTCTCTGTCAAATAAATAAATAAAATCTTAAAAAAAAAAAATTGCACGACCTGCAGCTATGAAGACATGGAGAAAGCATTACTTACCTTCCAGACTGCCTACTTCTAGACTTCTTATTAGGTTTAAAATGTCAAGTCCTTAATTGTTTAAGCCAAATGTAGTCCAGTTTGGTTAGATGCAGCTTTACACAAATCCTTACCTGATACAGGGATGACTGAGATCACTATTTTTATTTTCCTTACATGATTTATGAATACCTAGTATTCTTTAAATATTCATAATAGTATATAAAACAAGGAGGAAAATATGGAGGAAGAATGAAACTAAATATAGCATAAAAAAACAGATACATAATCTACTTGGAGAGAAGATATACCCCAAGACACAACAAATTTCAGGACAACAAATCTTTCCTGCTTTTAAAGATATTCTCCACACCTGAAGAAATTAAAGAGAATAAAGACAATAGAATTTAACTTTTTAAGTAAAATTGTACATCTCGGGAAAAATATTAAGGATCTAGCAATATGCTAAATGCAGAAAGAAACATAATCAAAATAGGAAAGAATCAAGTTGGTGATCTGTAAGAGAACTTGGGAAAGATTACACAATGAAGAGACAAAAGCAATGTAAGGACAGTGGGTATAAGGGACAAAGGGGAGCCAACATGTGGCTTGATGCCACGGAAGCAGAGGACAAAATTAAGGAACTACTGTTCTGCAAAACATACTAACAAAAAGATCCCAAAGAAGACTTTCCTAAAAGGAATAGAATAATATTACTGAAAATTTTAAAGAGAAAAGCAAGCCTTTCATAAAGTTCAGTGTTTCTTCCTGTTTTTAAAAAAAGAAACAAGTCCTTCGTGAAATAGATATTAATATAAACCAACATTAAGCTTCATGCTTAATGGTAAAAGACTAGAAACCTTCCCAGTAAACTCAAGAATAAAATAAAGATGCCCACAAGAGCCACCAATATTATTACTTAAAGATATTATCATTACATATTTTGAAAACCAAAAAGAACCAACTGAAAAAAAAAAGCATTAGAAACAAAAGATCGGGGCGCCTGGGTGGCTCAGATGGTTAAGCGTCTGCCTTCGGCTCAGGTCATGATCCCGGGGTCCTGGGATCGAGTCCCGCATCGAGCTCCCTGCTAGGCGGGGAGCTGCTTCTCTCTCTGCCTCTGCCTCTCTCTCTCTCTCTGAGTCTAATGAATAAATAAAACATTAAAAAAAAAAAAGAAACAAAAGATCAATTGGACGGGTAGGTACAAAATACTATTTTATTTATTTTTAATAAACATAAGCACTTTATAAATATTAATTCCAGTTTGAATATTGATAAAAAAATAAATGCTTGGAGTAATAGCAAAAACTATGCTAAAGTCCCAAATGAAGACAATTTTTCAACTCAACTCAGAGACAAAAAAAGAAAACTGTTTAAATAAAAAGACACACCTCGTTTTTAGATAGGAATTGTAAACAGGTCAATTCTCCCTGCTGGATTCATAAATTCAATGTGATGGCAATTAAAAAAACACCAAAAAGTTATACTTTGTGAGGAAATGAGAAAACTTGACAAAATGACCTAAAAATAGGCATATGAGATATTTGGGGAAAATCTGGAAAAAAAAAGAGTAATAACTGAAACTAGCAAGTCCACAATTAAAACATCATAATGTTTCACTAATTTATAAAATATAACCAACCCAAATTAATAAATAGCAGTTAATGGAACATTATATAATATAGACCTAAACACAAGTATATATAATAATTTAATTTATGATAAAAGGTGGCATTTCAACTCTGTGTGGTAGAGATATTGGAGCAACAGCTTAGCCATTTGAAAAAAAAATAAAGCTAGATTCCTATCCCTCTCTTTCTATGCAAATAAACTTCAGATAAATCAAAAATCATAATAACTATAATTGGCACAAGGAACGTTTTGGGTAACGGCAATGTTCTAAAATCAGATCGTGAGGATGGCTGCATAACTCGGAACTCACTGAAAGTTGTTGAACTGTATACCTAAAATGAGTGAACTTGGTTGTACATACATTATACTTTAATAAAGCTGCTAAAAATTTTAACTGCAATAAAAGTAGAAGATGAAAACCATAGGAGTACTGAAAGAAAATATGGGTGAATATTTTTAGAATTTTTGGATTGAAAGCCCTTCCACACATGATGCAGAACCCAGAAAGCAATACAAACTTAAAACATGTATCTGGAGAGGGGCAGAGATGGCAGAGGAGTAGGGGACACTATTCCAACCAGTCCCTTGAATTGAGCTGGATATCTACCAGACCACTCTGAACACCAATGAAATCACCCTAAGATGTGAGAAGAAAAATCCAGATCTCTAAAAGCAGAATATCTCAGGCGGTTGGTTTCGAGGTAGGAAGTGGGGAGCCAATGATTCTGAGGGCAGATATCAGAGGCTAAACGGAAGGGATTGGGAGTTTCTGGGATCCTGCACCACCAGAGCACAATCCTCTTGTGCTGGGGATGGGGCACAGACTTGCAGACCGCAGACTGGTAGCGGCAGAGAAAGGACTTCAGGGCAGCCCCCCCAGACTGAAACCTGGAGCTGCAGGGGCACGTGTGCAAACTGAGGGCAGCTGGTAGTTTTAGAAGCACAAAAGGCAGAGACACACCTGGACCTGGAAGCAAGGGCTGGGAGTGCTGCTGAGGAGTGCACAACCCAGGACGCTGCAGTTTTAGCAGCACAGACAGAAACGGAGACAGTGTGGCCTGGAGAGCTCACTGAAGAACAGACTGTGATCTCTCTGTTCTGAGGCCGAGGTTTGGGAATGGTCACTTCTGCTCTGACTCTCGGAAGAGACACAGGAAGCCTCCAGGGAAAGCCACCAGAGAACAAAAGCCCCCCAAAAACGGTTTTCGCTGAACCCATCCACCCCCCACAGGGGGCAGGGCAACTCCACCCAAACAGGGTTGCCTGAGTAACAGCACAACAGGCCCCTCCCCCAGAAGACAGGCTGGGAAAACAAGAGGCCAATACCCTAAGGTCCCTATAAAACAGATGTATCTTGCTTGGGTTGTGGTCAATAATTTGGACTCTGTACATTCCCTCAACCACCCCTCAACAGAATGACTAGGAGGAGGAACCCCCCAAAATAGGAAAGACTCAGAGAATGTGACTTCTGCCACAGATTTACAAATGGATATAGATATAAGCAAGATGTCGGAAATAGATTTCAGGGTAACAATTATGAAGACGATAGCTAGGAGGAGAAATCGATTAATGGCAACATAGAGTTTCTAAGGGCAGAAATGAGAGCTGATCTGGCAGAACTTAAAAATGCTATCAGTGAGAGCCATTTTAATCTAGATACTCTAACAGCTAGGGTAAATGAGGCAAAAGAATGAATTAGTGATCTAGAAGACAAACTCATAGAAAAGAAGGAAAACAAGGAGGCCTGGAAGAAACAGCTTAAAATCCATGAAAACAGAATTAGAGAAATAAGTGATGCCATGAAACGTTCCAATGTCAGAATTACTGGGATCCCTGGTGGGGGGGGGGGGACTAGAAGATATATTTGAGCAAATCGTAGCTGAGAACTTTCCTAATCTGGGGAATGAAACAAGCATTCGTGTCCTAGAGGCAGAGAGGACCCCCTCCCTAGATCAAGGAGAACAGACCAATGCCCCAGCATGTAATAGTAAAACTTGCAAATCTTAGAACCAAGGAAACCATCTTAAGGGCAGTTAGAGGGAAGAGATTCCTTATGTACAGAGGGAGGAACATCAGAATAATGTCAGACCTATCCACAGAGACCTGGCAAGCCAGAAAGGGCTGGCAAGACATATTCAGAGTACTAAATGAGGAGAACATGCCGCCAAAAATACTTTATCTGGCAAGGCTGTCATTTAGAATGGATGGAGAGCTATAGACCTTCCAAGACTGGCAGAAACTGAAAGAAAATGTGACCACTAAGCTGGCCCTGCAAGAAATATTAAGTTGGGGGGGGGGTTCTATAAAAGGAGAAAGACCCCAAGAGTGATACAGAAATTTACAGAGACAATCTATAGAAACAAGGACTTCACAGGCAACATGACGACAATAAAATCATATCTTTCAATAATCACTCTCAATGTGAACAGCCTATATGCTCCCATAAAACGGCACAGGGTTGCAGATTGGGTAAAAAGATAGGACCCATCTATAGGCTGTCTACAAGAGACTCATTTTGAACCTAAAGATATATCCAGACTGAAAGTGAAGGGATGGAGATCCATCTTTCATGCCAAGAGACCTCAAAAGAAAGCTGGGGTAGCAATTCTCATATCAGACAAATCAGATTTTAAGCTAAAGACTGTAGTTAGAGACACAGAAGGACACTATGTCATTCTTAAAGGGTCTATCCAACAAGAAGATCTAACAATTGTAAATATCTATGCCCCCAACATGGGAGCAGGCAACAACATAAGCCAATTGTTAACCAAAATAGACATACTGATAATAATACATTAATTGTAGAAGACCTCAATACTCCACTCTCAGCAATAGACAGATCATCTAAGCAGAAAATCAACAAAGAAACAAGACCTTTGAATGACACACTGGACGAGATGGACCTCATAGACAGAACATTCCATCCTAAAACAACAGACTACTCATTCTTCTCAAGCGCACCTGGAACTTTCTCCAGAATAGACGACATACTGGGTCACAAATCAGGTCTCAACCGATACCAAAAGATTGAGATTATTCCCTGCATATTTTCAGACCATAATGCTTTAAAACTGGAACTCAATCACAAGAAAAAATTTGGAAGAAATTCAAACACTTGGAAGCTAAAGACCACTCTGCTCAAGAATGTTTGGGTCAACCAGGAAATCAAAGGAGAACTTAAACTATTCATGGAAACCAGTGAGAACAGAAACACATCAGTCCAAAGCCTATGGGATACCACAAAGACGGTCCTAAGGGGGAAATACATAGCCATCCAAGCCTCACTCAAAAAAATGGAAACATTCCAAATTCACCAACTAACTTTACACCTTAAAGAACTGGAGAAAAAACAACAAATGATGCCTAAGCCACGCATTAGAAGAAAAATAATTAAGATTAGAGCAGAGATCAATGAATTAGAAACCAGAAATACAGTAGAGCAGATCAACAAAACTAGAAGCTGGTTCTTTGAAAGAATTAATAAGATCGATAAACCACTGGCCAGACTTATCCAAAAGAAAAGAGAAAGGACCCAAATTAATAAAACTATGAATTAAAGGGGAGAGATCACGGCTAACACCAAGGAAATAGAAACAATTATTAGAAATTATTATCAACAACTATATGCAAATAAATTAAGCAACCTGGAAGAAATGGATGCCTTCCTGGAAACCTATAAACTACCAAGACTGAAATAGGAAGAAATTGACAACCTGAATAGACCAATAACCAGTAACAAGATTGAAGCAGTGATCAAAAACCTCCCAAAAATAAGAGTCCGGGGCCTGATGGATTCCCTGGGGAATGCTACCAAACATTCAAAGAAGAAATAATACCTATTCTCCTGAAGCTGTTCCAAAAAATAGAAATGGAAGGAAAGCTTCCAGACTCATTCTATGAGGCCAGCATTACCTTGATCCCAAAACCAGGCAAAGACCCCATCAAAAAGGAAAATTTCAGACTGATATCCCTGATGAATATGGATTCCAAAATTCTCAACAAAATCCTAGCTAATAGGATCCAACAGTACATTAAAAGGATCATCCACCAAGACCAAATGGGATTTATCCCTGGGATGCAAGGGTAGTTCAACATTCGCAAATCAATCAGTGTGATAGAACACATTAATAAGACAAGAGAGAAGAACCATATGGTCCTCTCAATTGATGCAGAACAAGCATTTGACAAAATACAGTATCCTTTCCTGCTTAAAACTCTTCAGAGTATAGGGATAGAGGGAACATTCCTCAAGTTCATAAAATCCATCTATGAAAAACCCACAGAGAATATTCATTCTCAATGGGGAAAAGCTGAGAGCCTTTCCCTTAAGATCAGGAACATGACAAGGAGGCCCACTCTCACCACTACTGTTCAACATAGTATTAGAAGTCCTAGCAACAGCAATCAGACAACAAAAAGAAATAAAAGGTATTCAAATTGAGAAAGAAGAAGTCAGACTCTCTCTCTTCGCAGATGACATGATACTTTATGTGGAAAACCCAAAAGATTCCACCCCCAAATTACTAGAGCAATTCAGTAATGTGGCAGGATACAAAATCAATGCACAGAAATCAGTTGCTTTCTTATATACTAACAATGTAACTGTAGAAAGAGAAATTAGAGAATCAATTGCATTTACAATAGCACCAAAAACCATAAGATACCTTGGAATAAACCTAACCAAAGAGGTAAAGGACCCATACTCTAGCAACTACAGAACACTCATGAAAGAAATTGAAGAACTCACAAAAAGATGGAAAAACATTCCATGCTCATGGATCAGAAGAATAAACATTGCTAAAATGTCTATGCTACCCAGAGCAATCTATACCTTCAACGCCATCCTGAACAAAATACCAATTGTGTATTTCAAAGTGCTGGAACAAACAATCTTAAAATTTGTATGGAATCAGAAAAGACTCCCAATCGCCAAGGAAATGTTGAAAAAGAAAAACAAAGCTGGGGGCATCACGTTGCCTGATTTCAAACTATATTACAAAGCTGTGATCACCAAGACAGCATGGTACTGGCACAAAAACAGAAACACAGACCAGTGGAACAGAATAGAGAGCCCAGGAGCACCTGGGTGGCTCAGTCATTAAGCATCCGCCTTCGGCTCAGGTCGTGATCCCAGGGTCCTGGGATCAAGCCCCACATCGGGCTCCCTGCTCAGCAGGAAGCCTGCTTCTCCCTCTCCCACTCCCCCTGCTTATATTCCCTCTCTCGCTGTCTCTCTCTCTGTGTCAAATAAATAAATAAAATCTTTGAAAAAAATAGAGAGAGCCCATATATAGACCCTCAACTCTATGGTCAAATAATCTTTGACAAAGCAGGAAACATATGCAATGGAAAAAAGACAGTCTCTTTAATAAATGGTGCTGGGAAAATTGGACAGCTGTATACAGAAGAATAAAACTTGACCATTCTCCTACACCATACACAAAGATAAACTCAAAATGGAGATGATGGACTCTGAAAAACAAACCGAGATTTCTGGAGGGGAGGAGGGTGGGAGGATGGGTTAGCCTGGTGATGGGTATTGAGGAGGGCACGTTCTGCATGGAGCACTGGGTGTTATGAACAAACAATGAATCATGGAACAGTACACCAAAACAAATTATGTAATATATGGTGATTAACATAACAATAAAAAAATTAAAAAAAAATAAACTCAAAATGGTTGAAAGACCTCAATGTGAGACAGGAATCCATAGAAATCCTAGAGGAGAACATAGGCAGTAACCTCTTTGACATCGGCCACAGCAACCTCTTTCAAGACACATCTTCAAAAGCAAAGGAAACAAAAGTGAAAATGAACTTTTGGGACTTAATCAAGATAAAAATCTTCTGCACAGCAAAGGAAACAGTCAATAAAACAAAGAGGCAACCCATGGAATGGGAGAAGATTTTTGCAAATGACACTACAGAAAAAGGGCTGATATCCAAAATCTATAAAGAACTTCTCAAACTTAACAGCCAAAAAACAAATAAGTCAAAATATGGGCAGAAGACATGAACAGACACTTCTCAAAAGAAGACATACAAATGGCTAACAGACACATGAAAAAATGTTCATTATCATTAGCCATCAGGGAAATTCAAATAAAAACCACCTTGAGATACCACCTTACACCAGTTAGAATGGCAAAAATTAACAAGGCAAGAAACAACAAATGTCGGAGAGTTTGTGGAGAAAGGGGAACCCTCTTATGCTGTTGGTGGGAATGCAAGTTGGTGCAGCCACTCTGGAAAACAGTGTGGAGGTTCCTCAAAAAAGTAAAAATAGAGCTACCCTATCACCCAGCAATTGCACTCCTGGGTATTTACCCCAAAGACACAGATGTAGTGAAAAGAAGGACCATATGCACCCCAATGTTCATAGCAGCAATGTCCTCAATAGCCAAACTGTGGAAAGAGCTGAGATGCCCTTCAACAGACGAATGGATAAAGAAGATGTGGTCCATATATACGATGGAATATTACTCAGCCATCAGAAAGGATGAATACCCAACTTTTACATCAACATGGATGGGACTGGAGGAGATTATGCTAAATGAAATAAGTCAAGCAGAGAAAGTCAATGATCATATGGTTTCACTTATTTGTGGAACATAAGGAACAGCATGGAGGACATTAGGAGAAGGAAGGGAAAAATGAAGGGGGGGATCAGAAGGAAAGATGAACCATGAGAGGCTACGGACTCTGAGAAACAAACTGAGGGTTTTGGGGGGGGGATGGGTTAGCCCGGTGATGGGTATTAAGGAGGGCACGTACTGCATGGAGCACTGGGTATTATATGCAAACAATAAATCATGGAACACCACACCAATAAAATAAAAATTTAAATAAAAAATTTAAAAAAAACATGTATCTGGATAAAGATATTCAATAAAAATCAAAGAAAAAAGGCAAACTGTGTCTGAGATAGGACTAATTTCTTTCATATCATCAATAACAACAAAATTAATGTATAATAACTCAAAAATTTAATAATGCCTGGGTCCACCCTGTCTCCACACATGATAAACTGATTAAAAATACACTGTCACCAGTTCATACCAAGGATTACCAATCTGATAGCCAAATCACACAATATGCCCGTGAAGAGGAAAGCTTTTCAAAAACCACTGTGGTCCACAGAGCAACAGGAGCTCACCCAGGAGCTTGCTAGAAATGTAGAATCTCAGGCCCCACCTCTCCCATTCTCAGCCAGAATCTGAATTTTAACAAGATCCTAGGTGACTGATACATACATTAAAGTTTTCAGAAGCACAGCTTTCAAGCATCACATTCCTTTTCTGCCTGGCAATTTCTGCTTCAGAAGAAAAATTCTCATCTAATAGTATTCAGGCTCTTCTAATCTAGGTTTGTTATCATGGAATTAATTCTCATATGTAAAAGACCCTAAGGAAAAACATCACATTTGAGGTTACTCTGAATAGCCTAGCAAATGTGCATTATGCTCCCATGTATTAGACCAAAATGATATTTTATCATATTTTTCATACTTTATTTTATATTGCCTTTTTTTATTTTTATTGTTATGTTAATCACCATACATTACATCATTAGTTTTTGATGTAGTGTTCCATGATTCATTGTTTGTGCATAACACCCAGTGCTCCACGCAGAACGTGCCCTCTTTAATACCCATCACCAGGCTAACCCATCCCCCACCCCCCTCCCCTCTAGAACCCTCAGTTTGTTTTTCAGAGTCCATCGTCTCTCAGGTTTGTCTCCCCCTCCGATTTCCCCCCTTTCGTTCTTCCCCTCCTGCTATCTTCTTCTTTTTCTTTTTTCTTAACATATGTTGCATTATTTGTTTCAGAAGTACAGATCTGTGATTCAGCAGTCTTGCACAATTCACAGTGCTCACCATAGCACATACCCTCCCCAATGTCTATCACCCAGCCACCCCATCCCTCCCACCCCCCACCACTCCAGCAACACTCAGTTTGTTTCCTGAGATTAAGAATTCCTCATATCAGTGAGGTCATATGATACATGTCTTTCTCTGATTGACTTATTTCACTCAGCATAACACCCTCCAGTTCCATCCACGTCATTGCAAATGGCAAGATCTCATTCCTTTTGATGGCTGCATAATATTCCATTGTGTATATATACCACATCTTCTTTATCCATTCATCTGTCGATGGACATCTTGGCTCTTTCCACAGTTTGGCTATTGTGCACATTGCTGCTATAAACATTGGGGTGCACGTACCCCTTCAGATCCCTACATTTGTTCTTTGTGGTAAATATCCAGTAGTGCAATTGCTGGATCATTTCATACTTTATTTTGATGATAAAACGAGTTTATACTGCAGAAACATTCTGGTTTTTTATTTTAGCAGAACTTTTCTTAACGTACCAATCCTACCTACTCTACTGTAACTATCACTGCTCTGAACCATTACCGGCAACATCACTGTGATTAGACACAGTTGCTTCTGACCATGGAACTGTACCTTAGCTAAGTATAAGGAATCTATCAGAACCATCAGCACTCATGTTTCACTACCTTCAAGTAAATGGTCAAGCCAAACTGTAAGAATGATGCAGGCTCCATGGAGGATGCTCAGGAGCAGACTACATGAGTAGATTCCCCTATAAAGGATTTCTTTGCATTTAAATGCCACTCCATGTTCAATAATGAGAATTTTTCCTACTGAAATACTAAAAGAGCTGGTTGGCCTATACTTCCCTAGATGAAATCTTTCTATACTGAAGACTTTGGGCACCAGAATTTTGACTCTAATATACAGGTAGGCTATATTCAGTTTATATGACACTACCTATATGGATTATTTAGCCTGGGCTTGACAGGGGCAACAAAAGCTTTATTGGAACAACTGAACCCAAACTCTGTAATGTAATGGTTTCTAAATGCTGATCCACAGAACAGTGCTAGGCCAGCTCATAAGAATTACCAGGGAAGTCGGCGGGAGCAAGATGGCAGAGGAGTAGGAGACCTGGATTTCGTCTGGTCTCAGGAATTCAGCTGAATAGGGATCAAACCATTCTGAAACCTATGAACTCAACAGGAGACAGAAGAGAGTAGCAACAACTCTCTGAACAGAGAAGCGACCACTTACTGGAAGGTAGGACGTGTGGAGAAGTGAATCCGAGGCGATATTTGGGGGGATAGACAGCGGGGGAGGGGACCTCTGTCGGCCGCTTCTGGCAAGTGATAGAGCCGCAGAGCACAAAATCGGAACTTTTAGAAGTCGGCTCCGCTGAGGGACATCGCTCCAGTGGCTAGGCAGGGGGTGGAACCCTCGTGGGACAGTGTGTTCTCAGGACCCTCGGGGTCACAGAAAGACCGGGGGTGCCTGAGTGCAGCAGAGCTCCCAGGGATCGGAGCGGGGAAGCCGGCTGCAGAGACGGAGCCGAGGCGCGGGTTCTCAGCTCGGGGTTGCCATAAACTGTGATCCACGGCCCAGTCGGGCCACTGCTCCTCCAGCAGGGACCCAACAAGCAGCAGAGCCGGGGAGACTCCCCTTCCTTCCCGGGGAGGAGCGGCGCGGGAACGCACCGCAGGGATCTGCTGGGTTTGGAGACTCCACACGGGGTCGGGTGCCAGAGATAGAAACGCTCGGTCACAGGCCGGGTGAACACGCAGTGCGGCCGGAGACCAGGGAGACAGGAGTGACTGCTTTTCTCTGGGGGCGCACTGAGGAGCGGGGCCCCAAGTTCTCAGCTCCTCGGAGTGGAGATTGGGAGGCCACCATTTTCACCCTGGTCCTCCAGGGCTTGCAGGGAACAAAAGCTCCTGAGAGCAAACAGAGCAGCTTGCTTAGCCGGGACCGACAAGGGCGGGGCAATTCCGCCTCCGCCAAAGACATTTGGGAACCACGGCAACAGGCTCCTCCCCCAGAAGATCAGCAGGAACAGCCAGCAAGCCAAGACCAAGTTTACCGATCAAGGAGAACGGGAGAACTCCAGCGCTAGGGGAATACTGCACATAGAATTCATGGCTTTTTTTACCAAGATTCATTAGTTTTTCAAAGTTAATTTTTTAACTGTTTTTTTTTTATTTTTCTTTTTCCCTTTTTCAACCAACATCTTATCAATCCCTTTTTAAAAAAACATTTTTTATTTTTCATTTTTAGAGTCATATTTTATCCCTTCAGAGTAGTTACCCTTATTTTTGGCATATATATATAAGTTGCTCTCTCTTTAAAATTTTCAGATACAGTTTCTTCTAACAGATCAAAATATACCCTAAATCACTAGTGTATGGCTTTGTTCTATTCTCCTGCCTGATCACATTCTTTCCCTTTTTTTTCTCTTTTTTTTTAAATATTCTTCTTTCTTTTCTCAAACAACTTCTTATCAATTCCTTTTATAAAATCTTTTATAATTTTCATCTTACACTCATCTTCCATCCCTTCATTGTATCAACCCTTATATATAAGTCTTTCTTCCTTTAAAATTTTAGGAGGCACTTTTTTCTAACAGACCAAAATACGCCCAAAATCTAGTGTGTGGCACTGATCTATGCACTAGCCTGATCATATTTGATCATATTAGGGTTTTTTTGTATTGTTCTGTTTTTGTTTTTATCTTTTTCTTTTTGTTTTTTTTTCTTTCTTTCTTTTCTCTTTCTTTTTTCTTTCTTTCCCTTTCTTTTCCCCTGGTTTCAGGTCTTTTCTGATTTGTATAGAGTTTATTTGCTAGGGACGTTGTTAACCTGTTAGCATTTTGTTCTCTCATTCATCTATTCTCCTCTGGACAAAATGACAAGACAAAAAAATCACCTCAGCAAAAAGAACAAGAGGTAGTACCGTCAGCCAGGGACCTACTCAATACGGACATTAGTAGGATGTCGGACCTAGAGTTCAGAATCATGACTTTAAAGATACTAGCTGGGCTTGAAAAAAGTGTGGAAGTTATTAGAGAAACCCTTTCTGGAGAAATAAAAGAACTAAAATCTAACCAAGTCGAAATCAAAAAGGCTATTAATGAGGTGCAATCAAAAATGGGAGCACTAACTGCTAGGATAAATGAGGCAGAAGACAAAATCTGCGATATAGAAGACCAAATGATGGAAAATAAAGAGGCCGAGTAAAAGAGAGAAACAACTACAGGATCACGGGGGCAGAATTCGAGAGATAAGCGATACGATAAGACAAAACAACATTAGAATAATTGGGATCCCAGAAGAAGAAGAAAGAGAGAGAGGGGCAGAAGGTATATTGGAGCAAATTATAGCAGAGAACTTCCCTAATGTGGGGAAGGAAACAGGCATCAAAATCCAGGAGGCACAGAGAACCCCTCTCAAAATCAATAAAAATAGGTCAACACCCCGACATCCAATAGTAAAACTTACGAGTCTCAGAGACAAAGAGAAAATCCTGAAAGCAGCTCGGGAGAAGAGATATGTAACCTACAATGGTAGAAACATTAGATTGGCAACAGACCTATCCACAGAGACCTGGCAGGCCAGAAAGGACTGGCATGATATCTTCAGAGCACTAAGCGAGAAAAATATGCAGCCAAGAATACTATATCCAGCTAGGCTCTCATTGAAAATTGAAGGAGAGATAAAAAGCTTCCAGGACAAACAAAAACTAAAGGAATTTGCAAACACGAAACCAGCCCTCCAAGAAATATTGAAAGGGGTCCTCTAAGCAAAGAGAGAGCCTAAAAGTAGCATAGATCTGAAAGGAACACACACAATATACAGTAACAGTCACCTTACAGGCAATACAATGACACTAAATTCATACCTTTCAATAGGTACCCTGAATGTAAATGGGCTAAATGCCCCAATCAAAAGACACAGGCTATCAGATTGGATTAAAAAACAAGACCCATCGATATGTTGTCTGCAAGAGACTCATTTTCGACCCAAAGACACCCCCAGATTGAAAGTGAGGGGGTGGAAAACCATTTACCATGCTAATGGACACCAAAAGAAAGCTGGGGTGGCAATCCTTATGTCATTGACAAATTAGATTTTAAAACACAGACTGTAATAAGAGATGAAGAAGGACACTATATCCTACTTAAAGGGTCTATCCAACAAGAACATCTGACAATTGTAAATATCTATGCCCCGAACATGGGAGCAGCCACTTATATAAGGGAATGAATAACAAAAGCGAAGAAACACATTGACAGCAATAGAATAATAGTGGGGGACTTTAACACCCCCCTGACTGAAATGGACAGATCATCTAAGCAAAAGATCAACAAGGAAATAAAGACTTTAAATGACACACTGGACCAGATGGACTTCACAGACATATTCAGAACATTCCATCCCAAAGCAACGGAATACACATTCTTCTCTAGTGCCCATGGAACATTCTCCAGAATTGATCACATCCTAGGTCACAAATCAGGTCTCAACCAGTACCAAAAGATTGGGATTATTCCCTGCATATTTTCAGACCACAATGCTTTGAAACTAGAACCCAATCACAAGAGGAAAGTTGGAAAGAACTCAAATACATGGAGACTAAAGAGCATCCTACTAAAGAATGAATGGGTCAACCAGGAAATTAAAGAAGAATTAAAAAAATTCATGGAAACCAATGAAAATGAAAACACAACTGTTCAAAATCTTTGGGATACAGCAAAGGCAGTCCTGAGAGGAAAGTATATAGCAATACAAGCCTTTCTCAAGAAACGAGAAAGGTCTCAAATACACAACCTAACCCTACACCTAAAGGAGCTGGAGAAAGAACAGCACATAAAGCCTAAACCCAGCAGGAGATGAGAAATAATAAATATCAGAGCAGAGATCAATGAAATAGAAACCAAAAGAACAGTAGAACAGATCAACGAAACTAGAAGCTGGTTCTTTGAAAAAATCAACAAGATTGATAAACCCCTGCCCAGACTTATCAAAAGAAAAGAGAAATGACCCAAATCCACAAAATCATGAATGAAAGAGAGATCACAACCAACACCAAAGAAATACAAACAATTATAAGAACATATTATGAGCAACTCTATGCCAGCAAATTAGATAACCTGGAAGAAATGGGTGCATTCCTAGAGATGTATCAACTACCAAAATTGAACCAGGAAGAAATAGAAAACCTGAACAGACCTATAACCACTAAGGAAATTGAAGCAGTCATCAAAAATCTCCCAACAAACAAAAGCCCAGGGCCAGTTGGCTTCCCAGGGGAATTCTACCAGACATTTAAAGAAGAATTAATACCTATTCTCCTGAATAGGTTCCAAAAAAATAGAAATGGAAGGAAAACTTGCAAACTCATTTTATGAGGCCACCATTACCTTGATCCCAAAACCAGACAAAGACCCCATCAAAAAGGAGAATTACAGACCAATATCCTTGATAAACATGGATGCAAAAATTCTCATCAAAATACTAGCCAGTAGGGTCCAACAGTACATTAAAAGGATTATTCACCAGGACCAAGTGGGATTTATCCCTGGGATGCAAGGCTGGTTCAACATCCGCAAATCAATCAACGTGATACAATACATTAACAAAGGAAAGAACAAGAATCATGTGATCCTCTCAATAGATGCAGAAAAAGCATTTGACAAAGTACAGCATCCTTTCTTGATCAAAACTCTTCAGAGTATAGGGATAGAGGGTACATACCTCAATATCATAAAAGCCATCCATGAAAAACCTACAGTGAATATCATTCTCAATGGGGAAAAGCTGAGAGCTTTTCCCCTAAGATCAGGAACGCGGCAGGGATGTCCACTCTCACCACTGCTATTCAACATAGTATTAGAAGTCCTAGCCACAGCAATGAGACAACAAAAAGAAATCAAAGGCATCCAAATCGGCAAAGAGGAAGTCAAACTCTCACTCTTTGCAGATGATATGATACTGTATGTGGAAAACCCAAAAGACTCCACCCCAAAACTGCTAGAACTCATACAGGAATTCAGTAAAGTAGCAGGATATAAAATCAATGCACAGAAATCAGTGGCATTCCTATACACCAACAACAAGACAGAAGAGAGACAAATGGAGTCAATCCCATTTACAATTGCACCCAAAACCATAAGATACCTAGGAATAAATTTAACCAAAGAGGCAAAGGATCTGTACTCAGAAAACTATAAAATACTCATGAAAGAAATTGAAGAAGACACAAAGAAATGGAAAAACGTTCCATGCTCATGGATTGGAAGAACAAACATTGTGAAGATGTCAATGCTACCTAGAGCAATCTACACATCCAATGCAATCCCCATCAAAATACCATCCACCTTTTTCAAAGAAATGGAACAAATAATCCTAAAATTTGTAAGGAACCAGAAGAGATCCCGAATAGCCAGAGGAATATTGAAAAAGAAAAGCAAAGATGGCGGCATCACAATTCCAGACTTCCAGCTCCGTTACAAAGCTGTCATTATCAAGACAGTATGGTACTGGCACAAAAACAGACACATAGACCAATGGAACAGAATTGAGAGCCCAGAAATGGACCCTCAACTCTTTGGTCAACTCATCTTTGACAAAGCAGGAAAGAATGTCCAATGGAAAAAAGACAGTCTCTTCAACAAATGGTGTTGGGAAAATTGGACAGCCACATGCAGAAGAATGAAACTGGACCATTTCCTTAGACCACACACAAAAATAGACTCCAAATGGTTGAAAGACCTAAACGTGAGACAGGAGTCCATCAAAATCCTAAAGGAGAGCACAGGCAGCAACCTCTTCAACCTCAGCCACAGCAACTTCTTCCTAGAAACATCGCCAAAGGCAAGGGAAGCCAGGGCAAAAATGAACTATTGGGATTTCATCAAGATAAAAAGCTTTTGCACAGCAAAAGAAACAGTCCACAAAACCAAAAGACAACCGACAGAATGGGAGAAAATATTTGCAAATGACATATCAGATAAAGGGCTAGTATCCAAAATCTATAAAGAACTTCTCAAACTCAACACCCAAACAACAAATAATTCAATCAAGAAATGGGCAGAAGACATGAACAGACATTTTTCCAAAGAAGACATCCAAATGGCCAACAGACACATGAAAAAGTGCTCAACATCGCTCGGCATCAGGGAAATCCAAATCAAAACCTCAATGAGATACCACCTCACACCCGTCAGAATGGCTAAAATTAACAAGTCAGGAAACGACAGATGTTGGCGGGGATGCGGAGAAAGGGCAACCCTCCTACACTGTTGGTGGGAATGCAAGCTGGTGCAGCCACTCTGGAAAACACTATGGAGGTTCCTCAAACAGTTGAAAATAGAGCTACCCTATGATCCAGCAACTGCACTACCGGGTATTTACCACAAAGATACAAATGTAGGGATCCGAAGGGGTACGTGCTCCCCAATGTTTATAGCAGCAATGTGCACAATAGCCAAACTGTGGAAAGAGCCAAGATGTCCATCGACAGATGAATGGATAAAGAAGGAGTGGTATATATACACAATGGAATATTATGCGGTCATCAAAAGGAATGAGATCTTGCCGTTTGCAACGACGTGGATGGAACTGGAGGGTGTTATGCTGAGTGAAATAAGTCAATCAGAGAAAGACATGTATCATATGACCTCACTGATATGAGGAGTTCTTAATCTCAGGAAACAAACTGAGTGTTGCTGGAGTGGTGGGGGGTGGGAGGGATGGGGTGGCTGGGTGATAGACATTGGGGAGGGTATGTGCTATGGTGAGCGCTGTGAATTGTGCAAGACTGTTGAATCACAGATCTGTACCTCTGAAACAAATAATGCAACAAATGTTAAGAAAAAAAAAGAAGAAGATAGCAGGAGGGGAAGAATGAAGGGGAGTAAGTCAGAGGGGGAGACGAACCATGAGAGACGATGGACTCTGAAAAACAAACTGAGGGTTCTAGAGGGGAGGAGGGTGGGGGGACGGGTTAGCCTGGTGATGGGTATTAACGAGGGCACATTCTGCGTGGAGCACAGGGTGTTATGCACAAACAATGAATCATGGAACACTACATCAAGGACTAATGATGTAATGTATGGTGATTAACATAACAATAAAAAATTAAAAAAAAAAGAATTACCCAGGAAACATTTTTAAAATACAGACTCTAAGGCCTTATCACCTGGATTCAGATTTCTTAGATTTGGGGTGAAATCCAGAATGGGCATTTGATGCACAACTAGGGTTGGGTACATACGCAAGAACTTGAAAGGCCATTTACTGGGGTCCGATATCGAATTCTCACGGCTCCACACTTTAATAACCATTAACATGGCATTTCCATACTGTAGTCACCAGGACACACTTCCCTCAAGATGCTACTAATAAATATCCAAATGAGCAAACAAAAATAAGGTTCTATATTCAAAAAGGTTTAAGAAACACTGGGTTTAAATAAAATTAGAATGTTTTCTTTACTTCATATAACTAATGTACATCACACATCTCCAGCTCAGAGACTACGGTCGGTAGCGTTTCCCTAACGTATTTGACCACGGACTCCTGCTTTTGGTGTGTCCTATCTCGACATCCGCCGGAAGCGGTGTTCTGCAGAGTACAGGTCGGGAAGCTGTGTTCACCAGAGTGACGAGGAAGCAGCATGCAGGATGCTCAGTCCCATCGTCCCTGTCGTTCTCTCCACTCCTTCCCCACTGTGCTGGGATGTCCCTTTTCCTCAAAGCCCCTTGTCCCTGGCACAGCCAGCCCTCACTCTTGGTCTGTGCACTTGTTGACGCATAATCATTGAGGATTAAATCACCACCAAGTAGCATGAAAGGGTTTGCTTCCTCTGGTCAGCTCTGCAGTATTACTGTGGCTATGATGAGTAGAGCTTGGTCCTTCCCCTTACCTCTCTCTCTCTCTCTCTCTCTCTCTCTCTCTCTGGAGCACAGGTTCTTTCTGCATGCTGAAAAGGCAACTGAAAACGGTCCTTCCATTTGAGGTTCTCCAATTCCTGCCTGACACCATTAAACACCCTCAGATAACCCCAGCTATGACAGTTTTTGTTCTTCATGCCAAATATTGTATGGGTGAAACCAAAAAGTGTTACAGACACAAGAACCTAATTCTCCATCAACCACAATCTCTGAAGTCCTGGAAGGACTGGGTGGGTGCTAGAAGACTTTTTTTAGAAAGATGGTATCCTTCTCATAATAGGGATCAGTCAATGTCCAAGTGAAATAAAGGTTCACATGGATTTTTATAAGCTTCAAATATTATTTTTAGTTCTAGTTTTCTCCTAATTCTCTCCCCCTCCTATCACCATGGCAATCCATAAAACAAAAGAGAAATCAGGAGAGGCTTCTGATCCTGTGGTGGTGTTTTTTTTAAGCACATAGTATATGCAAGGTATGATAGGGATTTATATATGTATGTATGTAGGTAGGTAGGTAGGTAGGTATCATTAGTTTTTGTTTCCTTTTGAACCCCTTCACTCATTTCTCTGATCCTGTCCTGACCAGAGACCCTTTTATTCCTTTGATAATGAAAACAGGTGGTTACCATATATGGAAAAATGTGTATGTTTTGCTTTTCCTAACCAATATTCTACTTCAGAAAGGCTTTCAAATAGTTTGATGTAAAAAAATCGTGACAGAGGAAAGGGAAGGAAGGAAGGAAGGAAGGAAGGAAGGAAGGAAGGAAGGAAGGAAGGAAGGAAGGAAGGAAGGAAGGAAGGAAGGAAGGAAGGGAGGAAAGGAAGGACACCCAGCAAAACGACCATGCAATTATGAAGCCACTCAAAACCAGGCTGCCCTATGGAGGGCATGTCAGATGAAAGAGAGAGGACAAATTTGAAAGGTTTTTAGCCCTCAATAGTACTTTAATATTAGACCCTCATAGGATTAGTATTAGTGCTCTACATGACTGCTTTGTAATTACGTATCTCCAAAAGTGACTACAGAGCACAGCCTAACATCAAGGTCTGTGAAGTCTGGGTCATGCAAGAGTGCAAACTGACCCATGTGCTATCGCCATGGTGACCAGACTTGAAACTGTTACTCCAAAGGTGATCTGATGACAGACTGTAGCAGAACCATTAACAAAATTGCTCTAGAGACAAATGGAGCTGACGGTTCAGTTATAACTACTGAGGACAGATGAATCCCTAAGAAGACAGGAGCTGGTCTTCTTCAGGCTTTTCTGCGTGCTGAGATACTATGCCCTGTGTCTCCGTACTTCTCCAAAGAGGAACTCACTGCAGGTAACAGTTATCAGCTACTACAGGCACATTTACAGTTAAACGTTTCTGTATTTCTGTTCCTTTGAATTCCCATTGTTATCAAATTATGAAGTGTTTAACACAGGGAGCCTTTACAACAATGAAAGACTGTTTGTTAAAGGCCTGCCTTGACTCCTCATTGGTTTTTCACTGTTCCCTAACCCAACACTGGAATAACCAAGGACCAGCCTGTCAGTTCCAGGTAGTAAATGGACCGGTGGCCCCAAAGAAGTGAGATCCAGGCTCTCTGCACCATGCAACGAAGTGATGGCAAATAGCTGGTAGGCTAGAAAACTTGGTGGCATTAACTGATTAAGTTCAGCCCTAGTCAAAGAAAATACACCCATGAATTACAAACTGGAAATCAGGGAATGTCAGCCCTGCCCCCAGCCGTGTGTAGAATGACCTGATAGATAAATTAGAATATGATACTGCAGATGGTGTTCCTCCCAATTTCTGTGTGTGGTGGCCATGAGAACGCCCCACTCAGATCTGTCGGCAGGAGTGGAATGGACCAACAGCCCCAGCTGCAGCCCTCTGGATCCATCATCGTGTCTGCACAAGGCATGCTTCCCTTAGACTGTCCCAAGACTTGACTGTGCATGGCAAGGGTACTAGTGCAGGACATTGTGTGGCTGAGAGACTCCGGTAACTGCCAACTTGGGCTGGAGAACTCTACATTGATCCAGCTGACACATTCTTAGAACTGCACTGCAGTCTGAGACTCCCTGCCGAAACCTCCTTCCTTCCCCCTTCTTCACAGGCGGCAGACTTGTTCACAGGCCGCAGCTCTCCCCACCTCCTTCCGCTCTCACTCCCCTTTATCTTTCACAGGCCTCTTCTTCAACAAATCTCCTGCATGTCTCAGCGCATCTTGGTGACTATTTCCCAGAGAACTCACCTGATGCAGGGAGTTTACATGAAATATTCAACACTGGATATTGACTTTAACTCCTCCAAAGTCTTTTCTTGTATGTAATCTTATTTGATCCATGCATGGAACTATTTGTAAGGTTTTCTTGAGATCTTTCATGAACAAAGAAATCCTTCCTTTTCAAATTAATAATAATACTCTACAAAAGTATCTGTGGCCATAGACAGCCATCAAGGATAAGGTATGTTGTTTATTCATCTGTTCAACAAATACTGAGTCACTTCTACAAACCTACTGACAAAGATTCTTTGCTTGACCAAATGTGAGTCAGCCTCCTGAACTTTCTTCTAGATCCATCTGTGCACTTTCTTGTAAAATCCAGTCTTAGCAAGCACCCTGCTTAGTCAGTTTAACCAGAACCTCCCACCCTCGACACCTGATCATGTCCCATCCCCCTGGCCCATCCTCAGTAAGAATACTGTTAGATTGGTTTAGCCAAAATGCCCCCGATCCCTGATGTTTCCTCTAAGTAATTTTCCATGCACTGACTCCCACACTACTCCTCGGCTATAAATTCCCACTTGCCTATGGGGTATTCAAAGTTGAATCCAATCTCTCTCTCCCCCACTGCAAAATTCTGTAGAAATGCTCTCTACACCTACCACAGCAGTACTGAATCAAGTCTGCCTGATGATCTTTAACAAGGGTTATGAATAATTTTTTCTTTAACACCACTTCCGTGCTGGATTCTCTTGGAGATATAGCAGTGGGTAAGACAGTGAGTCCCTGCCCTTATGGGATTCACATCGATTTTAAAATCATAATTGTGACAAGAGGTATAGAGAAAAAGATCCAGGTGTTATGGGGTTAGGGAAGAGTCTAAGGAACCTAATTTGGTAATCTTAGAGAACACTTCCCTAAGACCTATCACCGAAGCTTGGTTCAGAAGGAACAAGTGGACATCATCCGGAAAGGGTGGTTGAGCTAGTCCTGGGGGCAGATTGGTGCCATTGAGTAGATAGGGATAGGGGGAAAGGCCCTAGGCAGGAAGCAATTAGGAGCATTCAGAGAACTGAATAAGGATCCATATATGTTAGAAGCAGAGAGCAAATGAGTGGCAGGCACCAGATAAGGCTACCAGGCTGTACTTCTTGGCCAAAGGAGTTCCCAAGATTCTGCTTATGTATCCCTGTAAAATAATTTGGGAAACTATGTACCCACTCATACACGGTTAATTCACATCTAAATTATTTTAAATTTAAATAGTTACAAATGATTTGATTTCTGATATATTATAAATATTAACATCTTCAAATAATGGAATACTGTATCCAAGAAAATACCGAAGCTATTGCTACCCAACACCATTCACTGAAAAATAAACATATATATGAACAGGCTGATCTTCAACACTTAGAAACTTTATATCATTCTTTTTTTCTCCATGAAGTCTTTTTCCATTCCCCCTTCCCCACAGAATATCTTCATGTAAAATATTTTTAAACTTGAAAATTCTTTACCGATGTCATTTCATCCTTCAAGGTAAAATTTTCCTTCTGGATTAAGTGATTACAATTATTATTAATAGGTACTTTATGAAAAGCAATATAAACACATTGTAAATTTTAAACATTTTTTTTAAATTGGAAATTCTTTTGTTAATGGAATGAATGAGGATTTTTCATTTCATTTCATTTTTGGTGGATAATTATTAATGGCTATAATGAGACTGGGTTCAGTACCCATTCTAATATGTTTTTTGGGAGCTCTGAGAATCTTTATTCATACATATAAATAGATAGCATTAGAGCAAAATTTGCTATAAAATGTCATTCAACTCTTTGAACTTCTCCTACTTTACATGCCAAAACCACACAATGGCATATCTTCAAATACTATTTTTGTGATCCATCAGCTGACAACTCAATTAGATCTTCCTCAATTTTGTTGAAAGCAAAGGAATGGAAATCATCCTGAATTGTGAAGAGACTTGTTACCCATCATTAGAGATATCAATTTCTCAATTTCTGGGAATATATCAAAAAGGCTTTGCCAAGATTGATCAAATAACTATTAATTATACCTCTTACTCTTTCATCTAGAGGCATCTTCTTTAGCCTAATATACTCACAACAGGTTGGGAAAACTAAGATATTCAGTATTATTAACATGCTTTTAATAAGTTGAGTTAAATCTGTAGCTTGCACGTCTTTTTAAAAAGGTATTAACAAAAGTATATTGAAGAAAACACACTGTATAACCTAACTAGCAAAATGATCCCTCATTGTCAAACCAATAACCAAAGAGAATTCTGACTCCATTTTTCATTTCAAATAAGCTTGCCATCTGAATTCCAATTGTAGATATATGGATAGATAAGGCATGGAGTCCTGCCTCAGTTTGTAATCTGGATATGAGAGACATATTATAGACAGCATCCGGTCCAGGAGCAAATATGGCTTTTGGTGCGATTCTTATTAATTTGAGAAGGAATTATATTCATTATACTATGCAAGTTTAAAGACATATATTGAAAACTTATAGAGATAGGTATTTACAATAAAACATTTATATAATTATTATCATTGACATCTGTTTATATTCAATTAGAATTGTTTAATGATTAGGCTAATGGCATAGTTACAAAATGTGACCAAGTAGAAAATCTTAGATCCAGTTTTTTATGGTGGGAAAGGAAATGGTTCAGAGTCGACTGGAGTAACCATCATCAGCTTCATGTAAAATGCTGCAGTGGAATCTTCTGGATCAAGAGCAGGGACAGCTTTTCATTACCCCAGTCCAGTTCAATTCACTCACAAACCATAACTGGGTGTCACACAGTATGGTGCCAGTATTATGTACAAAATAAGCCATGGTCTATGTCCTAGGAGAACTTAGATTTTTACGCATGAAACGATACATATTCTTACCCACGTGAAATCTAAAGGGCAAATAAAATGTTACAGAATACAGTCCTTGAAAAGACAAAAGGGGAAACTGAACTGGTATAGTCAGAACAGGTTTCAAGGATCTTGCCCTGAAGGACAGCATAGATGAAAGGCAGCATTCCAGGCAGAGGAAAGAGGATAAGGAAAGACTAGGAGGTGTTCGAGGATCAGAAAAGAAGCCAACCAGGGTGGCAGAGTGGCTTTGAATAGAGGAACAGTGCAAGGAAAAACTCAGATTATAAAGAACCTGAAGTGAACCCGTAAAGACTGAGGCTTGATTTTATAGGCAATGAGAGCCACAGGAGGCTGCAGCACAAAGGAAAGATATAAAGAACACAAAATAGCTCATGGAAATGGGGAAGTACAACAGGAGAGATTCAAGACCACCAAGAGCATACTGCATAAGGCAGGCATCAGGGGCACCTGAGTGGCTCAGTCGGTTAGGTTAGGCGTCTGCCTTCGGCTCAGATCATGATCCTGGGGTCCTGGGATTGAGCCCTGTGGTGCGGAGCCTGCTTGTACCTCTCCCTCTGCCCCACCCCACCACTTGTGCACGCTCTCTCTCGGTCTCTTAAATAAATAATAAATAAATAAATAAATAAATAAATAAATAATCTTTTAAAAACAAAAAAACTAAGGCAGGTATCAGATGGTAACAGTGATGATAGGGGTAATGGAACCAAAGGGCACTAAACTTTAACTTGACTTCTAGCCCCAGCTCTGCAATTACTGGCTTAATGGTCTTGGACAAGACACTTAACCACTGAACCTTTGTTTCTCCCATTCTAACGACCCCTCGGGATTCAATAAAGCATCTCTGAAGGCAACAGCTAGCCAGCAAGAACGGACCACACAGATCGAGAACCGTGACCCTCCCTTCCATCCTTGCTTTAACCAAATCAACTGTCACAGTAGTAGCAGTAATTTGAGGGCTTCTGGGTATCATTTGCAGAAAAGTTTATGCTACTTTACAAGTGCTGAAAAAACTGGACTCCAGGAACATCCTTCAAAGACATAAAATTCTGAGATGCTATGGAAAGCAGCTTTACAAGAGAACAGGTGGTGGGACTTGGCAACTGCAAATAGAAGGAAAGAAAGGGGTCTCAAAGAAGACTGAATGACTAGAAAACATGAAGCGATAATGAGCATAGGAGCAGGAGTTCATTCTTGGGAGAAAATATTGAGTTTTCCCTCAAGTTTGAAGGGATAAAGTAGCATGAAATTTAGTGTCTTCTCTTCATTGTTTTCTAACCCTTTCAAAAATAGGTCTTTCTCTATAATCTGCAACATTCAAAAAGAGAATAATTTTATTCAAACATACAATTATACGATACCTACAGCATTAATTAGAAATGGAATCAATATAATCTCCAATGAGGGATAACTTTAAAAAATTTTTTTTTTAATTTTTCAAAAGGCAAAATGCTTTTGCTTCAGTGACATAGGTATTTGCAGTAAACCTCTGGGGCTTAAATTTTTGGCTTGAATTTTCTGTTTCCCACATGTAAACCAAGCCACACACTTGAGAAATATTTTTTTCTCCTAAGATATTTCTTGTAACGTAAAAGGAATATTAATTTGGTATCCTCTTTCAAAATGTTATCTGTGCCCTGGGTTCAGACTAGATTCTAGATGGTATATGTGAGAATGCTTTGAACCAAGCAAAACTATAATCCTTCCATATGTAAAGTCAGCATGTATTTTAAATTTTCGTTCACAACTACAGTATCACATGCAACTGGGAACAAAAGCTACAGGGAACAAAGTGTAATAGATCCTGATGACTGTTTTAGAACAGCTTGAACCTCCTTAGCCTACAAAACGGCTATGTGAGCTGAATTCAGAAGAAGTGCTGAAAATGAATTTTACTGCAAGCTACGCTGTCTCAGAGGCAGATCTGCTTTTTTATAACTTATAACTATAGGACTCTCAAGTAAAAGTTTTCATGCTAATGAAAAGATGGTTATCCCCCATGTCCTTCCATTATCAGTATTTCTTCTTAATACAAAGCATACAGATAATCACACACAGAATGGTTTCTAAACTACTAATACATTTTGTTCCAATTGCTTGCCACTAATGCAACAAATTGCATTTTTCTATCATTTTACTGGTGTTATGGTTCTTGTCCCTCGGGAATGGAAGTATTACTGCTATGGCAGATCAACTGGATTTTCATGTTTTGAGGTAAAAGAGAGGTCAAAGAGTGAGTTTTTGATTCATTGTCTCCACTCATTCTTTTAAATGTAACATAAAAATAATTGTATCAAGAACAGAAACAAGGAAAGGAGAGAAATATACCACCCTTGCATTCTACTGTAGCTTTTAATATCCTCAAGGGATAATGCTTTGTCCTATCTCCTTGGCAGAAACTGTCATTGAGTATAGGGCCACTTCTGTTCAGATTAAATTTTCCAAGCTAGGGCTCAGCTTCAGCAGATTCTTAATGAACGGAAGCCTCTCACGTCCCGGAAAACCATGTCTCTTCAGTGTGGCTGGGATGATCTCTTTCAATTCTCTACTGAGAGATTACAAGTAAGAGTATCTGGGGAAGACTAATGACCAAGGAGACTTGACACAGGGTAATGTTGTTTTGCCACTGAGGTGATCTCCCCACCTCAGCCTCCAACTGGAACCAGACATACTCAAATGGAATCTTTCACCAGGAGAGAATGCTATTATCGATACGTACCTTGGTTGCTTGAGAATCATGACACACAAGAGAGACAGATGCCCATCAAGCACATTAGTCCATTATTTTTTTCCTAGGAAAAACCCAGAAAACTCTCTTTGTTCTGCCCATTTCTCTTAATTCAAGTCTTCCCCAGCAGAACCCTGGCACTTCCATCTTCTTCTCCCTGTGATGGAACTTTCCCAGCCATTTCTGATAGAAAGACTCAAGCAGGCATTTAATGGTGCAGAACAAGCCGGCCAGCCCTCTCCACAGTGCACCTCATTGCAATAAGAGTGTGCTCCCCATGACTCAGAATGAATCAGATACCGAGTAAAAAAATAACAGCACAAAACGGCAGCTTAAGGAATAATGGCAACCTGTGATCTGGATAAAGAAGCCTGCCCAACTGATCAGTTACCCAAGAGCTAGCTGTCCTGCCTGCTGCATTCTTCAAAGACTGGAAAGAATGTAGAGTAGACTTCTCTTCCCAAGGAAATCAAAACATTCTCTTGTTTAAATACACTGTGGCAAAAAAAAAAAAAAAAAAAAAAAAAAAAAAAAACTCTGATCTCCCAAGCTATGCTATATCAAAATCAGAGCTATAGGTCAAAATCCTGTTCTTTGCATTTTCATTTTTTACTGCCTCAATTTTCTGCCCTTTGTGAAAGCTTTGTATATACTTAAATACAAAATCTAAAACGTGTGTATCTGTATTTCAAAATATTGTAAAAGGGAAGTTCTTTGGGTTATGCCTACTTTCTCTTGCATCATTTCTAAGTGAAATACAGGAAGTCCTTCACTAGAAAGAGTCGGCAAATTTGCTTATATGTAAGAGCATCCAACCTACACTGACCCAGACCTATTCTTTCTACTTGCTACTGGAACTTTCCTTCATTCCATCCTCCCCTCTCCCTTTGTTCTTGTGTTCCCACTGCTGACGGAATCCTCACTCCCCTTCTCATTCCCACAACTCCACATTCCATGCCTCATTTTTTTTAAGATTTTATTTATTTATTTGTCAGAGAGAGAGAGACAGCGCGCACGCGCACAAGCAGGGGGAGTAGGAGAGGGAAAAGCAGGCTCCCTGCTAAGCAGGGAGCCGGTTGCGGGGCTCCGTCCCAGGACCCTGGGATCATGACCTGAGGCCTGAGGAGAAGGCAGTTGCTTAACCAACTGAGCCACCCAGGCGGCCCTCCATGCCTCACTTTTGACTTCACTTCACAGCTACTAAATTGTGGAAGTTACAATAGGAGGACAAGTGGTCAAGGGAAGATAGGGAGCTCAAGGCAAGCAAAACTTCTCTGAACACTCCTTGCTTTTTGGCACATCACGGTGCAATCTGAGAGAGAAAATGGAAAGAATTCCCCAACCTTTCCTGCCCCTCGTGGCCTCGCCCCTAGTGCCCTGGCCTCAAAGCTCACTATAGGGGGAGAGAGAAACGGAGAAGAGACCAGTGAAGGAGGTGCAGTGTGGATAAGATGCCCTCCCGCCACCCCGTGCACCCTGGTACCACCTAAAGCCCTTGGGAAAGGAGAGGAGTAACGTGAGTTAACAGAGATGAAGGTCTCGCCATCTGGCAGAATGAAGCCCCAAATACAAATTTACCTCTGTTACTTTTCTTGAACATCTGAGTTCCTGGCCTGAGAGTCATACTTGGTGCACTAGGAACAGGGTGCTTTCTCAACAGAAGAAGTACCTATTCTAGGCGCTCCGGGGCAGCTGCCTTCGGCTCAGGTCATGATCCCAGAGTCCTGGGATCGAGCCCATGTTGGGCTCCCTGCTCAGCGGAGAGCCTGCTTCTCCCTCTCCCACTTCCCCCTGCTTGTGTTCCCTCTCTCGTTGTGTCTCTCTCTGTCAAATAAATAAATAAAATCTTAAAAAAAAAGTACCTATTCTAAACTAACATCAACAAAATAACTTACAGTGAGAAACTAGAGGCATTCTCATTTGAAATAAAGATCAGAACAAGCAAATCTACTACTATCATTCTTCTGTTGAACCCAAATAAAAAGGAAGGAAACTGAAAGTAGTAGTAGCACTTTACTGAAAATTAAGACACAAAGCCATCATTATTTGTAGCCCATATGCGAATCAACCGAAAAGCTCTTTTTTTTAATTTTGGCAAAAAAATCAGATAAATTTAAATAAGACGAATATACACTTTCAAAGTGTTGCCTACACAGCATCAATACCAAAAAGGTGTAACTGGAGAAAACCAAGTTGTGTAAAACAACAATATAAACCATAAAATAGCTAAGAATAAAACTAACCAAAAAAAGTGTGATTAATATGAAAAAATGGAATTTTGGTGAAAGGTATAGAAGATTTACATAAAAGGAGAGACATTCTACATTCTACATATAACAATGGAAACACCAAATACTACTAATGGTAATAAAAGGCATCATTTAGTAAGAGGTAATTTTTAGTTATTTTAATTAATAAGCCTCTATTATATGCCAAGAATTGCTCAAGGTATTTTATATCCTATTTTCATTTTATTTCATCTTTCCAGCCAATCTACAAGTATTGCTATCCCCATTTTACAAATAATGTATGTCAGATTTCAAAATATGTACTTTAACAACTTTGATATATTGTATCTATTAAAATATCAAGTTTTCACCCCTAAAGCATTTAGCTTTAACAAAATACCTACATAAATTGCATGGAATATTTAACATGATAAAATTATTCAAAATTTCTTCTGAAAGAAGGTGTGAAGGGAAAGACAAAAATTTCAAAGAGTAATGCCATAGAAGAATTAATAGAGAAATTTAAAAAGAAACAGATCCTAGCATACACAACTTTTTAATATTTGGTCGAGGAAGCATCACAAACCAGTGGGGGAAAAAATCAATGATTAAATTTTAAATGATGCTGAGAAAATTGACTAGTTTAGGAGAAAAAAAAAGATCCCTTGCTTCATGTCACGCATCAAACTAAGTTCCACAAGTTTTAAAGAATTAATTTAAAAATACACACACATCAACATCATAAACTAGAAGAAACCATATAGGGATAGACTGAGCATAAAAGCAAAAGAAATTACAATGAAAAAATTCAGCAAATTTAACTTATAACATAAATTTCCATATTTTATAAATAAAATGTGAAAGTAAAAACACTGGGGGAAATACTTGCAATATATATGACAAAGGGTTAATGTATTTGTATTTAAAGAAGTCCCATCAACCGATTTTTTAAAAAAACAAAAATCTCAATAGAAATATGGGCAGAGTATAAATAGGCAATTTGCAAAAGGATTGTTCACATTTTCTATTTCTACTTATGTCAGAAATAGATGTCAGTTTGGTAAATTGTGTTTACTAGGAATTAAATTATTTCACTTATTTTTTAATTCAATGGAATGAATTCTTATAGCACTCTCATTTATTTTTAATGTCTATAGGATCTAAAGTTGTGTCCCATTTTTAATTCCTGATATTGGTAATTTGTAGCCTCTCTTTCTTTTTGGTCAGTCTTTCTGGCACAGAACCAACTTTTATTTATGTTGATCCTTTCTACTATATGTTTGTTCTATTCCATTAACTTCTGCCTTTAACTTTATTATATCTTCCTTTTTCCTTTTTTGGATATAGCCTGCTGTCTTCCAACTTCCTGAGATGGATATTTAGGTCACTGATTTTCGCCCTTCCTTGTTTCCTAACATATGCATTAGGGATTATAATTTTCTTCTAAGCAAGGCTGCATTCCTAAACTTATAATTACAGTGATCTGCCTAAACGTGAAGCTAAAGTCAGTTAACTAAGTGAATTAATTTTTTAATAGCAATGATAATGGGAAGATAGTGGCAAAGGAAATAAAACATTTGGTTGAAGACAAAAATGGCAAGAGCAGAGATTGACCATAAATGAGCCATGATTTCAGGAAAACAAAATAAGAAGATAATGAGAAAATTTCTCCTACATGTGAATCAGATTTTGTCTTTATTTCCTCATTAAGGAAAGTAGTCTTACAACGATGCTCCACCCTCTTTTTTTTTTTAAGATTTTATTTATTCATTTGAGACACAGAGATACAGAGAGAGAGAGAGAGCATGAGCAGGGGGAGAGGCAGAGGGAGAGGGAGAAGCAGGCCCCCCACCGAGCCAGGAGCCTGATGTGGGGCTCGATCCCCCGACCCCAGGATCATGACCCAAGCTGAAGGCAGCCGCTCCATCCTCTTTTGATGGAACTAATGCTAGTTTCTCCCAAAGCATTGAGATTACCATATACGATCCCTGAGGTAGCAAGCATTAGGGGAACAGGTTGTAAAATCATTGACCAGAGTTCAATATGTGACAGAAAGGGAGGGGCATTCCTATTGATATACTCTGAAATTTTAATGCAGTTGACAAATTACAGAGGAACAGAGAAAGAAGACCATAATAACTGAAAGAGGTTCAAATCTATCAGCAAAACTATCTACTGGTTGGAACAGAACTCTGTCAAGCCACAAAGAAACACACACACTGACACACACGTACGTACACACACACGCACACAAGCACGCCCACCAAAGAGTTTTCAATAAAAGGGAAATGCTACACTTGAAACTATGACCTTCTCCGAGCTCTATTTTCTGAAGTCATCTGATAGTGGAGTATCCTAAGGTTCTGTCCTGACTCTGCTTTTCTTCTTGATTTATATTCCTGCCCTACATGAGCTTATCCAATCTCCTGGCCTTAAATATCATTTCCCAAATGTATATCTCATTCAGATTCCTCTCCCAAATTCCAGACTTGTACACATAAGCATATAAAATAGACATCTCCAATTTAGGATATCCAAAACTGAACTCATCTCCTCTAAAATCTGCTCTATATGCAGCCTCTTTCATCCCAGTTAATGGAAATGCTATCTTTTTTCTTTTCATTTTGAAGTAATTTTAGGCTCACAGAGAATTTACAAAAATAGTATAGAGTTCCTGAGAACCCTTTCCCAGCTTCCCCACAAAAGAACATCTTACATAACCATAGTACAATTATAACAACCAGGGAATTAGGATTGGTGCAATATTATTACCTAAATACAGACCTTACTTGGATTTCACTAGTTTTTACATGCACTTTTTAAAAAACGATTTATGTATTTATTTGGGGGGGGGGGGAGTGTGGGAGGGGCAGAGGGGGAGAGAGAATCTCAAGCAGACTCCCCTCTGAGCGCAGAGCCTGGCATGGGGCTCAATCCCATGACCCCAAGATCATAACCTGAGCCAAAACCAGGAGTCGGACACTTAACTGACTGAGCCAGCCAGGCACCGCCACATGTGCTCTTTTTTGTCTTTGGTACACAGTTCTGTGAAATGTTATCACATGTTTAGATTTTTGTAGCCAGCAGTAGATACAATGTATAAAGAGCTGTTCCATTACCCCAGAGAAATTCCCTGGTGCTACCCATTAATAGTCACATCCTCCTTACTTCAGCCCTAATCCCTAGCAACCACAGATTTGTTCCCCATCGCTATAATTTTATCATATCAAGAATGTTAGGGTGCCTAGGTGGTTCATTTGGTTAAGTGACTGCCTTCAGCTCGGGTCATGATCCCCAGGGTCCTGGGATCAAGCCCCCCATCAGGCTCCCTGCTCCTTGGAGAGTCTGCTTCTCCCTCTCCCTCTGCCACTCCTCCTGCTTGTGCTCTCTCGCTCTGTCAAATAAATAAATAAATCTAAAAAAAAAAAGAATGTTATATAACTGGAATCGTATGGTATGTAATCTTTTGAGATGCACTTTTTTCACTTAGCACAAGCTAATACCCTTGACATCATCCATCCAAGTTGTTGCGTGTAGTCCTCTTTTCTTTTCTTTTTTTCTGAGCAGTACTCACTTATATAGAAATACTACAGTTTGTTTATCCATTCACTTGCTGAAGGATGTTTGGATTATTTCCAATTTTTGCCTGTTACAAACAAAATTGTTATGGATATTCATAAACTGGTTTTCACTGAATATAAAGTTTAATTTCTCTAGGATAAATATCTAGGTGTGGGATTACTAGGTTATATGGTAAGTGGATAATTAACTTTATAAGAAACTACCAGTTACCTGCACTCCAATGTTTATAGCAGCAATGTCCACAGTAGCCAAATTATGGAAAGAGCCCAGATGTCCATCAACAGATGAATGGATAAAGATGTGGTGTATATATATATAATGGAATACTACTCAGCCATCAAAAAAATGAAATCTTGCCATTTGCAACGATGCAACTAGAGGGTGTTATGCTAAGCGAAATTAGTCAATCAGAGAAAGACAATTATCATATGATCTCGCTAATATGTGGAATTTAAGAAACAAAACACAAGATCATAGGGGAAGAGAGGAAAAAATAAAACAAGAAGCAATCAGAGAGGGAGACAAACCATAAGAGCCTTTTAAGCACAGGAAACAAACTGAGGGTTGCTGGAGGGGAGGTGGGTGGGGGGATGGGGTAACCAGGTGATAGACACTGAGGAGGGCATGTGATGTAATGAGTACTGGGTGTTCTCTGCAACTGACGAAGCACTGACCTCTACCTCTGAAACTAATAATACATTATATGTTTATTAACTGAATTTAAATAAAAACAAAAAACAACAAGAAAGAAAGAAAGAAACTGCCTAACTGTTTTCCAGAGTAGCCATGCCATCTTCCATTCTTGCCAACAATGTATGAGACCCAGTTGTTCACGTCCTTATCAGCACTTACCATTGCCCGTATTTTTTATTTTAGGCATTCTAATACATACACTGCAGCACCTCATAGTGACTTTAATTCACATTTCCCTAGTGGCTAATGATGTTAAGCATCTTTCCATGTGCTTATTTGCCACTTTTTGTGGGAGTATCTGTTCAAATCTTTTTCTCACTTTCAAATTTGTTTTCTTCCTGTTGAGTTTAAAGAGTATGTGTGTGTGTGTGCGTGTGCGTGTGTGTGTGTGTGTGTGTGTGTGTGTGTGTGTACACATACAGAAATATCCTTTTGGGATATGTAATTTATAAACGATTTTCCCCATACTGTCACTTTATTTTCATTTTTTAAAGATTTTATTTATTTATTTGACAGAAAGAGAGTGCGCACAAGCAGGGGGTGTGGCAGGCAGAGGGAGAAGCAGACTCTCCACTGAGCAGGGAGCCCGAAGTGGGGGCTCAATCTCAGGACCCTGGGATCATGACATCTCTATTTTCATTTTCTGAATGGTGTCTTTCACAGAGCAAAATTTTTAATTCTGATGAAGTCCAATGTATAGAACTTTTATTTTATGAATCATGCCTTTGGTGTCATGTTTAAGAACTCTTTACCTACCCAAGGGTCATGAAGGTTTTCTTCTGTGTTTTTTTCTAAAAGTTTTATAATTTTATACATGGACCTATGGTAAATTTTGAGTTAATTTTTGTGTACAAGATATGCTACACTCAGACCAAAAATTCTGAAGTTACCTTTGACTTCTCTCTTACACTCTGTATCAAAGCCAAGTTCTACTGATTCCCTCTTCTTGCCTGTTCCACACCTGGCCCAACACGGTTATCTTTCATCAGCTTAAAGCACGAGTCTCTTAATTAATCTCCATTTTCTTTCCTTGTCCTGGAGAGTCTATCCTCAATACAAAATCAACATACAGCAATCTGTTGCATTTCTATACACTAATTATTAAGCAGCAGAAAGAGAAACTAAAAAAACAATCCCATTTACAATTACACCAAAATAATAAGATACCTAGGAATAAACCTAACAAAAGAGGTGAAAGACCTATAGTCTGAAAACTATAAAGCACCAATGAAAGAAATTCAAGACAACACAAAGAAATAGAAAGACATTCCATGCTCGTGGATTGGAAGACAAATATTGTTAAAATGTCTATGCTACCCAAAACAATCTATAGATTTAATGCAATCCCTATCAAATACCAACAGCTTTTTTCACAGAACTAAAACAAACAATCCTAAAATTTGCATGAAACCACCAAAGACCCCAAATAGCCAAAGCAATTTTGAAAAAGAAAAGCAAAGCTGGTGGTATCACAATTCCAGATTTAAAGTTACATTACAAAGCTGTGGTAATCAAAACAGTACGGTCCTGGCACAAAAAAAGGTACATCCATCAATAGAACAGAATAGAAAACCCAGAAATAAACCTACAATTACATGGTTGGTTAATCTTCAACATAGCATGAAAGAATATCCAATGGTGAAAAGATAGTTTCTTCAACAAATGGTGTTGGGAAAACTGGTCAGATACATGCAAAGGAACGAAACTGGACCTCTTTCTCACAGCATATACAAAAACTCAAAATAAATTAAAGACCTAAATGTGAGGTCTAAAACCATAAAAATCCTAGAAGAGAACACAAGCAGTAATGTCTCTGCCATTGACCATAGCAACGTTTTTCTAGCTATATCTCCTGAGGCAAGGGAAATAAAAGTAAAAAAATTATGTGACTACATCAAAATAAAAAGCTTCTGCACAGTGAAGGAAGCCATCAACAAAACTAAAAGGCAACCTGCAGAATGGGAGAAGATACTTGCAAATGATACATCCAATAAAGGGTTAGTATCCAAAATATATAAAGAACTTATAAAGCTCAACACCCAAAAAACCAAATCATCCAATTAAAAATGGCATAAGACACGGACAGACATTTCTCCAAAGAAAATATACAGATGGCAAACAGACACATGAAAAGATGTACAACATCACTCATCATCAGGGAAGTGCAAACCCAAACTATAATGAGACATCACTTAACACCTGTCAGAATGGCTAAAATCAAAAGCAAGAAACAAGTGTTGGTAAGGATGTGGAGAAAGGGGAACCTCTTGCATTGTTGGTGGGAATGCAAACTTGTGCAGCCACTGTGGAAAATAGTATGGAGGGTCCTCAAAAAGTTTAAAATAGAACCCTACAATCCAGTAATCACACTACTGGGTATTTACCCAAAGAATATAAAACACTAATTCAAAGGGATACATGCACCCCTATGTTTATAGCAGCATTATCTATAATAGCCAAAGTAGGAAGCATCCCAAGTATCTAGTCCACTGATAGATGAATGGATAAAGAAGATGTGGTGTGTACATACACACACACACACACACACACACACACATACACTCTCACACACACACACACACACACACACACAATGGAATATTTTTCAGACATGATAAAGAATGAAATCTTTCCATTTGCAACAAGGATGGAGCTAGACAAAATGCTAAACAAAATAAGTTAGAGAAAGACAAATACCATATGATTTCACTCACATGTGGAACTTAAGAAACAAAAGAGCAAAGGGAAAAAGAGAGAGAGAGACAAACCAAGAAACAGACTCTTAACTATAGAGAACAAACTGGTGGTTACCAGAAGGGAGGTGTGTGGGGGGTGGGGGAAATAGCCGATGGGGATTAAGGAGGGCACTTGTCATGATGAGTACCAGGTGGTTATATGTAAGTGTTGAATCACTATATTGTACACCTGAAACTAATGTAACACTGTATGTTAACTAAATTGGAATTAAAATCAAAAAATAATATTAAAAAAAAGACTTTCCTTCCATACCACCTTTGCAATTAGGTCTATCCTGATCAGTCTAAAATTTCCACCTGCTACTTGTCACCTCGAGCACACCCAATCGCACTTACCTTGCTGTACTCCTGTATATCCGTAGCACTTATCATCTCCTGATGTATCTCCCAATTTACCTATTTATTATATCTATTGTCCTATTGTCTATCCCCACCCTCCTAGACAATAACCTCCATGAAGACAGAGCTCCTTGTTCACTGACACATCCCTTGTGCTCAGAAGTGCCTGATAAGGCTTTTTCTGAATGACAGAATGATGGCATTTCTTAAATCAGTGATTCTCAAAGTATGGTCTGCAATCCTTTGGGGGTTCCCAATTCCTTTCAAGGAATCCACAGGGTCAAAATTATTTTCATAACAATATTAAGATGGTAAGTGCCACTTCCACTGTATTGACATCTATGCTTGACGGTGCAAAAGCAATGTGGGTAAAACTGCTGACATCTTAGCACCAATCAAAGCAGTGGCACCAAACTCTTCATTGTATTATTCTTCATTGCCATGTGCTCGCAGGGAAGAAAAAAAAAAAAAAGCCAGTTTCACGTAAGAATGCCCTTGATAAAACACTCAACCCTTGAGTACACGCCTTTTTAACATTCTATGTTATGTTCTCATAAAGCACTTCTGCTCTATACCAAGGTACAATCCCTGGTTCAAGAAAAACAACCTGTGTGAGTATTTAAGTTGTGAGCTGAACTAGACACGTTTTTGATAGAACACCATGTTGTCTTGAAAAAACAGTGGCAAAGTATGGTTATTTGGATTTGTGTCTTGGTGGACATTTTCACTTCACATTCTAGTTACTTTAAGGAGAAGAACACAGTAATTGCTGCCAATTACAAGCTCTAATCTTTCAATATAAATTAGGATATTGGAAACTCATATCCTACACCATGTGCTTGTAAGCTTCCCAATACTTAGATTTTCCTGATCTAACTTCTAATACCGTAAACATAAGTGGATATAATCCACATAAACAAAAGCTCTTTGAATTTTTCCATAATTTTTAAGAGTTTAAGGGGTCCTGAAAACAAAGTTTGAGAACAGATGATTTGTCTCAATCATTGTGTGACCCTCCTTGCTTTTTGCAACCTAGGTGTTTCCATGGATATGTTAATGGCAGAACTCATACAACTCTGAACTTCTGCACTAAGAGGTTCCAGCCCACTGCCCCTCCACAGATTATTCATGTTTGCTGTACAACTACGGATCACTTTTAAGGTAAGGCACCTATAGCTGAGATCATTGCTTGGTGGCAGTGAGAGGTCTTGGTGATTAGGAGAGAACAGGGATTTGCCACAAGATTGACCATCCCATAATGAACCTTTGAGGTTTCCAAGGCCAGACATCCACTGAAATCTCAAGGCTTTCTGACAAATTCTCAAAGGAATTACAAGTACTATATGATTTACTGGACAACGTAAATATTGCACATCAAGAAATGCTTTTCGTGTTTGGGAGTAACTTCACACCCTAATCCCTTACCCCTGGAAATAAAGTCGCACATAGGAACTAAAATTACAAAAGAATATATGTATTTACTCACCAGCTTTCACAAACTCATTGGAACTGGATGCCAGGAGACGAAAATATTCAGGAGTCACTTTCTGTAAGTAAACATAAATATTAGCTATCTTTTTTCCTAAGGGGTGTTGTAATGCAAGAGCCATTGAAAAGTTGTCATAATTTCACACCTATTCTGGTTTCAAAAAACATCTTGCTAATTGATATTAAATCAGTTTTTATTGTATTTAAGGAGATTTTTAATCAAGCTAATTTCTCAAAAATTTTTCCTGATACATTTTCTCATTTTCATCTTCAGTTTCTTGCCAGTTCTGAGTAGGTGTTTTAGTCGGAACTCTTTCTACTGCCATTGCTAGAAATCTAAGTTAAACTAAACTGAAGAGGAAGAGAAAGAAGAGGAAGAGGAATTAGCTCACAGAAAAACAGCCCCTGGTGTTGAGCTCAAGCACAGCCAGATCTAGGGACTGAAGTCTCCAGGACTTTTTATCTCCACTACTTGTCTCTACTTGGTTGCATTCTGCATAGAATCTCTCTCCCCCTAAGGGAGGCAAGAGAGTGACCACAGTCATGCCTAGTCTTTTATTATCAGATTAGCACGTGAGGCAGAAAGAGAATTTCATTCTCCCAGCATCCATAATCATTCTCTCTCCTTCCTTCCATCCCTCTCTCTCCCGCTTCCTCTCCCCCACCCCTTTCTCTCTTTCTCTCTCTCTCTCACACACACACACACACACACACACACACACAGGTTGGCCATGACTGGGTCATGTTTCCACTTCTGTGTGCTCAACCAAATAGTGTATTAAGATTGGCCCACCCCGGTCACATGTTGCCTTAGTCAGGGTTTTCCAGAGAAATAGAACCACTAGGATATTATATATATTATATAATATATATGTGGAGATTCATGATGATGCATTAGCTCATATGACTGTGGAGGCTGAGAAGTCCCACAATCTGCTGTCTGCAAGCTGAAGACCCAGGAGAGCCACGGGTGTTGTTCCAGTCCGACCTCACAGACCTAAAAACCACAGGAGTTGATCGTGTAAATCCCAGGCCAGGGGCAGAAGACCAATGTCCTGGCTCATGCAAGAAGGCGGGACAGGAATGAATCCTCCTTTCCTCTGATTTTTGTTCCATTCAGGCCCTCAATGGATTGGATGAGGCCCACCCATGTTGGGGAGGGCAGTCTACTTCACTTGGATGTATGGCTTCAAATGCTAATCTCATCCAGAAACACCCTCACAGACACAATTAGAAGTAATGTTTAATCTGGGCACCCCTTGGCTCAGCGAAGTTGACACATAAAACTAATATACATGCCAACCCTGTAAGGGTATGTGGATGTGTGAGACCCCACTGGAGAAATACCTCGAGGGTCAAATGGATTTGGGAAGGAATGGATCCACACACAAAAAAAGATGCTAGCCAATAAAAAGAGCTCTCTGCTACAACATACGGAATCCCTGTTTATTTGTACTCACTGTTCCCATAGACAGTATAAAGTTTTCATAAATAAGCAGTGCTTGACATAATATTTTTCAGAATCATTACTCTATAATTTTAAAAACTACCTGATTTGAGGGAGTGGAGCAAACTGACACTCGAAAGTCAATCACCCCTCACTCATCTCACCACAGCTGACTATTCAAGACAGAATACATTCAAATTGGCAGTAGTTAAATTATTATAAAAGTAGAGGGCTGAGTTAGACAATTTGCTGGATAACTTATTCGGGAAGTCAACCAGAAAAGATAGGCAATGTGGATCTACTTAATAGGAATTGAGTTTTTCCTCCAGAAACATTACAGACCAATGCTTCTAGATACTAGTATACAGCTAAAGGAAACTCACAATCATCTCTTGATTTTGTGAAAGGATTTCAATCTAAGATGGAACCAGAGTTTATGAAACAGAGAGTCTCATGCATGTGCCATTGGGAAAACAAAACTTGAAGAACCGAGAGACTGATTTCCCATAAAGGCCTGATTTACAAAAGACTCAAATATATCTCCAATGAGATCCATGGATCTCACTGAACATCCATCAAGAATCTCTCCCTATTGGGGAGCGCCTGGGTGGCTCAGTTGGTTAAGTGGTTAAGCGCCTGCCTTTGGCTCAGGTCATGATCCCAGGGTCCTGTGATGAAGCCCTGCATGGGGCTCTGTGCTCAGCAGAGAGCCTGCCTTCTCCTTCTCCCTCTGCCTGTCGCTCCCCCGCTTGTGCTCTCTCACTCTGTCAAATAAATAAAATCTTAAAAAAGAGAGAGAGAGAATCTCTCCCCTCTCTTCAAGCCAATGAGCTTATTGGCTGGACTCCCCCCTTCTTTGCACTCTTTGCCCATAAATACAAACCCCTGCAAACCCCCAAGGGATTCACCTATAGCTTGCTACAATTCCTGCTTCCCAAATTGCAATTCCTCTACTGTTCCAGAATAAACTCAATTTCAGGTAGTTTGAGCTTCCCTCAGCTTACCTCTTTCTTTAGGTTGCCAATTTGTTCTCAAAATGCAAGTCTACAAATCACAGGGGCCACTCTCATGTCAAGGTCTCCAGCTACTGTAGATATTGAGGGTGACGCACCTTTACCGCCTCCCCATGGCCACTTCAGGGCAAGAAACCTGTTAAATTAATTAAACAAGGAGGCCACGTGATAGGCGGCTTCAATGCTGTGGCCCACTTCCTAAGCAAACCAAAATCTAAGTTTGTAAATGCCTGAAGGTTACAAAATTGAAACCTAAGTTCAACCAATCACAAACAGCCAAGTAGGCTTTAAGCTAGAGCCAATCATTTCCTTACCTTGCTTCCGCCTTTTCTCTATAAAAGTCTCTCCCCAGCTCCTGTCTGTGCCAAAGTGCTCCTCACTACTCTTCAATCGGCAATGGGGGATTCCTGTTGATTTCTGCTCAGATTAACTCTTAAACTGTCTACTATGTGGCAGTTTGTCTTTTACCGTGCCTTACTTCTACCTCACCTGGAACTGCATCCCTTCACCTGCGGGCTCTCTGTGGCCGCCTAAGCCCCCCACATGCACCACGCAGGCAAGTGCAGGGGGCGGAAATCCGAACACTGCGCGTGGACCAAGAAGGTGGTCGTGGTGACTGCGCGTGCACTCTACTGTCTGCCCAGTGCCCAGCCCGCCCACTCCCCCCCCCCCAGCTGCCCACAGGGGTGACTGGCTGCGTCATACACACTCTGCACTGCCTCACTACCCATGTATCCTTCGCCTGCTTATTTGAATCTTTGTCCCAGGACCTGCTTCTAAGAAAAGACACAAACAGAAAAAAACTTTAAAAAGCCATGTCTTAAGAGACGCATCCATGCTTTTCTTACACTTTAGTACACAGGTCTTCCCCCCACAGCTTTCCTGAGATATAATTGACAAGTAAGAATTGTATATATTGGGCGCCTGGGTGGCTCAGTCGTTAAGCGTCTGCCGTCGGCTCAGGTCATGATCTCAGGGTCTTGGGATCGAGTCCCGCATCGGGCACCCCGCTCCGCGGGGACTCTGCTTCTCCCTCTCCCACTCCCCCTGCTTGTGTTCTCTCTCTCTCTCTCTCTCTCTCTCTGTGTGTGTGTGTGTGTGTGTGTGTGTGTGTGTGTGTGTCCTGGGAATGAGAGAAAAAGGCCTATAAATATACGCACTTGATACCTGCATGACAACATTTAGAGTCGCCCTCGCACCCCTCCAAAACAACAATGTGAAAGAATATAAAATAAAGTTAGTGAGGGAATAACCAAGGTTATCTGGCTCCTTGTCTCCACCCTCAATCTTCCTAAGTTTAAATGAATAGATTAGAAGTCAATGAGTATGAGAGAGGGGAATGGGAGGAGAGAGGAAACATTTAATAGATGGCCCCATCATTTACTATGTGGCCCCCAACTGCTGTGCTGCTTCATTGATCTCCTCCTTTGGTCTGTGCCCTTTAATAAACCTCAAGGGCAACACCCCTTGGTGAACTGACATGCATAATTATCACCTGTAGAAGGTGTAGAAGGTGTAGATTATATTCTATTTGTTCTGCTTAAGATGGCAGGAAATCAAGCAATATATTTTGAAAGAATATCATTCACTTAGTTAAAAGAAAAAAAGCAGCTCTTGAAGGTGTTGATAAAAATTACTCTAATAGATCCTTCCCCACAAAGTCAAAGAAGCTATTTATATTGTGCTCTTCCATTTCTTAATTAAATATTTTAAAGGCTAGTCATAAAGCACTTGTGTTTCACATGTACTAAGTATTTACTCAAGTGATGTTTGGCAAGTACTACACTAAATGAGCAATTTAATAACAGAAGGTATTTCACTCACAATTGGTCATAGATATTCAGTATAAATATAAATATACAAACAAAAGCCTACAAGTATTGTACTCCTGTCACAAATAATCACAGACTTTAGAATATCAATTTACCTCAATAGTCCAAGCAGCTCATGAAAATTCATTATCAGAGAGGAACTGAAATGAGTCAGAACAATGTGTTCTTTATCTTTTACCTCAATTATCTTTACATAATTCCTAATTTTGTGATGAGACATCTTAGAATATTGATTACTTTCTTAAAAATTTACTGATTGCTTCAGTACATGCCAAAGATTCCGTCAGGTATTTAAGAAGTATACAGGAAAGAGAAGTTGCAGTAAATTCGTTATAAATCTTAACTTGCAAAGAAAATTATTTACTGTGGAATAAGTAATCTTTACTTTTTGGGAATCTGACAGGTTTCAAAGCAGTAACACTCCCAAGACACTTCACACTTCAGAAAGAAGACATTTGGGGCGCCTGGGTGGCTCAGTTGGTTAAGCAGCTGCCTTCAGCTCAGGTCGTGATCCCAGGGTCCTGGGATCGAGTCCCACATTGGGCTCCCTGCTCAGTGGAGAGTCTTCTTCTCCTTCTCCCTCTGCCCCTCCCCCCTGCTCATTCTCTCTCTCTCTCTCTTTCAAATAAATAAAATCTTTAAAAAAAAAAGAAAGAAAGAGGACATTTGATCCAGTGTCAATAGCTGTAACTCCATGGATTCAGAGCGACTGTACTTTCTCTGAACCCACCTTTGGATACAGTGGTATAGTGGTTACACCCCCACAACTAAAAACAGTGTGTCTCATGAGGACATTTTTTTTTTGACATTTTAAATTATATCAGTAGCCCCCCAAAAATGTACAGTTTCCCTCTGTACAGCCTTTCCCTCTCATGGAGGGAGTCAGAGTCATTTTAGCAGTCAGAGACTGCCTTTCCATCAGAAGATCATCGACTTACAGATTGGTTGCCTAAGAATTATATGTACATTGACCCCCAAAACCTCAAAACCCAGAGATTGGAAGGAGCGTAGAGCAAGTCTACTTAGTTATGAAGATGGAGTCTTGTGGCCTCTAAATCTCAGCATGACTCCTCATTGTCATGGCCATATTATTCATTTCTTGTACCTTTCTTTCTGTGGTGATGGATGATTCCATCCAGTTGGTATGTATTCTGGTTTCACCAACCATTGCTTAGGATTAAGGGACTGTTGCTACGATGGCTCCCACACAGGTAAAGAGCCAAAAGGTTAGTATTGCCTCAACCTCCCAGCAAAGGACTAAATGTTTCCCTCCTTGAATGATAGTCATGGTGACTTCCCTTGGCCTTGGGAATACAGACATGAAAGCCCTAGATAAAATATTAGCAAATCAAAGCCAACAATATGTAAAAACAGTTAATGCACAGCAGCAACTATAGTCTTAGGTATTTACCCAAGAGAATGAAAACATATGTCCCTAAAAAGACATATATGAAAGTTAATAACAGCCCAAACTGGAAAGAGCCCAAACGTCCACCCACAGGTGAATAAACATTGTACATTTATACAATGCAATGGCACTCGGTAAAAAAAGGAACAAATTATACTGATAAACAAACATAACATGGATGAATTTCACAAACATTACACTGGGTGAAAGTGGCCAGGGTGAAGGTGCATACTCTATATTCTACTTATTTGAATTTCCAGAATAAGTTAAAAGTTATCTATAGCAATTTAAAAAAATCAGATCAGTGTTTCGTTGAGGTGAGGGCTGCGTGAATGTTTAATTCATTGGGGATACTACCAACAAAAACACCAGAGACTGTGTGACTTAAACAGTAAACATTTATTCCTCACAGTTCTGGAGGGTGGACATCCAAGATCGAAGTGATCAATTCAGTATCTGGTGAAAGCCTGCTTCCTGGTTCATAAATTTGGGGATAAGTTGTAAAAATTTTATCATGTTATAACCTCCTGCCCCATCCTTCTCAACAGTTATTTCTTATCCTCTCAAGGGTTCCCAAGAATAAAGAGGGATTCTGTAACTCGAAGGGAAATAGGGTACTAATCAGACAAAAACAACAGTTTTCTATTTGGCTTTTCTAAAAGATTGGTACTTTGCAAAATTACTCTTTGATATCAAATTTCAGTGTTTCCTGATATGACATTCAAATCCTAGTTCCAAACATTAAAATTATCTCTCCCTTATTTATAGAAAGCATGCTTCTTATAGATATCAATATTAAAATGACTTTATTTTCACTGAGTTGCAGTTGCTTTATCTCATTTATTGGACCTTTAATTAGGTCCAGGTTACAAGTATTATATTGTATTCTTTCTTTCCTCCTTTTTTATTTTCATAAGAAAATTTCCCTAGACCCATGGTACAATTTTTACAGGTTATCCCAAAATTTATGTCTTAAAAAAAAATATGTCCTCTCATTCCTTGTTTCCATCAAGGTTTTAAGTGGCAAACAACAAAATCTACCTTGGCTGGGTTAAGAGGAAGAAGAATTAATTAAAGTCTAGTAAGTATTTCACAGAAGCTGAGAGGGCTTGAGACTAGGCTTGGACGCTGAGCAGCTGGGAACAATGTCCAATACCCTGCAGGAGCCACCACAGCTCAAACGTCCCTGCTTGTCACTAGTCAGCCCCCCCCCCCCACCATCACTGGCACGGATGGGGTCCAGCTCATGCTGTGTGATGCTCAGGAGTGGATGCCAGAAACTGGCAGTAATGCCCCTAAAGAGCCCAACGCCCTCGTTGCCACACTTGCCAAATAACACATTCTGCGTGCCTCCTTTCTCCCACTGCTCATCTCCCAAACAAAGTCACAGGCAAGTGTATCTGATTGGTGGAATCCAGGCCCCACATCTGTACCCTTGCTGCAAGGGAATCTGGGAAAGCCAGCTTTCAGCTTCAACCTGGGAAAGGGAGACTCATAAAAGAGCATGTTTGCAAACATTAGAAGAGTGTTCAGAGGGTGCTGGGCGATCAGAAATTTCCACAATGACAAATGTCCACAATAAGCCCTGTAGGAGAGATTTCTCCCTGTTAGTGAGTGCTTCCTCTATCTTACAGTTCCAATAAATACTCATCAACTGAAATGTGGAAGTGATGATACCTGACAAGTATTACACAGTGTGCTACTTCATAGGAGAATAGGGTACTGATGCCAGAATAATGCAATTGTCCCTTATTTCACCATATCTCAAATTCAGTGGGACTTCAGCTGGAATCCCAACTTGGAGGCAACAATGATATCTGTAGGCATAGAGAAAAATGTGCACAAATCATTCACTTGCTCCAAAATTCAACCATTTTGTAACTCAAAAAATACTGCATATTGAGAAGCAGATTAATCTCTTATTTCATAGGTAAGATGCTCTGACCATTTGAATTGTAAATAATAATTGTGCCTTTTACAGCTATTCCCATATTTACAAAATAATAGAACATTAACTTTCAATATGATCACTTCTATTCCTTTATATAAACGCAAAGATTGACCCTTGTCTGCCCAGATACATACCTATTTCTGTGTACCTGTTGACAGCACAAATAATAAAACTTTTTTTCACTTTTCCCTGTCAGCAGCAGTGATATAAATCATGGCAGTCTTGGGATGTCTGATTAAAGTACAGAAAATTAAGGTCATTTATCCCCCTGTAGTAAATTATTTTCTAAATGTTTTCTTTGCAGAATCACTGCATTGTTTTTCCATTGTTTTACCTGCCTGGATGGCCATGCCGATGTGTGTCACACTGCCCCCTGGTGTGGCTGAAAGACTCTTCCTTCCATTCTGTGGAAGCTACCAGTGCAGGGAATGCGCAGAGACCCTGTACGCTGACTCATGCCGCAGGCTGGGCTTTGTTCTGAAGGGATTTGCAGGCCTACATAAGTGAAGAGAGGTTCGGATCAACAGCAAACACAAATTATTGTAGAGAGGACTGGGAAAACTGTTATGTACTTAACACTTTTAATTCAGCAAATGTTTATTTAGGGCCCACTGCACATAACGTCTGTGCTTGGTCCCACAGGTGACACAAAAAGAAGTCACAATCCCTGCCCCCAGAGGACCTACCAATGTGCAGCATATACACAGCACAATACAATGTGAGTTAAGCAGACGGAGTGCATGAGGTGGGAAGAGATCATAAGAAATAATATTAAAACGGGGCACCTGGGTGGCTCAGTCGTTAAGCGTCTGCCTTCGGCTCAGGTCATGATCCCAGGGTCCTGGGATCGAGTCCCACATCGGGCTCTCTGCTCGGCGGGAAGCCTGCTTCTCCCTCTCCCACTCCCCCTGCTTGTGTTCCTGCTCTCGCTATCTCTCTCTCTGTCAAATAAATAAATAAAAATCTTAAAAAAAAAAAAAAAAGAAATAATATTAAAACAAAAATGGTCTTCTTAGGGGGAGTAGTATTTGAGATAGGCCTCGAATAAGATTTGGGATTTTATGGGTGGCAATTGGGAACTGAGGAAGAAGGGGGGAGAAATCCATGTCAAAAGTAATAAAATAATAAATTAAAACCTCTAATTTAAAAAAAGAGTCTTGGGGCACCTGGGTGGCTCAGTCGGTTGAGCCACAACTCTTGGTTTCAGCTTAGGTCATGATCTCAGGGTTGTGAGATGGAGCCCCATGATGCCAGATGCCCACCCTTGAGGCAGAGCCAGCTCGAGAGTCTCTGTTTCTGCCCCTCCCCGCCTCACGCGCATGCTCTCTCTCTCCCTCAAATAAATAAATAAAATCTGAAAAAACATAAGAGTCTTATTTTATTTTTATCTTATTCTTTTCTATCAGCAAAGTGTACAAGAGAAAATTTACAGTTTTCACAGTTACCTAGGATTAGAATTTTATTATTAGAAGGGAAAAATATTTAATTAGCAATACAATTGAATCTTCTTTCCTTAAAAAGTAATTTCTAAATGACAGTGTTGGATAGCAATATTTCCATTAAGTTTTCTTCAAACCCCTTTTTGCCTCAAAAAAAAAAGATAAAAACCCTCCCATATAGATTTTCCATAATTTTATTCAGACAGGATTATTTGTAATTTAAAATAATTTAGATTATATATTCATATTACATTAATATATATCATATATTCACTGGCCAGAAGTGAATTAATATCTGTTAACTTTTAAACCTCTTTTTAAAGAAACGTGGGTAATCTATGTGACTTGATTCTTAGAAATTCAGCAAATTGACTACATCCCCTCATTTATTCTCATGGTGAACTTAATGCCTTTATACTGTGTATGTTTTTGTCAACATCTTCAATTGTAATTTCAATTATTTGAATTATAGTTTAGATAGGGTTGTCATGGTATTTTGCAATCTTATTTAAATTTGATTTTACAGAAGAGCATGTTTGGAAAAAAAAGAAGAGCATGTTTTGGCATATGTTTTTCTTAGAATTCTATGTGTTTACATACATTTGATGAGTATACAATTCATAGAAAATAAACCAATGACTTTTAAATTTTCATTAAAATAGTTTCAAATACCTGCCCACTCATCTTGGGAAAATAATGATCCATGTAAGCTGAATGATAACCAACACAAAGTTCTCTTTAAATATAAAATTCTATCAACCCATAGCTTAAAAAAAACTTTTTATTTTTTTCATGTTAACAGAATCTACATATTTTTTAAAGGGTTTATGATAGAACTTGCTTTATATACTATCAGGATTATGTACCTAATATATCTCAGTGGATAAAGATGACCCTCGAGGAAGATTGCAAAATCTCACTTTTCAGAGTCATTCTCTTCTGGTGTTTCTAGAAGATAAATAACTTTTAATTGACTTGCTTTTATATACTTGCTTTTTTCTTATTAACAAAAATTTTAAAGGGTAAATAACATTCTAAAAAAGAATTCTTATACTTGGCAGGTAAATATATAATACAGTATTGTACTTATAATAATGGTTAATATTATATCACAATTCCCCATATATCACCCAACTGTTGTGAAAGTATTTCTCATCTCATGATTCAATTATGCAGAATTTTGTAACAACTAAGAACAAAATACGTGACATGGCCTCGCACAATCCTTGATACATAACTCAGGTACTTCTGGAGTTGAGCACCACAAAGTGCAAGGATATGCCCTTCCCCCAGAGTGGAAATCACATCTGTTATTAATATGGCATTTTACTATTTTGTAGGAAGAAGCTCAGCTCAAATTTAAATTGTTTATCCAAGATTCACACATGTGTGACCAGAGGAGCTGTGAATATTATCAACAGTGAAACAGTGATGTGTACTTCAGCCAGGTATGTGTACTGTACATCTTTTGACTCATGGAATCCTCACAAGAACCTCTAAAGGTAAGTAATAATATTGCCTGATGATTTTGCGCTTAAGACAAGTGACACACACAGAGGTTAAGTAACTTGCCCAAGGTCACACAGCTAGTAAGGGGCAAAGGTGAGATTCAAACCCAGGAAACCTCTCTTTGGGGCCTGTGAGCTTAACCACTACGCTATAATACAAGAGTCTGTATCTAAAAAGGTCTTTAAAGGAGCATTAAGGAAGCCCAGGCACAGAAAGACTTGCCAAGGACAAAGGGCCAATGTGAAAAGAAGAAAGGAATTTTGAGTGTTGTTTCTACTACACTCTGTGTAACCTGACGCAAGGCTCTGGGAAATGGAGCCCTAAATGAGAACAAATTTAGGGAGACGAGAATTAATTAGGGTAACATTAGCTACTGTACACATAAGCCTCAAATTTTTAGTAGCTTAGAATAGTAGAAATGTTTTTTTTAAATTGTGGTAAACGATTCTTAACAATTTATCACTTTAATCACTTTTAAGTGCACAGAAAATGTAGTTTTTACTTATAGAACAGTCTGAGGTGTCCTGGTTCCTTCCATCCTATACTCTGACATTCCCTGAGGTCTTAGGGCCAGCTGAAGGGGAAAGAAAGGAAAAAGAAGGTACACCTTCTTCTTAAACTCCTTGGCCTGGAAATGATACACATCGGCTCCGCGAAACTGCGATTGTGAAATTGCGGTGGACTAGTTCCGTAATTCTACTAAACGCACAGGAGGGGTCAGGGGCTCAGAAATTTTTTTTAATGCTCAGGCAGCGACTTCTTAGTACTAATTGTACATAATGGAATTCTGGTAGACAGCTGGCCATCTCTGCCAAAAGCTCCTTCGCTAAAGTCTTTCTAGGCACTGACACCACCAGAGGTACTACTTTGGAACCCAGGAAAAACACGTAAGACAAAAGATAAAAGGATCCTTCCCACATTCGTAGAGAACCGATTGGTGCCGTGAAGTCTTTATCAAGTCAGGGCCACTGTCAGGGTCTGTGTCAACAGGGCAGAACACTAGCAATTTTGCCAACAACAGGTGCCACTACATTCAGCAGAGACGTTAGCACCTTGGCCAGAGCAGGCTGACCAGCAACAGTGCCTCCGGCAGATGCAGGAGAGAGCAGAGCCATCTTTCGTGGGCGCGGAAGGTGAAGGTACTTTTGGCGGGCATCAGCAGTGTCTCTGGGGCTATTCGAGGTCCCGGGAGCAGGTCACTTGGGGAAAGGGGGGAATTCCTGGGTACCTGAGAAGACACTATGTGATTGTGTGTGAGCCAGCCCCTGTGACTCACAGAAACCAGTCAAGAAGAAGGCTGTCTTAAGATAGGTTGGTAGGGGGGGGGCGCCTGGGCGGCTCAGTCCGTTAAGCGTCTGCCTTCGGCTCAGGTCATGATCCCAGGGTCCCCACATCGGGCTCCCTGCTCCACGGGAAGCCTGCTTCTCCCTTCCCTGCCTGCCCGCTTGTGTTCCCTCTCTTGCTGTCTCTCTCTGTGTGTGTCAAAATAAATAAATAAAATCTTTAAAAAAAAAAAATGTTGGTAGGGACCAAACAAAAGAAATAGAGACTTTGGCTCTACTCCAAGGCTGCTCTGGGCTTGAAACTGAAAAAAAAAAAATCTGAAAAATCATCACAATTTCCTGTATAGCATCAAATTAAATTTTATTGGAAATGTAGTTGGGGTCCCATGGTTTATTTACGCAGAATTTTGTGTAACAACTAATAGCAAAATATATGTTTCCCTAGGAGAACAGTCACCATCTGAGTGATGAGATAGTACATGGGAAGAATCCAAACTTACAGATCGGGGAGTCAAGGCTGTAGGCCTGGCTCCCCGGAAGCCACTTCATAGCTTTGAGGCAGGGGACAGATACCTGCTAAAAGCTATTGGATGTGACACAAACTGGCTTTCAGGATCAGACCCCCACCACAAAGAGGGTGAATTAGGACCTGGGGCTACTTGGAGGAGGAGGTAAAAAGCTGAGCTTCAGCGAGTGGATTTGTAGGGGGGTGAATATGTCGCAGTCAACTGAAAAGAATAGAGGGAACTAGGGTGAAGAGAGGAGACTTCCAAGCCCCAGGACCCCAGAGGTGTCCAAGGTGGACAGCTGTCAGAACAGGTCTCCGTAGTCTTCAGTCTGGAAACGAACGTATCTTTGGGACTGAGGAAAGAAATGGACTTCAATGTTCAGAGCACTAGATAGGAGGCCGGCAGGTCCTGGGCAGAGCCTTAGAGATGTCTGATTGCGACCCTGGTGGAGAAGGCTGAAGCTTGGAGCCACACAGAATGCTACTCACAATTCAGAGGAGGACCTGGACTGACCTAAGCCAAAGTGTGGCCCCAGGAACAGAGCATCAGTATCACCTGGGGACTTGTTTGAAATGCAAATTCTTGGGTTCCACCCCAAGAGTACCTAATCAGAAATCCTGAGGGTAGAGCTCAGCAACCTGTTTTTAGTAAACGATTCAGGTGATTTTGATGCAGGCTAGGGACTCAGAAGACCCAAGGGATTGGAGGGGGATATATAATGGGGATTAATATCAGACTGAAGACAGACCCTGAGTAGTAAGCAACACGATGGAGGCCATGATCTGGGAATCCCAATCTTCTTTCACCGATCTTCCAATATATTTGGAAATGGTGAGACCATTCTCACCAAAAGTGAGACCAGCATTTCAATTTACGCCGTAAACTTGTGTGAGATCAGCAGGCACAGACGCTCACAAGGGGCTGGGATCATGGCAGCCCTGGGTGATATCTTAGAGCAGGAAACATAGATGGGTTTCATGTCTACTCATCTCCTGCCATACCCCATCGATTCCCCGTGTTCCATTCGCTTTCACTCGCTCCCTCTGGGTGCACCGCATAACCCCACTCCCATAACCGTGTCCTTTTCATCGGCATTCAAGATAAACACACAATGAAATTTTGTTCATTCACTGTTACTTCTCCTCCTCATCAAACTCACTAGTATGGCAACAGTATTATTTTCTACTTTATTTTATTGCTTGTGAATGACATTTCAGCCCCATCATAGAATCATAACTGAGCTTATCTTGGAGTTACAATATTTTCATTTTCTGTAGAAAGATGCATTTCAACTTACAAACAATACATTTACAATTGAACTTTGGAACATGTTCATAGATGGGAGGCGGAATGATTGGCATGACCCCTCACAAACTGAAACAGAAAAAAAAAATCTATACAAATGGTACTATCAAGGAGATGAAACAGGTTCTACCACAACACTCCAAATCTGCTCTCAAATGCTGGATCTACCTTCTCTTTCCTTCCCTCCATTGAAAAAAGAGGGAAGAAAAAAAGAAAGGAAAGAAGGAAGGGTGGGGGGGCATAATTTAGACTTGCATAGGTTCTTTTTTTTTTTTCTGATACATGGATAAGCTTTTATTTACCTACCAAAGGGAAAACCAATGTTCACTAAAAGCTGCTTAACCTATATTTCCAAGAGTGAAGGTGTTTAATTTACTATCTACCTTTAAAGGCTTCAAATAAAATATAGCTAGGAGAATACTCAAAGAATGCAGATTATAAAACTCTCCAGATAATTAATGGTCATAATAATATCGGGACTGCAATTTAAAAAAGCCATTTTCCATAGTTTACTTGGAAGTACAGATAAACAGTACCAAATCTATATATTAAGTTGTAATAGGCAACTGTAAGCAAACAATATCAAACTGTACAACTTTTTTTTTCATTTTTATTTTAAGTCGGTGCCACACCCAACATGGGGCTTGAACTCATGACCCTGAGTTCAAGAGTCACATGCTCTACCAACTGAGCCAGCCAGGCATCCCTCAAACTGTATAACTTTTAAAAATTAACCTGAAGTTGTTATGAACTATGTGAAATCAATACTATTTTTCAAGTTCTCCCAAAAGCTCTACAAAATTAGTGTACCCTTCTGCGTTATATTTTATTTGTTGTCTGATCACATTTCCTCCAAATCCAATGGAAACATCAGCAGGAGGACAGGCTTCCATGTCTACAGCTCCATCTCCAATCATGACTATTCCCTCAAAATGAAATTTTTCCTTCACAAGTTTAAAAACTTTTCCTTTCCCACCAGATTTGGCTGTTGGCTGCAACTCCTCAAAACCTGCATAGTCACCATCAAAGCAGAAGTTCAGCCTACTGGCAAATATGTTGTTTGATGGGATACTGAACTTTGAAGCAACATGCCCTACAATGCTCCTAAAGCCACCAGATAAGAGGAAAACCTGAACATTTTGCTCTTGCAGGGGACTTACTAGCTCCCTTATGCCCAGGTCAGGTGTGGGGGGTGCTCTACTATGAACACCCTACTCCCAGGAGGGCTAGATCAGAGCTAAGCACTCTGTGAGGGCAGCCGTGAAAGGCATTGCCCCACCCATGGCTCCCCGTGTCATTTCTGACAGAGCATCCTCAACTCCCCAGAATTTGGCTAGCTCACCAATTCCATCTTCTCTGATGATTGTGCTATTCACAGCAACACATACTGCATCAGCTGAACAGAAAAGTTTCCTCAACTCTGAATGGGAGACCATCCTTGGAAGAATTTTCCTCATTTCTCCAGTGCTGGATTCCTAGGAAATGGCACTCTTCTCTTCCTCTTCTTTCCTGAATAAAAATGCAGCATCAAGTTCTGACTACAAACTTCTTTATGAGAAATCTTGTGAGTTCTGCAAGAGCAGGAGCCTGCATGCAGCTGCTCCTTCCTGGGCCCCTGTCCCCTGCTCCTGGGCTTCTGCAGCTGTAACCTCTGGACTGCAGGGGGCTGAAGGCTGGCTCCGAGGTTCAGTCCCAGAGTCCGGAGAGAGGTGACCTGTGCAGACCTGCAGAGCTTTTACCAAACAATCATATGAAATCTGCTGGTAAGTGCGGTGGCTTCTGGTAGGTTTTGCATCTGCTTTCCTAAACTCCAATTGCACAGATTCTTATCCCTGGGCTGATTTACCCCCGATCTGCAAACCCATCTCTGAAGCCCTAAAGACCCAAGAATACAGCATCTGTGTAGTACTCAAAACATCAGTGGGACTAATTAAACCTGTTCTCTGAAAAACTATTTAATCCTGCCTCTCGCAGCTAGGCCTAGATGGTTTTATCCCGGAGAAAGAAATGCTAAGGGTAGGGAAGATTTTACATGGCTAGAGGATGCTAATGGAGAGGGCCCAGGATGAGTCCCTATAATTAGGAAGAACAGAAGGCTGATGGGGAAGCTAAGAAATGAACTCGCTTCTGCGATAAAAGGGCCAGGGAGTGCTGGGTAAGAAAATGTAACTGTGGAATCCAGGGTATCAAAATATCCCGAACAAGCAAATTTACTCCACGGCAAATACTTGCCCCCTGCACAGTACGGCCATGGCGCCACATCTGTAGACCTCAGTGCCCATGGTGCCCGCTACCACACTGTCTGTGTCTTGGCTAAGGGACAGTCTTTCTCCCACCGCTCTGCCTCACTTAAATGTGTTCTATGAATCCATGGTTTTGGCTCTCAGTGTGTGGAGGATTCTATGAAGACTGTGTGGTCCAGCTACAGAAGTTCTACTAGGGGATATGCACTGTGAGCCTCTTGCCCCCAAATAATCCACCCTGTTCTTTGCACACCTTCCTGCTGGAACTCAAATTCCACCTTCCAGTCATTTTTCTGATTGAAAAAAACAAAACATTGTTTCCAGAAGGCCAGTGTTCACAGCTCACAGGGAGAGGAGCGCTCTGGAGACTGGTTCCTCTCTCTGTGTATAGATTAAATTATTACGGCAGCCACCTGTGACCGGGAGAAACAAAATCCAGCCTTAGGGGCTGTGGCAAAGGCAGGTACATTTGAACTGAGGAGTAGCTGGGATAAGAAAGAAGGGAAGAAAATCTGAGTCTGGGAGTCTGGTGGAAAAATAGGGAAGATTATGGCGGCCTCTATCCAAATAGAGGCCCTGGCAAGGGCTCTGACTCTGAAATCTCCCCATCTCCACCCCTATTCCTTTCCCTTCCTCCGGACTTGCCTTTCTTTTTCTGTCTCCAGATTTGCAACTCAAGAAAAGCAAATCTATTTCTCTCTAGATCTAATTTATCCCTCCATAAAATCACAGTGATGGGCTAAATTACAGTTGCTACCCTCGGACAAGTCATCAGCATTAAAGATTCCCAGGTTGAGGAATGTTCCCTTAAAGTCCCAGTGAAACAAGTCATAGGGTAAGGAGACAGAAACCCTTTTAGATGAGTCAGGGATGACCTGAAAAAGAAACAGGTTTTGAATCAGTCCCCTAACCCAGATTTAGCAAAAATGACATGGGTTTCAAATCCTGCCACCACGAATAGTAAGTATTCCCAACAGGTACCAAGAGCCACGTTAGGTTCATGCTGACTTCTTGGAAAAGGTTAAACACCAAATCTTATATATCCAAACCCTATGTGATTTTGTCTCACTTTAAAAAAAATTTCCAAATACTTTCACATACGTTGCCTCCCAACAACAATGTCATATATCCATCTATACACACCTAGAAGCGATATTAGAGTAACGGCTGTAACAGACTGACCCCAAAATACAGTGACTTAAAGGGAAAGGAACATTTTTTTTTTTTTTAATATTACAGAACTGGCAAAGGAGTTCTATTCCACATGATCATTCAACGCAGTGGGGAAGGAGAAGGCTCAGAAAAAAACATACCTAAAGTCTTTTTTTTTTTTAATTTATTTATTTGACACAGAAAGACACAGCGAGAGAGGGAACATAAGCAGGGGGAGTGGGAGAGGGAGAAGCAGGCTTCCCGCTGAGCAGGGAGCCCGATGCAGGGCTTGATCCCAGGACCTGAGATCATGACCTGAGCCGAAGGCAGACACTTAACGACTGAGCCACCCAGGCGCCCCCATACCTAACGTCTTAAAAACCAGTTCAGGGAGTGGTACATTTCACTTCCACACGTATTCTATTGCCTCACTCAACTGCAAAGTAGACTGGGACACGTAATCTAAGTAGGTGGACATCGGGGCGCCTGATGTGGTTCAGTCATTAAGCGTCTGCCTTCAGCTCGGGTCATGGTCCCAGGGTCCTGGGATCGAGCCCCACATCGGGCCCCTTGCTCAGCGGGAAGCCTGCTTCTCCCTCTCCCACTCCCCCTGCTTGTGTTCCCTCTCTCGCTGTCTCTCTCTCTCTGTCAAATAAATTAATTAAAAAAATAAATAAATAAATAGGTGGACCTCTCCCCAGCTTCAAGAGGGAATAATTTTCATAGGTAGATAGGTTGATTCAGGTTCAGATTTAGATTTAGTTTTGGTAGGTTCTATTATTTCCTCAACTTTAAAAAAATGAGGCTTAGGCTCATAAAAGATACAAAGCTTCCCTAAAGTTTTACACCTACTACATGGACAACTGAAAGACTCCAGCCTAGATCTTCTGAGTTTAGGAGGGCTTCACATGCCATATAACACCATGGAGGGTTTTTGAGGAAGAAGTTATGCAATGCAATGTTATTTTAAGAAGACAATTTGTCAGCATTGTGAAGGGTGAATTGTAGAAAGAAGAAATGAAGATATAGAGGTATAGAAAGAATCCAAGCCGAACTCAACAAATGGCTGAATTTAAAACGGTGGCGATTAAAAGATGAAGATTATTAGAGCAGAGGTTCAGAATTCAGGGCCCGTGGAAAGGCCTCCATATCGTCAAACTCATGAGTCACTTCACCGGCATTTTACTGAAGCTTCTCGAGGTTCTCCTCCCACTTCTCTGGCCCCTCCTTCTCAGTCTCCTTTGCTGCTCCTCCACTGATACCCACCCCTAAACATCAGCTGACTCCAGGGTTTGTTCTCAACCCTCTTCTCTACTCACCTTGCTCTCCCCACTCCCTGCCCCCTCCCAAAGCTGTCTCATCTAGTTCCTTAGTTTTAAATTGCATCTTATCAGTTATCTCTTACACAGTAAATTTATATAACACACCACCCAAAACACAGTGACATTAAACAATCAACATTCACTGAGCTCACGACTGCAGATTGGCCTGGTGGTCCTGCCATCTTTGACTGCACTTACATACTCTCTGGGTGTCCCCTGGCTATAGACCGATATCGAATGGCCTCCACTGGGATGACCAGGCCCCTCAAGTCTAACACACATGTCTTTCATCTTCCAACTGGCTAGTCTAGGATTGTTCCCATGATCATAAAAGAGGGCACAAGTAAGCCAAGCCACGTGCCTTCAAAGCCTTGGCTTCCATCATGTTTGTTAACATCCCATTGGCCATTAATGAGAGGGCAGGGCAAAGGACACTGATAGGGAGAGATGAAGAATTGGAGCCATTCTGGAGTCCTCCACAGATTTATATGCAAAGCCTCCCCATTTTATTTATCTGAGTCCTGATCTCTTCTGAGCTCTAAACATGTATGTCAAATGGCCTAATGGGACAGTGCAACTGAGTATCTCCAGGCATTTCAGACAGCATATTTAAAATTGAACTTTTCTTTTCTATCTGACTCTCAGTAACACCTCCATCTTCTTCCCTGTAACTGTTTCTCTTATAAGGACACTAGTTACTGGATAGGGCCTACCCCAATCCAGAATGACCTCATTTTAACTTGATTACATTTGCAGAGACCCTATTTCCAAGTAAGATCATATTCACAAGTACTAGGGGTTATGACTTGACTATCTTTTTTGGAGGATACCATCCAATCCATAACTGTCATGCTATCAACAGAACATACTGAGTGATAAAAACATGGACTTTGGAGTCCAGACTACCTTGATTTGAACACCAGGTCTGTTCTGATTGGCTGTGTGATCCTAGGCAAGCCACATAAACTCTCTGAGCTTCAGTTTCCCCATCTGTAAAATGTGGATGGGTATAGCATCTATATCATAGAGATAATCTGAGAATTAAATGAGTTAATGAGTACAGTGCCCAGAACATAGTAACACACGTGTGTTTATTAGATAAAACAAGTTCTTCACCTGTTCATTTTCACACCTCAGCTTAAATGTACTTTCTTAGACAGGCATTTCCTGATTTCCCCTCTCTTCAAACATAATTCATAATTTTTTATTCACATGTGTGGGGGTCTTTTGCTTTTTTTTTTCACACAAACACAGAAAGAAAACAGATTTATTGAAATGTCTACTCTACCAAAGAGAAAAAAAAAAGAGGAAGTCCAGGTTAAATGAAAATGGAAAAAATAAAGCATTATAATCATGCATAGTTGTTAAAGATGGGCTCTCTCTTTTCCCATTAGACTCTAAGTTCTGTGAGGGCAGACTGTGTCTATTTCGTTCACCACTCTATTCCTAGCACCAACAAAACGTTTTGCATACGATGAATGTTAGATAAATATTTGTTGAATGAGTAATTGTGAAGGGTTCAAGCTAGCAATTTAATTACTATGAATTTACGGGTGCTTGATTCTCTCCCTCCATCTCTCCCCCTCTCCCCTTCTCTAGGAAGCTTGGGAAAAGAATCAGTGTTAAATTCATAACATCCAGATTAGGTTTGGTCTCTTTCTCTCTGTAGCTTCACAGAAGAATGGAGATGTCTTACCCAATGGTTTTCGAGGAAAACCTACCCCCAAAAGAGAGAAGAGAAAGAAGAGCAACATGGTGCCAAGTGGCAGGAGAGCAAAAGGATAAGTGCATCAGTAACAATCACAGTGTATGAAGTCACCAGGTGGCAATTCAATTCAAAAAACCGATCTCAACTAGGTATGAATTCATATGCATTAGTAGGAATTTGTTCTGTTTATAATAACCATGGGCAAGAGGGGATTTGGGGGAGGAACACAAGCATAGCTTGTTCCAAAGAAACTGCTGGCTCTTCTTCATTGTACAAGAGAAGTCTGGCTCTGCCAACAAGTAGGTAGATGAGATCCAGGTTATGCCATTTCTATCTATGGAAGCAAACAAACAAATAAAAAAACCCCGATACCTCATCCTCCAGGTAACAAAGGGAGCCTGAAAACTCACCCAGACCTCATTACTTGGTCTCCAGATTGGGGTGCTCCCTTTGCATCCTAGATCCTAATGTACCTTTCACCATATCTGTTGCCAGTATAAATCTAAAGGCTAGTATTTTTGATGTTGTGTAATAGGTATTTTAGATATATTAACTCATTTAATCTCCCTACAACACTATTATGTGGGTAGCATTATCCAAGGTGACAGTGAATAGGTGGTAGAGCCAGGATATAATTATGACTGATAATTCTAAGGTTCATAGTCACTTTGCCAGAAGGGCCTGACTTGCAATCTGACACCTTTGAGGTCATTAGTAAAACCTAGTCCAGCAGTTTCTTAAATCGTGGTCCGCTGACCGCTCCATCAAAATCACTGGTGGTCTTTGTTAAAAATTCAGATTCCCTGGCTCTAAGACGGAAGGAATCAAGCAGAGGGGTGGGTGTCAGGAATTTGTACTTTTGAAAAGCACCTCCGAGTGATTCTGTCGCAGGGCATTAGGGACGCAGATGATTCTTATGCATGAGGACCACACGCCTGGGCTTCGGGTATTATCGAAAGATGACAACATACCGCCCGGGCGGACTTTAGCCCAGCTGGGCATCCTCTAACCGAATCTGGTCCCAGAGCCGCCTCAGTCTGCAGCCTCAAGGAACTGAGCACGCGCAGTACTTTAGCTCCCAGACGCTGGGCTGGGCTTCCTAAGACCCCGCCCCCTCGGTATCTGCCGGCGCCGGGGGCGGGGCTCTCCTTAAGAAACCTAATTCCGGCGTCTCCCCGCAGTTGTCCAGAGCCCCGCCCCCGAGTCTGGGACCAATCAAATGCCAGGTTGCTGAAGCTCGGGGCCAATGCACAGGGCCGTCCTTTATTCCTCTCTGCAGTTTGAAACTGTCAGGTTGCTGCCAAGGTAGCCGCGGTACCGCTGTTGTTTCGCCGGAGACGCAGCGACGAGACGGGGAGGCAGGCGTCCGGGTTTGTGGAGAGCAGCGACGGTGGGTAGCGGCGCCGCGGCGGGCCTCGCGTCCCCGGCGGAGGCAGTGGAGTGGGGTTGCAAGTGCCGCGGCTCGGGTTTCCGCTCCCGGGACTCGTACACCACGGAGCAGGGGGCGTCTTCCCCGAGACATGGGCTGTGTGCTCCTCTGCGGGTCGACAAGGTGCAGAAGTTTTCCCTCCAAGGCGTCCGGGAAGAGGGCAGGAATGAGGGGTACTTGAAGTATATCGGTGACTGTCGCCATAGGTTCCGGTCGTTTAAAACGTAAGGGGAAAAGTAACCCTGGCTAACGCTTTAAGTAAGAGTTTGAGTCAAACAAGGGTGGGCAAGAAGGTGATCGAAGAGAACTTCTAGCCCTTTGGTTACTCACAACTGCTGTCCTCCTCTGCTTCTAGTCCCTTACGTGGGGCGGGGCTGGCGCATCCCCTCTCCAGCAGCTAAGATGGGTGAAGAGCGCAGAGACGTCACCCTGCTGCCAGCTTGCACGTTAATTCACCCTTCCTTCCTCTGTCTCTGGGGGTTACATTTGAATTCCCGGACCCCTCTCTCCTTATCAGCCAGATATTTACCAAGACGTAATTTGATTTCTTTGGCAATCGAGAAGTACCCACAACTTCTTATCTCGTGGTTTCTGGTACCTTGGGTTAGAGAATATTGGAAATTTAGCCAACTGATTAACATCTGCCACCCATTAAAGCAAGCTTCATTTTTTTTTCTCCTTTCTTTCTGAACCTAGAAACAGTAAGAAAATGCTACGGTTGTAGAGTTTCAAAGAAACTGTCGTACCTTGCTGGCATCAAAGCAGGGCAGATGGAAGACTTATGGCATATTTTCCAAAAATACAGTAGTTGTTTTATGGCTGCAGTATCTATTCAGAGACTCTTTGAAGTCAGACCCAACTTTTCAGCTTGTTTTTTGAGTAATCAGCACCAGCCCACTTCCGCTCCTACTATCTACTCGGTATGCAAATACATCCTAAAAGAAGTGAATGAAAATAGAAATGAACCAGGTTACGGATTTGGATGTCCGTGAAGCAGCCCTTCCTTGCTGGGCATGTGTGTGCTTATTTTATCCTCCCTAATTGGCTTAACTAAAGACAGTCATGCTGCGATTTAGTTTACTTATCACTTGTGTACACAGTAATACTCATTGAATAAAGCTAAGTTTCCATGAACAAGTCCCAACCTATGTTTCCATTCTAATATTGTACTTTTCCCTGTATCTGCCCTTTCTACGTCAGTTTCCTTATCTCATTTATTTTTCAGGCCGCTGTGATTGAGACCTGTTTCACCTTCCGCTGAAATTGGTTGGATAAATATCCGCAACTTCCTTCCTGCCATATTCAGGAGACCCCAATTTTCATCTTTCTTTGGCATCTGACTTTAAGCACTCCCTTCCCCAAGTTTTTATGATGCTTTTCTTTCTGATAATTCTACCATTCTGACCTCCTTTTCTGCCTCTGCTGGCTCTTCACTTCCCCTTTAAATGTTAAGTGTTTCTAGTTTTTAATCTCTTCTCACTACAGTAGTAGGCCTTTAACTTTATTAGGGTTATAGTCCCCTCTGAACACATATTAGAAGCTAAGGATCCCCTTACTAGAAAAACACACATGTGCATTTATACTAAAAATATTGCATATAATTTGGGTATATGGACCTCAGAATAAGAACTCTTTTTCACACTCCTTTTCATATGTGATCTTATCCTCTCCCATTTTCAGTATTTCCCATTATGCTGATGATTCCTCAAACTTTATCTCTAGCCTGTACCTCCAGGACAGAGCTCCCTCATTGCTTAACTCCAGAAAGCACCATTCATATTGTAGCCATTGTGAAGGGCAGTATCTGCGGCTTCACTTCAGTGCCTCACAGGTGCCTCACACCCAGCTCATCTGTTACTGAGCCCATTGTCCTTCCCTCCAACCTGCTTACCTTCCTACATTTCTTGCCTTGGAGGGTGGCACTATTATCCATCTGATTACCAAGCCAGAAATCTGGAAGCCGTCAACATTACAAACAAGGCTTATCATGTCATCACTTGTTTAAAACATTTCAGTAACATCTCTAGAGTAGAGACCACATGTTTTTGACCTGACATAATCCTGATTTTCCATGTTCTGGCTGCCCCTTACCTTGCCTGTTCCATCCTTAGCCAAGCCTTGCTCTGCACCCTTTGCTTCAGCCTTACAGGCTACTTTTGTTCCTGGTATACATGCCTGTGCCTCTGTGTCTTTGCTTCTGCTGCTCTAATGCACGTCCTTAACATCTTTTATCTGTCTGGCACATCCTTAACATCTTTGTCTGTCAGGTCTCAGTACCCGGTTCATCTCTTCAGTGAAAACCTACTCTGGCTCCATTCCCGCTTCTTCACCCTCATGATCCCACCCCATGAAAAATAGCTACTCCTTCCTCCCTGCTGTGTACCTCTGTTGTTTTAGGGTCTACTAGCATTTTTTTATTTGTTAGTCATTTATATTCTATATATGTCTGGCTGTCTCTACAGATTATAAAGTCCATGAGGACAGGACTTCATCTTATATTTCTCACCATTGTCTTCCATGTAACTGGTGTTCAGATAGTTTGAATAGTTACTACTTGTCCTTTATTTTTTTTTAAAGATTTTTTATTTATTTGAGAGAACAGAAACAAGCAGGGGGAGTGGGAGAGAGAGAGGGAGAGAGAATCCCAAGGAGACTCCACACTGAGTGCCCAGTCCCAGGACCCCGAGATCATGACCTGAGACAAAACCAAGAGTCAGACGTTCAACTGACTGAGCCTCCCAGGTGCCCCACTACTTGTCCTTTAAATATATTTATGTGTTACTAAAAGTGCTTGTTTTATTTTTTTGGTTAAGACTTTCAACAATTTTTCTATGGCATATAAGAATCTGTTGTTCTGAATAGTCTTGCTTTCCTTAAAATAATATTCCTGAATTGTAAGTTTCTCAAGCAAAGAATTTGCACAAATTGTTCATTCTCTCTTGGTTCAGTATCTTACAGGAAAACATACAGCACACAGGTTGCCACACATTGCTCAAGAACACTGATCATGGGGCGCCTGGGTGGCTCAGTTGGTTAAGCATCTGCCTTCGGCTCAGGTCATGATCCTGGAGTCCCCCGATCAAGCCCCGCATCCAGCTCCCTACTCAGTGGGAGGCCTGTTTCTTGCTTCTCCCTCTCCCTCTGCTCCCCCCAACCCCCCGCCCTCGTGCTCTCTCTCTCTTGCTCACTCTCCCTCTCAGATAAATAAAATCTTAAAAAAAAAAAAGAATATTAATCACAATCGATTATTCTCAACAGACCCCATTGTGGATGTGTCTGACAAACTCCCATTTCTCTTTAACCTTTCATATATTTGTGTTATCTCCTTGACTACATTAAAAACTCACTGATGTTGGGAATTGAGTCTTTTACTATTTTTTTCCTTGCCTAGTTATTTTGTGGGTGCTCAATATGTTGAGTGATTTTAATATCTCACAGGATTATTGTTTACAGGATAGGATGTGTATCTATATCTATAGAAAACATGTTATTTTAGTTTAAATATCAAGTGAGTTTCTATTGTGTTATAGTTTATGCAGAATGTCATCAGATGAGGAGAAAGGCTCACTTCCTGTTATACAGAATGGCTCTGACCGGCGCAGTTCTGTGTCTTCAGATCTTCAGGTAGGAAGACATGTCTAAATTTGTTGTGGCTTATTTACTTTAAGCAAAGGACAATATGAGGGAAAACTAGGAATACATTTTTCACTTATTCATGTAAATTTACATTTATAATTATGATTTGTGTATAGTGTATATCAAATTATACTAATACCAAATGTCGAGAATTATTTCACAGACTTTGGGACATACCTTACGTTGTTTGAACCTTTCAGAAAATAATCAGAACTCTTCAAACACTCTTCGTGCAGAAGCTGCAAACAGCACAATGAGAGAAGCTGGAAATCTCAAGAATTTTTTTTTTCTTGAGGTTTTTTCATGGTAGCTATCTCTTCTGAATGCTGCATTCGCTTTAAATGCAAATTAGTACAATATCAAACCACCCAGAGTTCTGGGGACTTAGATTCCCTCGTGTTCTACTCGAGGTTCTAATCCCTGTTGCTACAACGTTCAGCACATTCTGTTGCACAGGACCTGGACGGTGACAGATAAATGGTGTGGTTTTTACATGAACTGTTTTAAATTTCTTTTTATTTCTAAATGTTTTATTATCAGAAATATGGATTCAGATTTCTAGAATAGATTTTAAATGAGAGAGTTTGATATGGTATATCTTGAGTTTTATAGTTCTGTCACTTACGAGGGGAAAAGCTGGACATTATGTTTTTGCCTAAATATGAGTAAGTTGTTTTTGACTGTGTAATATGAGAAAAGTTTTAGGAGGATATTTTATGAAACATATATGTTCCTTTAGTTGAAATTACAGATTTAGAAATGGGAAGCTATTGGAAAAATACCTGTGACTATTTACTAGGATAAAAGTAGTCTAGAATTGTGACATAGATGTTTCATCCTTGCTTTCCCTTTGGATGTACTTCTACTAGTGCTGTCTTTTAAGGTAACAGTGCTTTCCTGCAGTTTTTATCTCTGACTTTTCCAGACTTCCTTCAGGAGAGAACTGATTAACTCATCTATACTTGTGATTGACTTATAATAAATGCATTTTGGTTTTCATCCCTGTTTTTTGCAGTTTCAAAAACCTTTGAAATTTCCTAAATAATAAGAGTGATAAATGTGTTTGTTATGCTAACGAGTTGTCTTTTGGACCCCACCTAAGGATAGAGGCTGGTTGCTGAGGAGCCAACCACATGTTGAGAGGGTTGGAACTTTTAGTCCTCCCCACCCTGAGCTCCAGGAAGGGGAGAGGGGCTGGAGATCGAGTTCGGCCAACAGTGGCCATTGACGTAATCAATTGTGCATGTGTAATGAAGCCTCCGTAAAAACCCAGTGGAAGAGGGTTCAGAGAGCTTCCAGCTTGGTGAATGCACAGAGATGCTGGGTGACTGGCTAGGAGAAGCCATGGAGGCTCTGCCCCTCTTCCCCATACCGTGTCCTGTGTCTCTCATGTGGCTGCTCTGAGTTATATCCTTCTATTATAAACTGGTAATCTAGTAAGTAAAATGTTTCCCTGAGTTCTCTGGGCTGCTCTAGCAAATTAAACCTGGGGAGGGGGATCTTTGGAACCTCCAGTCTGTGTAGCTGGTTGGTCAAAGGCTTAGTTAATGACTTAGACTTGCTACTGGTGTCTGAGGTTTGGGTTGGGGGAGGTGAAGTCTTATGGGACTGAGCCCTTACTCTGTGGAATCTGATGCTATCTGCAGTGGATAGTGTGAGAATTGAGTTGAATTGTAGGACACTCATCTAGTGACTGAGAATAGCTTGTTGCTGGTGGGGAAAAAAACCCCACAGATTGTCGTTGTTGGGTTTAGAACGCTTTAAAAAATGTAAACACCTTGTAAGTTCTCAAGTTGTCATTTTGTCAGGAGACAAAGCTTTACATCGAAAGAACAAATCTCCAGAGTAGAATTTGAGAGAAACATGACAAAAATAATTTTGTGTTACTGGTTACCGGCTTAGAATGTCAACCGAACTGAGATTCTCTTTATTAGTAACCTTCAGCTACCCTCAGCCACAACCCCATTAGTTTTCAATGACAGTTGAAAACCTGCCTATATTTCCATCACTGGAAACATTTCAAAATATAAATACCAAAAATGTTAAAAATAACAAAATAACTATATGCTTTTACATATATAGTAAATACGTAAAACTAAACATTTAATACTAAAGCCCCTTATAAATCAGTATTCCTTCTAAGGGAGTTTTCTTCACTGTCTCAATTATGTGAATGATTCATAAAACTATCGTTGATAAATGCTGAGGAATGGGCAGCATCCATGGTACTTACTGACTGATAACTTCCTCTAAGCACAACTCCACACTGTCAGCTGGTTGCCCTGACCTTATGTGGTGTGTATGGGTTCAGCTATAGTTCAGGGTGACACCAGTCCCAACTGTTGTTGGTGGGGAGCAAAATTACAAGTTTTGGTTGTTCCTGGGGAGCAAAATTACAAGTTTTGGTTGTTCCTTTAGGATTCTTGTTTACCTTAAGACAGGTTATCTTTGACAAGTAAGAAAGACAATATTATTTATTTTGATCCTTAAATAAAAAATAGCGTATTTGGCCCATATCTACATATATGAAACTAAAATAGTTGTTTAAATACCTGATATTTTAATCTTACCTAAGATAAGCTAACATACATACATAGAATACTGTTAATATATACCTACTTACTTCTCCCTTAAGTCATAGTGATTGTTGTGGAAGCTTTGAAATATATGTTTGGTTTTTGCTTTTTTTTTTTTTCCTTTTCTGATCCAGAACAGAGGACGGATTAGGGAAGCTCCAAGTTAAAGCCACTGACTTTTACTTCCCCTCCCTTTATAGGCAGGAAGTTGTAATAAACTAATTCTGACTGAGCAAAGCTGATTTGGCTAAATCTAGTTATAATTGCCACCAACTAAAAAGTTAATTGACCTCAAAATACAAATACAGGATAGCCACTGTATTAGTTTGCTTGGGCTGTCATAACCAAACACCATAGACTGGGTGGCATAAACAACAGAAATTTATTTTCTTGTAGTTCTGAATGCTGGATGTACCACAGCAAAGTCTGGCAGGGTCCGTTTCTGGTGAGCTCTCTCTTCTTGGCCTACAGACAACTGCCTTCTCGCTGAGGCCTCCATATGGCCTTTCCTCGGTGCATGTGCATGGGCCGAGAGAAAACTCTTGTCCTCTCTTCCTAGGACACTAATCCTGACATATCAGCACCCCACCCTTATGACCTTATGTAACCTTAGTTATTTTAGAGGCCCCATCTCCAAATACAGCTGCTCTGGGGATTCAGGTTTCAGTATATAAATTTGGGGAGGACACAGATATTCAGTGTCTAACAGCCACGTTTTTCTATGTTCTTAGCCAAAATCAAGTTTATTTTGGCTGTTTGGGAAGTATAATAGGGTGTTATTTTGGCCACTTTAACAGGAATCAAATAAGAGTTGCTTAAGTGAATTGCTTCAAAGCCTGAGCTGATATATAGCCTCTTATAAGTCAGAGCTGATAGAGAGTCCTGAGTTCATCTGAGGACCCAGCCTCTTTCTCGTGTTGCTCCGCCATGCCCAGGGCTGTTGACCAGGTTTGCATCATCAGGTGCTAGCTCACCACCACCTCTAACCCGTGGGAAGAGCTGAGTCGTAAGCAAGCAGCTTCCTTTCCAAGGACATAACCTGAAGTTGTACATATCATTTCCACCCAGATCCCATAGACCAGGTCTCTTGGCCATACCTGCTGGAAGGGCGCTTGAGAAATGCTGCTGCATGGCCAGTAACAATCTGCCTAGGTCAAACCCTGAGGTTTTAGTAACTTAAAGGAAAAAAGGGAAAATGGATGCTGCTGGACTGTTAGCCTTCTCTGTGGTAGGGAGTTACTGAACTTGAAATTTTATATATTTTGTTAGGACTGACTCATTCAGTTTTATGGAAACCAGTAGATTATCTTGTGTATGGCTTCAATTTATCAAACAATTTGGCTATTTCCTTTTATTGTAATAACTGGGAAACTGATGTGATTCAGGAAATGTATTTTTAAAATTTAAGATTATTTAAATCTAAAGAATTGTAGGGATGCCTGGGTAGCTCAGTCGGTTAAGTGTCTGCCTTTAGCTCAGGTCGTGATTCCAGGGTCCTGGGATTGAGTCCCACGTCGGGCTCCCTGCTCCGCGGGAAGCCTGCTTCTCCCTCTGCCTGCTGCTCCCCCTGCTTGTGTTCCCTCTCTCGCTGTCAAATAAATAAATAAAATCTTAAAAAAAAAAAAAAAAGAGTCTCCTGCCTCAGTGATAAGGATCATGTGAAATACTGGCTTTTATTTTCTGTCAGGAAATGGAAGTTTAAAATTCAGACATGTGTTTATTATTATAAAGGGGACATCTCTAACAAAGGAGTTGACCATAGCAATATGAAGGTGATTCTTTTTAAAGAGTTATTTATTTATTTTAGAAAGGGTGGGAGGGAGGGGCAGAGGGAGAGGGAGAAAGAATCTCAAGCAAACGCTGTGCTGAGGGGGAACCCACGCAGAGCTTGATCTCATTACCCCGAGATCATGACCTGAGCCGAAACCAAGACTTGGATGCTTAACTGGCTGAGCCACCCAGGCGCCCCAAATTCTGATGATTGAGTTTTCTTTCTAATGATTCTCCCTTTGGAGTATCTGTTTCTCTTCTGCCATTAGCCATGACGTGTAAAGAGCTGTGTTATCTATGTTAAATATGCAGATCAAGGTTGAAACTGAAACCAAGTCACTTCTTTGCATTTAATTACCCTAAAGACTAGCAGTTTTCAAACATCTACCAGCATAAAACCTCTTCTCAAACAATTTTACTTCAAATTCCAATAGGAAAAGGCTAAAGCAGAAATACAACTGTATAAATTTATGTTATAAATGCAAATTTGTGACATTCCTCACAAAGTCAGCAAAAAGAATGAAGCTGCTTTTATAAACGCACATTTGACGTTGGTGGATAAAGAAGACCAGCATAGTTTGATAAGCCTAAGTGACCTTTTTGCTTCTATATTTTATTTGGGCTATGTGATATCAAGAAAATTCTAATTCTTAATATAAGCAGTTGAAAATGGAAGCTTTTTTGTTTTGTTTTGAGTATAGTTGACACACAGTGTTGTTAGTTTCAGGTGTACAACATAGTGATTCAATTTCTCTATGCATTATGAAAAATTGGTAGCTTTTTAAATAAACTGATCCAAAGCATAAAAAAGGATTGATAGAAAGTGTTTGATTCAGTGTTGAATCACCAACAAAATCTGTCGCTTCTTCAAACTTTAATAAATATAAAAATCACAGAAGAAGCACCCAGAATACTCAAATTTGGAAGAAGGGCTAAAACTCTTTGTATTATGATAAGCGTGTACCATGGTCTGAAGTCGTTTGCTACTGCACAGCTCATCACTCTCATAAGGAGGGACTGGCACCATCAGATGTGCTTGAGCTTGAGTGGTTTGAAATTGATGTGGCCACATGTGTTACAGTGTGTGTTTACCTGTACAGGTTACATGAGCAGAAATGTGTACAGGTGTGACTTCAAAACAAAAGACTTGTGCAGAGCTACAACCATTCTAATCCATGACACGTTTACAAGACTTTGACATGTACATGGATGGCAGAAGCAGCTTTATTCCAACCAACACAAGAATTTAAGAATTTATACTTTTGGGCCTGTTAGAATTTAGCATATATGGTATATCTTTTAGTTCATGCTCCTTTTATTACTGTTTGTAAAAGAGCTAAATAGCTTTAAAAATAAAATTTGAAGAAAACATTGTGGATCCCCTGAAACACTTCTTGGAAACCAGTTTGAAATGCATTGATATTGACTACTGACATGGTATACAAGGTAGTTCCCGCTATAGAACTCTTGTTCTTTGCCTGAATGTCCATTGTGACTGTGTTATAATATTCTTTGTTATCGGCTTCTCACAGGAAGAGTACGAAGAACTGCTTCGTTATGCTATCGTGACTCCAAACATCGAGTCAGGTGCTTCACAGCCATGTCATTCTAAGGGAGAGCTGGTACCAGATGTGAGGGTTCCTACTATAATTGATGATATTCTTCATAATCAAGGTTATGTATAGTTTTAAAGATATCTCCTAATTTAAGATGTTACTAAGCTCATGAATGCTGTTGACTTAGGATTGCAAAAATGCTTCTCCAGTGATTCTTCTCAGTCAGTCCTGTGTCTCACTATCATCTGGGGAAAATTTTTCCATTTTATTATGTTACTCTTGGCTCTTAATGTGACAGCTGGATTTTTATATGAACTTTGACTATTACTTTTATGAAAAATAATAAAGCAACACGGTAGCCATTGTGTGTCTCTCAGTGGAAGTATACTTAATCTCTACTTGTTCCAATTGGTTGTATACCAGGCTTATCTAAACTAAGTCCATAGAAGTGGCTAACCACTTAAAGATGGTCCGTAGGTAGCCCTCAGAACCTTTTAAGTTTATGAACCATTGCTAGTAGGACTTTGTTGGCAGCATTTCTATGAGTACGGAAGACTGTTTGGGTTATCACCACAAAGGTGAGCCCATTTTGGACTATGTCAGAGACAGAATTGAAAGCTAATATATACCAGGAGGTATACTGATAGATGAATGAAAGGTGGAAAAAGGAGGATAAAGCTCCTTTCACCTATCCATTATTTATTCAGTAAAGTACAAGATCCCAGACAGCTCACTCTAAGGAAATATTCCTTAAAAGGGCACGGAAAGCCCTCCTAAGATGGCCCCGGCAATAGGCAGTTATCAACAAAAGGCATAACTCCAGTGATCTCTCCTTGAAGGCACATGACACAGCCTACTCGGAGTCAGCAGGCTCCTGGGTTTCTGGGCGGTTACAGCCCTGGTATTCGGTTCCTCTCCTTCTGTAGACATGAAGTTTTCATTGCTCTTCAGTCTTCAGCCTACTGCACTGGATCATCAAATAGGGCCAGAACCTCACACTGAAACATGCTAACACTGAATATTTTCTGCCCAAATTTTAATTGATTTCAAGAGATAGAATCCTGGGATTTATTCATTCTACATCAGTGACCTTGACCATGTTTTGATTACACTAGGTACCTCAGCCTGTAGTTCCTACTGAGCAAACCCAAAGTGCTGCATACTGTCTTATAAAATGTGTAAATAGTCAGTCTGTATGTTTGCCCTCTGTGCCTCTACCCTTTTGGTGGTCACCAAAACCTTGTTTCCTTTTCCCCTGGCTGCAGTACTACTGTACTGTTGTTCCCAGTGACACAACAGGGGAGTCCTATCCTTGCCCCGACTCTCCAGCCTTTCAGGGTCATCACTTGGGATTCAAGACCCCAGTTCTTTTCTAGCATGCAAGATAGGATTTATTCATTACTACTCTGCGTTTTCCACAAAGGGTTTGAGATCTAAGCATACAACATGCAGTGAATTTAGACATCCCGATTCACATGTAGACGTGGTTAGAATTTATAAATTTATCATCCCATTTCCTCCATTGCTGTTCCTTGGTATAAGCACAGTATATGGAAACTGACAAAGTATATATAAGCCTCCAACACAGCCATCCTTGGGAAGTTTTCCCCCGTTTTCTTTTCACCATGTATTGAACAAGGGTTCCTAAGTTGGAAGTGAGGCAGTCCCTGTTCTGGGGGAGCCGGTGTCACTTTAGTTTGATTGCAGCTAGTGAAAAGCAGCAGGCCCCTGAAGATATCTGGTGTTGTAAGATAGCATAGCTTCTTCTAAATTCTAATGTCATTCACCCACTTAGTCTCTTAGTGCGAATTGAATGCTATAGTAGGCTGAATTCCCTTTCATTTGTGTTTGGTGGGTAAAGTTGAGTTTACTAATGATACAGTAAGACGTTTTCTAGTCTCAGATTTTTTCTTTCTTCTTATTCTTTGTCTTAGTGTTGCTCTTTCCCCAGCATGTTGTATTTTGCTTGTTCTAAAATCTTAGATACTGTTACCTTCTTAAATTAGGTATGTGCAATTAGGCATTTGATATAAGAGTCGTTTGGTTTAATAAAAATTTTTTTTAAATTTTCTTTTCAGCAGGAAATAGCCCTGCAGTAAGAGAAACAGAGATGGAAGTTGGAAAAGGAGGTGATTTAAATATTTCAGGTCATCTAAAGACAGATGGTATGACTTTTCCTTAGCTTCTTTTTATTTGTATACAACATTGTGTGCTTTGATGAATATTATTTGTGTACTAAGAGGAATAATTTCAGCATATTATTTATTGGCAGGATTCTTAAATGTTGCTGTTGCTAATTTATTAATTAATAACTGTTTAAAATAATTTCATAAAATTCCAAAATTAGTACAGTTGAGACAGGTTAATCTATTACAGTGTGTGGCAATCTTTCTTAAAACTGCTAGGATAGAGGGAAAATACTTTAAAAGAATTATTGGGATGTCAGAGAGTTTGGCCAGTTTAAATGTTTTCATGAACCAGTGCATTATTTCCCAACATTCAGGCATTTGTGTATGATTTTTGTCCTACCTTCATACCACTTGTTCTATCATTTTGTGTTTTTCTTCAGATATATTGACTTTTAGCTTAAATTCATTAAAAGGAAAATTTGTGTCATTGCTGATTATAGCATAAAACTAATATGCCCTTTTTACAAATAGAAAACATGGTAAAAATAGATGAAACTAAAACAAAATTAATAAGTTTTGATTGGATACCACTGGTGGTGTTGTGTTCAGCCTGAAGTCTGCTTTTTCTCTGTTGAAAGGCGGGAGGAGCAAGCGTTACAGAGGTTATAAAAGCATACTAGCACCAGACTGAAGCTTTTTCTTTGACACAGAATGTTTAAAATAATTAAAATAAAACACTTTCCTTGCCCTGTGACTCAATGTTATATAATGTTCGGGCCATTTAAGCCACCACATAAGAAATGCCTCTATCCTTTAGTTTCCTCACTTGTCAATAAAAGGCTTGGGCAGTGTAATCCCTGGGGGATGTTTCAAGTTCTTCATTTATGTGATTCTATTTTTTAAAAGGTGAATAAATGTTTAAAAATAAAAAATAAAAAGCAGGGCCTCTTGCTTTTCCCATGAGTGCACATCTTATTGGTGAAATCCAGTGAAAGAGAACATTCATGTACTTTGTCACTCTGCTTTATTCTTTGGGTTTTCTTCAGAATATGTAGGTAGTATCTCATAGTTGACTAGCCTAAACCATTTGTTGATAAATTTTTATGTAAAAATATATATTAGGGAATGATTTTCCCTTTCGCAAAGAATTCTTGATGTACTTTTAAGTAACAAGTTCTACAGTAGCTTTATCTTTGACTCATCTCATTCACTAAGGAAGACAGGGAGGCCTTTTAATCTTGATTATTAGCACCCTCATAACAGAAGCAAGATCTGTGAGAAATGGCAATTCCAACCTGCATGTGTGATAAAATAGTAACCTTTTCTAGGTTGTGCTTTTTAAGGTAGATGCCAGTTCTTCTTTTGGTTCTGGCTTTCACCCCTACCTCCATCCCCCACTGTCCCACCATGTATATGGGCAGAGGGTGGGAATTTTATGTATATATGGATATATATATAGATATATATAGATACGTATATTTTCACCTATATGTTGAAGGCCAACAGTGTGTCTTAAAACTGATTATCTGATCAAACTAAACTACTAGTCTCTTTCTACTTAGAGAGTTGAATTTTAGTGGTGTTAAAACCCATACTAGTGTTTGACATAAGGTAATAATGACCTGTACACAACCACTGGGACCTCGGTTAGTTGCTTAACCCTTTCTGAACCTATTTCCTCATCAGTAAAGTGGAGATAATAATGCCTGTCTCTTCGGGCAGCATGTATTAGGAGAGCTCATCTTTACAGGAACATAGTAAGCACTTAGTAACTGTTGATATGATGATGTGGATGATAATACCTTCAGCTCAGGCTGGACCTGGATATATGAAGCATCCTTGATTAGGATAGAGGTCATTTTGGGGGAGGGAGGGTAGGAGGCATCCCATGCTGGTCAGTCCCAAATCAGTGACAGTACTGAAATTACAGTATTAATTTCAGCCTAAGTGCAGTTTAAGAGTAAGCATACTGAAAAAGAAGCATAAGCATCTCTGCATTTTGCTCCACCTCCGTGGGTAACTGCCGTCTCACCCTCCATTAGAACTCCTTACATTTGGGTTATATCCATCCTCCAGCCTGACCACCACACCTTTCCCTCCTCTTCAGGGTCATCGCCAGTGTCGTCACCGAGGAAGCCCTCACACCCAGTCATGGATTTCTTCAGTTCTAACCTCTTAGGTGACTCTTCCTCACCAGCATCTATTTCTAGTCATGCAGACGTCCATGAAATCGTTGTGAGCGATTTTCTTATTTCGGATGAAAACCTTCAGAAGATGGAAAACGTACTGGATCTTTGGAGTTCAGGGCTTAAGGTATTACACTTGTTCAATTACAGTCGTTTAATATGTAGGGTAACAGTTCTGCTCTTGATCCCACTCTTTACTGTTTTCTTTGAATCAAAAAATTTTGTGAAAAGAATCTTTAGTTTCCTGAGAAGATCAGTCCAGTGTTTTAAATCTGTACTTCTCAGTCTTTAATGTCCATACGAATCATCTGGGGATTCTGTTAAGCTGCAGCTTGTTGTTCAGTTGGTCTTGACCAGGGCCCGAGATTATGCAATTCTAACAAGCTTCCAGGTGATTCTGTTAGTTCAGGACCTATACTTTGAATAGCATACTTTTCAATAGTTGCTGGAACAGCTCTGCAGGTTCCATTGCATTTCTCAGATGTTTTTAAAAGACTTAGCCTATGTGTGACAGAGACACTTAGTGAACCCTTACCATATCATAGCTGTGACTAATGGAAATGTCTACTTTTATATGAAATACAAGATCCAATTTTAGCAACGTATATTCATTTTATAGCTGCTTTTAGCAACCACAGTGTGTAACTGCTAAGACTATAAAAACTAATTATTTTAGTGATATTATTGGCCTCTAAATAAAACAAAGTATTACAGATACGGATTTTTTTTTGTGCTATTTAACATATAATGGAGAAATACAGTTTTTCTGAAACATAGTTTGAGAAAACTGATTTCACAGTCACAGTGAAATTACAGTCATGAGAGTTCTATGGCATTTATATTTCTCTATTATTTGGTAGCATAAATTCTAGAAATAATCTTTTAGTATAGTTGTTCGCATTTTTCACCCTTGGAACAGGTGTCATACTTCTAATCGTGGTGCAAGTCCAGTGGAGGAGCTACTGCCAGTCATTTAATTTGTTCTATGTTCAGTTAATCATATTGTTACCCAGTTTCTTCGATAACATGACTATTTGTGTATTTTTACTTATGCCAGTCAGTAGGGTGAAAAGGGATCAGACTTAGCAATTTGTTGTAAGATGTCCTTTGTGATAAATGATTTGGGGGAAGAAAGCATCAGCCCCCATGGTTTCCACTATCTGCCTCTATCTAAATAACTTCCCATTCCTATGGCTGAGCCTAGGCCATACCCCTGCATTTCTGCTTTCCCTGATCCATCTTAAGATGGACATCAAAGTCCTTGAATAAACAAAGTATCTGTTTACTAGTCAAGGAGACCTGAAATTTTTTTTAAACAACAAGGTTTCATACAAAATAAAATAGGGGAAAAAAATTCATTTCCCTAGTATGGTGAATGTGAACTGAGAAGAGCCATGACTGTTGAACTTGGAAACGTTTTCATTAGTGGTCTTTATAAATAGCTCTTATGTTGATTGCTTATTCTGATTATTTTTAATGTTTCTTAATTTCATTGTAATTTTAAGAAGCAGTGTTACATGTATCATATGACCTCACTGATATGAGGAATTCTTAATCTCAGGAAACAAACTGAGTGTTGCTGGAGTGGTGGGGGGTGGGAGGGATGGGGTGGCTGGGTGATAGACACTGGGGAGGGTATGTGCTATGGTGAGCGCTGTGAACTGTGCAAGACTGTTGAATCACAGGTCTGTACTTCTGAAACAAATAATGCAATATATGTTAAGAGAAAAAAGAAGAAGATAGCAGGAGGGGAAGAATGAAGGGGAGTAAGTCGGAGGGGGAGATGAACCATGAGAGACGATGGACTCTGAAAAACAAACTGAGGGTTCTAGAGGGGAGGGGGGTGGGGGGATGGGTTAGCCTGGTGATGGGTATTAAAGAGGGCACATTCTGCGTGGAGCACTGGGTGTTATGCACAAACAATGAATCAGGGAACACTACATCAAAAACTAATGATGTAATGTATGGTGATTAACATAACAATAAAAAATTTTTAAAAAGAAGCACTGTTAAACAAACTACTTAATTGCTGGTGTATTTATTTTTCAGACAAACATCATATCTGAACTAAGCAAATGGAGACTTAATTTTATTGACTGGCACCGAATGGAAATGAAAAAAGAGAAAGAAAAACATGCAGCACACTTAAAACAACTGTGCAACCAGATCAACAGCTTAAAGGAGCTGCAAAAAGCCTATGAAGTTTCCATTGGGAGAAAAGATGAGGTCTTCACTTTTAAATTTCTTTTTAAGTGAGATGCAGTAAAGATCTTGCTAGGTAATAAATGCCAGGAACTGATTATTTAGGTCATACAGGATACAAAGGGAAGATTATTTCAGAAACTGGAAAAAAAAAAAAAACAGATGCATAGAAATAAGATACATTCATCCTATTAAACATGCCAGGGTCATGTCATTTAATCATTGTCACCAACATCAGCGTGCTTAAAGTTTTAAAAGTGCGTGCTAAATGTGGGGACACTGTTTTCCCCCAGTCTTCTAACTGCTCTTAAGAGAACATCACGGAACCAGCATTACCCCCATGTTAAACGATGTTTTTAGGGGCCATTTTAGGTATCTCATATTTTATTTGTGATATTTCTTTATTCATGGATGAAGTTTTTTTCCTTTTATTACAGACTCAGCACTTTTTTTTTTTTTTTTAAGAGAGAGCTCAAGCGCCCTAGGGGTGGGAGGGACAGAGGGAGAGGGAGAGAGAGAATCTCAAGCAGGTTCCACGCCCAGGGAGGAGCCCAACACTGGGCTCGATGTCCCCACCCTGAGATCATGACTTGAGCCGAAATCTAAGAGTCAGATGCTTAACAGATTGAGCCACCCAGGTGCCCCACACAGAGAGTACTTTTTACTTCACCTTCTTTTAGCCTCTTAAGAATGAGAGAGTAAGGTTCAGGTCTTTGCTAATTTTGTGCTTCCCAGCAGCACCTTCAACAAGCAGAATGGGCAATATATCCACTGCTTCCCTCCCCATCCCCCTCACCCCCACCCAAGGATGGTGGTTTTCAGAGGTGACACCTCAGCTACTTATCTGCAGATACAGCATTCACTGTTTTAATGAGCTAGATAAAGATTATATATTTTTTAAAATGTATATTTATTTTGGTGTTCAGGGTATCATGTAAAATCAAACATTTTATATAGTTTCCTTTTTGGAAACAATAGATACTAACGTCAGTCATTTTCTCTATTGCCCTCAAAAATCTGTCCTAAGGTTTTAAAATATTTGATTTGATTTGATTTTAAATAGTTTATTTATTTGACAGAGAGGCACAGTGAGAGAGGGAACACAAGCAGGGGGAGTGGGAGAGGGAGAAGCAGGCTTCCTGCTGAGCAGGGAGCCTGAGGCACGGGGCTCGATCTCAGGACCCTAAGATCTTGACCTGAGCCGAAGGCAGATGCTTAACTGACTGAGCCACCCAGGTGCCCTAAAATATTTTAAATATATATATATATATTTTTTTAAATATATATTTTTAAATTTCAAAGTATCACACACGAGGGTGTACATGTGTACAGTTTGAAAATGAGTAAGATGAACAGCTGTTTGCCACCATAGAGCTCAAGAAATAGAATATTACTAATGTCTTAGCATGTGTACCCTTTTCCACTTTTGAAAATTATTTAAAGAAGAGCCAGAATAAATGTCTCTCAGTAAATATGCCCAATTGACTAAATCTTGCTTTAATGTGGCCAATTTAAAAAATATATTTCAGCTACTCAGTTCTTTGTAAGATAGAATATCATTTTAGGATTGAAAAGCCTTCATAGATTTTTTTTTTTAAAGAACAGGAAAAACTGAAGAAGTACATTATAGTATAACTATTGTTTGCTTTTATGAGTTTGTTGAATCCAGAAAATCCTTAGCAACTTCTAATCCAAGGTACCAAAGGTGTTTAGGGACCAGAAAGATGTTTAAAACCTGGTCCCTACTGTCAAGTCTAATGAACCAGGACTTTCTGTATACGTAGCAAAATATTCAAATGTGTAGTTGTCTTTCTTGAGTTAAACGTCAATGACCATATTAATTTTCATATACATAAACTTTTTTGATTATTGCAAAGATACACATAATGAAGATTTTTCTTTCTTTTCTCTTTTGTTCCTCTTCACTCATTGATATGTAGTGCATTCATGTGGTCAAGTTTTTGGTCTTTTTAAAGATAATAATGAAGGCAACTGGATTAATATACTTGTGATGCAGAGGTATTCTCTTGGGCATTTTTTGATATATGAGAAAGTCACTTTACCAATTACTGTTATTGTAGCATCACAATAATTGGGTTAATTGCTGTTTACAGGTGATTTCTAGCTTGTCTCATGCCATAGGCAAGCAAAAGGAAAGGATAGAGCTGATGAGAACATTCTTCCACTGGCGAATTGGCCATGTTAAATGCAGACAGGATGTAAGTATGGAAACAAAATGGAAACTGACAGATTTTAGACTTCTGAACTCAAAAGGGTTTAGGATCACATTTTAGAGTTATTGTGAAAGCCAAAGAAAGATTTGTTTTCTAATAAATCAAAATGAATTTATAATTTAATGTTGCTCTTATTTCAAAGGATTTTAGTGTAGTTTGGGAAAAAATACCTCATATTTTGTAGACCAATTGATCTGTCGTTTCCTACTTCGTAGTAAGTTAGTAAGGATTATACTTGACTTATAGATGCCCTCTTCATGGAACCCCTTTAACAAATTTAATGTCAGATGTGATTATGTGGAGAAAGAATTTATAATCTTTAACATATCATATGCTTCTTATATTGTTTCTACTTCAGAAATGCCTGAATATATCCTCTTCATAAAGAGGCAGTACTGTATCAAACATTTGATCCTTAGAGAATCAAAGAAAGCTATGTCTATGTAGCTTCATAAAAATTATCTTTCCTTTATAATTTAAACTTGAACGTCTTTATTTTCATTAACTAAGAGCTGAATCAGTATAGCAGAGTAAATACAAACTAAAAATAATAAATTACTGTATCAGAAGTGGAAAAGTATGAGAACATATGTATATCCCACAAGAAGACAGTATAGAGACTCAAGAGTATAGAGGATTGATGTGTGTGTGTGTGTGTGTGTGTGTGTGTGTGTTTTATTTAATGCTCACGTGAGCCATAGAGTGATCTCTGTGTGTTTACTTCTAAGAGATTAATACTTAAGGAAAAGGCTGCTACTATCATGGAACAGGATTTCTCTTTAAAGGATATTTTCTAGTGCTTTCATTGTTTTTTATTAATCCCGGTAGATTAATTCTACACTAGTCATATTGAAAAGAGCTATTTAAATGAGAATGTCATATTTTGAAAGTGAAATAATGAGAATATGTTTAAATGTTAGTGAAATAGTTGAGACTGCCATCAGTTTTTGAATAGCTTTTTAAATTTAAGAAAATTGAAATTGGAACTACTTCTTGAAAAGAATTTAAATTCATTGATAAAAAGAAGACTGGCATATGCTTCCATCTGGAGCTCTTTAGCACTCTATGGTGGCAAAGCGTGTGAATTAAGTTAGCCTTGCTTATGGCGGCGGCCACCAGGATGAAGAGAAAGCAGTGGCACCTGAAGCAACAGGCACCACCCTCTCGGCCTTACAGCCACTCTCTCTCGTTCATCTTGGCCTGCTTTCAGCTAAAAGGTGCTACAGATTCGTAACTCCGAGGGCAAGTTACTCGTTTCCTTTCATTTGTTATTTTGTTTTGTTTTTTCCTCCTAACCTGATTGGTGGCATACAGCAGTGATGTAAGGATAAGAGCTTAGGTTCCGAAATGAGGCGAGGCTGGCTTTTCCCTTTCTACTTGGGTGACCTGGGCAGGTTACGTAACCTCTCTAAGCCTGTTCTGTCTGCAGATGAGAATAACGTGATCACACAGGCTTAGATGGTAATGTATGTACACTGCTTACCACAGGGTTACATTATGTTTTTTTTAGTATCCCTGCCAACGTATTTACCAGTCACTGTGTTTTTGAGGTTGTGTATTACTTTCATTTAGGTCTACGAAGGTAAACTAGCTGACCAGTACTTCCAGAGAACTTTACTGAAGAAGGTCTGGAAAGGCTGGCGGTCTGTAGCACAGAAGCAGTGGAAAGAGGTAGTAGAACGAGCTTGTCAAGCAAGAGCGGAACAAGTTTGTGTCCAGATTTCCAATGATTATGAAACCAGAGTTGCTGTGGTAAACTTCTTTTCATACTTTGACTTTCTTTTAATAAAAATTAAAAAAAAAACTGTTTATACTTAGGCAGAGTAACCCATTTCCAGTTCCATTTAGTGCCATGTAGGTTCAAATTAGACATCCTGGCAGAGAACACTAGCAAGTCAGACCTGCAGACTAACTTAACTCTGACCTCCAAATTTGTGTTGGCTCTCCTGCATGTACGTTTCCCTTGGAAATGTAAATCACCTATAGACCCTTATATTTCTAAGAAAGCATGCTTTCTTAAGATTCTTCATTTGGCCTTTATTGAGCCAAAAGTAAAGACCCAAAACAAAAATGTTTATCCTTATGTTAATTTAAGTAAATTATGTTCTGATAAGGTTGATGTAAAGCAGTTGCATATAAACTGAAGTTATTTTCCTATTGACTTTTAGTAATCAACATTGTTTCCAAAGGAAAATATTTGAGGCCCAAAATGAAATAAAAATGCAGTAGGCCTCTTAAAATCAAATAGTAAAAGAAAACCCTTTTTTCATCATTATAGCACTAAGTTCTTAACGTTAAAAATAAGATTCATTGTACAAATAATTTTTTGCAATTCAAAATGACATGCGAACAAAAAACAAAAAATGGCGGTCCCTTCAGATTTGGTCTATGGGATAGAGTGTTGTACTTAATGTCACTTTGCACTTTAAATTCTATAGATAACGTTTAAAAGGAAGGAAGGAAGGAGGAACAGGAAAGAAAGATTCTGTTAATAGTGCATTTAGGTATTTTTTTTCTGAAGAGATGAGAGTCTGTCTGTGGCTCTTAATGTATTTTGTTTAATATTCTACATAAGTTTTATGGTAAGAAATTACATATCTGTTTGGTATAATTAAAACACATCAGCAAGATTTGGTGGGACTGGCATGAAATTCCCCTTGTTTGAAACTTGATTTTATGGTTAGAAATGAAAATGGTTTTTTGATAGAGACAGTAGAGGTAAAATGCACCTTTTAAAATTAATTGAGATACATAGCAGAAGAGGTATGTGGTAAAGTGTTTTTAGTATTTCACATAAAATAACTTCAGAGCCTGACAAGATGGCCACACTGCCAATACCAGCAAGTACTCCTGCCACTACTCCAGCCCTGGCCCTGCCCCTGGCCCCAGCCCCAACACTGGCTCAGCTCTAGCCCTGGCACTGGTTCCAGCTCCCAGCGCTGGCTCCAGCCTCATCCCCAGACCCAGGGGCTAAAGCAGCTAGGACCATGGCTTGGATCCAGACCCGCAGTCCTCTTCCCTTCCCCCTGCCCCCCCCGCACCTCCCCCCCACAGCCATGTGGTCCAGCCACACCAGGTCATTTTGGCATCCATTGTGGAGAGCCATGATGCAATGGGGGCACTGCCCCAGTTATTGAGACCCTGCTGAGAACTGTTGCCAAGCATTCAACGGAAGTCACTAACAGCTTCTTTTCAGTACCTCCCAATGAGTCAGAAGATGAGGTAGCTGTTGACATGAAATTTGGTAAAGAACATGTATGAATTACATAAGAAAGTCTCCAAATGAGCTCATCCTGGGCCAGTACGGCGACAGGCCATGATGTTACAGAGTACCCTGTGCTGATACATGAGTACTATGGCAGGGTAGTCTCCATCCCCATTCACCTCATTGTGGATATGAGCCTCCATGAGCATCAAGGCCTAGGTCAGCACTTTAATGGGTATCCCTGGGAGTACCCTAGGGGTGATATTCACACCTCTGACAGTGAAATATTCATATTATGACACTGAACACATTGGAGTCAACCTGATCATGATGACCTGTTTGAGCCCCAACCAGGTGTTCACACTCTCAAGCAATCTGCAGCAAGTAGGAGGGGCATCGGTTCACATCCAGATGCCCTAAGCACAGGGTTGCAGTATACAGAGGATGTGCTGTCTCAAAAGGTGTCAGTTGACAGTACTATGGGCCGTTCCTTGAGGAGCCTGGTTAACCAAGTACCCAAGATAATTCCCAATGACTTTGACACCATGCTCAACAGCTACTTGGCCAATCTCATAGAGTCACAGATTACCGTCACTGAGAAACTTATAAGCCTGTGAATGGGCCCCAAGCAGCACTCCAGCCAGTCTGGGCCACCCTAGGACTCAGAATGGAGTGAAGTAGAATGGTTTCCTTGTGGTTTGGGTCACACTGAGTCAATCAACTCCTTGTGACTCTAAATAAACATAGCCTGCCTTTTGTAAAAAAATAAATAACTTCATAATGTAAGTCTGTTTTTTGAATTATTAATATCCTTCCGTGTGTCTCAAATCTTTTTCTTCTTTTTAAAAATTCCCCTTATTTAGTTATCTGGAGCTTTGGAAAATGCAAAAGCTGAGATTCAAAGAATGCAGCATGAAAAAGAGCACTTTGAAGATTCCATGAAGAAAGCTTTCATGAGGGGTGTGTGTGCATTAAATCTCGAAGCCATGACTATATTTCAAAACAGAGGTGATACAGGTTAGTATTTTGTATAAGGTTCTCCGCCTACTTTCAAAAAGGATTTGAGGAGATTTCAGTGATTGGTGTGGTCTGTAGTACTGATTTTCTGCAGTGACTATGTCTTATCCTGGTACTGGTATTTTTAACTTGATGGTGTCATATCTTTTTAAATCTGCCATGAAAATTCACCCAGTTTTGGTTACTTATGGTATCTTAGATCTGGTCAAGTAAACTGTCAAATCTTAAGTGTTTACGCTCAATGTTAAAATGATGTTTCGAATACCAAACATTATTTTAAGGCTCTTTTAGCTAATAATTGCAATGCTTTCAAGTACAAAATTTTCATTTATTTATTTATTTTTAAGTAGCCAAATTCCTTGCACCATTTTGTTGATTAAATATTTATCTAGTCATGGTTTCCCATTTTAAAAATTGCTTGTTTTCAATTTAAGAGAGACCTCAACTAAAACTAATTTTCAGCAAATAAAATATAGGCCTATGTACAGAAGTCAAGTAAAATACTTTTATTTCAAGAAAAGAAAAGTCCACGTTTTGGCTGGAATCTGTGTGGTTTATGTGGGTGTTTCTTCAGCAGGGTTTGGAATAGCACATGACTAGAGTCTTTGCCACTAATTTGGACCGAGGCCTATTTTCCTTAGTGGGTTTTAGTTTTCTTCTCTGAACAAAGAAAATAATATAAATCTTCCCTACCTGCTTCACAGAGGGTTCTTTTGGAAATGCAGTGAAGTATAATTGGAAGCTCTTTAAAAGACAAAACATACTTTGACATGTAAGATGATAGCAATGATATAATTATTGCTGTCTTGATTCAAGTCAGCCTGTTTTATGTAAATACATGAACATTTTTTGCAGTATATCCTCATATTAAATCATATTTGAGATTCGCAGTTTATTTATCAATGAGACAATTTCATTTTGTAATATCAACATTCCAGTACAGGGTGAATAACTTTTCTGTGGTTGTCATACCTTCATTTTAAAGCATCTTCAAACATTTATTATTTAAATTGTGTGTGTTGTTGATACTAGCAAGTTAAGGCAAATAACTTTTTTCTGAAGCAGTCATGGTGTATGGTCCCCATGTAGCTTAGAAATTTAGAATCCTAGAATCTCAGGCCAGAAAGTTTATCTTGCTTAATACCCAAAGGAGTACTTGATTTCTCCAATAAATGGTCTTTTAATTGAGTATCAACACTGCAAGCAAACTCACCACCACCAGTTGTAATTATTAGCAAGTTGTATATATTAAATTGAAGAATTTAAGTATCTACTTATAACAGACCTAGATTTCACAAGTTAAGTGACAAATTATACTTCCTACATTCAATTGTAAGAGACCTGTTTCTCATAACCTACAGAAGAAGGTTATGAATTGACTAGGATGGAGTGTTTTACCACCTTAATAACTTTACTGTCTTAAATTTTAAATTCAAATACAGCTTTCTCTCCTACAGGCAAATATCCAGAACAGGATTTGGAGAAAATGTATTCTGATAATTACACAACATGATTTGTTTTGCCCCTGTTGCTTTTAAATCTCCTTTTATCTGCAGCTAATGCCAAGTCCTGGGATCTTAACTGTGTGAGTGGCCTGGTGGTTTGTTTATCATCACACGGGGGATAAAAATGACAGGAGTAGTAAGACACACACTAGCAGTAGCGTTGGTAGAGCTACCATACCAAAAGCAAAAGTTCAATGTTAACTAATGCTAGGTTTGCTCTGTGATGTGTAACTTTGTGGCATTTCATTAACAGCTTTAAAAAAAATTTAATTCTCACAAGAAAAAAAATTACTTCTGGCCCTTCTTCCCCTAAAACAACTGTTTTTTATAACACAGTTTTTAATAATGTTCTATCTATCTTGTCATAACAGAATACTTGGTTTTTTGTGTGTCCTCTCTGCTGTCCATGATCTGCAGTGCATCTCATGCTGTGTAGTATCCTAAATCTTTAAAGATTAGAAATTAGAAGTTTCATGAAGAAGGCAAAATGTGACAATAAAAATGGCCTTTAAAATGGTACCTGCCAAATATTAAAGCAATTTTAGGAACAACAGAAAAATGCTTTACAGATGAAAAAACTTATCCCAGTTAAAACGAGAATAATTATTAACCTTACAGTGATTGGCCAAAAAGGAACTGCATAAATCAGCCCACATTAGGAAGAGTTAGTCAGCTACCTCTATTCCAGGGAATCCCAACGTGAGAACTCACCTTTGTACTGGCTCCACATCTAAGTCTGCCACCCACCTAAAAAGACACAATCAGAATCACTTGCTATCAAAAACATGTTAAAATTCTGTATGTGTGTTTTGTTTTTAAAGTAAAAGCAGTACTTTATATTGAATTAGTCCCTCTTCATCAAAGGATTTCAAAGGATCTATGCATTATAATCCTCATTAAACGTTGTTAATGAGGTACTATTACTCTGTTTTATATAAAGATAGCCTAAGAGAAGGACTTACACAGAAGCCCAAATTTCCAGTACAAAGAGGACAACATCAAAAACCATTTAAACGTAGGGCTATTTAACACCCTCTCTTCAGACATTCTGAAACATCTCAGTGACTGAATTTCCAAACCCTCACCCTGGTGTTAGATGCCACATAGATACAGACTTAAGTGGAAATTTTAATACTGGGGTGGGGGGGCGGAATCTAAATTTTGAAGAAACGCTTTGCTCTAGCTTCTGGAAGCCAATGTTACTCCTTTGATCTAAGGGTAAGGTTCATTTTTGAGAGAAGGTTACTATATAGGGTGTCACTAAAATCAGTTAAGTGTGCAAATATACCTTAATTCATGAGTTATATAATCTACTTGCAAGAACTGATTTCTTTTACAATGTTAAAAGTAAAAATTTTAGTGTTACTTACTGATTTATTATTGTGTGCTGAAAAATCAAGTTTAAAATATGTTGAGTTTGTTTGGATAGGAACAACAGATGGAAATGAGAGGGTATAGTGATACCAGAAAAAAAAATTCAACAGTTCTAAATACCAGGCCATCAATCAGGACAGTTGTATGAAATGATGCAAAAGGACATAAATCCTTAGATTGATTGTGACCATATTATTGTAATGGCTGTTTTGGCAATACATTTTACTCAGCTGATATCCTAGCTGAGTACACACTTGTTTTTATCTTTTACATAAGAGCAAATCTTCATTAGCTTTCACATATTGAAGAAAATGGTCTGAAGTCTTTAGTGGTTAGTGCTAACATTACCCAGTTAATAATGCTAAACATAGTATGCAATACATGACAAATTTCTACATTTTCTTTAGAACCAAAAGTTAGCTATTATGTATTTTCATTGTTGGGGGGCATGAAACGAATCTTAACCTGGAAGAATTTTAATGGAATTAATTTGTAATTTATAGGGATAGACTTCACAAATAGAAAAGAAGAGTATGGCCCTGGCGTTCAAGGCAAAGAACATTCTGCTCATTCGGATCCTCTGGCCCCTCCAGTGCCCCCAGTGGTTGCACTGCCACAGTCCCCGCCCCCAGCTGCCATGGGAGCGGCCGGGGCCGCTGCGTTTCCTTCCGCCGCTTCCATCCCGTCGGCTGGGGCTCCTTCCACTTCCTCTGCTCACCTTCCTGTTTCTGCAACCCTCGGCGCTGGGTCTACAGCGGCTGCTGCACCAGAAGAAATGGTTAGTACAGGGACTACAGGCGCCCACGTGGGGAAGGGGGCTCAAAACTTGCTCGTATATTGGAGACTTGGAACATAGAACCAACCTATTCTCTCATGGAGGAAAAGTCTGTATGGTATTTAGGCCCAGCCACAGAAAATATTTAATACATGAAGTAGCTAAAACAATTTTTTTTAAGATTTTATTTATTTAGAGAGAGAGAGAGAGTGAGAGAGCACGAGAGGGGGTAGGGTCAGAGGGAGAAGCAGGTTTCCCACGGAGCAGAGAGCCCCATGTGAGATTTGATCCCGGGACTCGGGGATCATGATCTGAGCCGAAGGCAGTCGCCCAACCAACTGAGCCACCCGTAGCTAGCTGAAAGTTCTATTATAGTAGTGATAATTAAAACAAAAATAAATTTTTTATATCACATTTTTCAAGAACTATTCAGGAAAATAGATTAGAGAAAGAGTTGATGACAGGGCGCCTGGGTGGCTCAGTCGTTAAGCGTCTGCCTTCGGCTCAGGTCATGGTGCCAGGGTCCTGGGATCATGCCCCGCATCGGGCTCCCTGCTCCGCGGGAAGCCTGCTTCTCCCTCTCCCACTCCCCCTGCTTGTGTTCCCTCTCTCGCTGTGTCCCTCTGTCAAATTTAAAAAAAAAAAAATCTTTAAAAAAAAAATAAAAGAGTTGATGACAGACTATTTTGAAGGGAACTCTAGTGCATATTTCGAAGGGCTTAGAAGATTAAGGGCTCCTTTGTATATTTTGTATTCAACTACAGCTTTGCCTTTTCCTGGATGTAGATATATCGTTAACACTACTCTGTAGTTACTCCGTCTTGATTTGATTAGGTTGTAATTCACGATTGGAATAAAGATGGAAGTAGTTTTTCCTAGTCACTGAGCTACTTGCAAGGGAAGTACATAGAGCATGGAACTGTTGAATGGGGATGGAGTATTTGTGTGAGAACTTGCCTGAAGGGAAATTAATCAAGCTAATTAATATGGAAGAGTTACAAAGCATGTCACGGTTCTGACTCCTGAGCCTCCTCTTGTTAAACCTGTATTCTTCAAACAGCGATTCTCAAAAGTGAAGGGAGTGGAGATACAGTCCAAACTCACTTCTGCAGGGCTTTTTTAAAAACAATGTATCCCCTTCCCTACAGGGGCTTGGGTTAGGCACAAAGGCTGTCTAGTTTTATAAAGCTCCTGAGGTGATTCTGATTTGCTTGTGTCCCTCTCCTGCTGGACCCTAACCACTTACCTGAGGGGACAGAAGATGGCAGAATAGGTTTTATGTCTTATGGCGCCCCTGGCAGACCCTCAGAAGCTGCCATTGCCCTGGACGGCTCTCTGGAGCTAAGGAAGGCATTGAGTCAGTCAACTGGTCATCTGGAGTAGTCCAGCCGACATGAATTTCTGCCTTTTGGAAGCTATTAACTTCAGGGAAAAATATGTTGAGATGTGATGCTTATCACGTTTGCTCTTGATTCAAAGAGGTTAAAAAATATAGCTGTTAAGAGAAATTTGAATGTGTGAGGGAGTTTTGACTTAGAAATAAGACACTAAAATTCAACTCTGACGTGTTCAGCTGTGTTTATTTTTCATGATTACACATTTTCAAGTGTGATCCTATACAGATGATCTCATTTAAGTAAACACAGTGAGTGTTTATTTAAATTTCTGGTTTGTCATTCATGTTGCATATTCAGATAATACACAGACCTGGATTTTTCAAAATTCCCTTCAAATATGACTACACCATTTGTACATCTGCATTTATATATAAACCTGAACATGCACAGGAAGAACTGAATGAATGAGTATGCTTACCACCCTATTTGTTACTTTTTTAAACCATTTGAGATAATTTTGAAGTCTTTGAAACCTGAAAAACACAATATTGTGTAGACAGCCCTTCCAGCTACATCCTCCTTCATTAATAGATACATTCAATTTTGTTCACATAAATACAGCCTTTAGGGCTAGGGGGAGAGGAAAATCAGAAGTAAATCACTCTAAGTATAATGCTAGTTTTCTTCCTTCCTTATATAATTATAGTCATCAGATTCAGATTCACCTCAAATGTGTCTTCTTGTTTTTAAAAAGAACCATAATAACAAAAGGAGGAACAAGAATATTAGTTGGCTAACTTACCTAATGTGAAACCATCATTGTTAGGACTAGGAAAGGAGAGATTTGTGAGGTAGGCCTGGTTACCTTTCTTTTCATTTTAATCACAGAGGCTTCCTAGGAACTATTCAAAACTTCTTCCAGTCTTAGTATTTTCAGTTGCTAAAAGGAGGTGTTTACAGAGAATAAACTGCAGAGCCTGGGAAACAAATAACTGGAGAAAGGAGGATTACCATCCTAGTAAAATAACACCTTCATCTGTAAAATTTTTAATTTCTGCAGACGTCCTCAATATGTTAAATAACATACCAGAATTTCATGGTGGAAAGCACTTTTCAAGAACTACATTAGGCAGTTACACAAGCACATATGTTGCAGTTCACAAGGCTGGACAATAGGTGGCACTTTATTTTTTCTAACTCCCAGTTGGAATAATTGAGGGGTTCCAGTTGGATTTTTAAACTCTTTAGTAAAGGTGCCCTCTTAACTTTCCTCTTCATCTGAATGGAAAGTGAGAGGGTGTCTTAGGCACCCAGCACTGCTTTCCTCATTTTACAAATGGAAACTGAGGTTTAGGGAGAGAAAGGGAATAACTTGCCTGTGGACACAAGCAGTAACAGAGCTGGAATTCAGACTTTGACAGTTTGGTCACAGAGCCCTGTTTCTTAACCGATAATCGGGTTTGTCTCCATGTCAAATATTAAGAAACAAATACTGAGGGGTTCCTGGGTGGCTCAGTCGTTTAGTGTCTGCCTTTGGCTTGGGTCATGGTCCCGGGGTCCTGGGATCGAGCCCTGCATCGGGCTCCTTGCTCAGCGAGGAGCCTGCTTCTCCCTCTCTCACTCCCCCTGCTTGTGTTCCCTCTCTCGCTGTATCTCTCTGTCAAAATAAATAAAAATCTTAAAAAAAAAACACACAAATACTGAGTTTTAAAAAATATGTCATTTCCCTTTGCTTTCTTAATCCTTTTGATTTTGTTGCATTTGTTGATATGGCATAAAATGCTAGAATTTCCATTTTAGGGCATTTTTTTAAGTCACTTAAGCTGATAAATTTAATGAGATCCAACATGACTGGGACGAGTAAGTGGTCATTTAGTCAAAAGGTCAGTTTAAAAAAGTTAAAGCAGGAAATTTTTAAAAATTATATATACATATATTACATACCATTTTATGTTCAAACATAAGTGTATATATTAATTTGCTAGTGTAGCTGAACTGAGTATGGGTTCACAGATTGTAATTAAGCCATCTTTTTTATATAAGCTACACTCAGTGGACTATTTTTTCTGTAATTTCCAGTTTCACTTTTTGTAAAGTAAAGCAAGAACCTAACAAAACTTGCAACGCAATCTGATTATAGAACAAACCATTTGAAAACAAAAAGCAGACCTGGTAAACATGCAAGTCAATTAAGACAACTATTTCAAAGAAGTGTATAGAGGTTCCTTTTTAGTCTTTATTTCTTTACTGGAGTATGTATTTCCATCTTACTGAAGGCATTTTATTTTATTTTTTTAAAGATTTTGTGTATTTCAGAGAGCAAGAGCACGAACCAGGGGGAGGGGCAAAGGGAGAGGGAGAAGCAGACTCTCTGCTGAGTAGGGAGTCCCACTATGCTTAACCCACTGAGCCATCCGGGCACCCCCTGTTGAAGGCATTTTAAAGCAATTCTCAACTGGTTGGGTGAAGGTTATCAGCCATGGGCATTTTCCCAACTACTCTAGTTTTTCTCATTCCACATGTCTCCCTCTCAAAACTTACATAGTTTTTCGTTCATTCCTTCATCCTCCAAGTAAGAACAGCTGTTATAGTTGGGAGTGTTTACACCCCTCAAATGTGACTGGGCAGGAATAAGGTTACCAGCTTAATTGTACTTCAGTTTTCAATTTTTCATAAAAATACTCTTACCGGCACATTTTATATTTTACATTTTAAAATGGTTTTTAAAACTCTTCAGCAGTTTATAAAGTCTTTTTTATACCTTCTTTTAATAAGAAATAGGATAAAGTTTCCCTAAGGTCAAAAGCATGAATTTAGTCCACAAAAACATATTGGTAAATATTTTAGGATCAGAGTTTTGGTTTCTTAAATTCATAAGACCCACAAAAACTTAGTTTAAATAGCCAAATAGTTTCTACATTATTATAGTGAGAAACAGTTGTCTAAACATCTCTCCCTAAATTCTATTAGCTGTTTCTCCTATTTACCTTTTTTTCCCTAAATAATATGCTCATATCATCATTTCCACATGCATCAGTTTCAGACATTATCTGTTGGACTTTTTATTATGGATGAAAGAATTTGGCCTTTTTATACCACCTTATTTCTTCCCTTCCCCTCCCTCATCCACCGTATGAATGTATGTATGTATTTGAGAGAGAGAAAGCATGTGAGCAGGGGGAGGGGAAGAAGGAGATAGAGAATCTTCAGCAGGCTCCACGCTCAGCACAAAGCTGGACTTGGAGCTCAATCTCACAACCCTGAGATCATAACCTGAGCCAAAATCAAAAGTCGGATGCTGAACCAACTGAGTCACCCAGGCGCTCCTCCACTTTATATATTTAGATACAGATATTCCAGCTTTGCATTGTTAAAATTTATGATGACTATGTAAATATGGCTAAGCTACAAATGTATACTATGCCTACATTTCCTTTCTAGTACAATTTTTTGTTCCTGGAACTGATTCCTTCATTTTTCTTTGCTTGGTTTTCTGTGCGACTGTAATTAAGTCTCAAATCCAAACTCTCCAAGGATTTACAAAACCTCACTGAGTGCTATTTTCCTAGAGTCCTCCCGACACATCAATATTCTATCATTTTAATTTTCCCAGAGACATTTCTCATGGAATCCACTATCTTCTTTCAATATACAGCTGTGACCATCTGTAGCTAGATGCAGATATGTAAAGAACTTCAGTGAATGAAACCTCAGATGGACTAGAACAATGAGGAAAGATCACTATTTAATAATGCTTTTGGAAAAACTATCGTTAGAGGGAAAATTAATTTAGATTCATAATTCACACTGAAATTTCAAATGTTTTAGTAAGTTGAACCCAAATAAATAAATGTTAGAAGAGTATAATTACCACAGCTGTCCAAAGCAGGCTGCTTGATTCAATTATGGAAGAAATTAATGATAAAATAAGCTATAATTTTTTAAATTTATGTGCATTGAAAAATAAAACAGATAAAATGAAATAGGGAAAATTCTATTAGATAAGTATCTGTATCAGGAGCAATTAAACATTCATCAGGAGCAATTAGACATTTTTGAGAGCAATATCCGTTCCTGGCAAGTAATTAAAGAACATGGATAGTTGACAAAATGAACTGCAAATATGAAAAATTAATAAGGGGGCTCCTGGGTGGCTCAGTCATTAAGCGTCTGCCTTCAGCTCAGGTCATGATCCCAGGGTCCTGGGATCGAGGCCCGCGTTGGGCTCCCTGCTCAGCAGGAAGCCTGCTTCTCCCTCTCCCTCTGCCTGCCGCTACCCCTGCTTGTTTGTGTTCCCTCTCTCGCTGTGTCTCTCTCTCTCTCAAATAAATAAATAAAATCTTGAAAAAAAATTAATAAGGAACCACAAATTAAATCAAATATATATGTTATTCCTGATAGAAATATAATCTTTCTGGAGTATCATCCAGCAGTAAGTAACAAAAGCTGTAAAAGCTGGCATTACCTTTTGATATCATCATCTCATTTTTGCAAAATGTTCTATAGAAATAACTCAAAAGGGGAATCCTCATTTACAAAAATTTGTTTCCTATTAAAATAGGGAAAGAACTGAGTTAGATAAACCTCAGTTTGTTGGTTATTAAAACCTCTCATTAAAAATTATAGCAGGTCTTCTTCTTGAGAAAAAGTATATTAACAAAGCAATAAAAAAGAACACAAAAGCATATGTCTAATGAGAAGCATATGTGTAAAATTAATTATACATAAGGATCAAAAGTGTTCATAAAACAATAATGGTTGCCAAGGGTGGTTGAGGAAGGGAAACGGATACGATTCTAAAGAGTCACAAGAGGGAGACTGTGGTGCTAGAATAGTTCTGTGTCTTGATTACGGTGATAGTTACAGTAATCTAGACGTGATAAAAATGACACGGATCAAGACTGTTGAATCACAGACCTGTATCTCTGAAACAAATAATACATTATATGTTAAAAAAAAAAAAAAGAAGGGCGCCTGGGTGGCTCAGTTGGTTAAACGACTGCCTTCGGCTCAGGTCATGATCCCGGAGTCCTGGGATCGAGTCCCGCATCGGGCTTTCTGCTCGACGAAGAGCCTGCTTCTCCCTCTGACCCTCTCCCCTCTCATGTACTCTCTCTCTCATTCTCACTCTCTCAAATAAATAAATCTTTAAAAAAAAAAAAAGAAGAAGATAGTAGGAAGGGAAAAATGAAGGAGGGGAATCAGAGGGGGAGACGAACCATGAGAGACTGTGGACTCTGAGAAACAAACTGAGGGTTCTAGAGGGGTGGGGGGTGGGGGGATGGGTTAGCCTGGTGATGGTATTAAAGAGGGCACGTTCTGTGTGGAACACTGGGTGTCATATGCAAAGAATGAATCATGGAACACTACATCCAAAACTAATGACGTAAAGTATAGTGACTAACATAACATAATAAAATAAAGTTAAAAAAATAAAATAAACTGCTAATCAGCACCAAAAAAAGAATGACATGGATCTATAATACCAAGGCATTATACCCATGGCAGCTTCTTGGCTTTGACATCATAATTATACTATACTTATATAAGATGTAATCATAGCAGGAAACCCGGTAAGGAATTCACAGGACCTCTCTATACTATCTTTGCAACTTCCTATGAATCTATCTATTTCAGAATAAAGAACTTTTTTAAAAGTTTGCAGGAAAAAAATAAATAAAAATAAATAAATAAAAAGTTTGCAAGATCCTATAAAATGGTCGGTACACCCAGGGTTAAAGGGATGTTTTGGGGTGCTTGGTTCTTTGTTCTGCTTTTTGTCTCATTGTTTTAAGTTTATTTTTTCCATCTTACAGTTGGTTAATATACAGTTATTTTTTAAGTGCCTATGTATTTCCTTCATAAGTTATAGAAGCAAAAGTACTATATATTTTACCATGAAATTTCTACCAGTTGGGTATTTTTTTTTTTTTTTTTTTTTTAGTATGTGCCCAGAGTTGTGACATCTGCACAACAGAAAGCTGGAAGAACAATTACAGCCCGGATCACAGGGAGATGTGATTTTGCCTCAAAAAACAGAATTAGTAGCAGCTTAGCTATAATGGGAGTTTCTCCTCCCATGAGCTCAGTTGTTGTGGAAAAACATCATCCAGTCACAGTGGTGAGTACATATTTGATGACCTTTGTCAAAAAAATTTTTTCCTCAGAGTTTATAGACTAATAAACACTTAAGCTACATGTTGAGAAGATGAAAATTCATGATGACTCCTACTTGTTTTACCTTTTATTATGATACTTTGTATACTTACAATTATCAAACCTGTTCTGAATCTCCCTTAACTCTTTTAGGAAATTAATTTCAGAAACACTGTTTCTTCTCAACAGTGTAAAAATTATCAACACAAAAAGTAATCCACTGTGTTGGTGACCAAAAGAAATATACAAATGATTTCTCATTAATTTAAAAAGAAGAGACAAAAGCTGTTTACTCATTACCTGCTGTTCATGTAGCAGGTATTTGATTATAAGAAGCACTTCCCTGTTTTTATAGTCTTTAATTTTTGCTTTTTTTTTAAGTCTTCCCCTTTTTTCTTTTTTTTTAAAGATTTTATTTATTTGAGAGAGAGAATGAGAGAGAGAGAGAGCATGAGGCGGGGAGGGTCAGAGGGAGAAGCAGACTCCCCGCTGAGCAGGGAGCCCGACGCGGGACTCGATCCCGGGACTCCGGGATCATGACCTGAGCCGAAGGCAGTCGCTTAACCAACTGAGCCACCCAGGCGCCCTTCTGCCCCTTTTTTCAATACAACTTTCAGCATATTTGTAGTTTGGGAAAAAATTCAAGTTGCAGTAAATTCACATGATATAAAAGACAATACCTGGAATTTAAGCAAAAATAAACAAAAAAGCCTGAGTTAGTATCTCAGTTTTGCTACTTACTTAAGCCTTTGTGATCATAACACAAATCAAGTAAAATATTTGAGCTTCCATTTCCTGTTGTGTAAAATGGGAGTGTAAAGAGTACTTAGCTCCTAGAGTTATTTTCTGGATTCAGGATTAAATGAGATAATGTGAAAATTGAATGAGATATACTAAAAAAAAAAAAAAAAGCACTTTATAAATTGTAAAACCACAAGCAGATTTAACTTAATAAAAATTACTAGAGAAAGGTACATGGGATACCTCTGTATTATTTCTTAACATTGCATATGAATCAACAATGGTCTCAAAAAGTTTTAACTTTCGAAAGTTACAAGATCACATCCTTAAAGAGAAACAAGAATTGACTTTAAAAGAGAATGCCCCCTATATAAATTTTCAGTGTTAGACAACACTCCTGTCTACTTAATATGTCAAAATATTAGCAAAAATATATGTGAAATGATTTTACATCCTTTTCTTTCTGGCAGTAGATGATTGCTAGATGATTAAGAGGAGCTGGAGTGTTTAAATTTAGCCTCAGGTAAAGAATGACCACAGTGAAGTGGAGACTGACACAGAGGCACCAAGTCCAGATGGAGGGTATGGAGGGTGGAGGAGTATCAGCCTTCAGAGGTTGCAAAGACTCAGAAAGTCCTTAAGTGACTTCTCAATACATGTTTGAATATGCGAGATTTGGTATCAGAAATAAGAAATGAACTCATTTCTATTTTTATCAGCACATATGTGTATAGAGAGGGAGAGGGACTGTCCATTTGTAAGATAAAGAAGGCATAAAGAGATCACATAATATGCTTAATTTTAACTTAGGCAGCCTTTTGTTTTTGTACTAATGATAAGAATTCATATTCCAAAGGAAAAAAAAAAAAAAACAACACAAGGAAATAAAGACTTACAACCCCTGTTTCTGAGATTTACCTCCCCAGCTGCCCTTTGCTAATTCAGTATATATAGTACTTCTCGTACTTCTCTAGTAATTGGTCGTGAACGAGACAGCCAGAAACTGCTTCATGATTACCTAATTGGGATTATATAACAGACACTGTGGCAGTCCTCTGTACTACTTTTCTTTTTTTTAAAGATTTTATTTATTTGGCAGAGACAGACACAGCGAGAGAGGGAACACAAGCAGGGGGAGTGGGAGAGGGAGAAGCAGGCTTCCCGCCGAGCAGGGAGCCTGATGTGGGGCTCCGTCCCAGGGCCCTGGGATCATGACCTGAGCCGAAGGCAGACGCTTAACGACTGAGCCAACCAGGTGCCCCTGTACTACTTTTCATTTTATCCCCAAAATTAAGACCTGTAACTACCAGAAACAGTTACTAATAAACCAGTAGTCAGATTTCTGACACTTTAGCCCCATCTGCTGGATAATTGCTTGTTCCTAGTGCTACTTCATTTTCTGCCATATTTCTGGAGATCATGAAACCAGTGGTAAGGTGAATCTGTTTCTGCATTTCCTCTTGCCCATCCTCCCCAAGGAGAAATAGCTCTTTTAACAGGGTCAGATTAGGTTGTTAGCAACTAAATTTTCATAGTAGTTGGAAGAATCTCCTCCATCTGTAATGGTTATCCATTTATCTCTGTACAATGAAACATTTATATAAAATAGTTTTAAGACAGGAAATTATTTTTCCATTTCTTTAAAGAGGAACTCTTAAAGCAGGATCTGTCATGAAGACCTTTGTTGTAAGAGTTTTCATTATTTTTTTTAAGTAAAGTGTTTTTAAAATATCCAGTGAATGTTTTGATCAAATATATATAATTCTACTTCAAGTATTTTAAAGATGACTTTTCTAAGTGAACGACCCAACTAGGAATGTACATGTACTACTCAGTGACGTGGACTGAGACCTGGATAACAGGTCCCACTTCTGCCTACTGAGAAGCTGTATCCAGTATAATATAGGAAATCCTTGTACTTGTACATTTTACACATACGAATGCATGTAATATCTACTTGTATAGATGAAGTGAAGTCGGTTGCGCACTGACTAATGCTTTGGTGCCTGGGTCCAAGATGTTCCCCTGAGCTCTGAGATGGTATGGGCATCCTCCTCTTGAGATTTGTCCTCAGCGTCTAATTATTTGTATAGAAAGTTGTAATCCACAGTAAGGAGCACCAGGCTTCTGGAAATATCTCCTCTTGTATAATCATAAAAGGTTTAGTCAGCTCCCAGGTGAACCAGGTTGAAATACGAGAGATGTGCTTTACTCGGTTTGAAGCAAGGACCAGGCAGGATTCCTCAGAGCTTTCCCATGTTCCCTGAGATTGAACTCCATTTGTTAACAGATACAGGGAGAAGAAAATTGATTGGAGTGAAGGGAGGGAGGGCTTGGGGCTGACCCTTCTCCCAAACACCATAAAGTCCATTTCTGTACTTGGCCTCTGTAAACATTACAAGATTCCACTGGAGTCCTCTTTGAGGAATGACTTCCATGGCTTTTTTTGTGATCCCCTGGAATATAGCTCTGATACTGAATTGTGGGTATTGAGCACATCAGTCTAACTTACGGATTAAGGACCACATCTTATTTGTTTTAATGGCTGCTTCACCAGCTTACCGCATGTATCTACTGGATGCTTAACAGATACTAGTTTGGTTAAATTATATATAATGAAATGGTATTTAATAGGTGTAATTTTATGGGATTGTTAAAGCATATTTTTACCTTTTCAGCAAACCATTCCTCAAGCTGCTGCAGCAAAATATCCCCGGACGATTCATCCTGAAAGTACCTCAGCTTCTAGATCCCTTGGAACCAGGTCAACTCACACCCAGTCTCTCACAAGCATTCATTCCATAAAAGTGGTTGACTAAAATGAATATGCACATATTGAGATTTTTTAATTCTTCTGGTTTTACCAAGAATTAGAAGTCTCTAGTTGTTAAAATTTCATATTCTCAGAACATCATAGATATATCATGTTCATCTTTTCAAAATTACAAGAGACTTTTTCAAGCCATACCATCCTTTGTAACTATATGTAGGATTATTTTAATTTTAATGTTATTTTTTTTAATTTAAGCAATTAAGTAAAACTTTTTTAAATTAAAAAATGACTTAATTTTTTAATAGGTTCAGCCTGTCACTGATTACACCATAAGAGTATATAAATTCTGTTTTCTCAACGTTATTTCCAAAAGGCTAAATCATTTCCAGTGTTACTGAGTAAACTTTGAGAACTTTACTAAAAATATTAAAACTAACAGAAAAATTAAGGTATTTTTATTTTAAAATTTTAAAAAAGTAATAATGATACTTTAATACAAAGTTTTTGTGATGGTAGTGTATTAGTCTTCATTTTCCTCAGACTATTACAATTAAAAATGGGAATTGGTGAGACCTGTGAATAATTTTAATGTTAAAAGGGAAAGATTTTTTTTTACTAGCACAAAAAGAGAGACACAAACATCAAAAAAAATTTCCTCTTGGATTGATCCTGTTTCTTTTTTTTTTATGTAGTTTGTTTGTTTGTTTATTTATTTATTTATTTTATGTTCAGTTAGCCAACATATAGATCCTATTTCTGATGTTCTTTCTTGCCCTTCTGAAACTGTATGGCATTAAACCCTTTTTCTCTCTGAACATCTAAACATCGCCCTGTGGGGGAAGGTATAGCACTGGGCAACTCAGCAAACCTTCTAGGCCTGGGCAGAGACTTTTCCGTAGAAGAAACTGTCTGGGTAAAAGTGGTTGAGGAAATCAAGACCAGGCTTCTAATGGCTTTATTGCTGGCTGACTGGGTTATCTTGGGCCAGACATTTAATTTCGTGAATCTTAGGATTACATCTGTGAAACAGTGAGCTGGACCTACCCCTCCTATTTCACGAAGTACTTTGGGTTACATAAAAACAAGTCCATTCTAAAGAATCTGTCCAGAGCCTCAATTTTCGTATCTTTGACAGAATTGGATGGACTTACTTAGAAACCTCTTTTATTTTGAACATGATCTAGTTCTATGCTCTAACTTTATTATAGGAAATAGTTTCTCTTACTGCCTCACGTTGTAATAGAACATGAGAATAAATGGGAGATAGGCAAATATCCTGTTTTCTAAAGGGCACACCAAGGCTTCTCTGTACTTTTCTGAACTAAAGAATCAGCGTATTAGACCCTTCTTATGCAGCACTGTTCTGAATTCTGGCCCAGCTACCACTGTGGCAAACAGCTCCTCAGGGGTTTCAACAAACACAAACCAACAGCGCCTCTTGTGCTACCCATACCTCGGCCACACTCTTCTCTAGACTTCACCATGCACTCTGAGTGAAGCACAACAGACCACAGGCTCCATTTGGAGCCTACTCATATGCAGCCCGGAATTAACACCCCATTGTGGTAACAGATCAATTCTTCCTTTCTCCCCTGTATGAACTGCACTGAGGTGTACTGGTCCATCCCATCTCTCAGAGTACCCTGGAAGCCACCAAGTGGTGGCCAATTTGGTATTTCACCCTGGTCTGGGCTCTCCCTCCTTTCTCATCTCACTCCCTTTTTCCCTCTTGCTTCCTTGGATTTGCACTCCTAAGAAACAGCTACTCGTAGACTTTGGTCTCAAGCTCTGCTTTTTGAAGAACCTAGATGACAATTAGGAATGGTTTTCAGTATCCAAGCCATAACCATATGGGCAAACTAAAGGGAATATTATGAATATTGAAATTAAGAATATCATAAGCATCTTTTTAAACTTTAAGCTCTAGAAATTGTATATTGTCCAAAGCAGAATCAAATAATTAGTGTTAGCCTAATTTAACATAAACACCACAATTAAAACACTTATACAGTAAGTGTGTATTCTATTTGTTTACTTTTGGGTTAAGAGGTTACTCAGATTTTGGAAGAGGGAGTAAGTAGCATGGTCAGTGGAAACCAGGCATATTGAAGAACAGATCGGGGTGGGGGGGGGTGTGCCTGGGTGGCTCAGTTGTTAGGCGTCTGCCTTCGGCTCAGGTCATGATCCCAGGGTCCTGGGATCAAGCCCCGCATCGGGCTCCCTGCTCGGCGGGAAGCCTGCTTCTCCCTCTCCCACTCCCCCTGCTTGTGTTCCCTCTCTCGCTGTGTCTCTCGCTGTCAGATAAATAAAATCTTTAAAAACAAAAAAAACAACAGATGGGAACAAGACTTTTCACTGAATACCTTTTTCTTAAAACTTTTTGCCTGTGTGAACATACTACCTATTTTAAACATAAACGTAAGTGGGCCATTTACAATCAGCATGAGACAAAGATGTAAAACTATAAATTCATGATAGAATAACTATACTGATACTGCTCATGATTTTATCTCTGGCCTTGAAGAATTAAGCGTCAGAATTTGAGAATGGAGAGCCTTAAATTATAATGAACAGGTGCACATAAACTGATACGAGTTGATACTTGATTTCATATTTATTTCATAACTTTCTCAGATTATAAAAATACTACATGCTGACTGTCAAAAAAAACCTGGAAAGTACCAAAAAGTACAAAGAAAATGAAAATCACCTGTAATTACATCACCAAGAGATTAAAAAAACAACAAACATTGGTGTAATCACTTCTGGTCTTTTCTAAGCAATATACTACACATGTGTGTTATTTAAAGCCAACAGTAACTGTAAATTTCCAAAACTATTTCTTCTCACTGAAGAGAAATAACGAACAGTGGATGATTTCAATACTGTGAGCATGAGATTAGACATTTAACAGGCATTCAACCTTCATCTCCAATGCTGTGGAAGAGAGAGACACTCCCCCATTTTATAAAGAAGGCAACTGAAGATCTGAGAACTTGAGTATTAGTATGCCCAAAGGCTCACAGTTAAGAAGTGGCAAACCCTAATTAAAACCATGTCTGTCTATTCTAAATCCCTTGGTTTTTTCATATACCAGGATGCTGCTCCTACCAACATTAAAAAAAAAAAGTGGTGTGCAAAACCTAGATTATGCTATCACATATGTTGTATCAAATGGCAGAAATGCAAAAATCATATGCAATTTGCTTTAAGTAAAAGTAAAAAAAAAACTTCTGACCTTTCATTTCAGTAGTTGGAAAGTACTAATACCATTTTTTCATCCGGTAGAGCTTCTTGTCATCACCACTGTCACAGCTGAAAGGAAAATCAATACTACTGCTAGAATTTTATGGCATTAACTGAATTTAAAGGATGGTGCTGAGTGGAATATTAAATATAATTTCTTTAGGCATTTATGAAACTGCACATTTTTGGACTTTGAGTTAGTTTCATTTTTGAATTGACAGATCTTTTCTGGAAAAAATAGGATAACATTTATTATTAACAGCTAATATTTATTAAGCACTTGCTATGTGGCAGGCACTATGACTCAATCCCACAACAACCTTCGACAGACAATTTTCTAGTTAGTAAAGGAGAACACTGGCACAGTGAGGTTGGAGAACTTGCTCAAGATCACACTGCCATCAGCCCTAGAGGTCAGGGACGGGCCCACACTGCCTTGCTCCCGAGCACATCCCTGCACCACTTCAGGGGAGTGCCTCTTACTCTCCCCTGAGAATTCGTACAGGAACAAATTTAAAGTTGAGGGAACAATCCCAGTGCTACGAAGATAATGTCACGGGAGGAGCCGTTATCCATGCACGATCCCTTGAAACGGAGTATTGGATCAGTGGTGTGATTCAGGCATTTATGCTCGGCTTCGGGTAAAACTGCATCGGTGAAAATAATGGCAGGTGTGCCTATATTTTGCTTGAATAGTTATTATTGCATAAGAGTTATAGCACCCCCTAATTTATCGATCAGTTTTGAAAGCATCTTCCCTGACAGTACAGTCTTTGGGGCAAGTGATTTTCAGCAGTAACCTCAGCTGCCCAAGTAAAAGCCTGTCTGCTCTTTTAACGTACAGATAACATTTTCGAATACACTAACTTGCAGATTTCCTCAACAGGGGCAAAATGACCTTTTGAGCAAGACCATGCTTAGTTGTGGAAACTGTCTCTAACCTTAATTCCTGCCCTCTCCTGCTCCCCACACCCCACACACACCTCCACACCCTGCCACACATACACATCAACAGAAATCCTCCTCCACTTTTTCAAATGCCCAGTAGGGGGGTGACACAGAGAACTGCCCGGCTAACGTGGGATCAGTATCGACTGAGTATCGACTCACCAGCGGAGCTGCTTATTTATGAGCCACCGCGCTCATCAGACTGGGATTGCCGCTGTTAACGGACGGTATTGTTTCTGCTGACTGTCCCCCCACCATCTTAAGGGAGAAAGAGCTTCTGTCTTGAAAACTAACTCACCAGATAGTTCTGGGAAACCTGCACGTACCAGCTCTTCATACAGATGCTTGACCGGAGTGGCCTGTGTCACATCAGGGTCCCATGCAGCCAGATGAGCAGAGCCTTGTGGCCGTGTTCACGGAAACTTCCCTTTCCTGTGCCACATACATAGTCAGAGGCGAAACCCCACATGCTGATGTCCCTTTTTATTGTGATCTTAGTTCTCACTGAATTTTCTGTATGACTGTCGTTGTAACTCATTCCTCTTCTGATGGCTGTTATATAAAAAGCCCAGTGGATGAAAGCCCTTCCAGTTCCCCTCACTGGAACTTCTTTAGGGTGACCAGAGTTTGGATTCCCTCCAGCACTTACCTTGCACCTACTGTGCTTGACACACCAAAAGAGCAGATAAGACATGAAGCAGCTGAGTCCCTGCCCAACAGTAAGGAACAATCTGAGATGCAGAGCTCTCCTTCAACGTTCAGTTGGCACTGCTATGCACCACCATTTCTCACACTCAAAGTGCATATTTCAATGGGGGATCCTGTTACAATGGCGAGTCTCATGCAGTCTGCCTGGGGCTAGGATCTGCACTTCAAATGAGCACCCAGATGCTGGTGTTGCTCTCTGTTAACCACATTATGAGCAGCAAACATGTACCATCATGCTACTCCAGCTTCTGATGGAAGTATGCATCCCCTGGGCCAGGATTATTCACTGGATACCTAACCCCTGAGAGATGTTGGAGGGAAGTGCTGAGATGTGTCTCTCGCAACAGGAGTTCACAGTTAAAAACACAAAACAGGCTCCTAGTTCTAGCCAGTGTGTGTGGGAACAGGCAGATACCACAAAAGGAGGGCCTAAGCTCTGGGGAGGAAGCTTGCTTGATAGACTGTTAAAGAAGTAGGTGTTTCAGGGAAAGGGAACTGTACCCATAAAGAACATACTCCTAGGTGAATCCTGTTCCTTTCCTGATCTTGCCCTTGCCAAACTAATTCTTCAGTACCACCATCAACGCGTCTCTCCTTTGCTTAAAAGCCCACAAACTCCTTAGTGCCAGTACCATTACGCTGGATTGTATTTGGATTGTGAATGTTGCTGTTACCATGCCAACTAGATTATAAATTCCACCAAATGTGCACCTTGGCTTATAGAGCGGTTGCATCCCTCACCTGGTAGAGCTAAACGCATTCTAGACACTCCACGTTGTTTGACTAAAACACTTTAAATCCCCTTTATCCTGCTGGCAGTTACTCTGAAGATACAGTGTATTTTCAGATCATTTCTTTAGGTCAGGAGAGATTTCCAGAAGGCAACTAAATTTTCCTGAAAACTTCACAGAATGTCATATGCCTAATTACTGACAAAGGAGAAAGCTTAACAGTAAAAAAGAAATCTTTTCAGAAACTATAGTCAATATTCAACATTTTCAATGCATTATCTTCCATAATGTAGCCATAGAATTAGCAACAGAAAGTGCCATGATTTACTTTTATTTGATGTAAATAGCATGTATTCATGGGCTGTGGTTTTGCCATCTACAGTCCCAGCAATCAGTAACGCAAATCAACCCCTGAGCATGGGACTTGTTCACATCTCATAATATCCATGTAAGGAAAGTGCTCTGAATAGAATGTTTTGCCAAGAAAAGTGTCTCCTTCCTTGTTTTTAAAGCTAATTAGCTGATTAATGCCAAACACACTTTATTTCCTAAGTTTTGGTCAAATCATAAAAAAGCAAAGCTAATGACTCCAGCTGACCTGACCTCACTAATTTTGACAGCTGGAGTCTGGCTGAATTGATTCCATGGCTTGGGATCTTCTACTCGAGAGAGCCCTGCGTCTGTCTCCCACATTTCTCATGGGACAGCTGGTCTCACCCAAGTCTGCATCCTACAAGAACTCTATACCCAGATGTGGCTTGGATTCCTCCTGGAGTAGAAGCCCTAAACAGTGAGCCTTTTGTTAGAGAATGAACCTTTTCACCCCAAGACAATCTCAAGGAACACTACGAGAGGTTGGTTTCCCAGGGACAAGCCAACTGTTAAGTCCTTGTTTCCTTAATGCCTATTCAGTTGGGAACCTTCATTTCCTTAAAAGGGTAAATGCCAACTTTTCAATATGGCTCAATAAAAAGTAATTATCCTTTGCAAACTTCAGTTTATTGCAGAGTCCATGAATGTTCATGGTTTGCAAAGTTCTCAATCATCTTTGTGGTCCTAAGCTAACTGTCCCAATTCCTGGGCCCTTGTAGTCTGCTTGTTGTGAGCACCAACCACTTACTTGGAAGATCTGCCACCAGGAAGAACTGCTGCTCCTTCCTGTCTGCATTATCTAGGCCACGCTCACCTGACCACTGCTCCTCAATCGCTCTGATCTGGTCATCTGTAAAGTTCTATGAACGGGCCAGCTTCTGCCACTCATTGGCCTTTAGCTGATGGTAAGCCAGGTTCCAGAGAAGACTGCAAATATGTCTGGTCTCCAAACTGATCTTGCTTGAATGTCAAAGTAAAGCTGGTTGATGGGTCCCTGATGCTCTCACCATGCTCCTAAATTAAAGGTAACTACGTTAGACGATTCCAGACATTTTCTGCTTATCGCCTTATTTCATGGTATGTACACAGTTGTCCAGATGTACCAGGTACGATGGTCCCCAAGACTTACGTTTTCAGTATTATCTGTACCTGGATCACTTTCCGTCACTCAGGATGGAGACAGATGTCTGAAATGAAAAGCTTGAGTACTAGCTGTCTGACAAAGGAAATGTGAGGGGGTTTGCCATGTCGTATGCTTCTATCCCAGCTTGCTGATGTTTATTTACTCGCCCAACAGAAGACAGAGGGGGTGCCTTAGCTAAGGAAATGTCACAACAATAAATTCATCTTTGAAGTCCTTACTTTCAGCCAATATCCCCTGTTCTTCTTGTGCGTGTTTGATTTTCTCATATCAGAGATTCAGAGGGGCGCCTGGGTGGCTCAGTCATTGAGCGTCTGCCTTCGGCTCGGGTCATGGTCCCAGGGTCCTGGGATCGAGCCCCGCGTCGGGCTCCCTGCTCCGCGGGAAGCCTGCTTCTCCCTCTCCCACTCCCCCTGCTTGTGTTCCCTCTCTCGCTGTGTCTCTCTCTGTCAAATAAATAAATAAAATCTTTAAAAAAAAAAAAAAGATTCAGAGAGGCCCAGATTGGATATACTCTTAGAAAGACCCCAAAGCTGATGCCTCCACTCATCCTGCTCTCTGGTGTGAGGAGAGCAAAGTAGAAGCCTAACTCTGGGGACCGAAAGAATGGAGAGGACAGGGGTCGATAGAATTTTGTTTTAAGTCACTGCAGCCAGGCTTAGTCCAAATGCCCTGTGCCTGGACTGATAATCTTGTTTTCTCAGTTTTCCAAGGTTCCTTTTGTCCCTTCTGCAGAATGCAGCCAAAGAAACTGGAGAAAAATCTCAAAGTGAAAGCAGGTGTCATGGTTTCCTAGAGCTGCACCTGCTGTACGTGCTGTCAGGCCTCCAGATCACCGTCCTTCGGGAGGCTGCAGATCAGTTAAGGACACACAGGACACACAGCCCAAGAAGGTTGGGACTTACTATCTACTCTCCTTTTTCATATATGGCAACTCCTATTTTTGTCTTTCACTTAATTAAAAATGAATCTTAAAGATAATCTGAACAGCAAGACAGGAGTCCATGCTGGGGCAGGAAGTGGACTAAAATGATACGGGCACCTGGTTGCCAAAACCTGAGAAGAACGTGGTGGGGCTTGCACCTCCGCCCCCATCACAGAGCAGTCTTTGTCTTTCATAGCATCTGCAGTCTCCTCGGAAGGTCTCCAACATCCTGGGAAGCATGCCCAAGGAGACGGGCCAGTATTTTCTCTAGTATCTGGACCTTGTGAAAAGAAGTTGGACTAGGAATGGGAGATATAAATTACCCGTAATTGTTTCAGAGGTTGTAAAAGGCAGGCAGGGTCTACCCTGTCCCAACCTTAGCTTTACTCCCGCAGTGCCTAACTCCCAGGGAGTCCTGAAAGAGGAAAGGCTGAGGGTGAGGGATCCCACAAACTTGGGAGCCGTGGCCACTTCACTTTTTCCTTTTCTCTTCATTCCCTCTCCTGAAACAATGAGGATTCCAACAAGAACAAAACCTGAAACACCACAAGATAGAGGGAAGAACTGCAAAATGCATTAGCCTTTGCACCACAGCATTTTTATTTCTTTGAGAAACACACATGCTCTGCATTCCAGGATTGGGCTGGGTGGTCCTTCAGGCTTCCAGAGGAAAGGGTCATGGATTTGGAAAGCCCAGGTCTTTTTCAGCAGTTCAGAGAAGCATTAATAGTTTGTCTGCCAAAGCACTTATCATATGCCAAAACTGGTGGAAATTAAAATAGCATAAGCCAGATTTTAGGAAGCTTCCCATTTGCCTCTGAACCACTGGATTTAATGATGGATATAAGAGAGGATATTTCAATCCTCTCTTTAATGTTCTTTATTAGGAATCATTTTATATTAGGCCAGGATATAAATTTGTTAAATAAAGAGAATTTGAAATCATAATAAATGCATTTGGTTAAAAAAAAGATATAATTGTTTAATGAACAAAGTGAACTTAAAGTAAGTAATAAATAGGGGCGCCTGGGTGGCACAGTCGGTTAAGCGGCCAACTCTTGGTTTCAACTCAGGTGGTGATCTCAGGGTTCTGGGATTGAGTTGCCCTCAGCTCAGAGTCGGCTTGAGTTTCTCTCTTCCTATCCCTGTGCCCCTACCCTCTGCATGCTCTCTCTCTAAAATAAATGAATAAATCTTTGAAATAAAATAAGTAATAAATATATTTGGTTAAAAACATTTAAGAATATATATTAAAAAACAAGCCTTCCTCCCACTCCAGATGTCGGTCCCCAGTGGTCACCAAGGTTAACAACTCTCATTTCTGAGGGTCTCCTTCATACATTTATATATTGTATAGGATTCCCAAAGTTCATCTAACTCTCACATCTCAAAGATTTGTTAGGAAAAGGGGCTTATTCATTTGGTGGAAAAGTAATTTATTCTCCTCTAGGAAAAAGAATCTAAAAATGCTAGCAGACATTAAAAATAGAACCAATGAATATTTCTATTTTCAAAGAAAACGTGAAAACAGTCACTTAAAAAGCAAGAGAAAATGTGGAAGTTGGGGAGGTTACCTTCAATCAAATACGGTGATGATCTAAGAAAATGAGAATGAAGCTAAGGCCAAGAAGAAGAGAATGAAGGAGCAGGAGGAACAAAAATCAACTAGGAGGAGGAGAGAGAACTTTAATGGTCATAAAAATGTTGTTTTGTTTTACAGACAAGAAACGTTTGAGGAGGATGGTATGGACTTCAAATGACATATATGTCATATCATCCAGATATATATATATATCAGGACTGCAGAGCCAATTAAATAGGATTGTGAGCAAGAAGGAGGCAAATCAATGCATTTTGCCTTAAAGGATTTAAGGGAAATTTCTCAGGATTGGCAAATAAGACCACAAACCAGGCCTGAGGCTCCTCAGGGGTAAACACCTGAGGGTTAGGACCTGAATTCTGGCACCAACCTACTGGACTAGGGGGGCCATTCAGCCTAGGATGGCAACAACCCAAAGTAGAAACTGAGCGTGGTGCCCAGTAATGCAAATCCTGCCTGAGGGCTTAGATTTCGATGTTGGAGGGAAGGGCATTCTGTTGTGAAGCTGTATGCGTGGCAGCTATCAGAGGAAGTAATGATGAAAGAAGGCAGAGAGAATGTCTTGGCAAGTTTTCTGTGTTCTCAAGATGAATAAGGTTTTTGTGACTATCACAGGATACTTGAGTAGCAGCCAGCACAACGGTGTGTTGAAAACAGCAAAGCCATGAACATAAACTTCTTTATCACTCATTAGAATGATGAGAACTTTGGTTTGTCCTGAGGGTTCTAGAGGGGAGGGGGATGGGATGGGTTAGCCCGGTGATGGGTATTAAGGAGGGCACGTTCTGCGTGGAGCACTGGGTGTTATACGCAAACAATGAATCATGGAACACTACATCAAGAACTGTTGATGTAATGTATGGTGATGAACATAACATAAAAAAAAAAAAAAAAAAGAATGATGAGAACTTTGGGTTTGAGAACTTCCAGAAGGTACCAGAGCCAGACTCCATGACAGACGGCACAACCTGGGAGCCAGCTATGCGGGGCCAGTTAGAGCCAACACGGGCCAGCCTGCTTAGCCCAATGAGCTCTACACACCTCAGTTCTGACTCCTGAAGCTGGCAAAGGAGACGGAGGGAGGAAGCAGCAGCTGTTCATTACATGAATGGAGCAGCACAGGCCAAAAGGACAGTTATAATTTGACCAGGACCCTGCCCATTAGAGCAGAAAAAAGAACTACACAAACCCCACACTGCCCATAAGAAGATGGTGGTTGCAGAAGAGCTCACTGCTGAGCTGGAACCATGCTTCCTTACCTCTTTCCAGGCATAGTATCTCTCTGCTTTAATGATCATGTCCACAACAAGGCTGTGGTTGCTCCTGGAGGCCACGGCCATGGCAGTCTTCCCTTGCTAAAAAGTAAAAATGAAAGTGTCAGGCAGTATGGCCTAGTGTTCAGGAGCTCCAGGTTTGGAACAAGGGGACCTGCATTCAAATCCTGATCCCTACTGCTTCCTTGCACTTGGGAACTTGGGCCAGTCCTTAGCTCCTCTAGGTCTCAAAGACTACCCCATGGTGTAGTGGTGAGGTGTAAATGTGATCATTCATATCAAGCCCGTAGGACTGTGCATGGCACATGGTAATTATTCAAGAGGTGCTAGGTATTGGTAGTGTCAGGTGCTGTGTCAACAGGGCAGGGGAAAAGATTTGGGCTTAGGAACTGACCATCAACAGATGATATTTTACACATGCTCTATCAGTGAGAATCCAAACATTTCTCCAAGACCCCTGGGCGGGGGTCTCCCTGGCTCACTGCACTGGGGAGTCCTCGGCAAATAAATAATATGATCACACATTTTTCTACTCAGGGCTGACTCTACCTGTAGCTGAGACTTTAGTCAGTGTGCCATACTTCCTTCCCCCAATAGCCTTTTCCTTCTTCTATGGGAAAAGACCTCCCGATTTTAGCTAGGCACTTGGCCACTCCAAACATTTCCTAGCCTCCCTTGCACTTAGATATGTGACCTAAGTTTTGGTATATAAATGGAAGTGGCACATGCAATTTCTGGGAAGTAATTTTAAAGACAGGAAGGTGTTATTCTCCTTCCTTTCCTCCTCCTCCTGAGTGGAATGCTAGCATGATGGCAGGAGCTTCAACAGCCATCTTAGACCAAGAAGTTGCAGCCATGTGTTGTGGAGAGTAGATAATAAGACAGAAGATGCTGGTTCTCATTGAGAATAGTAATATCCATGACAACACTTCTAACTCGTACAGAATTCAGCTCACTAGACTCCTACCTAGAATTTTTTTTCTATTATACTGCCTCTAACCAAGGGTGAGGAATAAGAAACTTAACCAAACGGAATGAGCAATAAAGGATATTCTGGACATAATTTTGGGCATGAGTGGCCTGGGATCCCCTCTGGTATCTTATACAAATTACAAAAGGTGCACCTTTGTCAAGATCGATATAGCTCAAAGCTACAGCACACAGTTTTACAAGTAATGTGCCCTAGGTTTTAGGCAGTGTACAATCTGCACATCTATACATTTCTTTTCCTGAGCAAAAGACGGTGTTTTTCATCTATTTTTTAAATGGCACGTTAAAAATTTGCTCAGGGATCCTGAAGGTAATCAAAATGAATGTCAGAAATAATCCCACAAAAAGTTCTTAGCAACCCATGTCCCTATGCTTAGGGATCTAGCAATTTATCCCAGTAATTCTCTCACATGGCTGAGCAAGTACAACTCCCACCAACCCAAATGATCTGGCTGTTAGTGGAGGTGCTAAGACCCAGGTGGGCCAGAAGGTTAGGGCTGACAGTTACCAGGTTCTAGTCAAAAGAGACAGTAATGAATTAGGAAGAACTGTGCTCTGCAGGCAGTTAGCAAGTCCTTCATTGCAGGCGGCCTGAATTCTGGCTTAGGAAGCCATCTGTGTAACCGTGATTAGCAGCATTCAGCTTCAGCCAGTGTTCTCAAGTTCCTAGGAAAACCTTCCCAGGGAGTGTGCCATGGAGTGGAAACCCAAATAATCCTGCCGCTGATGGGGGGAAGCCCTCCAGGAGCTTGGTGACACCTCTGACTGAGAGAACAGGTTTCTGGGAAAGTCATATTCACACCAAACCCTGGCTCCTTTTTCCCAGCCCATTCTGATTCACTCTTACAGCCATTTATCCTTGGTAAAAATGGTGGGAGTGAGTAGAAAAGGTAGTTTTTATTACTTAACTAATTAGGTGTTGGGGGCCAATCATGTGCCAGGCCCAGAGAAGAAAGGGAGGAGGAGAAGGGAAAAATGGGAAAATCAAATTGTGAGTCAAGTTACAGCACTGACGGCATTTGCCAGGACATCCAGTCCACTAGCACTGGGGGCCCAGCATGAATTCCCTTCCCAATGCTACAGGCTCTTCACCTACAAGACTGCCCCAGAGGGGTTAAGTATTAATGAGAAAGTGGAATCAAGTAGGAAGAGAAAGCATGGGAAAATATGAATGTGAACTATTAATACTAACGCCAAATATTAAGGGCCAGTAACAAGCCACAATGGCGGAAGTGGTGTAATTCCACCCATGTGACAGAGTTATGGGTGGTTGCGTTTTCCTTCCTTATGCTTCTCTGTGTTTTCCAGATTGTCCACAGTGGGCTTGTACTACTTTTTATGATAACTTAAAAAATTGACCTCTAGAGAAAAGTAAAATAACACATCAATCCTTCAAGTCCCACAAATGTAAAATGTGAGATTCTGAAAGAGTATGGAGGGCGAACCTTGCTTGCACTAGGAATTAAGGATGTGCTGAGCTGATGAAGAGTGTGGGTGAAGACAAGAAAGGGAAAAACTGCAAGTTGTAGAAATAGTTAGCTCTGCTCACAGCTGTGGTAAAGCGCTGGACAACCAACAAGCAGCCTTGGCTTTGAAGCCTGGCTCTGCGTCTTACTGTGCATGTGACCCTTGATATCATTGAAATCTCTTGGAAACTGGGATAATTTTGCCCACCCCACAGAACAGATGTGAGGAATGAAATAAGGTGCACGTGGGTGAGCACCTGACAGGACTGCCATACCTTGGTCTCCTGTGTTTACGCTTTTCAGTAAGCTGGAACCTAGCGGACGATGGCCCCGCAACCCTCCTGTGATGGAGCCCACCTTACTGCATCACTTAAAAAAAACAAAGTTGTCTTTCTTTAAAAACAAGTCTACACAATGCCCAAAAGGTGGAAGCAACCCAACGTCTGTCCACAGATGCAAGGATAAACAAAATGTGGTCTATACACAGTGGAATATCATTCGTCCTTAAAAAGGAAGGATATTCTGACACACACTACAACACGGATAAACCTTGAGGACATTATGCTACATGAAATAAGGCAGTCACAAAATGACAAACACAGTATGATTCTATTTATATGAGGTACCCAGAATAGTCAAATTCGTGGAAACAGAAAATAAAGTGGTGGTTGCCAGGGACTGGGAAAGGAGGAGGAAATGGGTAGTTGCTCTTCAGAGTTTCAGTTTGCCAAGAGGAAAAAGTTCTGGAGATTGGTTGCGTAACAGTGTTAACAGACTTAACATTACTGAACTGTACACTTAAAAATGGTTAAGATGAGGGACGCCTGGGTGGCTCAGTTGGTTAGGCATCTGCCTTCGGCTCGGGTCATGGTTGGGGTCCTGGGATCGAGTCCCATATTGGGCTCCTTGCTCGGCGGGGAGCCTGCTTCTCCCTCTGCCTGCCTCTCTCCCTGCTTGTGCTCTGTCTCTCTCTGACAAATAAATAAATAAAATCTTTAAAAAAATGGTTAAGATGATAAATTTTATGTTATATTGATTTTACAATTAAAGAATTTTTAAGTAAGAGCAAGTTTAGACATGTGTATGTTTGTTCATTGCAGCTCTTTTTATAACAGCCAAAGCTTAGGAACAATTCAAATGCCCATCGGCTGGGAACTAAACAAATTATGATATGTCCATGCCACAGTCTATTGTGCAGCTATATAAAGAAGAATGAAGAAACTCTCCTTGTACTAATATGGAAGTTTCCACTTTATATACTTAAAGGAGAAAAGCTAAATGCAGGACAATATGGAGAAGTACATCACCACAATGTAAAAAGGATGGAGGAATATGGTAAGAGTATAATATATTTATGTTTGCTTGTTTATGCATAAAGAAACTGGAAAGAACTAAGAAACTGATGACAATAGATCCATGTGGCAAGAGTAGTGTGGGAACCAGACAACTAGGGTCAGGAGTGGGTGGGACATTTTTATTGTAAAACCTTTACTGATTATGTTTTTTAATTTTTGGACCACATGAATCTATCATCTTTCCCAAATTAATAAATAATTTTAATTTTTAAGAAATACATATTTTATTATTCAGAGTAAAATATCTTACCTACATACCTCAATCGAAATCAGGATGTTTTACTGATTGCCAGGACAAAAGGTTTCTCCAATGTGTGTCCATCTCCCACAAGGGGTATACTAAGGCTTACAGCCAACAGGAGGTTCTTCACAACCATCTCTGTTGAACACAGTGAAGGCCATGCACTTACCTTATCAACAATCTTCAGGTCACAGCCTGCCTTCAGCAAGGTTTCCACCAGTTCCACATTGCCAAGATCAGCAGCAACATGCAAAGGAGTCTGCTGCCTCTGCCACGAGAAATTTCAAAAATGTAATCTAAACACATTAAGGAGGGGAAAAAAACTTACATAATGAAAAGACACAGGGAATGCAGAGGTGTCCTATATGGGCATAAGGGAAAATAGATTAAGATCACATTTTTATTTTATTTACTTTTTAAAATATTCTATCTATTCATTTGAGGGAGAGAGAGAGAGCACGAGCAGGGGGGAGGTACAGAGGGAGAAGCAGGCTCCCCACTGAGCAGGGAGCCAAACCCAGGGCTCGATCCTAGGACTCTGAGATCATAACCTGAGCCGAAGGCAGACGCTTAACGACTGAGCCACCCAGGCGCCCCAAGATCATACTGTTACATAGGTACAGGGGACATTCACTGCAGTGTTATTTTTAACAGTGAAAAACTGAAAGGAAGTTGCATGTTTCACTAGGAGACTCATTTGATAAATTATGGTATATCCAAATGCTGGATTAGTAAGCAACAATTAAAAATGATTTTTAAAAGATTTCAATATGAGATACTAGAATAGTAAAGTTCATAGAGACAGAAAGTAGAGTTGTGATTACCAGGAACTGTGGGGAGGGAGAATGGGGAGTTAGTGTTTAATGAATACAGAGTTTCAGTTTGGGAAGATGGAAAAGTTCTGGAGATGGATGGTGGCCATAGTTGTTCAACAATGTGAATGTAGTTAATGCCAACGAACTGTACATTTAAAAATGGTGAAATTTCTTTCTGGGTTAATCATTTTCTTACCAAGAGGATAACAGTGTTTTAAAGAAGTATACAAAATCACAAGAAAGTCACCCACTTTAACCTTTCATTGAAAGGATATGCTAATGTGCAGATATTTCTAAGATATTAGTACTGAAAGGAACGCTTTTTATGGTCTAGGCCAACCCTTGAACCAGAGAGAGGAAGCAACTTCCCCAGAGTCACACAGCTGGGCAATAGCATCAGTACTCTTCCAACCAGAGCACAGGGCCAACCTGCTTGGGGCATTAGCATAATTAATATCAGAAAGCATTTATTAAAGACTCACTTTTGGGTGGCAATGTGCCCCTCTGGGGGCTCATCGACAACATCACACTTAAATGACAAACTATCAAAGGTCTATATCAACATGGAACAGAGATACAAGTGTCATACATCAAATACCAATAACATTTCATTGCGACGATACTGCTCTAAGTCTAAAAGGCAGGAAATGAACCAAAATATTAACAAGAGTTGTCTTTCTTTGGGGGGGAATTACAAACAAATATAAGTTTTTACCTTATTTACGTTTTCTTATTGTTATACATTGAGTGTATTCCCAATATAACAGAAAATTGAAATGATAAAGTCTAATTCTGTAACGGGGGGGGGGGGCGCAGACTAATAAACCCTCCTTCTCTGGAGTGAATCTAGCCAATTCTGGTGAAACCAAAATCCTATGTGAGTTCTGTGTATGGAACAAAGATTCTCCTCATTTGGAAATATTTGGGGCACTAACAGACTCGGACACATAAGTATATATAATAACAAAAAGGTCCTCCCCTGCCTCCCCCAAACATTTGGGATAGTGGAACACAGGGAGGAAGGTCCGTGGGGGAAGGAAGGGACGGAAGTGTAGATAAGTGTCCATTCTGCTCCCACACAAAGGAACTCCTAGGTTGGAGATGGAAGAGACTGGAGAGACCTGAGGCAGTGCTCTGGGTTCCCCAGATTCGGAAGCTGAGGGCCACCCAGCGGGTTAGGACAGGCATGCACACTGGATCTGGCCGTTCCCTCCCCTCAGGGCGCAGGCTGAGGCTTCTGTAGGGAGAGGCAGAAAGGCAAGAGGTGTCCAGAGTTCTCATCTGTCGCCAGGGTTCCAGAAGGGCTCCACCCCCCAGGGGTTTCTCTTCCTACTCCCTACAGCTCTTGGGAGAGGCAGCTCAGCCCCAGAGTTGACCCTGATTCACACAGTGCCCACTCCCATCCTCTTAATCTTCCACCTCAGCATTTGCATTTCCAGCCAGTGATGGATTCCTTTACGGGGCATGTGATTCTGCTCCACTGGATTGAATGGTGATTTTTATTATTATTATTATTCAAAGAGGTCTCTTTTGCCTTTGGGTAAAAGGAAGACACATTTACAGTCTCTAATATAGAAACAAAGCTTCCTCCTTGTGGCAAAGGGCTACCACCAGCCAATTATATTTCATACTGAGGGAGTGGCTTTTGATTTAAAGAGCCTTTGGCGATTTACCTCTGAGCTACTGTTTATCTATCAGGGGTGCTGGGACTGTTAAGTGCAAACAGGTTTAAGAATGCACTAGCTGAACCCCAGCTGTGTGTTTGAAAAAGTATGCGTGTGCAAGTGAGAGTGGGGGTCACAGAAGAAAAGGGATAAAGAAAATATGTATATTCCACCTGGAAATTTTTAGGGTACCTTGAACTTGCTCAAAACTACCCCTAACCACACAATGCATCGAATCATAAGAAAACAGACTCTCCGGGTTCTGATATACCTGGCTTACCTGATTTAAGATGTCAGTGTTGTGCTGTGCACTTAATAAGCTGTTCACAACTGAGATATGGTTGTTGATAACAGCTAAATGAAGAGGGGAGTCCTTTGGCTGCAGAAAGAAAGAGAAAGAAAATTTCAAATCCAAAAGATTCTGGCTTCATCATTCAGACCAAAAAGCAATTCATTTTGACAGAGATGTCCTGATAATCTCCTAGTACTGGAACTGCCCAGCACAGCAGCAGGTCAGTAGTAGCAAGTGTTCAGCATCATTTCCATCCCAAGGTTGTGCTCTCCCCCTTCATTTGTTCTAGAACTATATGCTGAACACCTACTATGGGCCAGGCTCTTTTCAGGAGGTTAAGGATTCAGTGGTAAACAGGGCCCATTCTCAGGAATCTTTCAATCCAGTGGGGTAAGAAAATATTAATTGAAAAAAAAATCACAAAATATACAAATTGTGAAAAGTGTTTTTGGAGGAAAAGGAGAGTGGCAGGAGAGCATGTGTGGGATGGGCAGACGGCTAACCTTTCTGAAGATGAAAAAAAAAGCCTTCCTGAAGAACTGACACTTTCACTTAGATAAGAATGATAAGAAATATGAAATAGGCTTAACTGCAGGACTTCTCAGTGCCTTCTAAGACATAATTTATGGTGGGAATAGCTACAAGGCGGAAAAAGCATGCACATTCAGCATTTCCTGAACTGATGTGATTTAGAGCTCTTTCTCCCCATAGCACTCTGTGGGACTAATGCCCCACTCACCCAGGGACACCATTCTCATGTGTAGCCCTCCCATGTAGATAGAGTATACAGCCGCAGGATGTTCACCAAACCCCTCCAGCCCACTCCCCTTTCCTCCTCATTTGCGGTTAAGCTGCTTGTCCTACAGCCTCACCCTCACTCACCTGGAATGTCCCAGCCCCTCTCAGCCATCCCCACAGGCAGGCTTCTTTCCCAGCCCCACCAGGTGGTCATGACCACCTCTAGGACCCCACACTTAGCTCCTGCTGCTTCACCACCACCCAGTGGCCGCTGGCACATGGAGGCCCTAGAGAAAGGTCTCCAGGGGTACTGAAGGCAGCCGAAAAGAAAAAAAGGTGGGGAGAAAGAGGTTAGGTGTGAGAGTGAGCTGAGGGGCAGTCAGGGTGGAGGGAAGGCAGTGGGTGGCAAGGGGGGGGTGCACGTGTGAAAGAGCAGGGCGCTCAGAAGATCCAGGGAGGCCATGCACAGAAGGCGAGCTGAGAGCCAAGGCAGGTATGTGCGAGGGCAGGTGATGGGGACAGAGGGCAGGGTTGCTCAGGGGAAAGAGATATCAATAATAAGCACCAGGTAGGCACATGGAACATATTTTTATAATTCTAGTTAATGCATACTCACTTCCCCAACAGTTTATACTCTGTTTTAAACTCTGGGCTAATAGTTTTCATTCACAATAACCTTAGCAGTTAGATCTTCTATTCCCCACTTTATATACGAGGCAAAGGGCCGTTCCATAACTTCCACAAGGCCTTGGAGCCAGAAAGTGGCAGAGACAGGATTCGAACCCCTATCCGACAACCTGACTCTAACACTGGCACCAGGCTCCTTCCCAGGAAACCTACTGGGAAAGAAACCTATGGAAGAGAGACGTACTGAGTGTGCAAGAGCCACACCAGGACACAGAGGAAGAGGAGAAGAGGGGGTGGTAGGACTCCACAGCTGCATAGGTCAGGCTGCCACAGGCATGAACAAGGATATGGACATGCTGGGACTGGTTGGGGCAGGGTGGGAGGAAGGCTTTCTGTGCAGGCCTCTTCTACTAAGGAAGAATGTTCTCTCTTGAGGCACCAAGCATGAAAAAAGAGAAAGCATCTGTTGGCCCAGGGAAGTGGGCAATGTTCTTCCTGCCGGAGCCACCGGCCTTGCTGGGACCCAACTGCCTCCCCACCCCGCCCAAGAAACAGGAAGCATCCTTGGATAGACCAGGTGAGTTCAGAGCAAATTCCCTAACGTTGTTCTCCAAAAACTACCAGATGTGATCAAATCACATCCCTTCTCTCCAGTTCATATAATAAATAGTAATGGCTAAGCAAGATCAGAAGAAATAACATTCTCACAGGAGAAATGAAAATAGGGTAAAAAATAGAGGAATGTTTTCCATCTAATTTCAGCACAGAGGTCCTTTGTTAATGCTACCAAAGCCAACTCAAACTTCAGAAAACCTAAATCAGTAAAAAGAATTGACTTTCAAAAAAAAAAAAAAAAAACAAGATCACTCGGTAAAGAGGGGGAACATGATCATTCTCCTTTCCATTTATAGCAGTGTCCTTTTTTTCCCAGACTGATAGATTTAATACAAGAATAAAAGCGTCTCTAGACACCTGAGAAAGTTTTATTGCAGCAAATATCAATATTTAAAACACAAAGAATTCATTTTGTTCCGGAACTTCAATGACTTTCTAAAATTCATCCCTTGGATTTTATTTCTCAAAATTAAGACTCAGTCTCCAAAAGAAGTCAGTCAGCTTTCCCAGAAAGAGTTCCTCTTTTGTGAACATCTCATCCCCCCAAAGTATCTGCAAGGAGCATCTCCCCCACAGCCAGCCTCACGGCCCCAGGATCAAAGTCCATGTTACTAGAATAGACTCACTTCTGCGTTCTGGTGCAGATCAACATTGTCACTGAGAAGAGAGCTGACAAGGGATGTATGGCCATTCTGGGTTGCCATCTGCAAAGCACTGATGTTGAGCTGCAAGACACAGGTGGAAAGGGCAAGGAGGACCCCCATTACAATCCAGCATGCTTTCTGGTATTCATCACGTGGTAATTAATTAATACAATGAAACAGAACAACAATTTAAGAAATAAAATCCAATGTGTTTTTGATTATTTTGAGGGCCTCTTTTTTATTTCCCCTAAGTGTTTCCCATAGGAGAGTCCCAGGTAACACATGCCTCAGGCAAATATGAGCTAAATCCCTGTTTCCCTTCTCTAAGAAGTACAAAGTGGACAAGGGCCAAGTCTTCTCTCCATACACCCTGCAAAACCCCCCCTTGAACCAAAACGGCTGACTTGGTATTGGTCCCAGGAAATGCCTCAACAACCCCCTGCCCCTTGGCCGGCTTACCTGCAGCTCTCCCTTCTGCCAGGTCTGGTTTCAAAGCTTAGCATGACTGCTATCTTTGTGCAGTGTTCCCTGATGGCCCCTTACCCAGCTTCAGTGCCTCTCCTTCCCTGTTCTGTGTGCTCAAGTCTCTTCACTTCGTGTCCACACTAGATGGCAAAATTGCTCTTGATTATCCTGCCAACCTCCAAAAGGTTTTAGCGTGGTGCCTTGCACTAATGTAAGGTCACTGGATAGTTGCTGATTGATTAATTGTAAGATTGCTATGAGGTGTTTCTAGGTCCACCAAACAAGGTTCTATAGGATGTAACATTTTCCCAAAAATGGCTGCATAAGTAACTGCCATCTCATGTGCCTGTCTGCAATGTGAGCCTTCCACTCCCCCAACACGAGGTCTACCCTTGCATCTGGGTGGACCCTGTGAGTGCTCGGACCAATCAACAGAGTACGGCAGAAGGGACTGTGTGTCAGTGGCAGGTGTAGCCGCTAACCGGCCGGGCAGCTTCTGCTTCCTGCCTATTAAAAACCAGCTGCCAGTCTGGGAGAAGAGAGACCACACGTCAGTGCTGTTCCACAGCCCGAGCTGAGCTCCCAGCTGACAGCTGCCACCAACTGCGGGGCACGGGAGCGAGCCACCGGCGACGTCCAGCTCACTTAAGTCAAATGCCCAAAGCCCTGGCTGACACCTGACTGTGACTACATAACACACCCAAAGTAAGAATCTCTCTGCGCAGCCCAAGCCCCCAAGCCGTGAGCGGTAGATAATAGCGTACTGTCGGCTCAAGCCACTGCACTTCCGGTAGTTTCTTATGAAGCAACAGATAAGATGCTCCTAAGAACAGTACACACACTGACCACCTGGACTCTAGCTTGAGCTGCTACTAACTGTGTCTATGGCCCTGAATAAGTGACCTCTCAAGTACAGGCCTCTTTGTCTTCATCCGTACAAAAGGACATAACTACCTGTATTAGTTTTTATTGCTGCTAATAACAAATTGCCACAAACTCAGTGGCTTAAACAATACAAATGTATTATGTTACAATTCTGGAAGTCCGAAGTGTGAAATCGGTCTCACTGGGCTAAAATTAAGGCCTTTCTGGAGGCCCTCAGGAAAATCCACTTCTTTTTTTCCAGTTTGTGGAAGCTGCCCACACTCATGGCCCCTCCCTCCAACTTCTAAGCCAGCTAAGTCCTTCTCACCCTGCATCGCTCTGACCTCCTCACCTGCCTTCCTCTTCTGCTTTAAAACACCTTTGAGTACACTGGGCCCTCCTGGATAATTGAGGATAATCTCATTTTAAGGTCAGATGATTAGCAACCTTAATTCCATGCACAACCTAAATTCCACTTTGCCTTGTAGCATGACATCTTCACATGTTCCAAGGATTAGGAAGGGGACCCCCTTGGGGTGGAGCATTATTCTGTTTACCACACCATCATACCTCTTTTTCTCAAGCCATAGTAATATTGGGAGAATAAATGAGCTAGTAAATATGTACAGTAGTCATAACTATCATATTATTCATTTCACACACACACACACCAAAAACAAACACAAAAACTTGAGCACTTATCATGTGCCAGGCACTATGTTAGATAGTGGGGAAACAGGATGGTAAATAAGATCTCCACTAGTACATTCCAGCAGAGGTGGACAATCAGTAGACCTAGAGACTGGCAGACAGATCAATCAATCAGTAGACTGAGAATAAATCTATTAACTAGATCTAGATGTTATGAGAATAATAACAGCTCGTACTAAGTGCAACAACACAAAGTAAAACAGCAGGACTGGATGGCTACTTTCCAGTGAGTGATCAAGAAAATCCTCTAGGATAGGGTAACATTGGGGCTGAGATCAGAATGATAAGAAGTGCCCCCTCCAATGAGAAGATGTGAATCAGAAGCAAGTTTGCATAGAACCCAAAGCCAGGAGGTAGTGGGAAGAGCTGTGAGAGTCTAGCATCTTACCCCGGGGGCACCATCAACACTGAGTTAGGGCCTACAGACTTTTTAAGAGCCACAGAAATGTTTAAAACCTTTACCAAAAAAATTATTGATTCCAAGATACCCAAAGAAAACTGTGAAATTGAAGTGAATAAATATTTAATTGACATATTCATACTTCATTGATTGTTAAATGTAAGTCATAAAATATTCATTACATTTGTAAACAATTTGTAGGTTAAATTTTTTCACCTCTTCAAATTCCCAAGTATACACAGAGTTCTTACAAACCAGAGTCAATCATAAATTAGGGGAGTTTATCATAACCAAATAATTATGAAAGCACCAATTAAAAAGCCTTTTAAAATAATTTACAGCAAAAACAATTTTTTAATGTGGAATGTTGGGGCATTTAAATATGTTTAATAAGATGTAAGGGTAGGGCCTCCAGAAAGGAGTTGTTAGCATCTACAAAAGTCTTCCCTGGACCAGGGGCATTTAGTACGACCCTGAAGAGAACCTACAGCCCAAACTCTGGGCAGCATAACATCCAGCACAAATGGAGGAAGCCTCTGCTGTCAGCTAAATCCAATAATCTCCAATTACCTTCCCAGAAATGGCTCAATCCTTTACCCCTTCCCCTTAGTTGGGGGTTAGGGCACAAAAGCAATCTCCTGGACAGCAAGAAAAATCACTGTCAAGAGGTGAAGCATTTCCAAGATCAAACACAGTAATCACCTACAGATGTAAGAGCAAAATAAGCCTAACGTGTCCCCCCAGTAATTTGTCCATGCTGCTGGTTTCTTGTTGCACACCGCTCGGGTCCCCCAGGGTCTTCCCTGGGTTAGGCGGAGACAGGTGTGAACAGCAAGTGGGGGCTGAGGCTGTTGATCCAGGAAGTGTGTTAATGAACTCAAGGGAAAACTCAAGAAAAATGTAAAAGCTGAAAAATGGACTCAGGACAATTTCCAGGCTGCCTAGATGAGGCTGAGGCTGTAAGGATATGGACAATGTGGAGTCTGCAATCCTAGTTGGGTGGGGAGAATGTGAGCATGTGAAAGCCATTACAAAGCAAAACCTCTCTGGAGGCTAACAGAATTAAGTACAGAAGGGAGGGAGGGCATAGAACAATGGAGTTAGCCAAAAGGAGTGAGCCCAATAGGACCCTGATAATGAGGGAGGCTTTTCCAGGGACTCCAAGGGTGGCTGAAGACTGAGGGCAGGGAGGCACCTGTGAATGCCTGAAAAACAGCACAGCTCTCCACACTCTGAGAATTTCATGGGCTCCATGAATTCTTAATGTGGTGTTCATTTACTGCATAAATAATGGTGCTCATTTACTGCACAAATAAGCCTGCAACTCCAGTGGGAATCAAGTCATAGTATCTTTATTTTCCACTCTCTCACAGTCTTGTCCATGTGTATATAAATTTCAGACAGTGAAGATGTATGCACAAATACATACTGGTTTTTTTTTTTAGTGTTCTATTATGAACATTTTTTTAAAAGATTTTATTTATTTATTTGACAGAGACAGCAAGAGAGGGAACACGAGCAGGGGGAGTGGGAGAGGGAGAAGCAGGCTTCCTGCTGAGCAGAGAGCCCGATGCGGGGCTCGATCCCAGGACCCTGGGATCATGACCTGAGCCAAAGGCAGACACTCAATGACTGAGCCACCCAGGTGTCCCATATCATGAACATTTTTTTATTGTAATATATTTAGTATTTACCATTAATATTTTTAACAGCTACATAACTTTCCAAGAAAAAGGTACACCAAACATTATTTGGCTTTCCTCTAGAATTCATAGCATGTACAGGCTGTATCTAATTCTTGGCTATTGGAGATAACTTTATTATCTATCTTAATGCATGTAGCTTTTTCCCTTTTTAAGATTATTCCCTTAACAGAATTTTTCAAACCTGGGTGAAAGGTAAGTGACAAACTGCTTTTTAAAAGCACTGTACAAATGTACACTTCCACAAGCAGAATAAAGAGTATAAAACATTACCAGTTTGGGACTCTGTTCTCGATCCTAGCGTTTATCCTTACACCTTTTGAAAAGGCATTGTTTCTATAGACATACCTCCTTTTATTGATTTGCTTTATTGCACTTCACAGATACTACATTTTTTTTTTTACAAGGTGAAGGCACAAGACTTCAGTGGAGGAAGTAACTGCAGATGTGGTGGAAACAGTAAGAGAAATAGAATTAGAAGTGGAGCCTGAAAATGTACTTAATTGCTGCAATCTCATGATAAAAAAACTAAGAGATGGGGAGTTGCTTCTTACAGATGAGCAAAAAAAGTGGTTTCTTGAAATGGAAGCTACTCCTGGTGAAGATGCTGTGAAGATGTTGAAATGACAACAAAGGATTTAGAATACTGCATAAATTTAGCTGATAAAGCAGGGGCAGGGTTTGAGAGGACTGACTCCAATTTTTAATTAAGTTCCCCTGTGGGTAAAATGCCAAACAGCATCCTTGCTCCAGAGAAATGGTTCACAAAAAGAAGAGTCAATCACTGCACCAAACTTCACTGTTGTCTCATTTAAGAAACTGCGACAACTACCTCAACCTTCAGCAACCGTTACCCTGATCAGTCAGCAGCCCTCACCGCTGAGGCCAGACCCTCCGCGCCTGCCCCCCCCACCCCCGGCGAAAAGCTTATGACTTACTGAGAGCTTAGAGGATGGTTAGCTTTTTTAGCAATAAAGTATTTTTTAATTAATGTATGTACATTGTTTTTAGGGGCCTAATGCTATTGCACACTTAACAGACCACAGTAATCTTTTATACGCACTGGGAAACCAAAAAATTCATTTCACTCACTTTATTGTGATACTTTTTTGCAATGGCCTGGAACCAAACCTGCAATATCTTAAAGGTTTGCCTGTCCATTGTACTGACATGGAGAGAGTTCCAAAACATACTGGTGCACTTAAAAGAAAAAAAAAAACAACAACGCAAGGTGCAGAGCCGCAGATCCATGTGGTAGTGTCAGTACTCACACATGTGCGTGCTTCATCACAGTTTCCATGTGAATGCATGGAAAATTCCTGCCAGATTCAACAAACTATTAATCCCATTAGTTCTGGGGAGGTGAAACCAAGATGTGCAGTTGGAATATACCCCCTTGGTACTATTCAAATTTCTTGTTACTTTCACTGTAATTTAAAATTACTTCAAGAAATAGAAAAAGAAGGTAAAACCATCTGAAAGGCAAGGCCACCACAAGGGTTAGAATCCTCACCATGGCCACTGATTAGTCAGATAACCCTAAACGAGTTCCTTAACTTTCCTAAATTCCAGTTCCCTCACCAAAAAATGAAGGTAAGTGACACAGGATCTTAGCATCATGCCTAAATACAAAAGCATTCTGCGTTTACAAGAAGGCACCATCATGTCTTCTTCAGGCTCCAGACTGACCACTTGGGCTTTCACACAATAATGTTTTATTTTGTTTTGTTTTGTTTTGTTTTTAGCATTTACTATGTGTAAGCCAGGCATGTATAGTTGTTAGGGAGAAAACAAGGTAGAATGAGAAAGTCTCTGTATTTGAGAAGTATCAACTATCTGCTCCTTTTGCCCCTGTTTTCAATTATTCCTTTCAATAGGAAGAATGGCAATGCTTCCAAGGAGAAAATAATTAGGGGAATATCAGAGGTAAATCATTAATTCTTACCTCAAACAAAGCAAATTATAAATATTAATTCTACAAAAGCCTAGTGAGTGGATCAGTTCAAGACCAGATTGCCCAAAGAACATTCTGAGTCCCATGCCCCCCACCCCCACCCCGTGTGAGTGAACACGGCACGGAGCACATACTTTATTTGGAATGTTGACATCGCTGCCCGCTGCCAGAAGCACTTTGCCGCCTTCTTCATGACCTCCTTTAACAGCCAGAAAGAATGGTATTTCTCCATTCTAAAAAAAGGAAAAAAATTAAAATTAATCGCCCTTTGGCAAGGAATGAAATTACTTGAGAAACAGCATGTTTTCTCCCTACCTTTTATGTATTACTCTTAATGGATAGCATTTGTTGAGCATCTATATGCCAACTTATATTGCCAAGACTATATGCCTTGGCAGAGTTAAAAGCACAGCTCTGTGAGGTCAGGATTAATATTAACCCATTTTACAGAAAAGGAAACTAAGCCTTAGCTGGAAAGGGACAAGACTAGTATGCAAATTCAGCTGTTTGGCTCCAAAGCCTGCACCCTCGCCTATCCTGTTATGCTGCCTCCTTGCAAGCTTTCCATCCACCATTTATACCCTTAATCTTTATTAATTTATCTAGCAAACATTTATTTCTCACTTACTGCCTGTCCGGCGAAGGCATTGTGATTGGAAAGATGAAACACTGCCCACAAGAAGGGAACAGCCTAGTAAGCAAGATAATCATGGAAATACTAGTTACAATGCAGTGTGAAACTTATCAAAATAGATATATAGATACAAATGGTGCACACTTGTACCAAGTACAGCTTTAAAGTTTAAAACTGATTTAAACTGTTGTGTGTCCTTTAAAAAAAACAAACAGTAATACTCTTTCTCAGTAATTAGGTTTCCTGAAACTCATTATGATAAATATTAGTAGGACAAAGTGAGAGCTTAGTTTAGGCCAAAACGCAGAAAGAAAAGAAGGAACTGGTATCACACAATACATGGATATTTCCCCCTCCTCATGAAGATTCTTTCCTAAAAATACCGGGAAGAAATGCAGAATTCCTTCCCATTCCTTAACCATCTCCCTCCTTGGGCAGTATTCTGCTTAACAAATGCATTAGTTCAAATTCAGAAGGCTTTACTTGTAGCTAATTAGATATGAACAATCCTGTCAAGACGGATGCAGGAGCATGGAACTAATGTCCCCATCTCAAAGGGATGGAAAAATTGTATCCATGCTGCTTTACCTGAGTGCCTGGGCCTGCCATCTGTTACAAAGGAATTTCTCCCCATAATAGGCCTTCTCATTTTCCAGGAAAAGAGATGCCAAATGGCAAACCACAGTGGGGAAAAGCATTAGCAAAAAAATGTGAAGGAAAGAATTCACATCTTTAATATATCAGGAGTCTAATAAACATTTGTACCTTTGACCCAACAATCTTACTTCTAAGAATATACCCAAAGGAAATAGTGAGGAATTCAAACTACAGTTTTTATACAAAGAGGTTTGTGACAGCATTACTTTTAAGAAAAGGAAAATGAAATAAAACGTCCAAGAGCTGAAGAAGAGTCAAATGAACTCTGGGCAGCCGATAAAAATATATATGCATAGGAACACAAAGAAAATGGAAGGAAAATATTTCCAACATCTCTAAAATAATCATTTCAGTGTGAAAAAATACAAGAACTACTATTTATATTTATTTTTATCTTAAATTTTTAACTGTATATTTCTGGTTTATGTTTTGTAGTGTATTAATTTAATTATAAATGTATATGTGACAGATGCACACCCAAACTTTCCTTACTGATAGGAGTTTGCTACCAAGCCTCTTTAGAGACAACTCCTCTAGGGTATATTCATAGGGGTCACTCCAACTGGTGCAGCAACAGCTTACAACAGGAAACACAGGCAGCCAAGGACTGTATGAATATTGGGGTCCTATCCAAAAGGCTAATATTATCACTAGTCATTATTTTGTGCAGATGAAACCTATCATAATCTGCAATGACAGTTAGTTGGATTTTATGAGCTCTCTCCAATGTGCCCTAACTCAAAAATAGCTAAAAGGTGAAGTCCAAGTGCACACATTCCAGTGGTAAAGTATTAGAACAGGGCAAACATGATTAAGACTTTCAATTAAATCCTGTGACTACAGGGGGCATCTGGGTGACTCAGTTGGTTAAGCATCTGCCTTCAGCTTGGGTCATGATCCTAGCATCCTGGGATCGAGTCCCACATCGGGCTCCCTGCTCAGTGGGGAGTCTGCTTCTCCTTCCCCTTCTGCCTTCCACTCCCCATGCTTGTGCTCTCTCTGTCAAATAAATAAAATCTTAAAAAAAAAAAAAATCCTGTGGCTATGATACCTATATTGGTTTGTGAAGGCCAATCACACCTAAGATTTACCCTAGGTGATTCATGTTTTGTTTTGTTTATAGCTTCTCACACATCATTCATAACTTTTATTCAAGAGGATCAAATTCTCGAGATCTTCTTTAAATAAGTTAAACCAATTAAACCTGATCATCATTATGCCAGACAGTCAGAAAACACACACAAAAGTAAACAAATGAAGGCTCTATTTTTGTCCATGATCCTCAAGTGAAAGCTTGGCTTAACTGCCCCCAGAAACTTGAAGAGAATAAAATGAGGATAATAGCAATATATACCACGGGTCCAAACTCATATACTGCACCCAGACCACACCAGTGATAACAGACGCCATCTGTTGCACACTTACCATGTGCCAGGCGCTATTCCTGGTGCTCTGTGTGTGACATCGCCTTCCCATTTAAACCTCACTATGGCCTTAGGAGGCTATTTGACAGAAGAGGAAACTGAGGCTAAGAGGGGCTAAGGACTAAACCCAAGATCACCTACCTAGAAGACTGATGGAGCCAAGACCTGACCCACACAGTCAGAGCCCTGCTTTTAATCTCTGGGTGTGCAAGTCCAGGGATGCAAGGGACTAGCCTGGTGGGCTTCTCTGGTCCAAAGAGAACACCGACTTGGCCCAGACATCATGGAGGCTCACTCTCATACCCTTCCATTTTCATTATGTTGCCCACAGTTGCTACTTTTATGGTCATAAGCCACCAGTTCTAAGTACCAGCTTATTTTAACGTATCTGGGATCAGGATGCATCTCACAATCTCAGTCAACCAGATAGTAGATGTGATTTTGTTGTCACTGCTTGCAGTGTGCATTAAATCAGAATGGGTGTCAGCTTAGAAGAAAATCTCAGAAACTCTAGTGGGGTACCCTTTAAAGAAATGTTGCATCGCAAGCACCTCTGAAGGCAAAAAGGACAGTATTTTGTTTGGAAAAGCAAAGACATCGAGACTCTGAGTAAGAAAGTGATTTAGAAGAATCAAGCTCAGTGTGAAGTTCAGGAACCAACTTACCTTTTTTATTTGTTCCTTTATATGTGTCTAATGAAAAATCTAAGATAAAAGTCCAAAAAACTCTTTCAAGAAGTATTAACTATTCTAAGGGACAAAAAAAAGCTTGTATGTGTCATGGTTTAAGTGGCGGCATTATTTTTTCTTAGTGTCATATAAAATAATGATATACCTTATAATCACTGGTGCCTTAAATTAAATGATTATCTTCTTACAGAATTGCTCAGAGAGATACCAAAGAGCTCTTTCCAAAGAGACCGTGTAGAATTCATTGACCCAAAGGTTAAAAGTGACTATCTAGAGCAGATGACTCACAAATCTGCCTCCACAGCCACAGCTTCTCCACCTAAGCCTTCGCCCAGTTTCCATCCCCCTAACCTCCACTGAACCCCAGAGAGTTTCTGTCTCCCCACTGCTCCCCACCTGAATGTACGTGCACCCTGCAGGTGCCTCAGAGTAAAGTCCTCCAAAATCCTTATTACCGATTTCAATCACCTGCTCGCCTCTGCTCAGGGGCAGGCACTACCCCTTCCCAGTAATCCAAACCGGCGAATTGGGCATCAAAAATTCTTCCCTCTCTCTAACCCTAGTCACAAATCCTACGGCCTCTGCCTCCTCCTATTACTTCATCCTATTTGCTCCCTGTGAGTGTCCTGGTGGTAGGTTTTCTCCATAGCTCCTGATTTAGCAATTTCCAGTATCACCTGACTGGGTGTCCCCACCTCCAGGCTCTCCAGGCACCAAGCCCCTCTTCAAACCACTGTGACAGTCACAGGCCTATACCCAAAATGGAGTCCATCTCTCTTTGCTGCTTAAAACCCTGCAAGGTCTACAAATCAAAGCCAAGCCCGCCCCCTGGTGAGCACAGCCCTTTTTAATCTCTGCCTTGGCCCTCTCAGCTCCCACCTCTTTTCATGCCCTTCTTGGCCTGTAGGCTTCTAGAATAAGAATACATACTCTACATAGCATAAATTACATATTAAATATTTTTGAGGGAATGGGTGAATAAATGAATGGATTAACAAATGACTTGCTGGGATACTTTAAAGAAAAAAGAAGGGATTTTTTAGCATGACATTTTACACTCTGCAGCACTAACACCTTTGTTTTCCTCCCATGAAAGCCACTCCTCCCACCCTTCCACTTTTGAGTCTTGTGCTTACCTATAATGAGCAACTTCACGTACCTCATTGATCTCATTTATTTCTTGCCATTGGGTTAGCAGCACCTGGACTGCAGGACTGTGACCATGCTTTGCCGCAAGATGCAGGGCAGCATTCCCCTCCTGCAACAGAGACAAACTCATGATAGAGCCCTCTGCACTGAGCAACATGCCCCTCCAACAGGGCTGAAATGGGGCTCCTGAGAGGTTTCATTTTGATTAAAGCTGTGGTCCAGAGTGTGGGCCACATTATCCATGGTTTCAAGTGAAATTTACAATTTTTTAAAGTTTCAAATGAAAAGACATAGTTGTTTGAACCAGTAGGGAAAAACCATCCATGCTCCTTGTTCTACCTTTGCTGCTAATTTGCTAACAAAAAGTGAAACAATTTAGAAGCAATCCCATATGACCTATGTGAAGGTAAACTGGTGAAAGATTTCTGGGAGATAGTTTAGCAATGTATACCAAATGATTTAATGTGCAAAACTTTTGGACGCACAATTCCATGTGTATGTATGAATTCCTCTTAAGAAAATAATCAAAGATGTGCAGAAAGATATGGGTGTCCATTAGGGTTTCCCTCCCCAGTCAGGTGAGACTGAGTCTCCAGCAGACCTCAGGGGAGGAAAAGAGGAAACTGGAGTTAACAGCGGAAAAATCCATGTAGTCTGTTGACTTCACAAACATTTATGGAGTGAAAATTAGCAATCTGGATGTTCCACTGCAAAAGTAGGTTCATTTTATCTGGATATTCCATACTCTGACTGTAGTAACAACTGAACATTCCTGACCAAAATGACATCACTAAATCTATATACCAGGTGTCACTCCCCTTTCTCTTGTTTTCAGCAAAGAAATGAGTCCAACTCACCTTGTCCTTTTCTGAAGTGTGTAGATTAAGGAAGATAAGTTTTTCTATCATTTCAGTGTGGCCCCTGTCGGCTGCCCAAAGAAATGGTTTTCTTCCTTTCTGAAAATCAATCACAAACCTCCAGTGTTAATTACACATTTATTGGACAAGCAAGACAACTGACAAGATGGACAGCAGTTTGATGGTTACAAGGAGACCAAGACGGTGCTTCTGGTCATGGCGTGTAGGCCCTTCCCAGGCAATAATAATCTCTGTAAGTCCCAACCAGATCCAGTTCTGAGTTGTTGCCCAAAATTGTGGGAACTCCCCATCAGCACAGAATCATTTTTATGGGGGCAGAAAAGTACTGTTCAGAAGCGTTCCTCCCAAGCACCTGGGGAAGTGCCAACTCACAGCCAGACAACAAGATTCATTTTCAAACGTAGGATTTCTACCAACTTTCCGTGTTTATTGTTTTTTTTATTTTTTTATTGTTGTGTTAATCACCATACATTATATCATTAGTTCTTGATGCAGTGTTCCATGATTCATTGTTTGTGCATAACACCCTGTGCTCCATGCAGAACGTGCCCTCCTTAATACCCATCACCAGGCTAACCCATCCCCCCACCCTCCTCCCCTCTAGAACCCTCAGTTTGTTTTTCAGAGTCCATCGTCTCTCATGGTTCATCTCCCCCTCCGACTTACTCCCCTTCATTCTTCCCCTCCTGCTATCTTCTTTTTCTTTTTTCTTAACATATGTTGCATTATTTGTTTCAGAAGTACAGATCTGTGATTCAACAGTCTTGCACAATTCACAGCGCTCACCATAGCACATACCCTCCCCAATGTCTATCACCCAGCCACCCCATCCCTCCCACCCCCCACCACTCCAGCAACACTCAGTTTGTTTCCTGAGATTAAGAATTCCTCATATCAGGGAGGTCATATGATACATGTCTTTCTCTGATTGACTTATTTCACTCAGCATAACACCCTCCAGTTCCATCCACGTCGTTGCAAATGGCAAGATCTCATTCCTTTTGATGGCTGCATAATATTCCATTGTGTATATATACCACATCTTCTTTATCCATTCACCTGTCGATGGACATCTTGGCTCTTTCCACAGTTTGGCTATTGTGGACGTTGCTGCTGTAAACACTGGGGTGCACGTACCCCTTCGGATCCCTTCATTTGTATCTTTGGGGTAAATACCCAGTAGTGCAATTGCTGGATCGTATGGTAGCTCTATTTTCAACTGTTTGAGGAACCTCCATAGTGTTTTCCAGAGTGGCTGCACCAGCTTGCATTCCCACCAACAGTGTAGGAGGGTTCCCCTTTCTCCACATCCCCGCCAACTTCTGTCGTTTCCTGACTTGTTAATTTTAGCCATTCTGACTGGTGTGAGGTGGTATCTCATTGAGGTTTTGATTTGGATTTCCCTGATGCCGAGCGATGTTGAGCACTTTTTCATGTGTCTGTTGACCATTTGGATGTCTTCTTTGGAAAAATGTCTGTTCATGTCTTCTGCCCATTTCTTGATTGGATTATTTGTTGTTTGGGTGTTGAGTCTGATAAGTTCTTTATAGATTTTGGATACTAGCCCTTTATCTGATATGTCATTTGCAAATATTTTCTCCCATTCTGTTGGTTGTCTTTTGGTTTTGTGGACTGTTTCTTTTGCTGTGCAAAAGCTTTTTATCTTGATGAAATCCCAATAGTTCATTTTTGCCCTGGCTTCCCTTGCCTTTGGCGATGTTTCTAGGAAGAAGTTGCTGTGGCTGAGGTCGAAGAGGTTGCTGCCTGTGTTCTCCATTAGGATTTTGATGGACTCCTTCTCACGTTTAGGTCTTTCAGCCATTTGGAGTCTATTTTTGTGTGTGGTGTAAGGAAATGGTCCAGTAACTTTCCATGTTTATTGAATAGTTCTATCATTCAACTATTTATTGAGAAGCTACTAGGTGCCTAGCAAGCACATCACACATTAAGCCTTGCTTTACTGATAAAAATGTTTGAAGCAGAAATTCTCCAGGACTTAATATTTAGATGGCTCAATCAGACATGGAATTTTATCTACTGCTTCTTTTTTTTTTAAGATTTTATTTATTTATTTGAGAGAGAGAATGAGAGATAGAGAGCACGAGAGGGAAGAGAGTCAGAGGGAGAAGCAGACTCCCTGCTGAGCAGGGAGCCCGATGTGGGACTCATCCGAGACTCCAGGATCATGACCTGAGCCGAAGGCAGTCGCTTAACCAACTGAGCCACCTAGGCGCCCTCTATTGCTTCTTTTTAGGCCTTCCTTTCTTGCTCATATTTTTATCTCCAACATTCACCAAAAATCAACAGGAATACTCTTGAGAACAGGTCTATATGAATTGGAATGGAAAAATTAGGCAACATCCAGAGAACATAGCTTAATAAGGATGTTTAGGTATGATTTGTTGGGGAGGAAAGTTCAAATGTAGAATTTTCTGACTGTGGTAATTTCTTAAATTTTTCACACTGCCATTGAAGGGTCCATTTGCAATAGCCAAAATGTCATCAAGAAAGTGAAAGACCCACAGAAGACTTAATTTTCAAACTCAGGATATTTTTTTAAAAGATGTTATTTATTTAATCTGAGCGAGAAAGTGCTCGCACATACACAAGCAGGGGGAGAGGCAGAAGGGAAGGGAGAGGGAGAGACAATCTCAAGCAGATTTTGTGCTGAGCATGGAGCCCTACTCAAGGCTCAAGGCAGGGCTCAATGTGGGGCTGTCTCACAACCCTGACATCATGACCTGAGCCAAAACCAAGAGTCAGACATTTAACCAAATGAACCACAAGGCACCCCTCTAACTCCAGATATTTAAAAGAAGAAAAAGGAAGTTGGGGGGCAAGATGGAGGCAGAAGTATTTTCTTCAATTAAAGAAAACACTCACAAATTGGCTTGGTGTGTTATTAACCAAAAGCTTAGCAAGATGTTTGAAATGTGGAAAACAAGATACAAGCCTCTTTATAAGAAGGTTCCTAAATCTGAGATTTGTTATCTGATCTGCTAATGCAGGGTAATGAAAAGATCATGGAGACTGTTAACTTGAGACAAACAACACATGATTCCCCATTAACTGGGAAAAAAAGGAAGGATAAGGAAGGAAAATGCTGAAATAATAATGGCAAAAAAAAAATGTCTACAAGGATCAGCCCTATGGAACTCTGTACTCACGCATTTATGGAAGCTGGAGAAACAAAGTAGTACAAAAATTTTTCCTAATTCATTATTCTTGAGCCAGACATGTTTGCCAATGAGGCCTACATCCCCAACCTTCAACCCTGGAAGGCTTGGCTCTCATCATCATTCTCATGAGTTCACTAAGGAAGTGGAAAGAGAAGAAACGGATTGCTTGGGCCCCCAGTTTTCTGATTTTCTGCAAGTTATTAGACACCTAATTGAAAAACAGAATTTAGTCTTAATCCCTGAACAACACTTTGGAAATGACAGACCAAAAATTATTGTGTCTGGCTTATACAAATATCTGCAAATGGTGACAATGGATAAAGGTTTATATTTAAAAAAATCACAAAAAAGGATGTGTGAGAGACATGATTATACACTACATGAAAACATTTAGTCACACACCCTTATAAATTATTTACTTATTTGTTCCACAATTATTGAGCATCCATGAATATGCCAGATATTGTGGTCAGCAACAAGAAGCTCTGAGTCCAACAGGGAAGATGGACACATGAGCAAGTAATTATAATGAAATGCAGTAACTGAGAGCTGGTGATATGTGGGGGTACATAACTCAGTATGAGTGTGTGTTTGTGGGTGGGAAGGCAAGTGACAAGAAATGATGGAAGAAGGCCTTTTAAATTGCTAATGCAAGGGAACAAGAGACAAGAGCACTGGTGGTGACATTTTCCCCTGGGAGCCTGTGCCCTGTTTTTCTAGAACTGTTAATCACAGGCTCCTGCTTCTTCCACAGTCTATCCCTTGGTCACATTGTTTGGCTCAGGGATGGTCACATGCCAAGCTACACCAATCAGAGTCAACTATGGGATATTTTTCTGGCACATTCTGTTTGTATCTAGAGTCATCGGCTAAGCAGTCATCAGCCCTCTTTGTCACCTGACAAGAAGAACCCACCTAAGAATGAAGCCAGCACAGTGGCAAGCACACATGAAAAATGCAAAAAGAGACAAGAGCCCTGCTGACATCATGGGCGCTGCTGGATTCAGACATACCTGAAGTTACCTGTGCATGAAGTATTTGAGTGAGTCAATCAATTCCTTTTTTTTCTTTTTTTAAAGATAGATTTATTTATTTATTTGACAGAGAGAGAGAGATAGCGAGAGCAGGAACACAAGCAGGGGGAGTGGGAGAGGGAGAAGCAGGCTCCCCGCTGAGCAGGGAGCCCAATGCAAATGCAATTTCCTAATTAGGGGTCATTTTTATCACAAGCAATGCTTATCTTGTTTGCAGTGACACAGAGCCAAAAAGCTAACCAAAGTTTAAATTCTCATGCAGAAGCAAAAGGGGTTTTGTTAGCCCTTTACCCACAGAGACCATAAATAATACATGAGGGTGTTGTGTCCTAGAGTAGACATCTGCTGCTTTGTCTCTATGTTTCTTTCTTCTAGTAACAGCAGCTTCATTTTCCTTTAGAGAACTTCCCCAATTATATACACATGTACTCTGCCATTTATCCATTTAGTGCTGTCAACTGCCAGGTTTTAACTGGCCCATGAAGTTAACCCATGCTGGTCACAGTGATCAGTTCAGGATTGGGCAGATGATTCAAGCAGGGCCAAACAGAGTCGTTCCTGAGATTTATATATGAACATTTGATGATAGGAATTTTCTTTTTTTTAAAGATTTTTTTAATTTATTTATTTGACATAGAGATAGAGAGCACAAGTAGGCAGAGAGGCAGGCAGAGGGAGAGGGAGAAGCAGATGCGGGACTCGATCCCAGGACCCTGGGATCATGACCTGAGCCGAAGGCAGCCGCTTAACCAACTGAGCCACCCAGGCGCCCAGGAATTTTCTTTCTTATGAATCAAAATCCATAAGAATATCCGTAAGAGGGGCACCTGGGCGGCTCTGTCAGTTAAGCATCTGACTCTTGGTTTCAGCTCAGGTCATGATCTCAGGGTTGCGAGATCACGCCCCAAGTCAGACTCAGCACTCAGTAGGGAGTCTGCTTGAAAGTCTTTCCCTTTCCCTCTGCCCCTCCCCCCACTCATGCACACATGTGTGCTCTCTCTCTCTAATAAATAAATAAATAAAATCTTTAAAAAAAAAAGATTATAAGAATATCTTGAAACTGCTAGGAGCAAGCTTTCCCAGCATGTGGAGAGTGTATCTATCAATAATGCCAACAGAGAGACAACAGAGAGTTAGAGAGGAAGGAAAAGAAGAGCTGGATCCAGCCATGCCTCAAGCCATTCAGATACATCCTCACACTCTTCAGTTAGCAATAAATAAATTACCTCTATTGCTTAATCTAGACTAAACTAGATTTTTATCACTCATAACAGAAAAAAGTCTAACTAATACATAGTTAGCAGTTTGGGGACAAATACTATTAGAAATACCAGGGGTCTGTTCAACTTTTTTTTTTTTTAATTATGTTCAGTTAGGGGCGCCTGCGTGGCTCAGTTGTTAAGCGGCTGCCTTCGGCTCAGGTCATGATCCCAGGGTCCTGGGATCGAGCCCCGCATCGGGCTCCCTGCTCCGCGGGAAGCCTGCTTCTCCCTCTCCCACTCCCCCTGCTTGTGTTCCCTCTCTCGCTGTGTCTCTCTCTGTCAAATAAATAAATAAAATCTTTAAAAAAAAATTATGTTCAGTTAGCCAGCATATAGTACATGATTAGTTTTTGATGTAGTGTTCAACGACTCATTAGGTGTGTATAACACCAAGTGCTCATCTGTTCAACTTTAAAATGGCCTTACTCTTGGGGGCACCTGGGTGGCTCAGTCAGCTAAGCATCTGCCTTCGGCTCAGGTCACAATCCCAGGGTCCTGGGATCAAGTCCTGCTTCTCCCTCTGCCCCTCCCCCTGTTCCTGCATTCACACTCTTTCTCTCTAATAAATAAATAAAATCTTAAAAAAAATAAAATGCCCTTACTCTTACCCTTGGCTGCTACAAAGACTTGCATTTCTGCATGGCTAAACAAAGTGACAGAGGACCCACCCCCAAAGAAAGCCTAATCTGATAAGTAATAGGAGGTTATCACAGATGAAATATTTTTCCTCACCAAGAAAACAGCTATTACTTTAAACTTTGGATGCCCTTTAAAAATGTTATCAGCAAGAAAAAAAAAAATGTGAAAGCCAAATTACACAAAATAAGGGCATTTAAAGTAATCCATATCTTAGAAACATATCAGAAGGTAGAATAAAGATGAAGTGACAGTAAAATGAGATATAAATCTTTTCTCCCATTTTAGCCTACATTATTAGAGAAAATAACATCAACTTTAAAAATACATGTTTTTTAAAAAAATATATAGTTTCTTACCATGTCTTATTTCCTTTTTTAACCACCAAACCCTTCTAAAATGCTATTCAAGTTGGCCTCTAGCCAGTACAGTCCCCCGGGACTGACTCCTACCTGCAAGGCAGGGAGATCTTCCAGCCAGGACAGTGGAACCTGGCGTCAGAACTCCCATTTCAGAGAAACCACAGTGCCTTCCCAGCTCAGGATCCCGATTCCCTTTCCTAATTAATGAAAATAAGGAGGGGCCAGAATTTCTGTTATCTTTTTTCCTTAATTAACACAATGTCTATTTAACCTGTTTTAATTCAATGTATTTAAATTGTTAGCATGTGAATAATTCTGAGAGGTTGCAACTGTTTATTAGAAATTATTTTTCATTTTTAAGTTTATTAGCAGGGTTATCAAATCTGACAGGTTAACAAATTCAGCAAAAATTTCATAAACAGCCACTATAAATGGCTACCCAAAGTCCAAACTGACCATCCTTTCCCACAGCGACCCCAGAGATGATGGGAGGAGAGCCTCTGAGAGGAAACCAGGGAGAACCCAGCACAAAGCCCCCCAGTGCCCCGTGTGCAGGTCTACCCCCCACGACATTTCCCGTTACCCTGTGACCCTCATAACAGAACCCCGGCATAAGGGAAAACCAAGCAGTTTCCTTAATAATTAGAGATTTGAGAGGGAAAAAGAAAGTTGCCATGAATTAAAAAGTGCCGAAGGAGGGGCGCTTGGGTGGCTCCGTCGGTTAAATGTCTGCCTTTGGCTCAGGTCACGATCTCAGGGTCTTGGATCGAGCCCCGCTTTGGGCTCCCTGCTCAGCGGGGGTCTGCTTCTCCCTCTTACTCTGCCTGCCGCCCCCCCAACACCCCCCCCCGGCTTGTGCTCTCTCTCACGCTGTCTCTTTCTCTCTTTTTTTAAAAAAAAAGTGCTGAAGGAGCAGCGTGTTAAATATGCAGTCACGAAACTAGGGTGGGTGGGGTGAGGTCCCCCCCTTGCACACTGGAGCCCTTAAATACCGGCTTCAGGTCCATGTAAGTAGGTATGTCTTCCCAAATCCCCTCATGCTCATTATTCCCAACCCTCCAAAAAGGGAAGCTTCTTTGCATTTTGATCTCTAAAGACTTCCTATAAGATTCCTTTAAACCAATGGAAGTTCCCATAAGTCTACAGCTGAAACCAACCTAACAGGGTACCACCAAACTCTTATGAAAATATTCAACAACTATTCATATACTCTAAGGCCATTCCTTTCTCTGCCCCTGCTCCACCCCAAACATTTTGAGTACTTATTTTGACCACTAGATGGAAGTTCACATGTAGATTCAAAACATCTATACTACTTTACCAATAACTTCTCCTGGCTGCTCTAATCTCTCTCCCCTGGAGAGGCCACAGAGCTGGAAGAAACCTCAAAATATTTTCCAGTGTCTTCCATCTCTCTCATCCCCACCCACACTCTTCTGGGCCTAGTGAAATCTCTTTTATTAATAAAGACCTCCTCCCCACAAGGCTTTCCTTGCTAGCTTTTGGAGTTCCCTCTGGGCTAAAGAGAATTTTGCCAATGCTGGTCAGGTCAGCAGGCTCTCCATCACTTTCTGCTGAGAAGAAAGTAGGCAAGAGGGCCAGCTGTGAAGGTGAAGCAGTCATTTCTATCAAATGCATTCAGTGAGTTCCACAGTACTTTTAAGCAAACACAGATGGAAAAATGTAATGATAAATTAATACACCTTGAGCTCCTGATCCCAGATCCTATTGGGTTTTGCCAACATCCCTGACCCACTCACAGATCTCAGAAAAAGAGAAGACTTTGTCTTTTGCATTGATCCATCTAGGTTTCTTACAGAACTAAAAGTGGACTCAGAGATTCTTCTCTCCCTAAATGAGCCAGGGGACTCATTATTTGCTCATTCCTCATATGTCTCTGAATCCATCTTAATTTTAACATCTCTCAGCTGGACATGTCTGCAGAGTCTGCTGCCAAGACTCCTCCGCATTTTTCCCAACACACAGGGGAGGAGGGAGAGGGGTGGGGACAGGACAGCCCCAAAGCCAGCTAAAGAGATGGTGGCCAAGAAGGCTGCTGGCCAGCAGAAGCTGCAGATGTGGCCAAGACTTCCCAGAAACCTGCTCTGGTCCTTGAGCCCCTTCAGCCTACCTGATCCTCCCCACACCCTGCTGTCTCCTGTGAAATCAGCCAGAGCCCACTGAAAGGAAAGACTGTCATGTGTCTCCTAGATAACAGGCCCTCAACAAAGATCTGCTAAATTGAACTGAGTGGAATTCATTCACAGGTCACATCCCTATTTAGCATCAATCAAACTAGAATGATCTAACTTCCTCACTGTGTCACTATTTGACTATGATTATCAATTAGAGGATATCAGTGTATTTTATCCTATAATAATTGTCATAATAACTACCATTTAGTGAGCACTTACCATGTATCAGGCTCTTGGCTAAGTAAGTGCTTTATACTCATTAACTCATTCAAACATCCCAACAGTGGCTGTTCCAATATTGCTACGTAGGAACGGCTTAGGGGTAGTGTGTGACTGGAAAGGGGTGGTGGAATGGCTTAACAATGAAGTTCAATGGCACAGGCCTTTTTACATAAAACTGGGGAAATATCAATCATCTATGTGAAACCATGGAGGTATTGCTGATAAAAATTATATGGAAGCCAAAACACCCCCCTCCCCAATCATCCCTTATACACACTGAGGCTTTCAGCAGTTGGAAAACTTGCTTAAAGCTCATAGCTAATATATATGCCCAGACCACAGTCCAAGTCTGTCTGCCTCTAAGCTGTAAATGTATAGTTACTCAGTCATACTCAGAGGAAGTAAAACAAATTTATAGACTTCATTTGAAGAAAGAGTTGTTGTTGTTGTTAAGACTAAGGTCAGGGACACCTGAGTGGCTCAGTCGGTTAAGCATCTGCCTTCAGCTCGGGTCATGATCTCTGGGTCCCGGGATGGAGCCCCACATCAGGCTCCTTGCTCAGTGGGGAGCCTGCTTCTCCTTCTGCCTGCCGCTACCCCTGCTTGTGCTCTCTCTCTCTGTCAAATAAATAAATAAAATCTTTAAAAAAAAAAAAGACTAAGGTCAGAAAAGAATGTGAAAGTTTTTTACAAGAGGTGAAATGAGGTATTACTGCTTAATTTCTGGAGAGACTTTATGGAGAATAATGTTCTAGGCACAGTGAAAAGGAGGTCCCATTTGAAATCAAAAGTTCAGTCTCACAGGGTATTCTCCCCTAGACAGAACAGGGGAGAGAAAAGCCTAGAGAAAAGTCTAGAAGAAGATATTCCAGGAAAAAGACAGTCCCTGGCACATAGGGAATGCCCATCTGAGAAGGGAGACAGGACAGCATGCCGGCATGGTGACTGGGGTCAGCTAGACCTGAATTCAAATCCTAGCTCTCACTTTCCAGTTTTGGGACATTGGACGAGGTACTTAGCTTCTCTGAACCTCAAATTCATCACCTTTAAAAATAAGCAAAATCTTTCTGTATATGATTATGGGAATTATGGGAATTAACAGGATAATTCATTCATTCAGCAATGATTTGTTAAGCATCCATATACACCAGGCCCTAGACATCTCAATGAAATAATGTATGTAAATAGCTTTCCTCTGTACCTAGCAACACTAATAAATACTCAATAGGTGGTGACTGTTATTAGTATATATCTCCTTATGAAAAGAAAAAGAATGTACACAAATATGGTAACACCGCATTATATTCCCTGATTCCATTACTGCATAGTCTTGGATCAAATACACTCCCAAAAGGCCAAGCATAATGGAGTAAAATGCAAACATACATTCTGAATACAAAATAGGGTGGATGCTGTCCACAATCAGCCAGGACGAAGGGACCGGGAGGGAAAAAAGAATCTGGATGCTTGCTCAATACTTCCTGCCCTTCCCACAGGAGATGCCTGGGCCCCCACCAACACCAACACTTCTCATCTGTTCTGTCCTCTGCCAGAGTGATGGAGGAGCTAGCTATAGGGCCAGGTCTGTCTGTGCTGGCTGCTTTGGCAGCTCTAGCAGGAGTAGGAAGAAAGAGGAATTTGGGGGCGGTATACATAGGACCTGTCCTGCTATAGCAAACACACCTCATCAGGCTGGGCCAGGTCCTTCAAATGCAGATCTTGAATGAGGTACTCCACGATGCGTACATTATCACTCTGAGCTGCAAAGTGGAGGGCATTCATTCCATCCTGAAGAGAGCCAAGGTGGGGGACATATATACACAATGATCTGAGAGCTTCCCCATCCTGCACTGGGGCAGGGAGAACTATGTCCAGGTGTGACCCACATACCTACCGGATTCTTGGCCCTCTGGTCTGCTCCAGCTCTAATGAGCATGAGCATGATCTCGAGACTTCCAGACCAGGCTGCAAGGTGAACTACTGTCAAGCCGTGCTTCCCCAAGAAGAGAAAAGAAAAGCGTCTATCACTGGAATGAGCTACAACACACTACCTCAGTTAACAAAGGCCAAGATAATACTCAAGTGTTGAAAATTAACAAATAGGGAAAAAATTTAATATACAGCAAATGTGATACTTCAATTCTATGGGGGAAAGGAAGACATTTAATAAGTGGTACAGGCACAAGTCATTCTCTACAGGGAAGAAAATAAAATTAAATCCTATATCATATTATACACACACACACAAAAGCACACAAAAATATTAGAAGAAAATCTAGACTGTAAGGTACAGTGTCTTGATCCACAAGTTATAAAAGGAAAGATGATAAAGTCAAGAAACAAATGATAGATTTTTTAAAATGTATTTTAATAAAGATAAATGGTTACTTTTTCTAATACATGAAACCTCTTACAAATCAACAAAAAGAAGGCAATTAAACCAATTGAAAAAGTGGACCGAAAAAAGGTGCTCTCTTAAGGTATTAGTGGAAATGAACAATTATGGTTTCAGCAATCTGGCAATAGCTATTGAAATTTTCAATTCAACCAGCAATCCCACTACTAGGAATCTATCCCCTGAAAAAGAGTTTTAGAACCTAATGTTATGTAAACAAGGATATTAATTGTAACCCTTAAAAAGGAGAGCAAGGTAAATGTCCATCAATATAAGAACGCTGAGCAAATTAGGGCACAGTCATATCACATCAAGCAGCCATTACAAATAATGAGTTAGAGCGATAAAAACTGACTTGGAGAGATTTCCGAGGTAGCTGTTAAATGTGAAAAATAAGATGCACAAAAAAATATAATCCCATTTTTTATAAAACAAGCAACGACAAAAACTCACATGTGTACACATATGTATCTATATCTGTCTAAGGTGGGCATGTAGATAGATAGATGTTCGCTGCCAATATAGATATGATTACTGAGCATGAGCAAAAGTACAGAAATAAACACACATTCTCCGCGTTGTTAAAGGTAGTTACTGGAGAAGGAGCAGGTGCACAAAAAAGAAAAAACAGAGAAGACTGAGGTTATAAAAAGAATCCTATTTCTATATAAATCATTTGAAATACTCTCTCTAAAAATTATATAGGTGTGCATGTGCATGCACACATGCATGGAATAGACTGACAGAGACTCAGTAAGGACCTACTGACCCTTAGGGACGCTGTGGGCAGTTAGACTTGTAGACTGAATGAGCAGGAGAAAAGTGTGAAAGGAAAGAGCCAGCAGTTAACATTGGCTATCTCAGGAAGGTGGAATTGGAGGGTACTAAACTAGGAAAGCTGGGACTTGCATCCTAGGCCCCAAGTTAGAGAAGTAATATAGAGCACACTTTATGAGTGTGATCTGTAGAGTCAAAAGAAACTGACCTTCAATTAATTTGGCTCTCCTACTTCAAATACTATGTTCTAGTTAACACTCAGCCTCAGGTTCCTTACCTGTAAGTTCCTGTGTCTGCTTCTCTGTTTCCTTTCATCTCTGTTAAAAAATCATCCAGTGCTCTGTTAAAGTCCTTCTAAATGCCTTCTGAATGCCATCCTTCCAAAAAGTAAGCCTTCTCAGCACATCTTACTTGCATCTTAATTGACTCTGTAAGCCATGAAACCAGTTTGCTAGATGTATACAATATGACTAAATCAACAAGGAAGGAGGGTCTGTGGGGGGCACTTTAATTTGCCTTTTGGCATTTACTTTGGCTACCACAGAAACTGCATTAACGTATTCTCTGCTTCTCAGGGAAGTACAGATACAGAGAAGTGAAAAGGAAATCCCAGATTATTGAGGTGTAACTCTAACTCAGTTGTTCTCAGTGGGGGAGAGGGGCAATTTTGCCTCCAGGGGACATTTGGAGATGTCAGAAGATACTTTTGATTGCTGGGGCTGAGTGGAGATATTGGCATTTAGTGGGTAGAAGCCAGAGATACCGCAAAACATCTTATAATCCCAAACAGCCTCCCACAACAACAACAAAAAATCATCTGACCAAAATGTCATAGGGCCACTGTTGATAAACCCTGCTTTAAATGTCATACTCTATAAAATTTACATTTCGGCTGCCACACTACCCAGTGAGTTAGTCTATTCAAGCCTATTTATATATTTACAATTCCAATATGCAGAAAGTGCTCACCAATTTCTGCACTTTTTCCCAAGGACTAATGATGTACAATAACTAGTTGAGGTTTTTCAAGAAATGTGCCCTAAATACAATTCTACTCCTTAATTGCTCTTCTCTACAAACTAATGGTCTCTATTCAGGAATACTAAATCCAGTTTCACATATGTCAAAAAATAAGTCAGAAATATATTTTTTAAAGATTTTATTTATTTATTTGACAGAGAGAGACACAGCAAGAGAGGGAACACAAGCAGGGGGAGTGGGAGAGGGAGAAGCAGGCTTCCCGCGGAGCAGGGAGCCCAATGCAGGGCTCGATCCCAGGACCCTGGGATCATGACCTGAGCCGAAGGCAGACGCTTAACGACTGAGCCACCCAGGCACCCCCAGAAATATTTTTGAAAGAAGATAATTCACACTTTGATAGGAGCTCTATTTTTTCCTAATAGGTCATTCCTAATTTCAAAGCAGGCAACACTGAAAGATTTCAAACACTAATCATAAAATCCAAGAGCCAGGAATTCAAACTGCCAACAACAGGAACGTTTGAAGCCATATATTCCAAGTGGAGCCATCATTCCTCAGAGGAAAAGAATCACTGCTCACAAATGTTAGTTCCCTTACAAAAATATTCATAAAATTATGTCTTGTGATAATAAACTGACATGCCTAGGACAGTTTGTGAGCATGTGTCACGGATTACACTCAGAGTGTACAGAATGCTCTGTAAAGTGTAAAAGGTCCACCGTCGGTGACACTCTGTCCCTATCACCAGTGTGATCACAAGTGAGAAGGTCATTAACGTCCCCTGAGGAGCACATGCACGGAATACCTTCCCAGAGATAAGAAGCTCTGAGAGCTGATGCCTGTCATTATCCTCTAAACGCCACCTGCTCTCCATCTGGGATCCTTGATTCACATCTGGAGTAAGAGCCTCCATTTATCTAGTGTGCCTGTTCCCAAGATTCAGGGATGCCACCAACTTTGAACCTGAAGCTCTCAGCACCTGGGCCATGCATTTGATCCTTAGCTTGCAGTGCCTTGAAAGATACATCATGTCAATGGTCTTGGTCCTTGCTCCCTTAATAGACTGTACACCCCTCTGAGCAGGGACTGTATCTCCTGCCAGTGCTTCCTGACACAATCACCTGGGGATCTTGTTAAGTCACAGATTCTGATTCAGGAGGTCTGGGGTAGGCTCTGGGATTCTGCATGTCAAGCTCCGAAGAAATGCCAGTGTTTCTGGTCTCAGGACGACACTTTGAGTAACAAGAACTTAAATGCTGTTAAATCCCCAGTAGTTGGCATTGAGACTTACCCAGAGCAGGCAATGAATAAATACTGATGGTGAAGGGGTTCAATTTTTGGCTCTTTACAAATAGGTGTTAGAAGACAGATCTGCCAAGACAAACTCAAGGCTCATGACCCAGATAAAGAAAGTTTGACCAAACACAGCATTGCTTGAATTATAAAAAGCAATTTATTAGTTATGTTCTAATACCACTGTGAATAATTAAGTTATAGAAATATTAAACTTAGTGAAACTTTCAAGGTGGAGTACAGAGATACATCTGGAATATATATGTACTAATACCATATTTCCCATCTGACAGCATTTCAATCTCACAAGACCAAATTACAAAAAAGTTGATGCTAGCTTCCAAATGTATGTTTGGAAAAGCCTCAAAAAGAATAAGTCGTTAGAACATCTCTTCATCATTTCAGGAATAACTGACTTACACTCTGACAGAAACCAGTAGTGTATTTAATATATTAGAAACATGGTGATCCTCAGACATGCTGTGTCTGAGATGCTATCAACCTGGGCAATGGATGTGTAAGTGTTCATTGTACAATTCCTTCCACTTTTTAGTATGTTAAAGATTTGGGATTATGGTCTTGGGTACGATGGAGTAAGTACACTGTCTCTCTCACCAGATGTGACTGAAATCTCCAGACAAAATGCATGGAGTAGCTATTTGAGGACTCTGAGAAGTAAATGGTAGCAGGTAGATTGGGAAGTAAACCAAAACTAAAAAATATAAACAAAGAGGGTTTCCTGATTTGGTTTTTGTTTTTTTCCTTCCATATCTTCCAGCTTGAACTCAAGGCAGTATAAGTCACAGAAGTGTGCTCTGGGCACAGACAGAAAGAACTCCAAGAGAAGCCCTCTCTTTCTGGGCTAAGGAGCAAGACAGAGAAAGTAGGGGAAATACTGTTTCTCTATTCTCTTCTGGTCCTGTTCCAGGCAAGCCTCACTCCCAAAGCTGGAACCCTGTGGTAGAAGGGACAGCAACAGCACTAAGTGGGCAAGCACCTAAAACTGACAGAGAAATCCTCTCGGACCAAAGGAACTGTGGTCATAAGAGTGGGTGGGGTGGGACCCATGTTGCTTATTTTTCTCCCTCAGTCCCAGAGGCAGACCTAATCATGGGAAGTACATAGCCGAGCTCAGAGACCACCCCCTTGACTTTCTAGTCAGAACACCAGGAAAAGGGGAGGAGGGGCCCTGGAGCCGGGGAATGTGGGGGTGATGAGGCTGGAGAGGTGGAAGCTTGAGAAAGTAAGCCCATAAAGTTGTGTGTGAGGCCTCACTCCGATCCGTACATGGACCAGACCCTACACAGCATGACAAAGGCCTGGAATGCTGAACTATGGGGCAGACCACTGCCCAGGTCTCAGACTGGACCCGTGGGGCAGGTCCAAAGAGCACTGCAAAAGTGCTGAAACCTGAAGTGACACTGGTGTCAAATGATGAAGAAACTGGTCATCCCTCTGCAAGAAAAAAAAGAACCTTGACCTATTCCTCATACTTTATACTTAAAATAACTCAAAATGGACAATAGATCTAAATGTAAAACACACAACTCTAAACATTTTACAAGAAAAATATGAAAAAATCTTCATGACACATTAGGCAAGTCTTTCTTAGATATAACACAACACCTAGATTCATTTTTAAAATACAGGTAAGTTGGGGGGTGCCTGGGTAGCTCAGTCTGTTCAGCGGCTGCCTTCAGCTCAGGTCATGATCTCATGGTCCTGGGATCGAGCCCCACATTGGGCTCCCTGCTCAGTGGGGAGCCTGCTTCTCCCTCTCCCTCTGCTTGTACTCTCTCTCTCTATGTCAAATAAATAAAATCCTTTTTAAAAAAGATTTAAAATACAGATAAGTTGGAATTCATCAAAATTTAAAACTTTTGCTCTGTGAAAAAGATAAGCTACAGAGTGTGAGAAAATACTTGCAAATCACAGGTCTAACAAAGGACTTGTATCTGGAATATATAAAGAGCTCTCAAAACCAAACAGTAAGAAAACAAACAACTCTATTAAAAAAAGTACTCAAAAGATTTGAATAGACACATCACCAAAGAAAATATACAAATGGTAAATAACACAAGAAAGATGCTCAGTATCATTAGCCATTAAAGAAATGCAAATTAAAATCACAAAGAAATGCCAATACACATCCATTAGAAAGGCAAACATTGAGGAGAAAAAAATGAAAGCTACAAGAGCTGATGAGGATGTAGAACAATGGAGTTCTGTTACACTGCTGCTGGGAATGCAAGGCACAGCCACTACAGAAAATAGTCTGGCAGCTTCTTGTATACAGCTTACTACATGACCCAGTAATCTCACTCCTAGGGCTTTATACTAGAGAAATGAAAACTTACGCCTACATAAAACTGGTACACAAATGTTGATAGCAACTTTATTCATTTTGTTGTTGTTTGTATAAAAATTTACATTTAGATTTAGCCAGCTGGACTCAGTTTAGATGATCCCAATTTTTTTTAAGATTTTATTTATTTATTTGAGAGAGAGAATGAGATAGAGAGAGAGCATGAGGGTGGGAGGGTCCAAGGGAGAAGCAGACTCCCTGCTGAGCAGTGAGTCCGATGCAGGACTCGATCCCGGGACTCCAGGATCATGCCCTGAGCCGAAGGCAGTCGCTTAACCAACTGAGCCACTCAGGTGCCCAGATGATCCCAATTTTATTGGCAACATCCAAAGCATCATAGTCAGGAGCCAGTTGAACATATGCCTTCTTCTCTCCATCAGGCCTGATCAAGGTGTTGACCTTGGCCACATCCATGTCATAGAGCTTCTTCACAGCCTGTTTGATCTGGTGCTTGTTGGCCTTAACATCCACAATGAACCCAAGTGTGTTGTTCTCTTCTGTTTTCTTCATGGCTGACTCAGTAGTTAGGGGGAACCTGATGATGACATAGCAGTCAAGCCTGTTTCTCCTGGGGGCACTCTTTCGAGGATATTTGGGCTTCCTTCGGAAATGCAGTGTCGTGGGCCGTCAGAAGGTAGTTGATGTGCAGATCATCTTTTTTTGTGTGACTGTGCATGCCTTTCAGCACTGCTTTCTTGGCCTTCAAATTCTTTGCTTTGGATTCACCTTTGGGAGGTGCAGGGGCTTCCTTCTTAGCCTTTGGCGCGATCTTCGTGAAAGGGATAGCAGCTTAATTGTAATAGTCAAAAACTGAAACAACTCTAACATCCTTCAACAGGTGAGTGCACAAATAAACTTGTGGCACATCTATATACTAAAATACTATTCAGCAACAAAAAGGGAGGAATTATTGATACATACAATGTGAATGAATCTCAGAGAGATTTTGCTGAGTGAAAGAAGCCAGTGTCAAAATGTTATATGCTACATGACATCATTTATATGGCATTCTTAAAAAGGCAAAATTATGGAGATGGAGCAGAGATCAGTGGTTTCCAGGGTGGGTAAGGGTTTGACTACAAAGATGCAGCATGAGGATATTTTCTGGGTGATGCAATTGTTCTGTATGTTGATTATGCTGGTGATTACATGAATCTACACATACATCAAAATTCATATAACTGTACACCAAAAAGAAAGAAAATTGTACGGTCAATTTAAAAATTAAAATAAAAAGTTACTGTATCAGGGTTTCAATGTCAAAATTAAGAATAGACTCTTGGCAATCAGGTCTATTACCAAGTCATCTTTTGCAGGCTAACACTGCAAAATAATCAAATAAGAATCTCCAGACCCAAACAACATGTTAAGTACAATAACCATAATACAACTTATTACCCTCACAAAATTGGAGTGCTTTCAGTGCCAATTTTTAGTAAGGGGTACTTCTTTATTCTGATTCTATTACATATCAATTGACTTGCCTACCAATCTCAGAGGAATAAAACAGAGAAGGATGTGCTCCCCTCGTAAAACAAAAAAAAAATTTCATCATTATCATGTCTAGGCCATGTCTACACCAACAAAACCAACAATATGACCAGCTGGTTTGATCTGACTTCATTTACTCATCTTCCAAAGATTTACTAAGCACATACTAAACCCAGGACCTGGAAGAATGAAAGTAAAGCAGGGCTGAGTTTTATCTTCCAATGAGTCAATCCAGACAGAAAATAGAATAGCTCTGTGAAAACCTTCGGAACACTTTAGGAACAATGGCCCATTTGGTTAACTAAGAACCAGGAGCCACAGTCCATAGGATTCTAAAAATCAAGACCATCATCTTTCATTGCAACTGGAGATGATGAATGTGATATTGGGTATATCCAGCCCAGGTGGTTTTCTTGCGCCATGATAAAGTAGTAAGTGAAGTTGGGAAAAGTAGGGAGAAAATCCTTAGGGTGGGTTTTGATATCAAGGCAGACAAATAGTTAAGCTGCTTTAGGGCTAACAGCATGGTCTTTGGAACCAGGTAAACTTGGTTCAAATCCTGCCTTCACCCCTTCTTAGATGTAATTGTTGGGCAAGATATTCAACTTCTCTGTCTTAGACTCTTCCTATGAAAACTGTGTATTTTTAGTAACACTTTTCTCACAAGGTTGGGAGACAAGGTTGGGCACTCAGTATCAAAGTCCTAAGACTGGTGCCCAGTACATAGTACGTACTTAATAAGCTTTATTAGAGTTCACACAGCAAAGTCAAGATTTAATGTCCATGAGGCCAGTTAGCTTCTGTCCCCCATGTCCCAAATTATACTATGGGCAACCACCTTATTCTTACAAATGCATATTACTGGCCATAAGGTCAATATGAGAAAATTAGCAAAAGCCTAAGTCCTACAAGTAATAGGTAAACAATTTAGTTACCAAATAAGAGATCTTTCCAAAGTGAAAACTGAATGTGGAAATATTCTGTGTGTATGTGAAAAAAAGATAACTGAAGTGACCAGATTTTCCCCATACACTGGTTATGCTCCAATCCATTCTACCAAATGAAGATGAGCTTACCTTATCAGCAATATCCACTCTTGCCTTGTGATTAAGCAAGAAATCCACCGCAGATAAATTATTTGCCCCCACTGCAAAATGCAAGGCTTTGCGGTTCATCTGAAGAAACATAATTTGTGTTTTCAGTCATCTAATTGCTATTTAGCCTCTTTATGATTCCTGTGTCTTAAACGGCCATACTTTTCTATCATATGTTTATATGTGCATGGCATAACCCATGATTGATTGTAACAGTGTAATGGATTTCAATTAAAAAAAGTAAAAGTTGTAGGGGTGCCTGGATGACTCAGTCCGTTAAACGTCTGACTTCAGCTTGGGTCATGATCTCAGGGTCCTGGGACCGAGCCCTGCATCAGGCTCTGTGCTCAGCAGGGTGTCTGCTTGTCCCTCTCCCTCTCCCTCTGGCCCTTTCCCACATGTGTTTTCTCTCTCTCTCACTCAAATAAATGAAATCTTTAAAAATAAATAAATAAAAATAAAAAGCAAAAGTTGTATTTTCTCCCATATGCAATTATTAATAACAGCAATTTTTTTCTGCTTAGAATATATTGATAATGCAAAACAAAAATTTTCCTAGATATTCAACCCCATATATGGTCTTCCTTCTATAATTTTTTGTAGTTTATTTTACTGAAACATACTGCTTCAGAATGAAAGAAAGAAAGAGAAGACAAAAGAAAAGAAAAGAAAAGAAAAGAACGATGCAGACACAGAAAAAGAAAGCTATGACTATCTGTTGCTTCAAAGGAAAGCCAACAAGGTGCTCCTGGGATGTCCAGAGACAGTTCATTCTTTCAGAGAAGAGATGTTTTGCTTGTAAGTAAAACACATGTCATATTTCCCATATTCTAGACACTGTTTTTGCTTCCAAAGAAGGTGCCTGCACATGGATTTCCTCCTTTGTTTCGAATAAAGTATTGCAAAAATTAAATATCTGATATCCTTGGTAGCTAAACTGATGATAAACTGGAGTTTGACAAAGCATGAGTTATCCTGACATTGTCTGCAATTTAGAGTTGTGTTCTGGTATGTCAAGCCAAAACAGCATCCAAGATAATTCAATAAAACCACTTATAAATATTTTTTCATCTCTATCATCACAGATTTTAAGGAACTCTACAAGTAACCATGTAAACAAATTGCTGTAAATGGGACTAAAAGAGATGTCATTAGAAAGTATAATACAGTTCATTGAGAGTTGGTAACTTGCCACAGTGACCATAAGTTAAAATGCCCTGATTGTCTCCTAAATCATGCTTCATTTAGCATTAAATCTTTTTAACTACTTTAACATAAGAATATGGTTTAAAATTATCAGAATTTCTTGGAGCACCTGGGTGGCTCAGTTGGTTAAATGTCTGCCTTTGGCTCAGGTCATGATCTCAGGGTCCTGGGATGGAGCCCCACATTGGGCTCCCTGCTCAGTGGGGGGGGGGGGTCTGCTTCTCCCTCTCACTCTCCCTCTGTGCTCTCTTTCTCTCTCAAATAAATAAAGTATTTTTAAAAATATCAGAAAGTCTTATGTGAAAAAATTTTAAATTATTATAAAAGTACATTAGAGAATCTATTTCCTGCTACTTGGAAAAATGATTATTGCTTTACTTACTCAACAATTTATCTAGATATTACTTGCAAAGGCCCCTGCTCGCTTCTTTCTTTCCTTTCTGATTCATTTCCTTTTTTTTTGTTTTTGTTTTTGTTTGGTTCCTAAAATTGTTATCCTGCAAAACTTTGTTATTTTTCTACTCTTTCTAGGATACCTACGGACAATGAATATTATATATAACCATATCAGAGATACACATGCATACAATATACACACAGACACATAAATTTCCATATACATATGCACAACCAGTAAATATCTTTCCACTGCATATGATGCATGACTTCAATTCATATGACGTCACTGTCTGGGACAGATCTACGTGTTGTGAAACGTAGTCTACACTCTCTAGAGAGCCCTCTTTAAAACCAGAGTCAAAAAGCTGAACTGATGGCAATTAAAGTTTCTTACTTTTTTAGATTTTACAAAACCATATAAGCATGAGAATACATTGCTAGAGCCCTCCCCCATGCCTTGGAAGGGGTCTGTACCAGTAAGGACACTAAAGCTTCTGCTTCATTTAGCATTAAATCCACCTCTGTTATCTCCTCTTTGATCCACTGCACAGATTGTCCTAGGCAATTAACACAGCCCTAAACCTGTCTACTTTGATAAACCTTGCCCCGAAAAGCTGTCAGGAAATCTCTACAAAACCAAGCAGTAGGAAATTCGTATTTCTAGCAGTAGACTTCTCTCCTAAACCCAGGCACTTGAAGAACAATAAAGTAAGAGCCAAGCTTTAGAAAAGGCCCCAGTGTCCGACATGCAAAGGCACTATATTTCAAAAGCGATAAAATACAAACCCATGCTCCTTTGGATTTTAAATTTGGAAGGCCAAACAACAAAGGACATCCCTGGAGAGAAAGCAGTGACGAAACTGTGAAGCAAAAGATGTTCTGCCTTTCCAGAATGTGTGAGGCCAGTGATCCAAAGGCTGCAATCCAGGATCAAGTCCAGGCCCATAACCTTGACAACTGGCTTTACTGCCTACCCACAGACTTTGCACAGATGCACATAGTGACTATATATTTCCCCTCTGATAAGATTGTATATTCCTCTGCTTGATTCCACCTTTAGCTTACACATTCTGGAATTACCAACAACAGAGCTCTCCCTCACCTCATCCAGCACAATCATTTTTATTTTTATTATTATTTCAGTTGGACTGTGTAAATCCAAACCACCCTTAGAGTACTCACTTGTCACATCTGTGACTTCTACTCACATTGTTCACAGCATTAATGTTAACCTTCTTTTCAAACAGCTTCTCCATAAGATCCAAATTATTGCTTTTTGCAGCATTGTGAAAGCTTCTCTGATTTGGCAGTACTGAAAGAAAGCAAGCAAGCATGACTGAAGGAATTTGGGGGGGGTGAAGAAAAAAAAGGCAAACCTCACGTGGCAAACCTGGTGACTTTAAAAACGACACAACAGCCTTGAGCCTTTCACATTCTGCCAATCTGAACATAGGAAATTTGCATCAATATTTTACAGAGTTGTATTATCAAGATTTCACTTGAGGCTCACAATGCAAATGTTTTCACACCCTTAAAAATATTCCTGGTCCAAAACAAAACATCATTTCCAAGGACCACCCTGAAGTCAGCAATGTAGTATCTGCCTCTAGGAGGTCGGAGGGTAGCCATGGACTTGCGGTTTTTTTTTAATGATGTCTGTATAAGATTAGACAGGCAGGAGCCCAAATGCTCCATACAAGTTTACAGAGATAAAATTGTTGTCTGCAGAACCCACTGCAGATGCCCGGCCAGCAGAAACAAATCATTAAAATGTAGCACATCATATAAACATATACAAAGGCTAAAGGGATAAACATGTTTTATTTTCATTTATATAAAAAGAGATAAAAGTAGATTCATACCTACTATAAACATTACATATTAAACACATATACACATTCAGGTGGCAGGTTTTATTAACTAGCCTAGAGAAGATTTTAGGATTTATTGAGTATTTTTAATATGCAGGAGAACTCGGGATCTCTCAGGGGACATAAAGTCAGAATTGGAATGATCTGAAAGTATTATTGAGTATTTTTAATATGTAGGGTCTCTTAGGAGGATAAAGTCAGAATTGGAATGATCTGAAATCAGCAACAGGCCATCTCTAAAAAGAAAGCCCCCTAAGAGGTTTTGTGGATGAGTTGCCAAGTAGTTTCCCAATAATAATAATGAAAATATAATCTGCCAAAGACTCTAGAATACTACCAAGTCTAATCAAAGACCAAGAGTATCTTCATGGGGGAAATACACATTCATTCTCTCACCTGGATCCCCCTCTTGCCTTCTAACCCTCCTGTGGGCCCCACTCTAAGTGACTTCAACATCCACACAGATGACAAATCCCATACTCTGGTCTCCCAGTTCTCTGACTCCCTCATGTAGAATAATCTTTCGTTCCACCTGATCTCAGCCACCCAATTTCAGGGTCATACTTTTTTTTTTTTTAAGATTTTATTTGTTTATTTGACAGAGAGAGACACAGCAGAGAGGGAACACAAGCAGGGGGAATGGGAGGGGGAGAAGCAGGCTTCCCGCCGAGCAGGGAGCCTGATGCAGGGCTTGATCCCAGGACCCTGGAATCATGACCTTAGAAGAAGGCAGACGCTTAATGACTGAGCCACCCAGGCACCCCAGGGTCATTCTTTTGACATCATCATCAAAAACTACATTACCTCTGACATCTTCAAGAATCCCATTGTCTGAGGCTGCTGGGAAGATGGTGGAGTAGGAGGGCCTTGGGCTCATGCCTTGCCATGTGGCTGCCTACAGACCACCCACATCGTCATAAATAACCCAGAAAGCAGCCCGAAAACTGGCAGAACAGACTCTCCGCAGCCTGGCATAGACAAGAGGCCACAGAGAAGCAGATCCACCCACTCCGATCGTTCTTCACAAGATCCCATCAAAGCAGTGCCACAAGCCCAGTAGTGTGCACGCAGCCCAGACAAGGGTCAGCACTACTCCAAAGTGAGTCCTGCTCCAAGGAGAGGGGAAGACAACCACACATCAGTCTGACTGTGACCCCAGCAGTGGGCTGGGGGCAGGCAGCTGGTCTGACTACAGGCCCCACCCATCAACAAAAGCTTCTCAGGGGACAATACAGGGAAAGTGCCTGCAGTTTGGTGCTACTTCATCTCTGGTGAACACCTGGTTTGACTCAACTCAAGCCCAAGGCAGCCCAGGACCAGCCCACTAACACCACAGGCACCAGACTCTGCCCACAACAGGCAGAGCGCCATCACAGGCTGGACTGAAGGCAAACACATCCCAGCCACAATGGTAGGACACCCCTGTAGCAACACACATAGGAGACACCTCCTGAAGCACATTTTCTAGTGAAAAAGAGACGTTACGCTGCAGGACCTCTTCTTCATAAAGCCACTACTTTCAAGTGCAGGAGATGTAGCTGACTTCCCTAGCACATAGAAACAGACACAGCAATAGACAGAATGAGGAGACAGAGGAATATGTCCCAAATGAAAGAGCGGAACAAAATCAGAGCAGGAGACCTAAGGGAAACAGAGATAACTAATCTGTCTGATAGAGAATTTAAAGTAATGCTCATAAAGATCCTCACCGGACTTGAGAAAAGAGTGCAAAACTTCCATGAGACTCTCCATCAAGAGATAGGAGACGTAAAAAAGAACCAATTAGAGCTATTAGACTCACTAAATGGAAATAAAAATAGACCACCTCAAATAAATAGCAAACAAGAGGAAGTAGAAGAACGGATCAGCCACCTGGAGGACAGAGTAATGGAAAGTAATCAAGCTGAGCAGATGAGAGGGGAAAAAAATACACAAAATGAGAATAGACCCAGGGAACTCAGCGACACTGTCAAGCGTAATAGTCGTATGATAGGGATCCCAGAAGGAGAAGAGCGAGAAAAGGGGGCAGAAGATTTGTCTGAAGAAATAATAGCTAAAAACTTCCTGAATCTGGGGAAGGAAAGAAAAATCCAAATCCAGGAAGCACAGAGACCCCCAAACAAAACCAACCCAAAGAGGTCTGCACCAGGACACAAAGTAAATAAGATGGCCAAAAGTAGTGATAAAGAGAGAATTTTAAAAGCAGCAAGAGAAAGGAAAGCAATGACATACAAGGGACACCCCATAAGGCTATCAGTGGGTTTTTCAGCAGAAACTATGCAGGCCCGAAGGGAGCGGCATGATAAATTCCAACTGCTAAAAGGAAAAAATCTACAGTCAAGAATACTCTATCCAGCAAGGCTTTCATTTAGAATAGAAGGAGAGAGAGAGTTTCCAAGAAAAACAAAAGTTAAAAGCAAAACCAGCCACGTCCCTGTCACACATGATGCCATTGGCCTTTGGGTCCAAAATTCACAGTCCAGCCGCCCTCCTGCCCAAGTCAGCATGCACGGCCTGCCACCTGCTCAATGCCAAGTCAACACCCCTTCACTTCAGATTGCCAAGGGCTCAAACTGGCACTCTTCCCCTCAAATTCCAGCCCCGGTGCTCTAGTTTGTGCACAAAAGTAGGTATAATTATAACAGCAGATGAAGGAACCCAAACAGTGACACTATTTCTGTGGAATACAGAATGGATAAAAGGAGTGTGCTAGGCTGAGAACATCTCCAACAAGCACATCAAAGAACAATACATAGAGCATGATTCTGGTTAGTAAAAAAAAAAAAAAAAAACCTGGGAAGAATAAAACAAGACGAAATCAGAGAGGAGACAAACCATAAGAGACACTTAAGCATAGGAAAGACACTGAGGGTTGCTGTAGGGGAGGAGGTGGGGGGGATGGGGTAACTGGGTGATGGGCATGAAGGAGGGCACATGATGGAATGAGCACTGGGTGTTTTATGCAACTGATGAATCACTGAACTCTACCTCTGAAACTAATAATACACTATATGTTAATTAATTGAATTTAAATAAAAAAGGAAATGCCCCCCCAAAAATCCCATCGTCTGACCACCACCTCATCCATCCAACTCACCTGCTCTAATTCTCCCAGTCCTGAAATTCTACAACCTCATCGAGTCCTCCAATCTACTGTTCTTACCAGCTTTTCATATAAACATCCCTTATTCCCTTACTCCACTCCTTACCCAGTTTAGATCCTATAGTCCACCTCTGAAATCCCTTCTACACAAACACCTTTACCTCCCTTGCCACTCTCTTTCCTCATCAGACTAGCTGGCAGAATCCTAATTCTGAGACTAAACCCACCTGCTATCTGTTCCGTTTCTGCACCTGAACAGCTGAAGAGTACTGGAGAGAAACACACAACTGTGCTGTGGGAGACATGGCTAGTGCTCATCGACATCTGGTTTTCCCCTCCTATCTGAGTGCATGGATACAAACACATCCCAGTCTGGCTGCAGTTTAGATGAGGTCCGTCCCCTGTACTGAAAGCAGAAGTGATGGTATGTTCCTTGGGCCAGAGTTGGTGAAAAGCTCCCGTGTCACCTTCCAGGTGCTCTCTTCCCATTTTATCAACCCTGGAAGCCATGTGTTTAAATGTTGCAGTGTTGTAGCTGGATTGTAATCCTTCAAAATTTACATGTTGAAGCTCTAACCCACAGTACCTTAAAATGTGACTATATTTGGTGATAGGATCGTTCAAGAGGTAATTAAAATGAGGTCATTAGGATGGGCTCTAATCCAATATGACTGGTGTCCTTAGAGGAAATTTGGATACAGATATGATACAGGAAAGACCACGTGGAGACACTGGGAGGAGATGGCCATCTAAAAACCAAGGAACAAGGCCTCAGGGGAAACTAACTCCGCCGACCCCTTGATCTAGGGTTTCTAGACTCAAAAACTGAGACAAATTTTTTTGTTTAAGCCAACCAGCTTACTTTATTACAGCATCCCTAGCAAACTAATACAAGGGGCCCAGGACCCCAGGATCATGACCTGAGCCAAAGGCAGATGCTTAACTGACTGAGCCACTCAGGCACCCCCATTTCTTATACAACTTATAAGCAGAAGCACTGACTGCTTTTGTTCTAGACCATCTTTTCCAGGATGTTGGCACAGTCAACTGTGTCAAAAAAGAGAGCTAATATCCTCCTTTGGAGCAAGGGGCTAGTTTGCTTATGGCTTGCTTTAAAACATAGAGAGAGTAAGGCATGCTTCTGGCCCAAGAGAAAAGGTTTGGGTTCCCTAAGTGCAGGATTCGTCCATAACACAACTCACAGCTTATGCAGGTGCCACTTGGTGCGCTTAGCATCTCCCTGTGGAACGGGGACTTGGGGAATCTACACAAATGTGGACACTCTGGCTACCGCTCCTCCTGTGAGTACTAAAGTCCCCTGTGTCTGATCCAGAAGTGTCTTCTGCTAGTGTCCGTGATGTCCATGATACCATGGTTGGCTAACTTGTTAGCTTGCAAGTAGAGTAAATGGCCTCTTCTTACTTTTTTTTTTTTTAGAGATTTTATTTATTTGAGAGAGAGAACAAGCCTGGGGGGAGGGGCAGAGGGAAAGGGAGAAGCGGCTCCCCCCAGAGCAGGGAGCCTGGCACGGGGCTCGATCTCAGGACCCCAGGATCATGACCTGAGCCAAAGGTAAACACCTAACTGACTGAGCCACCCAAGTGCTCTGGCCTCTTTACACTTCTTGACACACAGTTTCCTGAGAAGCTAGGCAGAGCAGGGACCCTCCTGTTAGACATGTTGTCTGAGCAAGAAGGAGATCTTGATTATATTCAGTCACTCAGATTTAGGCGTTATTTGCTGCTGCAGGAAAAGCTAGTCTACCCTGACTACAGAGACTAACATACTGCATATAACTAACATACTCTTAAATTATTTTACATAATGATCTATTTATTTATTTTAGAGAGAAAGAGAGCCCACACATGCGTGCACAAGCAGAGGGAGTGGGGGGGGAGGGAGAGAGAGAATCTCAAGCAGACTCCACACCGAGTGCAGAGCCTGATGCAGGGCTCAATTCCATGACCTTGAGATCATGACCTGGGCCAAAATCAAGAGTCGGACACTTAACCAACTGAGCCACCCAGTCACCTCCATACTCCTAAATTCTTACCCACTAATCTCAAGTACATTCTCGTCACAGGAATCCTACTTCATTTCCCTAGCCTTCCATTCTTCAATTCCATGACTTTTCCTTTCTTTTCAAATATCACAATCTACTAATGTACCTAATTTAGTTTCCATGATCACCAACATCCAATTCTCAATTGATAATATTGCCTACAGAAAACATAAGCAATCAGATAGTAACTCCCTTATTTTCCAACCACTAAGTCCACCAACCTACCTACCTACTTTTATACACACTCTCTGCTTTTACTATTATTATAGTCAATGAAGCATCCCCACACCTAGCCAAGGCTAACTCCTCCATTTGAGCACTGGATCCCACCCTTCTCATCTTTTCAATTATTTCATGTATCAATCTCCTGGAAATTGTCACATTTTCCTCTGCATCATTTAATCTCTCTCCAGGGGACCATTCCCTTCAACATATTCAGAGACACTATAATACTCCAGTGGAAAAAAACTCTCTTAACTTCACATCCTTTCCAAATGCCACTCCATTTCTCAACCTACCATTTCCCCCAAAACTCTTATAAGTGTTCTATAATTGATGTCTATCCTTCCTCACCTCACAGTTTCATCTCACCTCCGTGCTAATCAGACCTCATTCCCATCACTTCACTGAATCTGCGCTTATCAGGATCACTCCACCTTGCCAAAAAGCCCAGTCATCGCTTCTCTTTGTGTGCATTAAACTCTTGGCAGATTTGACAGAGGGCCATACTTTCCTTGTAACATTCTTCTTCAGGCTTCTGATAGACTACCTGCTGCTTTCCAGTCTCTTTTATTGGCTCTTCCTCTTCTACTTGATCTCTAAATGTCCGAGCACAGTGGGGTTTTTATGAAATTAACAACCTGATGGAGTAGACATTATCACCCCCATCTTACAGATGAGGAAAATGAGACTTAGAAAAGCTAAACCACTTGCTCATTTCTTAAAGATCATAAATAATAGAACTATCCCAGGCAGCCTGAATCCAAACCCCAAGCTTTCAATCACAGCAAGTGTCCAGGGTGTCAGCATGAGAGTCTACTACTGCAGTGGAGATTCAAACTGCCCACTGTCACATGCTTTAGCTAATGCATTCTGTCAGTTAGACTAGACTTCTTTCAACTCTCTCCTCATTCCCACATAGCCCTGACCCCAGCTCTTTGTCCCTCTATATTAATCCAATGGGAGTATAGTTCTAGTTCCTGGTCTTTTCCCTCCTGCGTACGTCCCACGGTAAATCAAGACCTTGTGGTGTCCTGAAATATGACACGTGGATTCTATTCCTTCCCTGAAGTCAAATATCTTGTCCCTTGTCTACCACATCTATAAGAAAAAGTAATTTTGAAGGAGCTTCTAAGACAACTGGGAAGCACCGTACAAGATTCTTTTTTTTTTTTTAAGATTTTATTTATTTATTTGACAGAGAGAGACACAGCGAGAGAGGGAACACAAGCAGGGGGAGTGGGAGAGGGAGAAGTAGGCTTCCTGCTGAGCAGGGAGCCCGATGCGGGGCTCGATCCCAGGACCCTGGGATCATGACCTGAGCTGAAGGCAGATGCCTAACGACTGAGCCAGCCAGGTGCCCCATCATACAAGATTCTTAATCCACTAAATCAATGGTTCTTAGCTCTGGCTTCACAATAAAATCAATTGAATCCCTTAAAAAAAAATTGATGCCAAGTTCTTCAACCCAAGCCAATTGCATCAGAATCCCTAGGCTTCAAAATGTTTGCAGACTTGCCCACAGTTTACTGAGTTATCTTGTAACAATTCTGAATGTTTACGTTCAAATGTAAATGGAGATTATAAAACTACCTTTGGCAGTGTGAAGAAGCCAGTTTGTACAGACTAATAAGAACTGGCTGTAGCTCTTCCCAACTGTGTCCAATGATACTGTAGCTTTAAATCAGTCATGGTGAAAGTATTACACAAAGGAAACGGGAAAATACTACAAATCAGAACTCATTCCCCCCCACTCCACCCCACCCCCCCCACCCCCAGAGCTGGTAATCAAACATTTACCAACATACCACTGTCTACCTTCTAGCTAGTAAGTGACAGATTTAAAAAAATAATCTAGACAAATAATAAGCATATCAATTTTCAGCTTGATTAAATAACATTTAGATTACTTTACTATATATGTCTCTTTTTTTTTTTGAAATGTTTAAGATGAAAATAAATGTTCAGCCCAAAACAACAGGTTACACAGAGTTGTATCATTCACTTAAACTTTTAGGGGTCAAAAACTCCAATACCTTCAGGAGCTGGGCAAGTATGAAGTAAAAGGACCAGAAGAGGAGGAGACCATGCTGACGTAGAAAAACAAGGCCCTGGGTGCCTGGGTGGCTCAGTCAGTTGAGCATCTGCCTCCGGCTCAAGATTCCAGGGTCCTGCGATGGAGTGCCACATTGGGATCTCTGCTCAGTGGAGAGCCTGCTTCTCTCTCTGCCCCTCCTCCCTGCTTGTGATCTCTCTCTCTCTCAAATAAATAAATACAGTCTAAAAAAAAAAAAAAACAGAAAGAAAAGAAAAAGAAAAACAAGGCCCAGCTCCCTCTTGCATTTCATTCAGGTCTCTGCTCAACTGGTACCACTTCTAAAAAATCGTATCTGACCACCCAATCCCCTTTCTCCTGTTGTTCTCTGCCCCTGTACCCTACTTCATTTTTTTTCTTCATATCACTTGATATTACTTGACTTTGTAATACATATATATTTGCTTATTTGCTCACTATCTGTTTCCTTCACCAGAATACAAAGAGGAAGCTGAAATAACTCCAGTTCTGAGTGTTAGTAGGTGTTCAATAAATATTTGTTAGATGGATGAATGGAAGGGTTGGGAAGCCACTATCCACCCCCAGAAAAATATAGCCAAGAGGGAAGGTATTATGCCCAGCACTATCAAAACTTCCAACATAAACACACACACACACACACACACACACACATGAACCATGTATCAAAGAGGAAAACCCAGAGAAATTAGAAAATACTTTGAACTGAATGAAAATAAAATATATCAAAATGTGTGGGATGCAGCTAAAGCAAAGCTAAGAGAGGAATTCATAGCATTAAATTATTAGAAAAGAAAGTCTCAAATCAGTAATCTAAGCTCCTACCCTAAGAAAGTAAAAACCTGGGGCACCTGGGTGTCTCAATCGGTTAAATGGCTGACTCTTGATTTTGGCTCAGGTCATGATGTCAGGTTACTAGGATGGAACCCTATGCTGGGCTCTGCACTCAGCGGGGAGTCTGCTTGAGATTCTCTCTCCTCTCTCTCTGCCCCTACCCCCTGCCCACATACATGCGCTCTCTCTCTAAAATAAATAAATCTTAAAAAAAGAAAGGAAAAACCAAAAAGGAAAATAAACCTAAATCAAGCAGAGAGAAGAAAGATACCAAAAGTAAAAGCAGTAATCAGTGAAATTGAAAAGAGATAAACAACAGAAAAAAAATCAATGAAAACAAAAGCTGGTTCTTTGAACATACCAATAAAATCAGTAAACTTCTAGCAAAACTGACAAAAAAAAAAGAGAGAGAGAAAGAAGACACAAATTACCAATATAAGGAATGACAGAGGACATAGCACTACAGTCCCAACAGACAATACAAGGATAATGAAGGCATATTATGAACAACTCCATGAACATAAATTCAACAACTTTGATGAAATGAAATAATTTCTTGAAAACCACAAACTATTCAAATTTATTCAAGATTACATAGATAACCTAATAATACTATAACTATTAAAGGAATGGTATTTGTAATTTAAAATATTCTAAAAAGAAATCTTCATGCCCTTAAAAAGCATTCAGATGTGCATTAAAAAGAAAGAAAGAAATCCTCATGCCCAGATACTTTCACTAGTGAATTCTACCCAACGTTTAAAGAATAACACCAAATCTATACCATCTCTCTCATAAACCACAAGAGGAAAAACTTCCCAACTCATCTTATGAGATCAGCATTTCCTTCATTCTAAAACCAAAAACATTGTAGTAATATAAAACTATAAACCAATATCCCTCATCAACATAGATTCAAAACTCCTTGAATAAGCATTATCAAATCAAATCCAGTGATACATAAAAAATATAACACACCAAGTGAGGTTTATCCTGAGAATACAAGACTAGTTCATTATTTGAAAACCAAGCAATGTAATCTATCATACAAATAGTCTAAAGAAGAAAAACTATATGATCTATTGATAACATTTTAGCATTTTAAAAAATTCAACATCCATCTATGAGTAAAAACAAAAACAAAAACGCTCTCAGCAACATGGCAATAGAAGGGAACTTCCTCAACCTGATAAAGAACATGTACAAAAAACTGACAGCCAACATCATACTTAATCATGAAAGTTTCAAAGCTTTTTTTGCTCAGGAAGAAACAGAAATGTCCACTCTCGCTCTTTAAAACATTGTGTGGAAGTGTTAGCCAGTACAGTATAGCAGTAAAAGTAAATTAAACGGCATACAGATTGGCAAGAAATCAAACTGTCTCTGTCTAGTTGCAAGCAATTTGATTATCTCCGTATAAAATCCAAAGGAATGTACAAAGCAGCTCGAAAACTAATAAATGAGGTTAGCAAAGTTGTGGGATACGAAGTCAACACATAAAAATCAATCATATTTCTATATACTGGCATCAACAAATGGAAACCAAAATTTGGTTGAAACAGATGTCCAAATGAAAAAATTCGAACCTTGATGTAAACCTCATACCTTATATAAAAATTAATTCAAAATAGATCATAAATGTAAATGTAAAACATAAACCTATAACCTTTTAGAAGAAAACACAGGAGAAAAACTTCATAAGCTGGGGTTAGGCTATGTGGCCTCCGCAGCAATTATCACTGCCTTGAAAGACGTTCCTCACTTATTCGCTCACTTATTTTAGCGTCTTTCAACCCTCCACCCAAACCAGAAGGTGGACTGTCACGCTCCCACCGCCTAAGTCGCATCTAAAATATGTCTAGTAAATTGTCAACTCTTGAGAATATTTCTAGATGAACGAACCGACGGATGGATGAACTAATTGAACATTATTAAGGGACTAGTGCTCTGTTAACAGCCTTGAAATCATTCTCAACTTTTGAAGACTCTTCAACAATGTGCCTCAGTTTATGCTATAAGTTTATTCTCAAAGAGGCACAGAAGACTCACCCCATGCTTTAGAAACCTAAGCACAGAAAGATTAAGTGATTTAAAGTCACACAGTAAGTCACCGCGTGAGTCAGGATATAGGAGATAACACCACATGAAACTCTCTTCCTTATTTGCAATAGGGCTTAATCATTTCTTCAAAAACCCTCTTCCCTAAAGTGAAAGAATAGCTCTTTCCTTCCAACCACAGTATATAGGTTTCACCTGAAATAAAACAGCCGGAGTCAAAACTTGGGGAGGGGGGTTGCCAAGTGGCAAACCAACCCACAGGTGATGCGGTGGCGGGGGATGGGCGCCCAGATCCCGCGGGGTCCTGAGGCGGTCGGGCGGCACCTTGCACACGAGCCCCCACCGCCTGGCCCGGACTCCCTCCGCCCCCGCCCCCATCCGCCCACCGGCGCCGCCACCGCGCGGTCTACAGCCCGCCTCCTGGAACTCACGGATCTCGTGTGCCGCCGCCGCCGCCGCCTCTCGAGGCCCCTCCGGCTTCGGGATCCAGGGCCGGGCCGCCGCACCCCTCAGGTCTGTCCCAAGGCCCTTCACGGCCGCGGCCGCCCCTTGCAGCGGCTCCCTCGCGGCACCCCGGTGACCCGGGATGGTCGGGGCAGGGTCCACGTGCGCCCTCGTTCGCCGCCCGTGGAGAGCCGGAGGCACTGCTGGGCCGCTCTCTTTTCCCTGCGGTGTCCCGGTAGCTTGCCCCCGTGCTCCTGCCCGGGCGGCTCGGCAGCCTGGGAGGGACCACCTGCGGGTGTGGCCTGCGCCGTCCTCGGATTTGGTTTTCCCTGAAGGAGAGCGCTCTGAGAGAACGCCCCGCTCACACTTTAGTTCTTCGTACAACTTTGAGAAATGTCCAGGCTGGATTTATAACCACCACTATAAGAACTTCAATATTAAATCATTTCTAAATGGGCTTCCAGAATTTTCTTTTGAATAAAGTAAGACCCTCATTTCTTCTCTGAAGGTGTAAACTTTGGTATCCCATTTTATTTTTTTAAGATTTGTTTCAAGAGACAGAGAGAGAGAGCATGAGTGCGGGAGGGGTGAGGAAGAGGGAGACAATCTTAAGCAGGCTCCCCAGTAAGCGTGAGACCCAAGTGGGAATCGATCTCAGGACCCTGAGATCATGACCGCAACCAAAACCAAAAGTCAGATGCTTAACAGACTGAGACACCCAGGCTCCCCCTTGGTATCCCATTTTAACCCAGTCATAACCTATTGGACTACCCATCTTAGGTAGTATTTTCTTCTTAGTGGTTTATGAAATAAAAAAATTGATTAAATGCAGGATTCTAGGCAACTATGTGCCTAGCTAAAATTCTAACAATATTAAGGAAGAGTAGAATACTGAAGGACAACCAGGATCTCTGCCCTGAATCCACCGCACTCAAGCACAGGGGGTTTGATGCATTATAAAACAAAATAAAACCATGGCACATCTCACACCTGTGGATGGTTTCAGAGGTCAAAGAAGTTTAGCACGTTCTAGGAGTGGAAAAAAAAATTAAGTCCTCATAAAACGGAACTAGATTTGACCCCAGAACTGACTCACCCTTTTATACACACACACACACACACACACACACACACACACACACACACACACACGCCTAAGAATATTAGGAAAGCATTGTCTATAAAAATGCACAAGATGGTTTAAAGAGAAATAAACTAATGAAAGCTGAGAAATGTGTTGGATGAGATTAGGCAACTGATGAGGACTTGACAAAAGGAATGAAAATAAGTGGGCATTTTCTTTTTTTTTTTAAGATTTTATTTATTCATAAGAGACAGAGAGAGAGAGGCAGAGGGAGAAGCAGGCGCCCCGCTGAGCAGGGAGCCTGATGCGGGACTTGATCCCAGGACACTGGGATCATGACCTGAGCCGAAGGCAGACGCTTAACCATCTGAGCCCCCCGGGCGCCCAGAAGTGGGCATTTTCAAGAGGTCCTACAAGGGTAGACAGAATTCAATAATAGACAAGGGTTTGGCATAGGTTGTGTGTGTATACACACACATGTAATGTATGTATTTCTATGTATATGAATGTATTCTGAGCTTGAAATCATAATAAACTTAAGAAACTGGCGTTAGAAGTAGAGTTAACACTATTTGCCTCTGAATTTACTTCTGTCTCTCTGAGCAATATTGAGGAAATAAAACTGTTATTAACAGAAAAGAAGAAGAAAAGACTGTCATAAATTACTTCACATTTGTAAGGAGAACAGTTCAATATTACGGTTTGCTTAATAAATAGAATTATGTTTCCAATACTCACCATAATAACATTTTTTTTCTTGAACAACTGTTAATCCAACTGTTTTGCTTTGTATTACAAAGCAAAAGTGATTATCCCTTAATTATACAACAAAAGGACAGTTTTTGCTCTGGGAAATAAACACCATTGTTCTGTGAAGTTCACTAAAATCTTACCAGCACCAGGTATGTTCAAATTTAGCACTACTTTTCCAAAATGGAATATTACTTAAAAGAAAATCAGCACTAGGCACCAAGTACAGTTTTCAAAATGGAATATTTCCTCAAAAAGCATTTTTTTAGCCTTAGGTGAAAGAGTATGTTTTGGAGCCTTCTTCCAAATACTTCCAAGCCACCCCAAAAGGCCATAGTAATAAAACCTTTATAACGCAATGTTTCATTGTCCTCATAGAGAAATAGGAGCACAAAGGAGTGACTGACCAGTTTTTCCAGAGGGCAGGGACCCTCTCCTGAAGGTGGCCCCTGGGCTGAGTTGAAAGATGAATAGTTGTGTATGGTGGGAAAAGAGAGTGTATGCCCAGGAAGCACATTCTGGACAGAGGGAGCAACCAAGCACCATACCAGAAGGAAGAAATAGCTTGGTCTATTCAGGAAACTATAAGCTATGCAGTGTGACTTGATTGGCCTTGAATGCCAATCATGATATGTGGGCGCTGGCTTGTATTGGCTTGCAAGAGCAGATTGTTAAATTTTCAGGAATTTTGTGTACTGGCTTTTTATTATGATTTTGGTCACATATGTACAAGAGTATATAAAATATATATGTACAGTTTAAAGAATAGTTTTATGGTAAACCTTTATGCAGTCAACCACCCAAGAAACAGAACACTGTCAGCATCCCAGCAGCTCTATGTACATTCCCCAAGCACATTTCCCTATCTCCCCACGGAGGAAATCATTATTCTTTCAGGACAATAACATATTTGCTTTTCTTAATAATCTTATTTCATACAGATAAATCCTTAAAACAATAGTTTTAACTGTTTTGAACTTTATATAAATGTATTCATGCTGATGGCATGCTGACTTGCTATCTATGACTTACTTTACTCCAGATTGTTCGTGATATTCATCTACTTTCCTTTTTTTTAAAGATTTTATTTGAGAGAGAGTGCGCGTGCGGGAGAGTGCATGAGTGGGGGGGAGGACAAGCAGACTCCCCACCGAGCAGGGAGCAAGATGTGGGGCTCCATCCCAGGACCCTGAGATCATGACCTGAGCTGAAGCCAGACGCTTAACCCACTGAGCTAACTAGTAGATATTCCTCTACTTTCTTTTTCTTTTTTTTCCCCAGGGGAAAGCGCAAATGCAGTCCCCCACTACCACAAATTATGCAGTCGAGTTTCCCACTACTTTCTGATTAACTATTTCCTACCTTTTTACCACTGTGTAGAATTCTATTGCTTGAATATACATGAATATACAATGGTAGAATTAAATTAATATTTATTTTCCCTTTTTTTGCTATTACAGTGCTGCTAAGAGCATTGTTGTACATACTTCTTAAGGAACATGTTCAGTAGTTTTCCCAAGACATTATATCAGGGCTTTGGAAGGAAAAAAAATATTTTGAGATGAGTTTTAAAAAAGGACCATTTACAAAGGTGTGGGGAAACACAAAAGATGCTGCAGCACCCCAAAACTAATAACAGCAAGGCTCTGTTGCCACCCCTAGGCTGAAGGGGTGAGGGAAGGAAAGGATCATCAGAACCTGAAGAGAGGGGCACCTGGCTGGCTCAGTTGGAAGAGTGTGTGACTCCTGATCTTAGGGTCAGGAGTTGGAGCCCAACATTGGGTACAGAGATTAAATAAATAAAGCTTAAAAAAAAAAAACTGAAGAGACAGGAGAGGACACAGTATAAAAAACTTGTGACCTTTGGTCAAGGGACCTAACCAGCTCTAGATGATCATATAATAAGGTACATGTGGGAATAAATACCCAACTTCATCTTTTCTCCCTGAAATCTGTAGTGGTTCCCCCATTGCCATAGCCCCTTACTGGACATAAAGCAGGGTCAAGGGTCAAGCGTAAATCTGGAGAGCAAATGGAAGATAACCAGCAAAGGTGTTTATTTAGGAGTGCAATTGCTGGGTTGCTAAATGTACACATCTTCAAATTTACCGAAGAAAAGCAAACTGTTTTCCAAAGTGATTGTCTTCAAAGAAGAGTTCACATTGCTCCACATCATCACCAAAATTTAATAACATTGGATCTTTTCATTTTTGTTAATCTGGTAGGGATGTAATGATACCTCTTTGTGGTTTTTTCATTTCCCTATTACTAAAATGGCTGAGAATGTGTGCATGTTTGCTGGTCATTTGGATTTCCTTTTATGTAAAGTGACATTTAAAGTCATCTGGTCAAATTTCTACTAGCTATTTGTCTTTTTCTTACTTAAACATAGGAGTCATTTATATCTTCTGGATTACATATTCTGGATCTAGTTTTTGGCCACTTGCATGTGTCACAAATATGTTCTCCCAGGTGGTTCCCTGTATTTTGATGCTCTAAGTAGGTAAGATCATAGGTGCTTGTCCTTTGCAGTTTTGCTTTATTTCCTAAAAATACCCCAAAGCAAAATCATAATAAAAAGTAGATGAGTTGGGTACATTAGATAAAACAGATAGAAAAGAATGTGGAGAGAATTCTGGGGAAAGAGAATAAAAGAGAAAGAATCAGAGGTGGGAAAAGAGTAGAAAAGTAAGGAAACCATTTTTATTGGCTAAAAGATCAATTCAACACTTGCAATTTTATTTTAAATTATTATTAAATATTACTAAATGATAACATTCAATTAAATGAATCATTGAAATGAAAATAACACAATAAAAATAAATCTGAGGCAAGATAGGAACAATTAAATATGATGCTATTAACTTTTCAATACATGAAATCAGCACTTCACTGAACTTAATTTTGTAAAGAATTTAGATATGTAAATCACACAATCAAGACCCACAGCTCTACAATTCTGAATTTGCTATAGCATATGATAATATAAGGCCTAAAACTGGCATGCTAATAAATATTAAATCTAACTTTTTTTTAAAGATTTTATTTATTTATTTGACAGAGAGAGAGACAGCGAGAGAGGGAATACAAGTAGGGGGAGTGGGAGAGGGAGAAGCAGGCTTCCCTTCCCGCTGGGCAAGGAGCCCGATGCGGGGCTCAATCCCAGGACCCTGGGATCATGACCTGAGCTGAAGGCAGACGCTTAACGACTGAGCCACCCAGGCGCCCCTAAATCTAACTTTAAACAATCTATTTCAAGTCAAGTTACCACTTTGGCCAAAGCCTGTGTAAGATCCTATTTTAACCTATTTCTAAAATATTATGTCTTCATAAATTTAGATAATGAGTTATAAAATATGAAAAGAAAAGAGAAAACAAAAATATAAGAGACAAAAATTTCAGTTCCTTAAAAAATAACAGAAAAATGGTCCCATCTTCATGTTTCCGTTAAATAATTGTTTTTTGGAAAAATATTGTATTAATAGCACAAAAGTATTTGGATTAATTATTTAAGCTAATTAGTATTAAGCTATCTTCTTTCACGAATATTAATAAAATGTGATAGAAATATAGCTAAGATAAATGAGATATTAATACACACTAATCTTTTGTATTGCACACTTTTCTCTGAAGGGTTATAATAAAAATAAAGAGTACAATTTATCCTTTTTTATAGATCTGTGTAAAGTATAAACATAACTCTCAAGAAATGAAATACCACCATTTTAAAGTCCTACAAAGAAATTTAATTACCTTGAATTTTAGACTAAATATTTTGTAAAGTGAACCATGTGCTTATTCATAAGATAAAGGAATTCTAAGTAAAAAAAAAAAATCAAATGGATAATCCTATTTTAAACAATTCTTTCAATACAGAAAATAATACTGTGATACTATTTTCCTGAAGGTAACAAAACTTCCATCCCTGTTCTGCCAAGCTCATATTCTTCATAGAACTTATAATTTTTTTAAAGATTTTATTTATTTGAGAGAGAGAGAGGAGAGGTAAGAGAGAGAGAGAGCTCTCAAGAGCCCATGAGTGGGGGGAGGGGCGGAGGGAGAAGCAGACTCCTGGCTGAGCAGGGGGCCTCACTACCACTTAGGGCTTGATCCCAGGACCCCAGAATCATAACCTGAGCCAAAGGCAGACACTTAACTGCTTAACTGACTGAGCCATCCAGGTGCCCCACACAGGGTCTCTTTTCAAGAAGTTCATGATACACCCACAATACCTCAATTCTCATGACACCTCCCATCAAGGCAGAGAATGAGGGCAACAAGGAGATGACTGGTCCTTGCCATGAGAACTATTTATCGGAGTCCACTCTCAGTGAGTCCATCCCTGGAAGGTGGGTTCAATGTTTAGAGGCAGGGCCGCTGGCTGGCTTAGCAACTTGTCCACTACGTTGATTTTAGCATCGTGCTTCTTGATATCCTCATACAGAGTCCAGGACAAGTCATGCTGTAGCTTGTAAGCACCAAGGAAGTCATGTGGACAACCTGTCCCCCATTCTTTTGGAGAAATAATAGAAAAATACTGCTGACCACTCTCCCCTTTATAAGGGTAGTAAATGTTGCCAGGTTTTTTGTTTTTTTGTTTTTACCATGTTACAAGCTATGTGGTGCAAGTCAGCATCTTTGTAAGCATCTTCCAAAACCTTCCTGGCTTATTCTAGTAAATGTTGGATTTGCTCATCTATGACTGTCAGTTTGTTGGTGGCATTTGCTCAGATTAATTCATCAGCCTTCTGCACCTGCTCTGCAAGTGCCACAAGGTCTAAGGGGTCCCTGGCCCAGTGGGTGTGGTAGGGGCTCACCAGGGCCAGGCCACTGGGGGTCAAGGTGCACCCCAGGAGGGCTCCTCCCCAATCTGTTGCCGGCTGAACTCTCTGGTTTTCAGGGACCTCCTCCGTCTGCCCCAGCTTTGCAGCATCCGCCATGTAAACACCTGAAACCTCCCTACCACCCGCCCCAATAAATTTTAATTATGAATGCTCATGAGGTATCTGAAGACAGTAGGATCTAAAATATGAATATACAAAGTTGTAGAAGTTACTAAAATAAATATAGCAGTCCAGTACCAACAAAGTGGTTAAGTGCTGAAAAAAAAATTTTTTTTTAAGATTTACTTATTTTAGAAAGAGAGAACATGAGCAGGAGGAGGGGCAAAGAGAGAATGAGAGAATTCTTAAGCAGACTCCCCACTGAGTGTGGAGCCCCGCTCAGGGCTTGATCTCAGGACCTGAGATCATAACCTGAGTGGAAATCATGAGTCAGATGCTTAACCTTAATTGACTAGGCCACACAGGTGCCCCAGTACTGAAAATTCTTATGCTAACCTAGGTTTGTGTGAACCTCTGCGAGCCCTTATAAATATGCTTTTACATTCACTATAAAACATGATAAGGAAACAAATCACTTTCTGATTCCATTCCTAATTTCTCATTTTAAAATTATCTCTAACAGGACTGATTGTCTGATTGATGTATAATAGAAGTGCAATTCTCATGGCTATCCAAAAGGTGTTTACAAAAGTTAATTAGAACATATTCCAAATTCATATAAAAGAAATGTCATTTGGGGAAGAATTATTGCACTTGCCTTTCACTACATCAATCTATAAACTTAATGAAGAAGAAAAGATTAATTGATTATAAAATAAAAAGTTTCTATTAAGAATAAAATGTTCAATGATAAAATGTTCAATGTTCATTTAAAAAATACATCAAGAGTGTGTCTGGGATTATTTGGTTTTGTTTTCTTTGATGCTGAGTACTTTGTCATCAATCCTGGCCTGGAATAGAAAAGAACACACAGTTAAAATGCAGGAAGATATTTGAAAAATGTTTTACGAATCATTGATTTTTTAAATTTTACTTGATTTATAAGAGCAAATTTTAACAACACCTAAAAATTAAACCTCAAAATATACCAATTTTATAGCCAGCTCTGTTAAAACTCAAATTAGCCATACCTTTTTGGTTTTGTTGCAGTCTTCTGAACTCGGCCTGAGTTATCTTTGGTGGAAGAAAAGTCAAGAAATGCCATAATGAACATGAAATAATTAAAAAGCTCTATAAAAATCTAAAAAGTTAAAGCTGACTGATTAGAGATAATAAAAACTTCTTTAGTACTACATAGTTCATATTTAGACACATCAAAAACTAACTTTATTGCATAACTTCTTTGTAATTTACTTATTTTATGGTATTACTAAGACTTAATTTTATTTTTGAAGTTGGGCTAGAGTCAGACTACCAAAAAACAACTTAAAGAGGCTTTCTGGCTGTGTGATTATGTTAATTTACCACTGTGCCTTAGCAAAAGGAATTTCTTTCTTTCTTTTTTTTTTAAATTGAAGTATAGTTGACACACAATGTTATATTAGTTTCAGGTGCACAACATAGTAATAGAACAAGTTTATACACAACGTAGTAATAGAACAAGTTTATACACAACATAGTAATAGAACAAATTTATACTCTATGCTGTGCTCACCACAAATGGAGCTCCCATCTGTCACCATACAGCACTATTACAATACCATTGACTATATTCCCTAAGCTGTACCTTTTATCCCTGTCTTATTCATTTCATGGGAATTCTGACTTTGATTAGATTACTCAGCTCCCAAGCTTTCGAGTTCGTTCTGTGCTAAATCAAGCCCAGAACAGTTTTGCCAAAATTTAAAATCTAATGGCTTCAGTTAATTCTAACCTATGCTAAGGTAACTAACATTTCCCTAAATGGCAGCATACACAAACTGTCCCTTTAATAGTATGTGCTTTAGATTTAACAACAATCTTAATTTTAATAAAACATTCCTAGAAAATCGAGTTCTTTAAAATGACTGCAAACTCACCAGTACTTTTGGTGCTTTCTCTGGGTTGGTTAGCTAGATTAACTTTATCCTCTCTCAGTTCCTGGATAATGCCTTTATTTAAGCATACATCCACATGCACATTGAACAGGGTAAGATCTGAAGTCTTTTGTTTTAGGTTACAAACAGGACAAACTAGAGCTTGGTCTGTTATCACTTCATGTAAATGAGGCTGGGAGGATTCTTGCCGACTTAATGACCCAGTATCTTCCAGTGAAACAGTAGAGGAAGAATTGTGACAACATTCCTCAATATTAAATGATTTGCTTGGAAGACTAGCACATTCCTCTTTGCTGTGCTTATCACTTAAACCGTCTACACTTTCTGCTTTACGTGGGTTATCTTCAGTCTCTACTAGCTCTATACAATCTACTGAATTGATTTCTGAATTCTTCTGATGGGTTTCACAATCCTGCTTCTCATGGAGTGAGAAAGAAGGATGTACATTTTCTTTCTTGTTAACTTCTGTAGAGGAAGCATGTGAACATGAGAACACATTGGAATTTTCACTGATCGAAGGTCCATCAAGACATGCATCTACATGTTTATTAAAGGCTTCCAGACTGACGCTTCTTTGTTCCCTAAAGCAAATTGGACAGGTAAATATCTGAGAGTTATTTGAATTCTCCGATGTTTCTAAATTCTCATTCATCATCTTCTTTAAAACTTGAAATGAATGTGATGTCTGTAAACTTTGTTTATCCACAGCCTCACATTTAAGTGTGTCTTGGTGGCTCCATTTCCTTTCTGATCGCTTTTTATCGAAGAAACTCTTCTTATGAGACATTTCTAGAGGTTTTAGAAACTGATCTTTGTTTGTTTTCTCTAGTATATACCCAGTGCCTGACAGAGTTTGGTTTCCAGCCTGTAAGAAGCCAATAATGCTCCTTTGTTGGTGTTTCTTGTTTTCTTCATTGGGAAAACTGGATAACCGTACACCTAAATTAAACCAACCGCAATTAATTTCTTAACAAAGCCAATTCACTCATAATGCATAACAATGTTTTGCGTAAAATTGTTGTGACATATATACAAAAGGATGTTTAGAGAAAAATAAGCAATACTGCATATTTTCTGAATTAAAGTATACTTTTTCAAAATGAGTACTTTGTACGAAATTTACCTTCCTTTATAAAACTGGGTATCACTAAATAGTATCTGTTGGAGTTGGCATGATTATATGTCTTTCAATTAATATCTGATACAAGATACTATTAAATACCAACTCCAGCTCTTTTTTCCCAGTAGCCTTTGTTTTTTAGAGCAATTTTAGGTTCACAGCAAAAATGAGCAAAAAGTATAAAGTTCCTACATATCCTCTGCCCAGTATATAGCCTCCTCCAATCAACATCCTGCACCAGAGTGGTATGTTTGTTACAACTGATGAACCTATGTTGACACAACATTAAAACTCAAAGTCCATAGTTTTTATTAGGGTTTATTCTTGGTGTTGAACATCTGATGGATTTTGACGTATTTAATGATATGTATCCACCACTACAGCATCATACAGAATAGTTTTTACTGCTCTAAAAATCCTCTGTGCTACCTATCCTTGACATCCACTGATCTTTTCACTGTCTCCACAGTTTTGTCTTTTCCAGAATGTCACACAGTATTTAACCTTTTCAAATTGGCTTCTCTCACTTAATAAAATATATTTAAGGTTCCTCCATGTCTTTTCATGGCTTGATAGCTCATTTCTTTTACGCACTGAATGATATTCATTGTCTGTCCCAGTTTCCATTTACCTACTACTGAAGGACATTTTGGTTGTTTCTGAACTTTGGCAATTATGAATGAAGCTGTTATAAACATCCACTCTTTAGCTCTCTCAATCAACATACTTTAGTCAATCGATTTCAAGTGTGTGCAATGTTTCATATATGAAAGTATGGCTAATGATCCACTCTTGGCAGTAAAGCTGGCATGTGGAGAGCTTATCCATGGACATCCTCTCACCCAATTCACTTTAGAAACTTGGTTTGTTAATTTGTTTGTTCACCATGCCATGGCTGCAGATATGGTTTTATATTGTCACAAACCCTTATCTGTAATTCTGAAATCTAAATAGCTCTGAAAATTGTAAGCAACAAAAGGTAATTGATGACTGAATTGATGTGAGGCTATTTAGACTCTTTCCAACCTAGTGTGAATATTTTCTTGTTTTGCTACAAAAATATTAATGTGTTTATCATGAGGTGCTGCCTCAGATACCAAAGAAGTATTACATAATATACTCAATATGTACGATATATGTTTCCTAAAATCTGAAAGGTTTTAAATTTTGAAACATACCTAGCCCCAAGGATTTCAGTAAGTAGGAAGGAAAAGAACAACTGTAATTGGTTCTTACAGGAATTAAATTAATGAGTATGGTTTCACATACATCAGGTTTTAAGAATTAAGAAAAATGTCAGCATAGGTACAAACTCCTAAACAGGTTTAAGAAATAAAGTGAAGGAGAGAATATTTCCCAAGTTGATTTCTTTGGGAAAATCTAGCAGATTTAAGGAAAAACAAGAAAAGGCATACCCATAAGTCTTAATCTCAAGGGATGTGGAAAATCGGCATCAATTTCTGTTCTTAGCAATTCTCTAGCAATAGCAAATATTTCTTCTGCAGTAGAAACAACAGATGAAACCGTAGATGCACGAGTTTTTACTTCAAAATTTACATTCTTCAGTTTAATGGTAATAGTTCTACCCTATAACCAACAAAATACATTGTTATATACAGTTTTCTAACTTCTAGAAAAAAGTTATTTTGTAGGTTAGAAAAAATTCAAAAACATCTCTTACATACACATAATACAGAAGTATAATCAATTATTTATGAAACGTGGTAATGAAATCTGTCAAAAAGAATAACTGAAATACATGAGTAATCTAAAAATCGCATTTTAGCGAATAATTATTACTCCCCTACCCAAATGGATTTTTATAAAAGAACTTTTTATATAAAAGGCAACATTAACTGATCACTTTTATTTTTACTAAATCTCTTTCAGAATTCAGTACCTAAAAAGAGAAGAAAAAGGCTTCTTAAAGGGGTCTCCATTGAAAGGGTCTTGTAGACAGCTCACACTTATTGTGTGCCTACTATATGCCAGATACTATGCTAACCCATTTACATGTAAGAACTCCCTTTGCAGTTATTGTTTAATGGGTACAGAATTTCAGTTTGGGATAAGGAAAAAGTTCTGGAGATTAATAGTGGTGATGGTTGCACCATATGAATGAACTTAATGCCACAGAAATGTAACTTAAGAATAGTTAAAATGGTAAATTCTGTGTTACATATATTTTACTACCTCCTGGAAGTTCTGAGAGTAGGCTGACTTACTGACTCACTTCCAAAGAATAGAGTATGGGAAGGGAAAATAGTAACTTCATAGTGGAGAGGCCTAGCGAACACTAACTTAATCAAGTGACAAAGGTTACTATCACTCGTGATACCTTGTGGCTATCCTATACCTTGAAAGGATGTAATGAGGACATTTCACCTCTGGTATTCTTTCTAAAAATCCATAACCCTGGTCTAATCATAAGAAAAACATCAGGCAAACCTAGAAGGAAAGACACCATGCAGAATACCTGGCCAATACTCCTTAAGACATCAAAGTCATGAAAAACAAGGAAGTACTGAGAAGCTGTTACAGATTAGAGGAGATAAGGAGACAAGACAACAAAATGCAATGTGGTTCCCTGGACTGAATCTTCGAACAGGAAGAGGACATTAATGGAAAAACAGGTAAAATCCAAATAATGTCTGGAGTTTAGTTAATAGCAATGTGCTAATGTCAGTTTCTTGGCTTGACAAATGTACTATGACAACATGGCTAAAATAATATAAGATGTTAATAATGAGGAAAACTGGGTATATCAGAACTCTCTATATTATCTATACTACTTTTCTGTATATATGAAATGATTCTAAAATCACAGGTTTATTAAAAAATTTTTAAATCAACTCTTTTTATACTCAAGGTGTCATAGAGAAGGATAATAAGAAATATATAGGGGAGGGCACTAGGAAAAAAAAAGAAATATACTTATATAGATATCCCATTTTTTGTAATAAACTTTGTTTTCTGTTTTTTTGTAATAACCTTTGAATACGTTTGTATTATACTTTGTAATAACTCCACCTCTGGTTTCAGAGTTTGGAAAATACTAAATATGGATTGTTGTGAGTGGAGATTATAAAACAGAAATTTAAAACCTTCTGGGTTTTGTTCTCAATGTGTGAAACAACCTGGAACAAGGGCCTTGAAACAAAATGCTTATTCTAGAAAAGCATTGTCTACCTGAGAAAAACATTAAAGGATGGTTGGAAAGATATTTATAATAAGTATAGTTCTACAGAAATCCTTACCTTTGCCTTATTCTCAAATGTCAATATAACTCTGATTTTGAACTTACTCAAGTGTACTCCTGAAGTAGTATAAATTCTGGAATTATACTGGAGCCAGCCCACCCTTGTAAGTTGCTTCTTCATCTAATCATCTTATCATAGGCCTGAATTACAGGTCAAAATAGAATTTGTCTCTATTGGGAATGGGGAATAATCCTTTCTAAAGTTTCTTAATTTGTACTCAAATACAAAACCTAACTCTTCCTTTAAGGTAGCATTTTATTATTAAAAATTTTTTAAACTAGGGGCACCTGGGTGGTTCAGATGGTTAAATGCCTGCCTTCACCTCAGGTCACGATCTCTGGGTCCTGGGATTGAGCCCCACGTTGGGCTCCCGGCTCAGTGGGGAGTCTGCTTCTCCCTCTGCCTCTCCCCCCTCATGCTCTCTCTCTCTCTCTCTTTCTGTATCTCTCTGTCTCAAATGAATAAATAAAATCTTTAAAAAAATTTTTTAAACTAAGAACACCACATCAAAATAAAGTACCTTTAGTCCTTCTTTCTGCAGATCTTGAGCAAGTTCACTGCAAAGCTCCTGGCACAAGCTATATTGTTCTTCTGCTTTACTTATCTCACTGAATGTCCTAGAAAGACAAAAATCATTTTGGTGCACAGAGTAAACTATAATTCAGGATAATATAGGAGTGATATAGTATGTTTAAACAGCCTAGCATCAAGTTATATTTTCTGCAGTACAAAATAAAATTTTCAGATGAAGTAAGATATAATTAAGTAAAAACATCTAAAATCTACCTAAATAATGGAAGATCATTTGTAGTTAAACTGATTACCAAAGGTACATTTGCTTTATTTATAATATTTTTTAAAAAGTTGATTAAAGTCTGATATATCACATCAATAAGAGAAAGTATAAAAACCATATGATCATTTCAATAGATGCAGAAAAAGCATTTCACAAGGTATAACATCCACTCATGATAAAAACCCCTAACAAAGTAGGTTTAGAGGAAACATATCTCAACATAATAAAGGCTTTATATGAAAAACCCACAGTTAACATCATTCTCAATGGGGAAAAACTGAGAACCTTTCCTTTAAGGTCAGAAACAAGACAAGGACGTCCACTCTCACCACTTTTATTCAATATAGTACTGGAAGTCCTCGCCACGGCAATTAGACAACATAAAGAAATTAAAGGCATCCAAAGTGGTAAGGAAGAAGTAAAACTTTCCCTATTTGACATGATACTGTATATAGAAAACCCAAGATTCCACCAAAAAACTACTAGAACTGATAAATGAATTCAGCAAGGTTACAGGATACAAAATCAATGTACAGAAATCCATTGCATTTCCGTACACTAATTATGAAACAGCAGAAAGAGAAATTAAGAAAACAATCCCCATGTGCAATTGCACCAAAAACAGTAAAATACCTAGGAATAAACTTAACCAAAGAAGTGAAAGACCTGTACTCTCAAAACTATACAACATTGATTAAAGAAATTAAGAGGACACAAATGGAAAGACATTCCATGCTCATGGTTGGAAGAACAAATATTGTTAAAATGTCTACACTACTCAAAGCAATCTACAGATTAAATGCAATCTCTATCAAAATACCAACAGCACTCTTAACTATAGGGAACAAACTGAGGTTTGCTAGCGGGGGTTGGGGGGTGGGGAGGGTAATTGGATAATGGACATTAAGGGGGACACTGATGTAATGAGCACTGGGTGTTATATGCAACTGATGAATCATTAAATACTACCCCTGAAACTAATAATACACTATATGTTAGCTAACTTGAATTTAAATAAAATCTCAAAAAAAAAAAAAAATACCAAGAGCATTTTTCACAGAACTAGAACAAACAAACCTAAAATTTGTATGGAACCACAAAAGGCTCCAAATAGCCAAAGCAATCTTCAAAAAGCAAAGCAAAGCTAGAGGTATCACAATTCCAGATTTCAAGTTACACTACAAAGCTATAGTAATCAAAACAGTATGGTAGTGGCACAAAAATAAACACACAGATCAATGCAACAGAATAGAAAGGCCAGAAACAAACCCACAATTATATGGCCAATTAATCTTCAACAAAGGAGGCAAGATTATGCAATGGGGAAAAGACAGTCTCTTCAACAAACGGTGTTGGGAAAACTGGACAGCTACATGCAAAAGAATGAAACTGGACCGTGTTGTTACACCATAGACAAAAATAAACTCAAAATGGATTAAGGACCTAATGTGAGACCTGAAACCATAAAAATCCTAGAAGAGAGCACAGGCAGTAATTTCTCTGACATCACTGACAACATCTTTCTAGATATGTCTCCCAAGGCAAGGGAAACAAAAGCAAAAATAAACTACTGGGACTACATCAAAATAAAAAGCCTCTGCACAGCAAAGGAAACAACCAACAAAACCAAAAGACACCCTATGGAATAGGAGAAGATATTTGCAAATGACATGTCCAATAAAGGGCTAATGTCCAAAATATATAAAGAATGAGACAACTCAACACCCAAAAAGCAAATAATCCAATTAAAAAATAGGCAGAAGACATGGACAGACATTTCTCCAAAAAAGACTTACAGATGGCCAACAGACACATGAAAAGATGCTCAACATCACTCATCGGGGAAATGCAAATAATGAGATATCTATGAGGTATCACCTCATACCTGTCAGAATGGCTAAAATCAAAGACCCAAGAAACAACTGTTGGCAAGGATGTGGAGAAAAAGGACCCCTCTTACAGTGTTGGTGGGAATGCAAACTGGGGCAGCCACTCTGGAAAACAGTATGGAGGTTCCTCAAAAAATTAAAAATAGAACTATCCTACGATCCAGTAATCACATTACTGGGTATTTACCCAAAGAATTTGAAAACACTAATTTGAAGGGACATATGCACCCTTATGTTTATTGCAGCATTATTTGCAATAGTCAAATTATGGAAGCAGCCCAAGAGCATCGACTGATGAATGGATAAAGATGTAGTGGTGTGTGTATATATAGATATAGATATAGATATAGATATGTATATATATTTTATTCAGCCATAAAACATAAAAAAAGAATGAAATCTTGCCATTTGCAAAGGCATGGAGGGATCTTGAGAGCATAATGCTAAGCAAAATAAGTCAGTCAGAGAAAGCCAAATGCCACATGATTTCACTCATATGTGGAATTTAAGAAACAAAACAAAGGGAAAAAAAAGAGACAACAAAAAAAATACACTCTTAACTACAGAGAACAAACAGATGGTTACCAGAGGGGAGGTGGGTAGGGGAAACAGGTGAATAGGTGATGGGGGTTAAGAATGCACTTATCTTGAAGAGCACTGAGTAATATGTGGAACTGCTGAATCACTATATTGTATACCTGAAACTAACATAACACTGTACATTAACTACACTGGAATTTTTTTTTAAAGTTGATTAAAGTCACCAACAGATAATGATAATGCCCTCAGAACTTATAATACATTATGGTATATATGTATATAGACTGCTACAGAGGGTTATCTTAAGAAAGTATACAGGAGAACATTATTCTAATTATTGTACATATATTTTTTGGAATAGAAGTATCTTCAAGTAGATGTAAGGGGATGGTTCCTGGCACCTACGTAGAGTTGTCTAATAGACAACTGGAAATGGAGGGCTGGTAAGATTAAAAGTAGAAATTTGAATTCATCTGCACAAGAGTGTTGAAAGAAGGCAAGAGGTCATATTAACATAAAAGAGGAAGATGCTAAAGAGAGCTCAAACCCTGAGCAGATGACTATTCAGTGAAGAGTCTCCCTTCTAACTCTAACCCCAGCTACCCAGTTCTCCTCCAACCAATGTTTCCAGCTTCCTATTCATTTAAATTTCTCCAGAATATTCTTTGTATAAGCAAACAAGCAAACATTTCCCCTGCATTTTTTACATAAACAGAATATTAGACACAGGGGCGCCTAGGTGGCTCAGCAGTTAGGCCTCTGCCTTCGGCTCAGGTCACGATCCCAGAGTCCTGGGATGGAGCCCCGCATCGGGCTCCCTGCTCAGCGGGAGGCCGGCTTCTCCCTCTCCCTCTCCCCCTGCTTGTGTTCCCTCTCTCGCTGTGTCTCTCTCTGTCAAATAAATAAATAAAATCTTAAAAAAAAAGACTATTAGACACATTGTTTAGCACCTTCTTTTCTCAATTCATCCTGGTGAGAGTTCCTTATGAATAAGTAATTCCCTCATTTTTATACAGCAGCCTAATATTCTAATTTAAAGATGTAAGATCATTTAACCAATCCTCTATTTTTAGATATTTAAGTTACTTTCTATCTTTTGTTATCATAAAAAAAAATAACAAATAACCTGATATACTTATAAGATGACATATGATTACATGTGTGGAATGAATTCCTAGAAAAAAAACTGTGGGATCAAAGTGCATGTATATCTGTGAGTTTAACAGACATTGCCAAAATGCTTGCCCCCTGTGGTAGGTAAAATAATGGCCCCCAAAGATGTCCAAATCCTAATATCTCGGAACCCAGTACATTACATGATAAAAGTGACTTTGCAGATATGATTAAATTAAGATGGAGAGACTATCCTGAATTGTCCAGGTGGGTCCATTGTAATCCCAAGGGTCCTTATAAGAAGACAGGAGGGTGAGAATCATAGAAAGACGAAATGCTAGGTTTGAAATGGAGGATGGGGCCATCAGTTAAAGAACATAAGCAGCCTCTAAAAGTTTTTGGTAAGAAAATGGATCCGCTCCTGGAGACTTCAGAAGGCTTGCAACCTTTCAACACCTTAATTTTAGGACTCCTGATTCAGAACTGTAAGAGAATAAATTTGTATTGTTTTAAGCCACTAAATCTGTAGTTATATGTTACAGGACCAATAAAAAACTAGTATACTCCCTCCAGAGTTTATAGCTATTACACTTCCATAGTCTGGCCAATAGAGTATCTTTGCCAACCCATTAGTGAAAAAGGCTATCTTGAGAACCTTCAACCTGTATTTCTTAAATTATAAAAAAGACTGGGAATATTTTCAATGTTTCAAGAGGCATTTGTACTTCCTTCTTTGTTAACTAATTAGATCTATTGGTTTGCTGGCCCTTTCTCCCCACCAACCCCCAGTATAGTTTCCTTTTTGTTTCGTTTTTTTAAGTTTTTATTTAAATTCCAATTAACATACAGTGTAATATTAGTTTCAGGTGTACAATATAGTGGTCCATTGCTTCCATACAACACCTGATGCTCATCACAAGTGTCCTCCTTAATCCCCATCACCTGTTTACCCAACCCCTCACCCACCTCCCCTCTGGTAACCATTAGTTTGTTCTCTGTAGTTAAGAGTCTGTTTCTTGGTTTGCACCTCTCTTCTTTTCCCTATGCTTGTTTTTGTTTCTTAAACTCCACATGAGTGAAATCATATGGTATTTGTCTTTTTCTGCCTGACTTATTTCACTTAGCACAATACTGTCTAGATCCATCCCCATCATTGCAAATGTCAAGATTTCATTTTTTGATGGCTGAGTAATATTCCACTGTATGTATAGGTATATATATGTACATACCACCTCTTCTCTATCCATTTTCAGTCAATGGACATTTGGAGTGTTTCCATAATTTGGCTACTGTAGATAATGATTCTATAAACATTGGGGTGCATGTATCCCTTTGAATTAGTATTTTTGTATTCCTTAGATAAATAACTAGTAGTGCAATTGCTGAATAGTAGGATAGCTCTAGTTTAAACTTTCTGAGGAACCTCCATACTATTTTCCACAATGGCTGCATCTGTTTGCATTCCCACCAACAGTGTAAGAGGGTTCTCCTTTCTCCGCATCCTCACCAACATCTGTTGTTTCTTGTATTGTTGATTTTAGCCATTCTGACAGTTGTGAGGTGGTATCTCATTGTGGTTCTGATTTGTATTTCCCTGATGCCAAGTGATGTTGATCAACTTTTCATGTGTCTGTTGGCCATGTGTATATCTGCTTTGGAAAAATACTATCTTCTGCCCATTTTTAAAATTAGATTATTCATTTTTTGGGTGTTGAGTTGTATCAGTTCTTTATATATTTTGGATACTAACCCTTTATTGGATATGTCATTTGCAAATATCTTTTCCCGTTCCGTTGGCCCTTTCTTAAATTAACTAATATTAATATACTTGTATACTAAGTGTATTAGTATAACAAAAAGAGAGAAGACAGTATAGTATAACTAAATGGAAGAAAAAATTCATTAAATAGGACAGTACCATCTCACTTTTAGAATCTTTTCCCCCTCTTTTCCTTTGAGTGTTTTTATGTAAATCACAGCCTAAAACAGCAATGTTTATCAAAGTCATTTACTGAGTATGTTGTCTTATAAAAGTCATTCAGCCTTTCTGATAAAAAATAACATATATGGGAGGTTCCTGGCTGGCTCAACTGAAAGAGCATGGACTCTTGATCTCAGGGTCATGAGTTTGAGCCCCACGCTGGGTGTAGAGGTTACTAAAAAAATAAATAAATACACTTGAAAAAAACATATATGTGAAAAAGGAACACAACCTTGTACTAATTCAGTGGTTCTTAAACATCTCAGTGGAACTTTGGTGTTTGGAGGAGATAATTCAGGGACTTTCAAACAGTGACATATTTCTGAAAACAATAAAGTCTCATCAAGATTTCATTTGTCTTCCAAACAAGATTGTAAACCACTGGACTATGTCCCCTGTAACCTCTCTTTCATCAATATCTTACTATTTGACCCTTTCACTAACATTTGAAGAGTTTCAGGAAGAATTTCCATGGTCCCTTCTTAAATTTCCCAAATAACTACTCAGTAATTTTTCTTATAAACAACGCTAGAAATTAAGATTTAGAATCCATAAGATGACTGGTTTTCGTTGAATAGGAGGAAACCAACATTAAAAAAAATAACTGTAGTTAAATTTTTTCCCACGGAGAGCATAGCAAGCAAAGATAATAAAGCATTGTACTGGAATATTTACTTTAGTAATGTCAACTACTGAAAAATGTCATTTGGTTTGCACACAGATTTTTCTATTTCAGTGATATTTTACTAAAGATTAAAAGTTAAAAATAACATGAATTATGAACAATTAAAAATAACAACATTACCTCTCAACGCTCATGCTTTTCCTTTCTCCATCCCTTGAAATGAAAAAAAGAAAAAAAAAGTTTTCTTTGCTTTTTCAAAGGAGACTCAGTTCTTTTTAGTCAACCAAAAGGATTTAACATATCAATTACCATTTAAAGATCTCTTTAATGTTTTTGGTTAAAATTTATACACCATGAAGAACAGGGAGGTTTTGTGTTTTTTTTTTTTTTTAAGATTTTATTTATTTATTTGACAAAGAGAGACACAGCAAGAGAGGGAACACAAGCCAGGGCGGGGGGGGGGCGGTGAGTGGGAGAGGGAGAAGCAGTCTTCCCGCGGAGCAGGGAGCCCCATGTGGGGCTCGATCCCAGGACCCCGGGATCATGATCCAAGCTGAAGGCAGACACCCAATGACAGAGCCACCCAGGCGCCCCAAGAACAGCGAGTTTTTAAAATCTCAAAATAAAACTACCAACAAAAAATACAGATAGATGCTAATATGATTATATGTATAATGGATCAAGTCTATATCTATCAAAAAGAACAAATTTGAAAATAGGTTATTATAAACTGCTTCTACTGAAGTGTGAATATAAAAACCATGACTTATAAAAACCAGTAAGAGTTAGTAGCGTAATGGCTTACAGTTATATGATATGATTAAATATCAATTACCTAGTTTTTGGCCTAGTATATAACTGTGTTCTCCTATAGCTATTTATTTTTCATTTATACCACTCTATAGAACTTCAGTTAGAATTTGGACACAGCAATAGGATGGTGATTCGGAATCTGAACCATCTAGTTTGGTTGAATTCTAGCTGTTCTGATAGAAGTAGTTGAAACTAAACAGCTGAAATGACATGTAGATTATTCATTTTCCACATATTCAAAGAACCTATTAGGAATGAAGTACTGTTCTAGGCATTGGGTATACAGTTATGACCAAAACAGACCAAGTTCTTATCCTTAAGAAACTTATATCTTACTGGAGGGAGACAAATAAACAAATATAGAAGTAAATCTGGAGTATGTCAGAAGGTAAGAAGTATTAAGGATTAAAAAATAAAACAGAATAGGGGAATAGAGAATGTACATAGAAGGGAAAGGAGGTTTGCTATTTTACATTATTATAAATCACCTATGAATTTCACTTCAAAGCATTACCTGCATCTTTAAATACCACAGATTAATATATGCTATGTTATATCAAGAACTACATTGTTTTCAAGCCCTATGGAAATAAAAAAGAGGATAATTCTTGGGTTAAAGAAAAAAGTTTTATTTCCCATTACCTTAAATACTAGATTATTTATAGTGGTGTGATTTCCTTCTCTGATCTTTTCATTATATCCACTGAAGATCAAAGTCAGCTAACTATGAGCTAAAGAATGAGGAACAGGGGGACGCCTGGGTGGCTCAGTTGGTTAAGTGTCTGCCTTTGGCTCAGGTCATGATCCTGGGGTCCTGGGATAGTGTCCCACATGGGACTTTCTGCTCAGCGGGAAGCCTGCTTCTCCCTCTCCCACTCCCCCTGCTTGTGCTCTTTCGTGCACACGCTCTCTCTCTCTAATAAATAAAATCTTTAAAAATAAAAAAACAAAACAAAACAAAAAAGAATGAGCGTGGACAGATGAGTAAAGCGTACCTGCAATCTCTGTAAGATTTAGCAGGTTTAATTATTTTATCAAACTTATTTCATATGCCTCCTCAGTAATCTTGCTTTCTTTTAGTTTAGGTATATAAAGGAATTATTTTGGGGGCAGGCTGACAGGATGATGACAAAATTATAAAAATAGTGCCCCATGTTAATTCCCATTCTTTTTAAAAATTCCCTTCTTTTCACCCACTCTCAACAGTGTACCCTTCTAGCTCTAGGATATTTCTTTTTAAGACTGAGACGAGGGGCGCCTGGGTGGCTCAGTCATTAAGCGTCTGCCTTCGGCTCAGGTCATGATCCCAGGGTCCTGGGATCGAGCCTCGCATCGGGCTCAAAGCCTGCTTCTCCCTCTCCCACTCCCCCTGCTTGTGTTCCTTCTCTCATGTGTCTCTCTCTGTCAAATAAATAAATAAAATCTTAAAAAAAAAAAAAGACTGAGATGAAAGAGTGGCAGGGAAGAATCACAGGACCTCTCTTTCAGCCATTTCCTCTTCTCCTACATCTTTGCATGGCTGGCCCCTTCAGGTCCCTGCCTCTGGATCATGGCTGCCAACACCCACTCTTACTCCCCAAGTCATTTTCTAGTCCCTTCCTCTGCCTTACTCTCTTCATTTGTTTATTTGGTTACTTCCTACTTGCCACACTATTCTGCAAACTCCATGAAGGCAAGATTTTGTCCTATTTTCTACTGTTCTTCCCAGTGCCTAGAACAGTAACTAATGAAGTAAGTACTCAGTGCTAAATGAATCAGCCAATCATTTACACGTCTGGAAAAAGAAAAGAAATATAGTTGTTCATGAAGGCTTTCAAAGAATCATTAAATCTCCTCACTTATGGGGTAAATTCTGGAATATAAGCCACCTTTCTTTCCTCAACAATCAGACCACCATTAGTCTCGTGTTCTGAACAAAAAACAAGGTAGGTACAAAAAAGAAAGTACTCATCATTCTTCTTGTCTAACCAATTGCTGTAGCCAACAGCCAAAGAGTGATTCTTTGTTCCTCTTTTCCTTTCCTCCCACCTGCAATCTTTTGACTCTAAGTCAAAAATTATATTCCAGAATGAACTAGCCTAAAAAAATTTTAAAACATGTTATCCTATAGGGGCGCCTGGGTGGCACAGTCAGTTGAGCATCTGACTCTTGGTTTCAGCTCAGGTCATGATCTCGGGGTCCTGGGAGCAAGCCCTGCGTTAGGCTCTGTGCTCTTGCGGGGTCTGCTTGAGATTCTCTCTCTCCCTCTGCCCCTCCTTCTCTCTCTCTCTCTCTCTCTCTCTGGAATAAATAAATAAATCTTTAAAAACAAAGAAAAAAACATGTTATCCTATAGCCTCCATGTCAATGGTTAAAATTGTTATTTCAGCAAATGATAAGGAAAAAACAGAATGACTATACATACAGATACCTTGCCAGGTGTGTTGAACCTAGACCCAGGGAAATATGAAGGAAATGATGCCAAGATGTTTCAGAGAAAAGAAGAGAAAGCAATGTCCTCTGTTGGTAGAGTTCTGTACAAGTAGTAATTCCAAGTGCCTTTAACATTTTCTCTGTAACTTTTCCTATTCCAGAAACCTAGAAAAGAGTCAATATTTATCATTAATACAGTTTTACATTAAGGCAAGAACAGATATTTAATCTCATTATACCTTTTATAACCAATAAAAGGTATAAATAATGTGACCATCTCCACAAGTCATACAAGAAAACTACTTTATTTCTAGGCACATCTCCTAAACTAGTGTTGCATGGAAATTTAAAATTTAAAATTTCACAAAACTTTAAAAAAAGCATTAAAGAGGCGCTTAGGTGGCTTGGTCGGTTAAAAGTCTGCCTTCAGGCAAGGTCATGATCTCAGGGTCCTGGGATCAAGTCCCACATCAGGCTCCCAGCCAGCAGCGAGCCTGCTTCTCCCTCTCCCTTTGCCCCTCTCCCCCACTCATGCTCTCTCTCTCTCTCAAATAAATAAATAAAATCTTTTTTTAAAAGGCAAAAAAAAAAAAAAAGAGTTCTATGGTCATAGAAACTTGGTAAATGGTGGAATAAGCAAATCTAAAATAAACTTTTTACTGCAAAACTTATTAATCTTTAATATAATATTATCTGTTGTTACCCACTAAGGCTGATATGTTCCAAAGTTCTCTGACCCCAGAAACTTTTTTAATGGAATAGCTATTCATATCTTGAAAAACACAATGGAAAACACTGCTTTATAGCTACACCTTACATATTCTATTCAGTGATCATACATTATATTCTCTGATACAGCCTTTCTTCTGGGCATTGAAAAATGTTTATTTAAATTCACTCCTGCGGGCGCCTGGGTGGCTCAGTTGGTTAAGCGACTGCCTTTGGCTCAGGTCATGATCCTGGAGTCCCGGGATCGAGTCCCACATCGGGCTCCCTGCTCAGCAGGGAGTCTGCTTCTCCCTCTGACCCACTTCCCTCTCGTGCTCTCTATCTCTCATTCTCTCTCTCTCAAATAAATAAAATCTCTAAAAAAAAATAAAAAAATAAATTCACTCCTGTATGTGATGTGAGAAAATCAAGCCCCAGAGCATCAAATAGAGTGTAGTGCAATTATTGTTTTTAAAAAAAGCATATATGCAGAGAAATCTACAAGCTGTAAAAAATAATAAAACACGCCCTTTCTATAACCCCTAAGGGATCGTTTTACCATTTTAAAGATAGAAACGTATTTTGGGTTTTTTTTGTTTTTTTTTTTTGGGCAAAAACAATAAATTTCTAAATCTCTTTGAAGTATCATACCTATTAATCTGATGGCAATTTAGACTTTAGAACCAAGATAGTATATTGTTTCAGCTGAAAGGACCCTTAGAAGTATTCTTCTTAATTTCTGTTCTTCTTGGCAGAGGTACACTTAAAAGTCTTTCATCTGTTACTTTCTTAAAACTTTTTGGCAAACAAACTTCCTAAACCTCAATTTTAGGGTTTCATAGAAAGATTTCTTCAGATCCAAATTCAATCATCCATTATACTTTTTGCTTGTTACCTACTGTTCTAAAACTTTTCAGCAAAGAATGATTACTACCATCCTAAGTAGCATCTCTTCAGAATATATATATATGTGTTTATAAATGTAGTTTATATTTAAATATGAATAACATTATATTTTATATAAATAAAATTTCTAGAAATTTTATACAAAATCTTACCTTTCTAATGGGTAAGTCCTTGATGAAGTCCATCACAGCTTGTCTGCTGGGGAGAATTTGGTATTGTCCATTTGGTTTATTCTTATCACTGCATACTTTTGCTAACATTGTATTTGGGGCAATGCCTTAAAAGAAGAACACTCTGATGACTCAAAGAAGTTGACATGTATCATTTTAAAATATGAGATGACAATACAGAAATGGTGAATGCAAAAAGTCTGAAATGATGTGGAATGGTACTTTAAAAATAACATCTGATAACTACCTATGTCCCCAGGGCTCAATGCAATTTTAGGAAAAGGAACTGTATTACTTATTGTGGAAGCAGAAATGAGGAATATTTAAATCTCCATGGTATTTTAAAGTCTAAGAGTAATTTCTGCGTTTATTTAAGTGATATTATTATTAGTTTACAGACTATCTTTAATACAGGGTTGACTTATAGAAAAGATCCAGAATATAATTTAGGATGGATGTTCACTCTTTGAAAAGGTCTTTTGTATAGATTATCCACATAAAGAAAAACAAAAAAAAACAAAGATTCTGGGTTGTATTATATTTAAAACAATGATAATAAAATATATGCACTCTTTTTATGTTATTCACAAAGCAAATTAGAATTTATCAGAAAGGTGTTTTAAAATTTCTAGGAGATTCAATGATTAAGATAACTTGAAATAGGTATATTCAAAAATAATCATTAAATGATTCAATTCAATTTTTATACACATCCTACTAAAATTTGTTACTTATTCTCACACTTTGGTACAGAAAAAAAAAGATTAACCTAATCATAATGATAATTTAGGGTCCTCATGATGAATATCAGTTTCTATGCTAAGACACAGTGGTACCCTCATGGGTTACTGACATTTGTAAAACTCTTTTTCCTTTCACCAGCTGGCCCCAGATTGCTATGTTGCTAGTTAGGGCTTCTTCTATTTTCTACTCTGTGGTCACCTGGGGTCTCTCCTGCACAGTAATCCTGGACAGGGCTGAAGACTTCAAAAGGAAAACTAATAAAGTATTATGTACTAAACCAGTTAAAATATATTGTATGCTTTAAAAAGGATAGCTACGTGAGATTTAGGATAGATTTTTTCTTTTGGCTCATAGGCTTTTCTGCTTAATTCCAATTTACCTGTAGGTTCACAGTATTCTGACTACATAAAGTCATTAGAGGTTGAATCAAAAAGGATAAGTAAAACATTACTATATGCTTCATAATGAGAAAATACTAATATCACACTTGAATGAGCCAGTCTGAAAATTTTAACTATGGTAGCCACCAAATCTCTCTTAAGTACCTGCACTGGCTGTCAGTGTTGTTTTCTGCTCGATTCTGAAACGAATTTCCTTTACCACTTCCTCAGCTGATGTTCCAAAAACAATTGAATTTTGGAGTATTTGAGGATTATTCTGTTCTTCGGAGTTCACTTGCAAAGGATTTCCTTGTGGCTGCAAATCAGGAGGACTATCATCAAAAAGTAGTGGAGAGATGGATCGCTCATGCTCATTCAGTTTATTAGCTTCTTTTCCTGGTTTCTCTAAATTATAAACAGAACAGTAATTATCTTCATTTTAAGAAGTACATACTTCATAAATGAGGTTTTCCTACATTCCTTCTAAAGACAAAACAAATCTACTTTAGTTTTGTTTCTAAGAGCCAAGATCAGAAATGTTATTTATATTTCTTTGTTTACCAAAGAAAATACTGATTCTAAGTTTTTCTTAAAAAGAATATTATCTACTTCCATAGTATACATTTGAAGAGAAAACATCTTATGTAAAAATCATGAATTTGTGTTATCTTACCTAAATTAACTGAAACCTAGAATTGGGCCCAGAGTCACATTACTTTTTTCTTTAAAAAAAAAGAAAGCTTTTTTTTCCTTTACCCATTAAATTAGAATTTAGGAATGAGAAAAAGGAATTAAGCAATTAAGAATAATTATGCCTGAGAAATAAGTTTTGTTTTTAGAGGGAAAAAACCTTAAATTTTCTTCATTCATGGAAGAGACTTCTCAGATATTAAAATACTTTCACTTTTCTTCTTTTAAAAATGCTTTTTTAGGGGCGCCTGGGTGACTCATTAAGCGTCTGCCTTCAGCTCAGGTCATGATCCCAGGGTCCTGGGATCGAGTCCCGCATCGGGCTCCCTGCTCAGCGGGAAGCCTGCTTCTCTCTCTCCCACTCCCCCTGCTTGTGTTCCCTCTCTCACTGTGTCTCTCTCTCTAATAAATAAAAAATCTTTTAAAAAAATGCTTTTTTGATTTTGACTTGCTTATGTATAAAGTATCACTTTTACTGAGGGCACTTTTGAAATAAACAGTAATTACTTCTGGAAGTTACACTTCTTCAAACATACAAATTCTTTTTTTTTTTAAGATTTTATTTATTCATTTGAGATACAGAGATAGAGAGAGACAGAGAGCATGGCCGGGGGAGAGGCAGAGAGAGAGGGAGAAGCAGGCTCCCCGCTGAGCCAGGAGCCCAACGTGGGGCTCGATCCCAGGATCCTGGGATCAGAACCTGAGCTGAAGGCAGACACTCAACCATCTGAGCCACCCAGGTGCCCCTAAATATACAAATTCTTAAAGTCTAATCAGATTAGCTATAATATTATCAGTAGGCTACAACCTAATATTACTATTAAAAAGTAAAGTAAAAATAGTAATCTGGTTTTTACCTCATTTTATTTGCCATTTTTCACAAATGGACTGTAAAATATATTTAAATCTATACCAATATTAAAAATGTCCTCATGAACAAATCCATTAACGATTACTTTCTGGGCTTAATGGAAGAGAAATACAATTTAATGTATTTATAAAAATTAAGATTAACAACAGAGCTTTCTGATCTCATTTCATAATTTTTTTACATATAAATGTTTTCCAAATTGAGGTAAATGCAGAGCCAAAAATTAAATTTCTAGTTTCAAGACACATATAAATGCATATTATTTTAAAAATGAACTAGGCCTTTTAAGGAAGGTTTTCTAAAGATAATATAAATAATATGACAAACACCAGATTAGTTTTAAATTATAAAGCACATAATATGAATTCAGTTACAGACAAATGTTTTCCAAATCTGAATTCCCAGGCCATATACAAAATAAGCCTTATTTTCAAACTTAATATTAGCTATTATTTAGGTCCTTCAGTTACTTTCATTTTCCATAGTCTGGTTTTAAAATGCAGAGCATCAGGGCACCTGGGTGGCTCAGTCATTAAGCATCTGCCTTCGGTTCAAGTCATGATCCCAGGGTCCTGGGATCGAGCCCCACATTGGGCTCCCTGCTCCGTGGGAAGCCTGCTTCTCCCTCTCCCACTCCCCCTGCTTGTGTTCCCTCTCTTGCTGTGTCTCTCTCTGTCAAATAAATACATAAAATCTTTAAAGAAACAATAAAATGCAGAGCATTTCAGAAAGCATTATGGCTGCGGCACAGTTGAAGTGGTGTCTACCTGGCCCCCTTTGCCCCATCTGGATGGGTAAAAGTCAAGGTAAAGACAGTTGCACAAAAATTACAAACCGAGTAAGGTACCTGTGACATTCATAAGCCCCTTCTGCAGAGTTATCCCGTGTTTTGTACCTCATGTGTCCATCACAGTACCCTTAGGTGGGTCACTGATGGAACACTTGAGTAGGAAGCAAAGCATGCTGCCTTCAGGTTCTGTCCTTGTTAGAGCAGCTACTGAATGGCCCAGTTACCTATTATTCAATCTGTCTACTTCTCTGTGCGGCCTGGCTATATGACTAATGCTCAAGTAGTTTCTTATTTGCTTTCTGAAAAAAAAAAAAAGCCTTTATAATCCCCATAACTGAGGTGATCAGAGTACAAAACTAAGGTTTCCTATCATCTGAAACACTAGGATGAAAGCATCCCATCTTTATGTGGACTATATGGATGGCGAGTGCTAAAAGTATATGGTATTTCGGTTTCTTATATTGCCTCCCGCTTACCATGCAGATTTATATGGCAGAATAAACATAAAATAATAATAATTATTTTATTTGTTTATAGACAAAGTATTTAGCAATACTTTTCCAAAGACTGCACCTTTCAGAAAAGGGGCAAACAGCAGAAAAATGTCTTGGACTTCAGAGGAAGATATATCAATCAGCTGCCATGGTGCCAACTCACTGTTGACAGCTTCCCATGGCATAATGTGAAATCAGATATGCTGAAAAGTCCAGCCCACAGGGATTTATATATGAGAAAAAAAAGTTATAACTACTTAAATTGCTTAAAAATATGAAATACAGGAAGAGTAAAGTACATAAGTAATTGAAAGTTCACATCTCCAAGAAAGTTTGCACATAGTGTAATAAATGAAAAGAACATTAATAGAGAATAAAAATATTTACCTTAGTCCCAGGGTAATTTTTTTTAACATATTGTGAACATAATTGTTATAGGAGGTCCTCAGGGAGATGCTCTGATATAACCATATAATGGTTTCCCCACCTTCTCTTGTGAAAAGTAAGGAAATAAATGGGTATGTAAAGCAAACTGACATCAGGCTTTGTGTGCCTCTTCCACCAAACAATAAAGATTTACTTCAGAAAATCTTTTGCTCTAAGCCTCTGTGTTCAGGAATGATGATGCTTGTTTATTATTTAATGTTTCTATTAAAGCGAGAGACTTGTTCCCTAGAGTTCTAAATAAGATAGTGAAGTTGTGATTTGATGTCCACACTAAACTTGCTCCAAAGATGTGAGCCCCAAACAATATGAGAGTTAGAATGTTATGCCATCGAAGATCCACCATTTTTGCCTCAGGGAAGGTTACAAACAGGTTTCCCTACTACTGGCTGTCCCCACCTGAAGAAGTCAATGAGTTGTGCACATGAAATACAGCTGTGGGCTGTGAGTAAACCCTCTGTTTCTACCTTTTCATCCAGGTGAACTTTGCTCAGGGGTCCAGGACAGCTATTTGAAGTAATCATACCTCTGACAGAGGGTTGAAAGCAGTATGTGTAATAGCTACATGTTCTTTGACACTATTTTGGATTAGTAACAAAGGGATCATTGGAAAAAACCTCAGGGTGATGAAACTTCTATATCAGTGTATACGAAAGAATCACAATAAGTTCTAAGGCAAAGAAGAGAGTTAGGAGTCATTAATTTTGGCAAGGTTGAAAACAGTCATAATCACTGTATAACCAGATTACAGATAATTTTGAAAACGGGAAAAAACCCCATCCAATGTTTTGATATGTTTGAGGCTAATTTTTAAAAAATTTAATTTCTTTTAACAACTACAACAAAAGGCCACCTTAGATAGATACCTCCTCAGATTCAACACGATTCAATCCTTTCTTATTAGATCTTCGGAAAAGAACTGCTATGAAATTACTTTGTTCAGGGGCTCTGCACATTCTTAAACTCTAGAGATTTAACAATCTCATTTGGTTTAAAAATGATTTAAACCAATCTCTTTTGTTTAAAAGTTACAAATTTAACTTAGAAATTCCACTGGTATACTGTAAGTTTCTGATTTCTCATTTTTAATACTTTTTCATAATAAAGGTATATCTAGTTCTACCACCTATGCATGCTGATAAGTTAAATGAGTTAATTCAAAGGGCTTTTTGTTTGTTTTTTAGTTTGATCATTCTAATAAATTGCTTACCATTTTCTAGAGAGTTCCCTGTTTTGATTAAATACTTCCTTTTGTCCTCAGGCCAATTTTGTCTTTCCTGTAAGTGCTTTGTTATATTCAAGTAGGCTTCATCAAGACTCATGGCCATAAAATTGGGATCATAATCAGCAAGTATTTCCTTAACCTTCAAAAGGAACAAAATGGTTTCAATTCTGCTGCCATAGCCTGTAATATAACAGCTGATAAGAAACATTAATATTCTTACTTTGCAACTATAGTAAAAATCCTGCAATCAATAGCTCATGGATTTAGGGAATAAATAATTTATTGCTAGCACAAGTTTGTCCAAATTCTCTTTTGCATTAAAATAGATCAAGAGGGCGCCTGGGTGGCTCAGTCGTTAAGCGGCTGCCTTCGGCTCGGGTCATGGTCCCAGGGTCCTGGGATGGAGCCCCACATCAGGCTCCCTGCTCCACGGGAAGCCTGCTTCTCTCTCTCTCACTCCCCCTGCTTGTGTTCCCTCTCTCGCTGTGTCTTTCTCTGTCAAATAAATAAATAAAATCTTTTAAAAAAATAAAAAATAAAATAGATCATGAAGGCAGAAGACCATGAAAGAGCTTCATTTGATACAAGCTCTATTCAGCCACCTTTATCTAGATATAATGAATGATTCAAATAAATCTCAGACATCATTCTGGTTAAGTAACATAATTTTAAGTAACTGGTCAAAAGTAGAAGTGGGAACAATAGGATCCTGCTCCCCCTCACCTTTTTTGTTTATTTTAAAAAGGAATAATCCTTTTTTTTTTTAAGTAGTCTCCACACCCAGCATGCAGCCCAAAGCAGTGCTTGAACTCATAACCCTAAGATCACGACTTGAGCCGAAATCAAGAATTTGATGCTTAATCAACTGAGCCACCTAGGTGCCCCTAAGAAGGAATAATCTTATATAATAGTACTATGTTGCTTTAGAAAGTAGTTTTATTTTAATTAATTATAATATGCACATAAAACTCCACTCAAAACACACTAATGCATGTATCCATTCAGAAAACAAAGCTCAATTATCGAGATTTGGAATGGAAAAGATGACAAAATCTACAGTGGAAGTTTGTGACTATATTAAACGGGAAAAGTCTGGAGCTGCATCTTGAGATAAATAAAGAGATCAGAATTTCCATGGTTCCAGAAATGCCATTTATGAAAGATAGTTTTATTACATGGAACTATAAATTTTTTTAACCACTGAAGTATTAACTGAAATTGGAGGAAATGGTTGCCAAAATAATATATACATATTTGTGAAAAATGTATTTGTTGAATTACGTTATCCTTCCATCTAGTATTTAAAATCTGTCTGCTGTATCATGAGGAAACCTTTTTTGAAGTTTTATAAAATAAAGCTTTTTAGCTTAATTTAATTATGAACAGCTGAGTCAAAGGTAATTTTAGAAAATGGTGATATAAAACTTGGCCAAGCTTTACTCAGAGAGTACCTTAATTAGCTTTGTTCTTCTGGAAGAAACCAGTTTTATAATGTACTCAAATGGAATCTTTCTAGTGAAAATGAAACTCTGGAAAGTCGGGAGTTGGCAGCCAACTAAGATTATTCTGAATGAGAAGTACTCCCTAGAGACATGGAGTACTCACTAACTTCCTTTTCATAGGATACTGCTTGAAGAACAAAAATAGACATGTTCCAGTAAAATTCAAGCACTTAGGCTTCCAACAGTTAAAGCTGTTCCATTCTTTTGGATAAAATAAAAATGGCTTTCCTTAAACTTTTAAACCAAGTCATATATACTAATATAGTTAGAGTCAGTGAATTTGTGCTGTAGTTCGTTCACACATAAGAACCCATTTGCGGGTGCCTGGGTGGCTCAGCTGGTTAAGCAACTGCCTTTGGCTCAGGTCATGATCCTGGAGTCCCAGGATTGAGTCCTGCATCAGGCTCCCTGCTGAGCAGGGAGTCTGCTTCTCTTTCTGACCCTCCCCCCTCTCATGCTCTATCTCATTCTCTCTCTCAAATAAATAAATATTAAAAAAAAAGAACCCATTTGCTATCTGCAAATAAACTAGTTACATCCTGCTCAAATTTGAGAAAGATTTCTCCAATTTCTGTAAGTAACTAGACAGAAAAGAACTAAAAACAATTTAGCTCTCATTACCATATTGTCATAAGTTTTACTGAGGTAAAGCAGGGCTCAAAAAAATTCTTTCTTAGAAGGTCTCTGAAGGATTTTCAAACTTAATGAAAGCCCGTAATACTTATGGTTAGCATTTTATCTCTTTCTCATCAGGAATATGGTAAAAAAGACAAGCAGTAACCACACATAAACGTGCTTCCCCCTTCTCCACCACCTTTTCAGAGATAGGCAAAAGCACTTGCTGCCACAGACTGTTTTTGAAAGAATGAAAAACAGAATTTTTTAAAAATTTGGGGTGGTGTACCATTCCAATTTGGGGAGGTTTCATTTCTAGAGTACATGAGGTGGAATACAAATAAGAGGAGCGAATATAAAGATCATCTACATGACTAAATGGTAGTAAGTGCTTAAGCCATAGTTTTTTAAGGGTTTCAATTCAGACAGCAGTCTTTAACACAATACATTTTACTACAGTAGTCTGAAACTGTTTGATGTAGTATTCTAAAATTTTAATTTATGATTTAAGTTTTAGCACTATCTAAACGAGTTATCAAAAATAGAGAAAATGGCAATTTTTCATATATCACAGTTCAGACAATTTTACTAAGTAATCAAATCTTTATATTTCAGAGATCCTTTTCAAAGCAAGATGATTCCCTTTTTTCCTTGATTATCAGTCTCTCGAACATTAAAGGCTCATAAGCATCTTCACTAGACTGTGGAGCAAGGAAAAGAGTTAATCAAAATAAAGGAATTTCATTACTGTTTAAGAACATTTGATAAAAAATTTATTCACAAAAGAGGTTGAAATTAATAACATGAATAGATTATGTAAATTATAAATATAAGGTGATTCTAGAAAAAAATGTATGTTGCACATTAAGAAAAAAACAACTAAGGTTAATATAGATTATAATTAAGACAATTCAAAGTTTTCTAGGTAGATAAGAGTTTCTAAACAGATGAAAAAATATGTGGAAGAGCAAAGATCTGGGAAATAGAAGGGTGTATTCCGTATACTCAGCTCAGTTATCAAAAGTGGTAGGAGGTAAGACTTAAAGGGATAAATTAAGGCTGAATTCTGATGTGCTAAGGCCATTTGGACTTGACTCTGTAGGTGACAGGAAATCAGTGAAAGGCCGTAAGTAAGAGTGCTTCATCAGACTTACCTCTGTACTCACAGCTCGGTATTTGTCAAAGTTTGGAGGCACAATAATAAGTTGTGGGCAGAGTCTTTTAGCAATAAATCCTGGCATGGCTGCGCGAACACCAAATCTCCTTGCATAATAATTCGAAGTAGACTGAAAGAAAACGGACCACATGGGAAAAAATATACAAACCTAAATGGACATACCGATCAATGCATTCATAAGAAAGACATTACTGATGGGCATTTTCAAGTCAAGGACATTTGTTTTATAGGCCACAGTTTTGAATCAAGCTTTTACTTTATCCTATCATGGTATTGTGATACCATGACCCTCTCTCTCACTACTGTCTCCATATTTATGTGATACCAGGTAATAAACAAGACTAATAAAAAGGTTCTCTTACATTTCCAATAACTAAACTTGATTGGTTCTAAGGCATACCTGTAACATAGTATATATCAAAGTTTGGATGATAGTGGGTGATACTACATGAAAATAATAGTTATAAAGTAATGTTATAGTACAAACAGTATGGATGTTAAATGAAAGTAACAGTATAGAAAGTAACAGCATGGTATAATAGTACAGATTTGGAATTTGCAGTATTTGAGGTTTTGAAATTTTTCATTTAGAACAAAAGTCAAAGGTTCTATTATATAGTCAGCCAAATTAAATTTCAAAAAATGAAGTGATGAAAGCTTAAAAGAGCTTTTAAAATTACATTTTATTTCTTAAGGCTTGAATATCCTTTTTGGTGAAAACATTTTTAGTAGGAGATGGAACTAAAAATTTATGAAAGTAAGAAGGAGAACATTACTTTTAAATCCTGTTGATGATTATACCACAGTACCATTTATAAAAAAGTTTTTTTTATCACAAATGAAATCTCTAGTGAAAATTCAAAGAAATGTAAAACAGAATCTATCACATGAAGGGATTACTTCAGAATAGTATCAATTTGCCGTAAGTGGCTTTCAAATGGCATTTAAAAAAATCTTGATAGTACTCAAAACTATGTTAATCTTTGATCAGTATTCTGGAAGAGAAAATGCAGATGGCATTAGAAAGACAAATCAGTGTTTTAAACACAGATAAGTCTAACAGAATGGATATGAAAGCTAGATCTGTAGTAAATCTGGAACAAAATTTATGATACGACTTCCTTTATCTTCTAGATTTGTGGTAGATTGTAAATCACAGCCACAATACTTTATAGTTCCTCCTATCCAAGGGTAGGTTCTAGTCCCTCATGCCAAGTGACTTGCACTATGACTTGTTTTGACTAGAAGAATGTGAGGGAGTGACATTATGTGAGTCTTGAAGCCTAGGCATTATGAAGTCGCCTTTGCTTCCTTGGGGATCCAGCAACTATGTAAAGGTCTTGGGTTAAATTGCTAAATGATGATGTACCATGTGGAGAGGGGAAAGCTCAATGGCTGGAAGCCATTCCAGCCACCTTGGCTGAAAGGCCAAGGGTGTTAATAAAGCCATTTTGGATCCTGCAGCCCCAGCTAAATAACTGTAGCCAACCCCAGATAGAGTAAAATTATCCCCTTTGTACTCTGCTCAAATTACAGAATCATGAGCAAATAAATGGTTAACCACTAAGTACTTAAAGGGGTTTGTTATGCAGCAATAAATAACTGCTAAGGGTCTATGTTCCAACTATGAGTGCTAACTTAGAACATTTTGAAGATCCATCAAATTATTCAAAAAAGAATTCTAACTGTAATAGACTGAAATAATCATATATGCACCATCACTACCATTAATTTGTAAAAACGCTTTTATGAATTTAATAGAACAAAAACAATTCTACTTCAAATCTCATTAGAAATGAAGTCTATTAGTTGAGAATACAAAAGGAGTAATCTTTGTTTAAATATGGCAAATAATCATTTTGAATTTGGAAATAATTTTTAGGAGGATATAATTTATAGGAAGGAAAATATTTTGCAGATCTAGCAGTGGGTTTAGCTTTAAAATATATATACAGGGCGCCTGGGTGGCTCAGTTGGTTAAGCGACTGCCTTCGGCTCAGGTCATGATCCTGGAGTCCCGGGATCGAGTCCCGCATCGGGCTCCCTGCTCAGCGGGGAGTCTGCTTCTCCCTCTGACCCTCTTCCCTCTCGTGCTCTCTGTCTCTCATTCTCTCTCTCTCAAATAAATAAATAAAATCTTTAAAAAAAAAAAATTAAAATATATATACATATGCACACATAGATAATTCCATATAAATATATGGTGATATATATTCTCAATAAAATTAAATACATTTTTTTCAAAAATCAGCTGATGATTTGTAGGAAAGGGAAATAGTCTTTCGGTAAACATTGTTTGGAACCTGAATTGTTAGTAGCCTGCATACTTATGGGAGCAGAGATGATAAACAAAGAGATTATAATAAAATAGTAACTCAGTAGGAATTAGGTTTATAGCTATCTAAAGCATTTGAAGGAGTTAGGAACAGGGAAGAACTCTCCTTGTTTCTCTTACATGTTTTTTCATACCAAAATCCATCTATTCCAGGGGCCATTATTAATTCCCCACACACTTTTAGCCACATATAGCAATCCTGGTCATCTTTACCTTCTATGGTTAGGGTGGTGATAAGGTAGAGCAACATGGTAATCAGAAAAGCAAAGGTTCCAAGTCATGAGAAAAACTAATTACAGTAGTACTATAATAAAATATATTACCCTAGACCTAAGGTTGGCAAACCTTTCCTGTAACGGTCCAGATAGTAGTTACTTTGGGCTTTGCAGATCATATGGTCTCTCTTGCAAGCTACTCAACTCTGCTCTTTTAATACAACAACAGATGAATGGGTGTGATTGTTCCAATAACATTTTATTTACAAAAAAAGACTAGATTTGGCCTGCTTGCAAACCTGCTCTGGAGTAACACTTCCTTTTCTTTCTTCTCCAATTCCCTTTTACCGGAACAGTTACTTAAGAAAAATACAGCTTGCAACAGAAAGATACAATGCCACTCTACCATTCACCAGGTTTGTAACTTTGGGGAAGATTTTAAACACCTCTCTGAGTTTGTTTTTTGTCTGTCAAATGGAAATAAAAATTTGTACCGCAAGAGATGTTGAAAGGATTCAGTAATTGAACACATATAAAGCACACAGGAAAATGCCCAGCAAACTGGCAGAGCTTACTAAAGGCTTCTCCCTTCATGAACCAGTAAGGCTTACTCGAATATGTTATGAAATTTCCTTTTTGTCTTTGATCTTTACCTACTTACCAACATAGTCCTTGATCCTACAGCAATAGGTTTATCCTTCAATTCTGGATTGTCTCTCATTTCTACAGCTGCATAGAAAGCATCCATGTCAATGTGCACTATAGTATTGTTCAGATCCCGGCTCTGTTCTAATTCCATTGCAAATCTGTCAACCTTAATTTTTAAAAAGTTAACATATTTTGAGTCAACATGCTATTGAAACAGCACCAGTCATCACATTAATCTCACTTTTAGTAGGCATCTCTCTCTGCCTGTCCATCCACCCGCCTATCTATATATACTTGATTGTTGTTTATTAACACTGGTAATTGCATCTATTTTCATGAAGACAGGCAGTTAAACCTCAAATATCATGCCCTACCAACACTTTAATCTCTCAATAACTACAACCACATGATAGGTAATAAATATTTACTGAATAAATGAACTATTCCAACTGATTGTATCAAATGATTCTTCTGCTTTATAAATCTGAGGACCAACTTACTGTAAAAAAAAAGCTTCAGGTTAGGTAAAATAAACATCTCTCATTTGACTCATTAACATTAATGTCTTAAGACAGAAACAAAGGAAATGTACAATGAATGATTATATACTTCTTTGGCATATTATGTTTATGCTGAATAGTATTGTACAAGTGAATATACCAACCATAATGTAAACATTCCCTCTGTAGAAATGCCTTTATAAAGCTAAAATTTGGTAACTGTTAGTCAATACAAATCAAAATTGAAAATTTAAGCTATAATTTATTCTGTCATGAAACTTCAATATGTATGTCAAATATAACAGTGAAGAACCTTAATCTTTAAAGCACTTTTTATTTCTCTAGTGAGAAAGCATCGGATTGATAAGAAAGAAGAAAGGGAAATGAAAGGAAGTAAAAATAACCAAAGTAGGGCAGTAAGAAAAGGGTTTATGTAACACATTTCCAAGTGTTCCTTTTTTGTGGCCTCTACTATAGAGGCTGAAGAAGCTAAATATGCTTCCCTGCTTTCCCTGCAGCCAAGGGTGGCTGGCTGTGTGACCATTTTGATCTATGATCACTTTGAATAAGCTAGAATACAGAAAGAGCATGGAAGAGTGGCTGGCACATGGTACAAGTTTAATGAATGTAATCTATGACTAAAGGATCAATGGATAGCTGCATAGCAAAACAATCAAAAACTGAGGGGAAGGGGCGCCTGGGTGGCTCAGTCGTTAAGTGTCTGCCCTCAGCTCAGGTCATGATCCCAGGGTCCTGGGATCGAGCCCCGCATCGGGCTCCCTGCTCGGCGGGAAGCCTGCTTCTCCCTCTCCCACTCCCCCTGCTTGTGTTCCTGCTCTCGCTGTGTCTGTCTCTGTGGCAAATAAATAAATAAAATCTAAAAAAAAAAAAAAAGAAAAAGAAAAAACTGAGGGGAAAATAGCCAGATATAAGCAAGTGAGCTGGGTGGGCTCTGGAATGAAAGCAATTTCCATCATGTGGCGATCCCTATAGCAGGTTTTTTCAAAAGTGGAAAGTTACAGGGGTATAATTTGCCTTTTTCTCCTTGTTGGACTTCAATCTTGCTTCCATTCTGCAAAATTTTTTTTCATGGCCTTCCTTCTTAGCATTTTAGTGATACTAGCTTCCCACTAGCTACAGGTTAAGCCTACACTTCTCTTTTAGAAATAATCACCCTGACTTCATCAAGATAAAAAGCTTTTGCACAGCAAAGGAAACAGTCAACAAAACCAAAAGACAACCGACAGAATGGGAGAAGAAATTTGCAAATGACATATCAGATAAAGGGTTAGTATCCAACATCTATAAAGAACTTATCAAACTCAACACCCAAAGAACAAATAATCCAATCAAGAAATGGGCAGAAGACATGAACAGACATTTTTCCAAAGAAGACATCCAAATGGCCAACAGACACATGAAAAAGTGCTCAACATTGCTCAGCATCAGGGAAATCCAAATCAAAACCTCAATGAGATACCACCTCACACCAGTCAGAATGGCTAAAATTAACAAGTCAGGAAACGACAGATGTTGGTGGGGATGTGGAGAAAGGGGAACCCTCCTACACTGTTGGTGGGAACGCAAGCTGGTGCAGCCACTCTGGAAAACACTATGGAGGTTCCTCAAAAAGTTGAAAATAGAGCTACCATATGACCCAGCAATTGCACTACTGGGTATTTACCCCAAAGCTACAAATGTAGTGATCCAAAGGGGTACATGCACCCCAATGTTTATATAGCAGCAATGTCCACAATAGCCAAACTATGGAAAGAGCCTAGATGTCCATCAACAGACGAATGGATAAAGAAGATGTGGTGTGTATATATACAATGGAATATTATGCAGCCATCAAAAAGAAACAACAGAATCTTGCCATTTGCAACGACGTGGACAGAACTAGAGGGTATTAGGCTAAGCGAAATAACTCAGAGAAAGACACGTATCATATGATCTCACTGATATGAGGAATTCTTAATCTCAGGACACTAACTGAGGGTTGCTGGAGTGGTGGAGGTGGGAGGGATGGGGTGCCTTGGTGACAGACATAGGGGAGGGTATGTGCTATGGTGAGCATTGTGAATTATGTAAGACTGATGAATCACAGACCTGTACCTCTGAAACAAATAATACATTATATGTTAAAAAAAAAAAAAAGAAGACAGTAGGAAGGGAAAAATGAAGGGGGGAAATCAGAGGGGGAGAGGAACCATGAGAGACTATGGACTCTGAGAAACAAACTGAGGGTTCTAGAGGGGAGAGGGGTGGGGGGATGGGTTAGCCTGGTGATGGGTATTAAAGAGGGCACATACTGAATGGAGCACTGGGTGTTATACACAAACAATGAATCATGGAACACTACATCAAAAACTAATGATGTAATGTATGGTGATTAACATAACATAATAAAATTAAAAAAAAAAAGAAAAAGAAATAATCACCCTGAATCCTATTTGTCTCCAGTAGCCACAGTGAGCCTCTATAGGGTCTGCTTCTGTTTAGGCTGCAACTCACTGAACGACCTGGGGTGCTCTGTGCCTTCTTCAGGCTGTTTCTCTGTCTAGTATGTCCTTCCGAGTTCTGTCATAAAGCCTTGAAGGGTCAGCTCAGATATCTCTCTGTAGCTTAATTAGATCTCTGTCCTTCATGCCACAGAATTCAGTGTTCCCTTAGTTGTTTTCCTGCTGTACTATGCACTTACTGTATTAGATACTAAATTATGAGTTCCACCAGGAAAAGGACCTTATTTGCCTTCAAATTCTTTCCTTATCAGACAGAAAGAGGTGAGCCTCATAGCATATATACATATATACATTTCTGCTTAAAAAAGAGAGGGTAGGTTGTGTAGAAAAATTTTGGAGAAGGCTGATCTCATGCAGTGAGACACCACCCTAATCAATGGAACTTTTCAACATTACTCCAATCTATCATCCAGATTTAAAACAACTTCTTCCAGTACCTAAACTGTAAATTAGAGAAGAGCATCCTGACGTTAAAAAGAAAAAAAGATGTAAACAAATCATGGAGACTAATGAAAATAAGGGTGGATTAAAAACTACTATATGTTAATCCAGAAAATATACCTAAGATACGAGTCGACTGAGAATAAGGGAGCAGCATTTGAAGTATGTTAACCCAGAAATATTGGAAAGGAAAAAGATAATAAATAGAAAGCAAACCAAATGGAAAAAAGTTCCCCTTAGCCTCATACAATAATTCTATGACAGTTTCTTCAGCAATCTATTATCTTTTCTGTGCCTAAAGCACAAGTGCAGTTGCCAAAAGGAAACCTCCCCACTGAGTGACTCACACATTCCATTTTCCTCTACTCTCATTAGTCACCCTCCTCTCAACATTTTTTTCTCTGCATCTACCAAATGCACACCACCCTGCTTTTTTCAAATTTCTTCTACTGAAATCTTCGTTGATGTTTTCATGATTTTTCCTTCCAAATGACTCCCAAGTTCTGATCTGAGCCTCTCACATGTATGTATGTTATCCCTTTTGCCCCAGTTAAGAACCATGTTTAAGAATAAGAGCTTCTTGTGGGTTTCAGCTCTGCCACTTATTAGTTACATGAAAATGGGCAAGTTAACCCTCATTCTCATTTTATTTGTAAACTGGGACTAAACCAACCCCCAAAGGTTTAAAGAGGTACTCGTGTAATGTACTTATCCAGGGATATGGAAAGGGCTTAATGATATAACCTATAATTTTAGAAATAAAAGTGACACTTATTGAGTATATCAAATGTGTTATATAACATGCTAAGTACTTCTTATGTTAACTCATTTAATGATCAAAATAATTCTGAGATGATAACTATTCTCATTTTAGAGAAGAGAAAACTAAACCTCAGTAAGATGCAGTAATCTGCCCTAAGTCACACAGCTGGAAAATGTTAGCAGTGGACCTGTAAATCAAGTTACTCCAAAGGCTGTACTCTTTCCATTATTTTATGATGTTTCCCTAAAAGGGATCTTAAAATGTCTTTAACACTGAAATAACTTCAAACCAAGCTCCAATAGTGTTTTATATCAATATTATGTTTTATTTGCATTAAAAAAAAATCCCCTTTTTTGATTACATTCAGGAGACTATTTCAGAAATATTGTTTTTCATTTTCTTAACTTATAATTACCCTAAAAATTGTTCAGGAAAACTGAGTTCATAAAATCAATTGTTAAAATAGTCAAAATGCACTGATTTGCTGTGTAGTTGCCATTTAATACAACAGGAATGGCTGTCTATTCAATTTATGAATCCATGTTATAACAAGATGTTTTGGCAGCTACAAAAATGATTGCATCTTTAACAAGTCTAATGAGGGTAGGATGGAGAGAATGCTTAGGTTCTGATTAAACTGTGGGAGTTCATGCCAACAGAGGTTAGTTACCACAGCTTGACTAGCAATAATAGTTCCTACCATCGTAGTACACAAAATAAAATCTATTATTTGGAAATTGTATGACTCTAGAATAGAAATGCATTTCCCATGAAAACCTCTCTTTCTCTCAGATCTTTTAGATTCTTTAGGATTTCCTTAATCTCCTCCCATTTATACAGTTTCTTTTAAAGGAAGTTCAACAAATGAAACAATTTAACAATTAACATAAAACATATTTCCTGCCACTTCCCTTGCAAAAGATGTCAGAGTCTCCCAAGAAATAGTCAACTAAAACTGTAACAAAATGTGAAGCTCTGTTATACAATGTAAAGTATTTTCTAATCCTTCAAATTATTAGCATATTTAAGGATAGGAGCTTTAAAAAGAGGAAACAGCAAAAAGTTATTTTATTGCATGATTCATATGCATTTTATCTTTAAAATTTTATTAGAGATATTTGTATAGATCAATAAAACTTACCAGAAAGAAGTTCTGAAAATAAATTGCCAAGGATTAATATCAATTTAAAAACAATGTTATTACAGACAGAATGGAATTTTAACTTGTTGAAATGATGCTCAAATTTATTTGAAAGAAACAACGTATGAGAAAAAAATTTTAAAAAATAGTAGCGAGGTAGGATATTAAAGTGTTATTATCATTGAATAACTAAAAGTGCATGGTACTGATACAGGAAAAGATTCAATCGAGTAAGAGAGAGAATCCAGAAACAAATCAATGAGTACAATGAGAACTTAGTATATGGAAGTGCCTCATTTCAGTTCAGTGGAGAAAGGACTCATGATTCAATAAATGGTGTTGGGACAAATGAATCACCATTTAGAAAGAATAATACTATTAGTGAAAATGTAATACTCTCCATTTAAGAAAAAAATACTTAACATCTCACATTAAAACAAATGCCAGGAGCACCTGGGTGGCTCCGTCAGTTAAGCCTCCGACTCTTAATTTCGGTCCAGGTCATGATCTCAGGGGCATGAGACAGAGCCCCATGTCTCAGGCTCTGCGCTAGGCAGGAAGCCTGCTTAAGGTTCTCTCTCTCTTTCCCCCTCTATCCTTTCCCCCTCCCCACTCCCTCTCTCACCCTCTAGAACAAAAACAAAAACAAATTCCAAATGGACTAAAGATAAACAAAATCTATAAAGATACTAGAAGAACATATAGGCTTGGTTGTAAGGAATAACTTTCTATGCTTTCAATACAAAAGCCAAGAAAAAAATGTTTTTCAATACTGCCGTTTTTGATTACATAAACATTTAAAACAGTATAGAAAAAAAACCTGCATGATTAAAAGACAAACAACATATTGGGAAAATATTTACAACAAATGGCAGAGGAAAAAATCTTTAACTTATGATAAGATGTATTAATCAAGAGAAAAACACATAAACTCCTCTAGAAATGTAGGCAGAGGATACTGTTTTGGACTGCTAGTTGAACCCCCAAATCCATTCTCTCTTCCTTTCATAGTAATAGATTTTTATCTGGGCATATGGCCACCCAGCTGGAAAATATTCTGTACAGCTTCTCTTGCAGTTAGGTGTGGCCATGAAACTTAAATTCTTGTCAAAAGAATGTGAGCTGACGTAATATGAGCAACTTCTCTTTTACTTGCTGAATAGCAAATTACTCACCTTTCATTTTTTTTCCCTCATTCTTTCCTCCTTACTGGGGGCTGAAATATAGACTACAGATAATCCCATTTTGTCAGTCCAGGTAAGGATAACACTTAGGGGATGATAGAACAATCCGATGTAGAACCGAGGTCCCTAAATTACTATGGTGAGCAGAACCACCCAATCAGTTGAGACTACTTACTATTATGTGAGAAAGAAATAAACTCTTATCTGATTTGAACCATTGTATTTTGGGGTCTCTTGTGCCAGCTACTTAGCCTATATACTAACAGAATAAAAAAGGAAGGAAATGCCCATAGGAATGAAATATTAACGGCTAATATGAGAGAACATATTCTTTCCCTCTTATTATCTAAGAAGGACAAATTAAAATAACCATGAAATAATATTTGGACATTACCAGCAAAAGCTAAAAGACTGATAAAATTAATAAAATCTAGTTTTAAACAAGTATGTGAGGAAACTAGCATTCTTGTGTTGAAAATGTAAAACTGTACCATGTTTGGTGAAAATAACAGGACAAGAGTGCAAACATATATAGATAAGAATGATCATCACAAGATTATACAAAACAAAAAACTGAAACCCTGGTGGGATTGGGTAAATAAATTCTGGTGCCTCCATATAGTAGAACACTATGAAGACTAAAAATGATGGTTTGAAAGACAAAGGCAAATGATCTTTTGTCATGATAGCAGACCATTTAACACATAAGATAAAAAATTAGCTTGTGCTCTAGGAAAGCATAAATGAAAAAAATGACACAGTATAGTTTGATAAAGAAGAATAAAATTTATCATTTCTGAACTCTATCAGGAGAATAATTTTGTAGCATAGAAGAGTAACATAATTTTATCATTATTAATGGCCTAAAGTGCTTTGTTAAATTGAATCAGATTTTGATAGAGGGTAAAAACTGTCTTTAAAAGTAAACTTTATATCATGTAATATTACGTGACAGATACAATTAGAAAGGAAGTCTATTGTGAGAGTAATATACATATAATTAGGAGTTTATTGTTATTTATGATTGGAAATAAATAACATATGATTGGAAAATAATAAAAGTAAACTTTATAAAAAATAAAAGTAAACTTCAGTTTTACTAGCAGAAGCTTGACTACTTTGAGTTCTCGATCTATGAGAACTATTGAGAACACAATGCCCTGCAGCTTTGCTCTACTCAAACCTTCCTCCTGAAATAGTTTTAAATACTGGAGGAAACTCTTGAGTATTTATTCCCCAAAGATGGTGGAGAAGCCAAAAGCCTCCAGTCTGGTGTTTTATCTTAAAAATTCATGCACGTTTGGCATTCTACCCTAGTTTTAGTACAACACAATTATGTGTTAAATTTCTAATTTAATTAGTTAACATGTTCCCCCAAATCATTTTTGTAAAATCGGCATTGAAGAAACCATTTATCTTATGGCCTTTTTCTAGCTACAAAATATGTATATAATAAAAAGAACATAGGCTTTGGATTAAATCCTAGCTCTGAAGCTAGCCAAGTTATTTACCCCAACTAAGGCTCCATTTACTCTTCTGTATAATGGAGGTGACAATGCCTAGGTATGGGGTCTTGATATAAAAGAATAGAGTAATATTTAACAAAGTATGCACCTCTGTCAAACTTTATTCCTTACAATATAATGAACATTTATATATTACCTTGTTTTCAGTTATGACTTGACCATGATGCATTTTAACTATCAATTACTATTCTACCAGCTTCCACTTTATTTAACAATTAAATTAATACCTGTAATTGTGCTTCCCTTAGCTGTTGGCTGGTAATTTGAGCTTTTTGTTGCATCATATTTTCAATTCGTTGGTTGACTTGCTTTTCTTTCTTGAGCTCATTTCCATAAAATCTGGACCCCTACATAAGAAAACAAACAAAGCATAAGAAAAGTGTCAGAAGGAAAGCATCAGTAGTATAACCATGGTGGCTAACAGTATAGACTAGAATCAGAATAACTGAATTCAAAACTTAGCTCCACTACTTACTAGCTAGGAACCCTAAAACTACTTAATTTTTCTATGTCTCAATTTCCTTGCCTGTAAAATGAATTTATAGTTACCTAGAATTTTGGGGGCAGTATTTACACAGTACAAACTCTTTGAGATGAGTACAATATGTTACTTAGAAAGTAACAATGTGTCCTAGACAGGACCCACGGGGCATATCCAAGGCCTTAGTCATTTGGGTCATCGGTCACCTCCTTCACTTTTACTTAAAAAGCACTTAAGGGGCGCCTGGGTGGCTTAGTCAGTTAAGCATCCGACTCTTGATTTCGGCTCAGGTCATGATATCAGGGTTGTGATGTTGAGCCCTGTGTCGGGTTCCATGCTGGGCATAGAGCCTGCATAAGACTCTCTTCCCCACCCCACCTTTTCTAAAAAAATAATAAAAAATACAAAAATAAAGTATTTAAAAAATTTTAATGTTAGCCATTAAAGAAAATGTAGAAAATCACTTTTAGAAAATTACCTATCATCCCATCACTAAACATAACATCTACATCTATCCACTCATCAAGTTGATGGAAATTTAGATTGTTTACTTTATGGCTTTTATGAAAAATGCTGTAATGAACATTTGTATATACATTTTTGCATGGACATATGTTTTCACTTTCCTGAGGTACCCAGAAGTGGAATCTCTGTGTCATATGCTAACTCCATGCTAAAGCTTTTGAGGAACTGCCAGACTGTTTTCCCAAGTGGCTGAACCATTTTATAATCCCACCAGCAATGTATGAGGTTCCAATTTTTCCATATCCTTACCAATATTTGTTATTGTCTATCTCATAGCCATTCTAGGCTATAATAGTGTGAATGGCACCTCATGTGGTTTTAATTTGCATTTCTCTGATGACTAATGATGTTGAACATCTTTTCATGTGCTTATGAGCTATTCTTATACCTTTAGTGAAATGTCTTATTTATATCTTTTGCCCATTTTTTATTAGGTTGTCTTATTAATAATTTGTAAGAATTCTCTCTATATTCTGGATGTAAATCCTTTATCAGATAAATATTTTGCAAATATTTTATACTAGTATGTTGCTTATCATTTTCTTTTTTAATTGTGTCTTTGAAGTGCAAAAGTTTTGAAATCTGATAAGGTCTGACTTGTCGACTTTTTCTTTTATTGACTGCGCTTCTGGTGTCGTACCTAATAAATGCTTGTCTAACCAAATGTCTCAAAGATTTTCTCCTATCTTCCAGAAGTTCTTACTGCGTTAGCTCTTACATTTCACTCAGTTTTGAGTTCAACTTGTGTATGGTATGAATTGAGGGTCTCAGTTCATCTTTTTAGCATTTGGATATCCAGTTGTCCCAGGATTATTTGCTGAACAGACTATCCTCTGCCTTGGTACTTTTAGCAAAAAATCAATAAAGTATCAATACAAAAATTTACTTCTGGACTCTTAATTCTGCTCCATTGTTCAATACGTCTAACCTTATGACAGTACCACACTGTCTTGATAACTGTAGCTTTATAGTAAGTTCTAAAACAGGAAAGTCAAAGACTTCCATGTTTTTCCTTTTCAAAACTGTTTTGGCTATTTTATTTTATTTTTAAAGATTTTACTTATTTACTTGAGAGAGAAAGAGAGGAAGGGAGAGAGCATAAGTAGGGGGAGCAGCTGAAGGAGAGGGAGAAGCAGGCTCCCCACTGAGCAGGGAGCCTGACGTGGGGCTTGATCCCAGGACCCCAGGACCATGACCCCAGCCGAAGGCAGACACCTAACCAACTGAGCCACCCAGGCACTCTGGTTTTGGGTATTTTAGATGTTTTTGCATTTCCACATAAATTTTAGGGTCTGTTAATCAATTTCTGCAGAAAAAAAAAAGCCTCTGTAATTTGGATGGGGAATTACATTGAATCTGCAGATCAATTTGGGGAGAACTATCCTTTTAACAATATTAAGTCTTCTCATTCTTGAACATGTAATGTCTTTCCATTTATTTATTTTTTTAAGATTTTTATTTATTTGACACAGAGAGAGATACAGCAAGAGAGGGAACATAAGCAGGGGGAGTGGGAGAGGGAGAAGCAGGCTTCCTGCAGAGCAGGGAGCCCGATGCAGGGCTTGATCCCAGGACCCTGAGATCATGACCTGAGCCAAAGGCAGACGCTTAACCGACTGAGCCCCGTCTCTCCATTTTTTAAATCTCTACCCGCCCTCAATTAATTTTTGTAATTTTCATGGTAAAACTGTGGCATTCCTTTTGAAATTCCTTAAGAGCTTCTACATGTAACATCATGTTATTTGTGAAAAGATAGTTTTAGTTTTTCCTTTCCAATCCAAATGCCTTTTATTTCTTTTCATTGCCTGACTACACTAGAACTTTAGGACTATGTTGCATAGACGGCATGAGAGGGGGCATCCTTGCCTTGTCCCTGATTTTAGGAGAAAAGTGCATTGTCATGGTATATAACCTTTCTTTTATATTGTTGGATTTAGTTTGCTAACGTTTTGTTGAGGACTTTTCTATTTACAATGATCTATAATCTTCTGCTTGTCTGGCTATGATGTCAAGGTGATACTGGTCTCATAGAATGAGTTTGTAAGGGTTATATCCTTCTTTATTGTCTGAAAGGACTTGTGGAATACTGGTATTATTTCTTCTTTAAATGTCAGATAAAATTCATCACTGAAGGGAGGCCTGGGTGGTTCAGTCAGTTAAGCATCTGCCTTTGGCTCAGGTCGTGATCCCAGGGTCCTGGGATCAAGCCCTGCATTGGGCTCCCTGCTCAGCAGGGATCCTGCTTCTCCCTCTGCCTGCTCTCCCCTTGCTTGTGCTCTCTCCCTCTCTCTCTGACAAATAAGTAAAAAATCTTAAAAAAAAAAATTCACCACTGAAGCCACTGTGACTTGTTTTTTTTTGCTGGGGGGGAGGGGTACAGGGAAGATTTTTGATTACTAAATTATTTCCTTGTTAAAGATCTATTTAGATTTTCCATATTTTCTTGAGTCAGTTTTGCAAAAATTGTAAATTTCTTGAAATTTGTCCAAGTTATTGGGATTTGTTTTAAAATACTCCAATTTCCATCTCCAAAATTCAGTAGGGAGGGTAACATAGATGAAACAACATTTTCAAAAATGTTGGTAACTACTGATGGTGGGTGAGGATTACCCAGGAATTCACTTTAGTATTCTAATTTTGTGTATGTTTAAAATTTTCTGATAAAACTTTTAAAGAAGTAAACTGCATTGCTGTGAAGCAGTAACAATTAGAAAATTTCAATTTAAAAAAGATATTTATGATGAACTTCCCATCCACCCACACTAGAGAAATAAGATATAAAATATATAAATATGTTAATATATTAATATATAAATATATGTAAGGCATATAAAATATAAATCATATATGTATATGTATATGTATATGATTCATACATGTCAATCAGATGATATGTATCTATCATTCTATGATTGATATGTCTATACAGTTGAACCTTGAACATCATCATGGGTTTGAACTGCACAGGTCCACTTATACATGGAGTTTTTTCAATAAATATAGTACAGTACTATAAATGTATTTTCTCTCCCTTAAGATTTCTTAATAATATTTTCTTTTTTCTAGTTTACTTTATTGTAATATATAATACACATAATATACAAATTTTGTGTTAACCAACTGTGTTGGTTAAGATCTTCTGTGGTAAAGCTTCCAGTAAAGCTGGAAAAGCTGGTAAAGCTTCCAGTCAACAGTAGGCTATTAGCAGTTAATTTTGGAGGATTCAAAAGTTGTACATGGGTTTTCAACGGTGTGTGTGTGTGGGGAGGGGGTCAGTGATCCTAACCCCCACATTGTTCAGTGGTTTATGTGGTAGAGCAAAGTTTTGAGAATATCTAAGATACCCTTGAAAAAGAACAAAGAGCAAAAAAAAACTTGTCCTAGCTGTTATCAAGACTTATTATAAAGTACTGTAATTAAGATCATGTCGTAAAGATACAACAACAAATAATCCAGTGGAATAGAAGAAAGCACTGCAGATCAGTAAGAGAAGGATGAACTATTTAATAAGTGTTCCCGGGACACAGAGAAAAGAGAGGAAAGATAGGGAAATCCAGGATGGCTTAAATATTCTATTTCTTAACCTGAAAACTAGGGGCATAGGTTTTATTCCTATTTTTAAGTTTTATGGTTAAAAATTCACAAAACTCTCAGAGAAACAGAGTAGTACAATAAACAAATATATAAAACTATCACTGAGATTTAACAACAAACATTTTGCCTTATTTCCTTCATTGATTTAAAAAAAATTTTTTTAAAGATATTTGATAGAGACAGATAGTGACAGAGATAGTGAGAGAGAGCACAAGTATGGGGAGAGGCAAAGGGAAAGGGAGAAGCAGGCTCCCCGCCGAGCAGGGAGCCGGACATGGAGCTTGATCCCAGCGTCCTGGGATCATGACCTGAGCTGAAGGCAGACGCTTAACCGACTGAGCCACCCAGGCACCCCTCTTCATTGAGTTTTTTTTAACTGAACTGTTTTAAAGTAAATTACAGATATAATGACATTTAACTATTCCATACAGTATTTTATTATGCATCTTTAAAAATAAGGTCATTGTGGGGCACCTGGGTGGCTCAGTTGGTTAAGCATCCATCTCTTGATTACAGCCCGGGTCATAATCTCAGGGTCCTTAGATCAAGCCCCATGTGGGGCTCCAAGCCAGGTGTGGAGCCAGCTTAGAGATTCTCTCTCTTTCCCTTCCTTCTGTCCCTCCCCACTGTTCGCACGTGCTCTTTCTCCCCCCCCAATTTTTTTAATTAAAAAAAATAAAAATAAGGCCATTTTCCTACATAATCATAATAGCATTTTCACAGCTAATACAATTAACAATAATTCCTTAATACTATCTAGTACACTCACTGTATTCAAATTCCCTTAAATGTTCCAAAAATATTTGTTCAAACCAAGATCCAATCAGGATCCATATATTTTGTTTGCTTACTTCATCTCAATTCTTTTACTTTTAAAATGGTATCTCTACGTTAAACCCACTTAAAATAATTTTTGCTCAACTTTTTATTTTGGAATTTCCAAATTTTCTAACAGTTGGGATAGTACAATAAACATCCATATGTCCTCACCTAGATTCCTATTACGTTTAGTTTCTCCCACAACTCCTATGTATATGCACACAAACACACTCCAACTCCTATATGTGCACTTGCACAAACATGCATACACACGAACACACACAAATGCTCCTCTTCCTCTTTTTGGCTAAACCATTTAAAAGTGAGTTGCTGTGGATACTGGTATGCATTTCTTAAGAATAAGGATATTTTCTTAAATTTTACACCTTTCTACATGGATATTTCATAATATACAAATGAAACAAAAAATGTTAGAAGAAAACATTTAGGACTTTGGAGAAAAGCATATGTAGTTGAATAATTCAAGTACATATAAAAAAGCAAACAAAAAAAACTTCTGCACAGGAAAAAGTACCATAAGCAAAGTCAAAAGATATACAATAATTTTAGTGGAAAATTGTGCAAAGGACAAGAAGAGACAGTTTGCAAAAAAAGGAAAATACAAGTGGCTTTTTAAACCTATGAAAAGATGCACTATCTCACTTTTCATAAAAGAAATGCAAATTAATGCTACACTATATTACTGTAGACTGACAAATCCAAAAGCTTAGTTACACACTGTACTGGCACAGTTGCGCCATGGTAATACACTCTCATGTACTGGCAGTGAAAATTTAAATTGATACATCCACTATGGAGGGCAACTGGCCAATTCATAAAAATTGCACATGCATATATCCTTTTTTGCTATCTGTATTTGGTAGGATAATTCCACTTCTAGAATCTCTCTTACATGTGTAATGTTATAAAATACAAGGTTATTTTCTGTAGTACTGTTGCTAAAAACAAAAGACTAGAAATGACTTATATGTTCATAAATAAACATTCTGACTGGTTCAATAAATTTTGTTATATTCACACTGCAGGCATAAAAATGAAGATCTTTACTTATATAGAAAGACCTCCAAGTTACAGTAATTGAAACAAAAACAAAAAACACAACAATTACAGTATTCTATTAAGAAAAAGGGTGAGAAAAGAACATGTATGTTATTTTACTTTTACATGCATACTATGTGTATATGAGGCAGAAAACTGGATGGCCAGAACAAGAGTAAAAGAACAGAAGGGAGATTATTCCATACCTATTTGTTTTAATAAGATACATTAAAATATTAAAAAATACAATAAAAAAGATATTTAAAACTTACTGATTTTATTTTAAACAGAAAGTTAAAAAGTTACTAAATTAGTGATAGCAAAATTAACAAGAAACATACTTTTGTGGCTTCCATTATAATTTTGTTAATCTTCTCTTTATCTAATCCTTCCATTCCGGCTTTATTATCATTAAGTCCCACCCTAAGCAGAAAATCATCTTTGTGATTGCCATTCTTCTCCTTGGTCCTATCCATGGTGTAAACTTAAAGCTTTTTTTATTATCTGAAAAAAACACAAAAAATAAACAGTGCTTTTTAAAGCATTCATGGTGAGGAGGTAGGCACTTAAAAGTTAAAATGATATAGAATCAGCCAAACAAGTAAAACATTTAAGAATTTTTAGTCATTGAGAAATTATTACTCAGATTTTTAAATTACTATCCCTAGATTATTGTACTTTCAGAGGGAAGAAAGGAATTAACATTTCCTGCAGGTTTTGTGCCAGCTACTATGTTTGGCACTTTACACTTGAACCTCACACAGCAACCCTGCCCTGAAAGGTAAATGTTATTATCCCCAATATAAAGAGAAAAGAAAGCTGAGTCTTAGAACATGTCTACTGACACAAACTTGCTAATAAGCGATAATATCTGTGTTGAAACCCAGGCCTGAGTCCAAAGTTCATGTTTTTCACATATTAACACACTGTATAGAAAATAAATACAAAATAACACTTCCTCTACTAAACATAAGTTCAACAGCATTCATTACCTACTGTATACAGAGTTCCTTTTTTTTTTTTTAAGATTTTATTTATTTATTTGACAGAGAGAGACACAGCGAGAGAGGAAACACAAGCAGGGGGAGTGGGAGAGGGAGAAGCAGACTTCCTGCTTAGCAGGAAGCCCGATGCGGGGCTTGATCCCAGGACCTGGGATCATGACCTGAGCCGAAGGCAGACGCTTAATAACTGAGACACCCAGGCACCCCAGAGTTCCATTTTTTAAAGCAGTGGAAAAAATATAGAAAAAATAATAATCTGTTCACTTCTAGGAAATTATTACATTTTATGATGTCACTTCTAAAGTTAAGAAAAATCCTTTTAAATAATAATTCTTTAATATCTTTAAATAGTTCTTTATTGTTTACTTTCACATATATTAGCTTTTTAAAATATTTATAGTAACCGTGCAAGACAGATTTGGTTATTCTCATGCTAGGGAGATAGAAATTGGAGTTTCAGGAAGGTTAAGGGAATTGGCCATCCTAAGTCAGCCAAAGAGCCAAAGAACTGGTGTGAATCCAAGTCTTACTTCAAGTTAATACAGCCGCCATAACATCACAGCTGCTTCCAATTTGAGTTCACTTATGCGCTAAAGAAATGACCAGGTGCACAGCTGCCATGCATCTAACAACAAATTATGCCAGGGATTTCTTATTTGCAAGATTTAGGGAGGGCTCATTTATTCTATTTATTCTATGCTGCCTTAAGGACCTTTTCTTTTCCTTTTTTTTTTTTTTTTTTTGGTTGACATCCATCACCACACAGTTATACAATTTCTTTTCTTGTGATGAGAACTTTTAAGATCTAATCTTAGCAACTTTCAAATATATGATACAGCATTAACTATAGTCACCATCCTATAATTATACCCCCATGATTTATTTATTTTATAGCTGGAAGTCTGTACCTTTTGACTACCTTTACCCACTTCACCTACCCCAACCCCACCTCTAGCAATCTGTTCTCTGCACCTATGAGTTCAGGTTGTTGTTGTTTGATTCTACTTATGAGACAAATAAATCAGAAGGACTGGGAGTAGGAACCAGATATCAGTATTTTTTAAGGCATGCTCAGGTTATTCTAATGTGCCCAAAATATAGGAACCACTTGGTACTATAGTTTCCCAGTGCCCAAGAGAATATAAGCTAGTTTTCTCTTTTTATCATATGACTTTTCTCTTCAACTATCGCATTCAGCCTAATATCATCCTATATTTTGTTATGCTTTAGTAGCCCAATTACTTACCATTTTCTAATAAAACTGGTGAAGGTAATTCATTCATATTTTCCCCAAACCAACACCACTGAAGAGTGAAGATGCTGAATGCAGACATACTATATTTAAGTTGCCTTGTCCTTTATTTTTTTAAAAAAGTTATTTGCTTGAGAGAGCACGAGCGGGAGGGGCAGAGGGAGAGGGAGAGATAATCTCAGGCAGACTCTGTGCTCAGCACCAGAGTCCATCTCAGGGCTCTGAGACCCTGAGATCATGACCTAAGTTGAAACCAAGAGTCAGACAGACGCTCAACCGACTGTGCCACCTAGGCGCCCCAAGCTGCCTTGTCCTTTAAGTGATGAAATGCATGAAAGGAAAAGAAACATTTATTGAATGCCTACTATTGCATAAAGAATATTTTAGTTAGCCCAAAAACTCTGAGAAGAATTACTTTTGGTCCCTAATTGGGTCAGAAGAACTGGGTTATTACCAGCAATGCTGGCACCAGGCAAAGCTGTGGCAGGTAAAGTTAGTTTTCAGCTATCTTCTGTCATGTTGATGCCCAATTACCAGACCATTTATGTCTAGTTTCATGATACGTTTACTATTCTCTACATGTTAATGACTTCCAAGTTTATAGCTACAGTCCAAATGCCCATCTGGCATCCTAAATTTAACATATCCAAAACTGATCTTGTCATCTGCTTCCATCCCTCAAACCAGTTCCACTTGGATGCAGCCTTGAGCCTCATCTCAGTTGATGGCAACTCCATTCCCTTCCAGTTGCTCATGTAAATAACCTTGTCGTCATTCTTGAGCTCCCTCTTTCTCATACACCCCATGAGTGTATGAGATCTCAATCAATAGTTATGACCATCAATTTGTATGACCATCCAGATGGTCAGCAAATCCTATGGACTCTGCTTTCAAAATGTACCCTGAATTTAACCTATTGTGTATTGTCATTGCTTTCACTCTAGTCTGAACCACCATTATCTCTTGCCTGGATTAATGCAACAGACTCTTAAATGGTCTATTTCTGCCCTCCATGTAGGCAATTATCAACACAATAGCCCAGCCTGATTCTTCTAAATCACAAATGAGGTCATATCACTCTTCTGCTGAAAACTACAACAGCACCCCAATCTTACTCCAGAATAAAAGCCAAAGTCCCAACAGAATCTGGATTCCAATTACCTGTTACCTGTCTTCCCTCTTACTTAATACTCTCCGCCCTGCTCACTACTCTCCAGGCACACTGGTCTCTTTGCTGTTCCTCAAATCTGGTAAGCACGTTCTAACCTTGAACTCTCTCCTTTAGGGTTCTTCAGCTAGCTATTCTCTTGACTAAACTCCCTTCAAGTCTTTGCTTAAATGTTACCTTCTCAATGAGGATTTACCCTGACATCCTTATTTAAATTTCAGCCTGATTAAATACCCCCCTCTTCCCAATGACCCATTTTTTTCATAGCCCTTATCATTTCCTAACAGAGCAATAAATATAGGTTTACTTATTATGCTCATTGTCTATCTCTCCTGTGAATATGGAAGCTCCAAGAGGGCAGGGAACTTTGCTTTTTGTTTGTTTTAACTGATGTATCCCAAAAGCCTCAAACAGTACTTGGCACAAAGTAGGTGCTCAATAAATAATTTGTTGGATGACTAAACTCAGTTTATAACATTTTTTCATTCTTTTATTCACATAGCAAGGTTACACAGCTATGTTAAAAGATTGTGACAAAAACTACTTTTCTGAAGTTAATAATTTTAAAATACTTGTAGTTTTTCCTCATTTCAACATTAAATATGTAAGGACAGGTATATGAACTAAACTACCTTTGATTTTATAAACCTTATTTTCCTAGGATATTTGATAGTTAAAATGATTAAAGCTTTTGGGACATATTTTGATTTTCAGTTAGAATGCTTGCTAGGTTCCATTAATGTTCAAAGGAGTCTAGCTTATATTTATTCTTTGGGAAATTAAATTGCCTTTAATTTCTTTGATTAAATATGTTCCAATTATATCTAAATCTACAAAAAATTATTGGACAAAGTTAATAAAACATACTAAGTTTTACTATACTTGAATTCCTATGAGTTCCTTTTAGTATTATCATTTATGTCCTTGTGGTGAACCTGCTTTTGTTTTTATTGGTTAGTGTTTCTGTTATTTTCAAATTTCTAGAATCTCTCACTAGTCCTGGTTATGTCTATTCTCCCCATTAGTTCTGACTGAATTTCTTTAGACATTCATAAATTGAAAGGGAGAGCTAGCTCCCAGCAGAGATGATCACATAATATTCACAAAAGATGCACAAAAGATTATCACAAAGTATTTTCCATATTTTTCTAAAGGAAGTGAGATTTAATACTACTTTAAATGGCTTTGTGAGGGAAGTATATAAGTGCCTAGTGGCATCTGGGATATAATAAACTCTCAATCAATAGTTATTATTAAAGTTAAGCCAAATTTCCAGGGCTGTGATAATCACTAGTCTGACTTTCCTTACTTCTCTCTCTTCAAGATACAGAGACTGTGGAAGGAAAAAAGGTTCACTGTAAGCAACCTCAAGAAAAAGCCAAAGTTCACGGATCACATAGATGAAATTTTGTTTTGCTCCCAAAAAAACTATTTGTCCTATGATTATGAAAAAGAAAATAAAACATTTTTATAGCTTGATACTACAAAGACAGTCTGTTTCACTTCAACTCAGAAGCAGAAATGGTTATACACAATGCAAAGGAAAGAACTTGGGTTCTTGTGGTTTAGTATATTGGTTTAAAAGTACATTTTCTCTGAAAATATTCAAGTTCTTCCCAGTCTGATTCTACCACTAACTATTCAGGTTACCACTTAAAAAAATATAAGGCGAACCTTTGTTTTTGGTGGTAGTAAGGATGGAAAATTAGATTTTTAAGCAGGAGTTCTGAGGAACAAGTTTTGGAGTGGTAGGATTTCTCCTACCTATAAAAAGCTCACAAAACTATGTAAACAATATCACAAGTGATTAGCACATTGACCAAAGTCACCTAGAATAAATCTACCAGAAAATGTGCAAAACATACTAAGGATAGTGAGAGAGATAAAGGAGAGAAGATAGAGAGGAAGCCGGGGGGGGGGGGGGGGGCAGAGATCGAGAACAAGGATAGAAAACTAAACTACATTGAGTTCCTAGGTGGAGCTTGCTTCCTATTTCTAACACACATAAATAACCAAACCCAAAAATTCTTCCAGAAAAACCTGTATATTTCTTAAGAACAAATATTATTTTTAATCCTCTAAATGTTCAAATATTTAACAGGTTTGTTTGAACAGATTAAACAGATTAAACAAAACTTCAGGCTGTAATTAAATGTTTTTACTATCTACATTTAAATACTATGAATTAAGAATATTACCCTAGTTTTAAAGTAATTTCCCACTTAATGCCTGACTAAAAAATTCCTTTTTCATTTTCATTTACTGTAAAAATATTTTTAAAATTTTCAAGAAAATAAAAATCACAACCCCCAAATTTTAACAGATTATTTTCTATGTTCCTCTCCAATTATTTTACACACATCTATGTGAACACATGTACTCAAACTACATGAACACAATTTTTATATGATGGGAATGAAGGCATGGATGCAACTTTGTATTTCTGGCTTTAATTTTTAATATCTTTGCAAAATAAGACAAACAAAAAATTTAAAATTATTTCAGAATGATTTGAAAGATTTTAAATGTATATGTATCACCAAGAGAAATAATAGAAATAATGTAACTCGGTGGCACCTGGGTGGCTCAGTCGTTAAGCGTCTACCTTCAGCTCAGGTCATGATCTCAGGGTCCTGAGATCGAGCCCCACGTCGGACTCCCTGCTCCGCGGGAAGCCTGCTTCTCCCTCTCCCACTCCCCCTGCTCGTGTTCCCTCTCTCGCTTTCTCTCTATGTCAAATAAATAAACAAAATCTTAAAAAAAAAAAAGAAAGAAAGAATGTAACTCTACAGATCCCAAACCATGGGGATGTATGCTAAAAGAAAACACAAGTTTTCACCGAGGACATAAAGTGTTTGAGAGAACTATGCATATACTCTCTTCGATTGCCTTTTTCCTTCCTGAGCTTTCTAACCATTTAATTTATTCCAATGAAGAAGAATGGGACAGAAGGCTGTTAAAAAGCCTACACTCTATCTAATTCTACAGACATATAAAATTCACTTTTATATAATAAATAATTGAATTATCTGCTTCTTTAGTACAGAATGAAAAATATCCTGATACAAAACACATTCACTAAAGTGTCAATTCAATGGTAAATTCTCCAAAGCTCAGTGTATAAGTTCCTATTTTGATGATGAGTTGCATATTTGGTAAAGTCTTCCAGAATCTCTAACAATGAAGACTTTGTTTACACTCAGAAATAAGGGCACTCAGGACCTTTAACAACTGTGAAAAATTAACTTTATATCTTATAGAAGTTGACTGTTTCTGAGGACATTGATTCATTAACATGAAGGAAGTATACCAAGAGGTTCTCTCTTTGGGTATTAGATCAAGTCAGCAAAAATATTTACTTACATAGAACTGATACTGCACAGACTAGTACACAGTAAAATGCATAAATTTTAAGGGACAGTTGAAAACGTATGTTCTTAGAAAAGGAGAAAAGGGTCCTCTTGTAGTACCTTTTTTGGTACTGTAATGGATTTTTTAAGTTCTACAATCTCTAGTGTTACTTTCAATATAAAATTGCAAATGAAGTCAGGATAATAGGTGGGGTTACACTACTAATAAGAAATTGAGCTATTATACTATTTATTACTATACTACATCCTACATTATTGGAAGGATAGTATTTAATAACAAAGTTGTACATGATATTATTTTATTTTCCTATCCTGGAAAAATGATCCTTTCAATTATCCCCTCTGCTACATTGTTCTAGTGTGTCCTTGATACTGTTCATGATATTATTTCTTGATCCAGTGCTGCTGATTTCTTAGGTTTGAGCTCTAATTAGTCTACTGCAGGAGTTTATTTATTTATTTATTTATTTTTAAAAATTTATTTATTCATTTGAGAGAGAGAAAGGGCACGCACGTAGGCAGGAGGAGGGGCAGACGGAGAGGGAGAGAAGCCTCAAGCAGAGCATGGAGCCCAAGGTAGGCCTCTATCCCAGGACCCTGAGATCATGACCTGAGCTGAAACCAAGAGTCGGATGCTCAACTGACAGAGCCACCCGGGTGCTCCTCAGAGTAAGATTTTAAATTATATCCAGAATATTCCCAAAATAATCTATAGAATTCTACTTTAGGACATGTATATTTTTAAAAAGTAAATATATGCTAAATGTTTATATTAACAGATAATTTTAACCCTTAATCTAAAAACGCACTTGTATTATATAATCTTAACAGGTAAGCAAGATGCATCTCTGCCTCTGGAGGACACCATAATTTTATTTAAAAAAGGAAAATGAATTCCATGCCGTGGTTTCCTTCTGGAATTTTTTTTTTTCTAATCTAGTAATTGTTGGAAATGTTTTTCTCTTCCTGACCAGGCCTCAAAGGGTGAAGACTCAAAGTAGACACTGAAATCCACTTATTTCAGCAGAGATTAGAACCATATAGCTTGTCACCTCCTTTACTCAAGTCTTGAAGCTAAGAATAATAGCAACCTAGTTTTGGGATTTAAAGTCTGGCTTCTTACTATACAACTATAATTTTTAAAAGGTTAAAATAAAATATTCATAATTATTAAAGTTAACAGCTTCAATTTCTCAGATTTCAGAATTTTAAACCATAATGGCTTTAGCATATTTGCAAAACCTCCTAAGTTAATATTTTTGCTAAAACCACTTACCTAATGCCAATAAATTATTACAGTTCATTCTGACCCTCTTATTTAATCTGCACATAGTATAGCATTATGAAACTGGTCAAATGTTGACAGTAGCTTCCAGCATAAGAATTACTCATTTCTGGGGTGCCTGGGTGGCTCAGACGGTTAAGCATCTACCTTCAGCTCAGGTCATGATCCTGCGGTCCTGGGATCAAGTCCCTTTGGGGCTCCCTGCTCAGCAGGGAGCCTGCTTCTCCCTCTCCTCTCCGTTTGTGCTCTCTCTCGCTATCTCTCTCTCTCTCAAAAAATAAATAAAATCTTTTTTAAAAAAGAATTATTCATTTCTATACTGCCAAATATACTAAGAAACAAAATTTAATCTACAAATGAAATACGCATTTTTTTTTTTTTTAAGATTTTATTTGACAGAGAGAGACAAAGCGAGAGAAGGAACTCAAGCAGGGGGAGGGGGAGAGGGAGAAGCAGGCTTCCCGTGGAGCAGGAAGCCCAATGTGGGGCTCAATCCCAGGACCCTTGGATCATGACCTGAGCCAAAAGCAGACGCCTAACAACTGAGCCACCCAGGCACCCCTATGCATTTTTTTTAAAACAGATTTTATTTATTTATTTGAGAGAGTGAGCAAGAGAGAGAACACAAGCAGGGGGAGCGGCAGAGGCAGAGGGAGAAGCAGGCTCCCCACTGAGTAGGGAGCCCAATGCAGAGCTCTATCCCAGGACCCTGGGATCATGACCTGAGCTGAAGGCAGACACTTAACTGACTGAGCCACCCAGGTGCCCCATACAAATGAAATATGCATTTCTTACTACTACTAAGATAATTACCTTTAAAAGTACTTCATAGATGGTAGGAAAATGAAGAAAAAGTTACAACAAATGAATATCATAATATATAATTAAGTGATCACTGCTTACAAATAGAAGAAGCAGAAGCAGGAGTGATGGGATGTCACACATGAAAATGAGTTATAAAAGAATGTGACTTCCATCTCAGATGTTCTCATTCTCATGAATTACTCACTCTGGGGAAACCAGCTGCCATGTGAGGCAGCCCTGACAGAAGGTCCATGCGAGTGAGTTTGGAAGCAGATCTTCTTCCAGTCCAGTCTTCAGATAAGACTGCAGTCCTAGATAACACCTTGACTGCAACCTCATGATCCAGAGACACTCTGTTAAGCCATGCTGGGATCCTTGATCCACCCAAACTGTTAGATAATAAATGTATAGCTTACTTTCAAATTCTGTAATTATCTCATTATGGATCAGCACTGTACACAGACCAAAGTTTGAGTAACACTGCTATAAAACAGTTGTATCCTAAAGATTATTAATGTCTTCATTTGAATAAAGGTGAAAATTTTAAATATACTAATAAACTAATCAACTTGAATAACTTTTACGCCAAATGCCTTTTCCCGCTAGAATTTGTGTAAGAAAAAAATAAGGCAAGTGTTTTTTTGTAGTATCTAATACAACGGAAATATAAATTTCAAGAGGGCAAAACCTGGTACAGTGCTAGGCCACTGAGCTTGTTTCTTAATAAATGTTGAATGAATGAATGATGGGCAGATTAATATACAGAACATAATACAATTAATGGTAACACCTCAGTGAAGTCTTTTTAAATGCAGTAACTATAAAAAAGTAACATTTGGATCTTACATGTATATTACATGTATATTTCTATTTAATTTTCCTAAGAGATGAGGAAACTAAGGTGTGAAGACTTAGATGTATCTTAGATAAGTTAACAATTGGTGGACTTGAGACTGTATTTCAGGCCTAGCTTCAAAACCCTCATGTTTAGCCATTACATGATAAACACAAAGAAGGTAAAACAGAAAATTATCGACATCTTTTCAAAAAGGAACAGTGGTTTTTTTTCACATGGAATGTGAAAGGGGTATAAATGATAGATAAAATCATTTATAACTGTAATATAAAACAAAATTTATGGCCTAAACTTACTTTTAGATGACATCATGATTTTAAAAACTCTCTAAAAGCCTAAGAAGTCTCTAAATGAAGAATATGAAATAATGACAAAGAAACTAAAATAAAATTATTAAGATATGATGTTCCATTCAGACTTTACTAAAATATATTTAGGAATCAACTACAGACCTTTCTAGTGATCCAAAGGGTAATATATTCAATAATCATGGCATCTAAAACAAACAGTTCTCTTCTACCCGGGACTGCCTTATGTAATAATACCAGTAAAAATCAATTATCTAAAAAAGCCCTACATTTCTGCCTAAAACAACACAAAATAAAGGGAAAACATTATTCATAAAAAGAACGAATTTTCTCTGAAAATGAGAGCTTCCGAAATCTGGTCTCTGTACAAGTCAAAGTAGCAGCAGAAGTGATTTCTTGTTTACAATATTGTCAGTGGTTTCTTCCCTTTTCAAGATATATCCAACCTCTCTAAAGCTGGGGGGGCGAAAAGATGAAAATAAAAAGCATGAAATTCCATAAAGGTTGCGAAAAGATGAAAATAAAAAGCATGAAATTCCATAAATGCTGGCCATACTTGCTAAAAATACATATGAATAAATGATAATATTTTCAAACAACTTACCATATGCTAAGCAGGTACTAAGTGTTTAAAAAGCATTCTCTCATTTGTTTCTCATGATTACTCACTAATTTAGATATTATCTCACTAAAGTATATACTGGTAAAATACATAAGGGAATTGAACCTTAGAGAATTTATGTAATTCACCCTTGATCACCAGAGGTGTCCAAGCTGAAATTCAAATCCAAAATTCTGTCTCCGGAGCCCACATTCTTAATCAGTATGCTAAATATTTAACTAAGATGACAGCAGGTTTATTTTACTTTTTTATTCTTGAAAGATATTTTCATCAGATATAAAGTTCACAGGTCTTTTTCTTTCATTACTTTAAAGATGTTGCTCCACTGTTTTCTAGCCTCCATTACTTGTTAAGATCATGATAGTTCATACTGTTGTTCCCTGTATGTGATGTGTCATTTCTTTCTGACTGCTTTCAAGTTTTCTCTTCATTTTTGGTTTTCATCAGTTTGGCTATGATGTGCCCAGGCACCATCCCCCCCCTTCAAAAGACAGAGCTACTCCAGGTTCCTGTATTTTGCACGAACACTTTCCCTTACTCCTGCTTCCTCTTCATCTGTCCTTTTAAAAATCTGAAGGTTTTCTCTGTCCCTTGACATATAGCAGCAGTGCCTTCCTCATCCTCTCCCATCCCATATTGCATATATTTACATTTTTTCCCTAAAATTACCCCCAGGGAGGAAGAGAAAAAAACGCTTCCCGAGACTTAAAAATATCCCGACCCTTTTGTCAAGAAGGTGACTAACAAAATCTGTTTAAATTATGTACCTGTTTAACCTCTGTCTGCAGTATCATATACTAATCTTAATCACAAAATAGTTTGGGTTTCATCCCATAAAAAACTAGCAATAATCACTAGAAAGAAGCAAAGGTCTTTTTAGAAAAGGCCTTCGTCTCTGGAATTTATTAGCATTTTTTCCTAGATTTTCACATGTCTGCTTGCGGGCAAAAGAAAATATTTCTACATGTAGGGCACTGATCCCCTTGACTTCACTTTGGTTTTTGATAATTCTCTCAGATCATGACTTATAAAGTGTGGTTCTACTGTGAAATGCTTGCTATTGTGGGATCCTATGATAGCCATGCTTTTCTTATGTAAAAAACTAAAAAATTCTGTTAATATTTTAGGTATTGCTAACTATTCTCAATGGGCAAACATTATATACTTTATAAAAGATTTTTTATATATCTACTTTAATACATCTATTTTTTAAAGCAAAAATTTCACTGGATTGGGTAAAGATAAATGAACTAGTAGTATATCAATATGTACTTTGATCTTTAAGACGAATGCCTTATTTGTTCAAATTATTATTATTTTGGAATTACAATGGCTAACCCTTTTACTTGAGATAGAAGGAAATCCAAACTAGTTTGTGTTTGGTTATAAAAAAGATTAAGGAACATAGTTAAATTAACCTTTGGTATAAAAGGATCTATTAGATCCAGTTTTAGTTTCTTCTTTGAGCAACTTTACTGTAGGCACAGATATTTCATATCGTATTTTTTCTTAGAAATCTTCCAAAGAACAAAATATTAAATTTTTAACAGAATAAAATTCACTCTATCTTGCAACTTCTATATGGATTTGACTCTTTTATAAATTGAAGATACATTATAGTGATCCCTTTATAAATGAAAGATACATTATGGTATCTTAGGGATCTTACTTTCCTGTATCTTGAATATTTTGCTATTTCATTATCCTAGGAATTATTAATCATTATTCATCATTTATGCTAAAAGATAAAATCATAAGAAAGTGAATAATGGAATCACCAGAAAAATGACCTGTGAAATAAATCATCATTATTATATCATCCTTCAGTTTTCTAATTGTGTTGCCCACAGTAGTACATCTTTGAAGGAAAGTATAAGAGAAGTATAGAGACACCATTTTTGCAGGGGGGTGGGTTTTGGTAGCTTTCACTGATAAAAGCTTTTAATGAAAGCTAACCATAGTTGAAAGTTCTGAATTTTTCATTTTCTGCCCATACAGGCAAAGAGAAGAAAACTGACAGAAAAGTTTCACAATTATTAGACAAATAGGAAGATGAATGTAAAGAAACTAACAGCACTCTTGACTATAATGATGGTGAAATTGATCTTACAAGCAAAATCTCAGAGTATGAATTTTCAGATGATTCAAGTAGATATCTTCTCAAACTTAAGAATCAATGAGTAAACAACGAATTTTTAAGAAAAGCTAATATGGCATCCCCATCCAGTTAGTCACTCAACAGGAAGGACTTCATCACAGAGTATTTTGCAACTAGAACTTGGAACATCCCAAGGACATATGACAGTGTCCTTTCATCTTTTATGATATTTATGCACTAAAAGTTACTTAATATGGTTTGTAAGTCAACAAATGTCTAAGGCAGATGTGTATATAAAAGGGAAAGGAAGGAAACAGATGATGTAGAAATGAAAACCTTATTAGACTTGTACTTCTAAGTGGTGTTTGTAAATATAAAAATGAAAATATTTTACAATTATGGAGGAAAAAAATGGATGTCTTCTCTTTAACAAGATTATGAGATGTCAAGGTTTTCAATGTTACAGCGTTTTGATGTTACAAGTGCAAGATAAAGAACCAGACATAATGATAAGCTAGAATTTATTAAAGAGGCATATTATACCTGGAATCTTTATTTATAGGATGGAAACATCCAGGATCATGCATAAAAGTTGATGAGCAGCTACTTGCTTTCAAAGGACATTCATTACTCATTTCAGGAAAACATAGAATAAAAATTTGTTTACTAAGTTTTAATTTTTATTGCAATTCCTAATAAAGTTATTGTTCACCATCCCTTGTTTGTTACTTCTCAAGGTTATTCATAAAATTACTCAAAAATATAAAAAATAAAATGCTGATAGATACCAATGACATTTTTTCCTGAGAAATACTCTTATATCAAGAGTTAAATCGATACATAATTCCTTTATCAACATTAGATAAAAGAATAATTGCAAAAGAAATCACTTAAATTATCTATAGATAATTAAAACATAGACTTGGTAGCACATCCCTTTAGTTATCATAGAAATACACTGTAAACTGCCTAAATAATATACTACTGCAACCTAAAAATGTATGTGGATGAATTTTCTTCAAAAGAAAAATTTCAAACTAAAGAAAAACTATGCAACATACCCAGAATGTAATCAGGCTCTAGCAGATTCTCAAATGTTTAATCATTTCAGGATAATAGTTGTCTTTGTTTTTGTTTTTTGAGTCTAAAATCAATTTTATATATATTGAAAGTACATATTATAAGTCTCCGAGTTTCAAAATCTTAACTAGACTATTAATTAGCTATGACTTTGGGCAATTCATTTAACTTCTTTGAACTTTAATTTCTTTGTATGTAAAATAAGGAAGTCTATTTTGCAGGATTTTTGTGAAGAGTGAATACTAAATATAATAAACCTAAAACAATGTTTAACATTGAGTAGGTTCTTAACAAATGATACTTATTCCTTACAAAAAGTCATGCTGGAATTTGGTTCTTTAGTCTCTCATTAATTTTAACCTGTTAGTGATTTTTTTCCTGAGCCTCGTTAATTGTAGTTCCTACAGCTTCCCTTTAATCATCAACCACATAAACTTACTCCATTCATCCTTAAATACTTACTGAACACTTACTATGTGACAGACAATTTAAATCTTTACTTGTCCTTTAATAATGCTGTCACTGTTAAAAACATATCAATATCTTTTTACACTTAATTATTGCCTGTATTCCTAGACAGTAAAATGCTAGATAGCAACGAATCTATGAAATGTGTGGTATATATCTCCTATTTTCATAGCACCCCAATCAGGACAATTACATAGCAAGTCTTAATAAATACCTTAAATGAGGATGAAGGTAAACTGTATATTCATAAACTGTATCACCATAACAATATGTATAGTTCTACCACAGTATTTTTCAGCTTACTTGACTAAGGAGAAGAGGATCTGAAATTATAGTAAAAGTGAAACAATGAAAGGGCTGGGGAGAAAAACAGGAAGCAAAACCACATTTACAAAATAACCATTATGAGGATCCTATCAATATTTAAAAATACCATACTGCTTATATAGTAGGACTTTAACATATTAACAAGTGAATTTCTCAATATAAGTTAAAGAGATTAAAATTTAGAGACTGAAAAGGTTGAGGGTTAAAAACAAAGAGTGTACATGCAGAGAATGGGTATTAATAGCACTGTTCATCTATTATAGATGTGTACTATGTAGTTTTTAGACTAAAGGATTTTTTACTGTTATAGTGAAATCTATGAAATACCAACCACCCCTGACAAGTTTTTATCCCACAAAACCAAACAGATATAAATAAAAGATAATGGAATATAATTTCAATTTTATTCAATAGTAAGAAAGAATATTTCTGCTTGGAACATGCCTGGCTTGGCTCTCCTCTATACAACAGGAAACATGATAAAAGGGTAGCCCTATATGCCCTTTGAAATTCTGTTTCTGAAATCACTGTCTTACTGCCAAATGTTAGAACTTTCTATGGGATGTGACATTTTCCTAAGTAGCTACATGCAGTGCATTAAGGTATCGATGAGTAGCCCCCTCCACCCCATACAGTTGTCCTTGAGTTAAAGATGTTAAAAATCAATATACAAGGGGGTTGCTGGAGTGGTGGGGGGGGTGGGAGGGATGGGGTGGCTGGGTGATAGACATGGGGGAGGGTATGTGCTATGGTGAGCGCTGTGAATTGTATAAGACTGTTGAATTACAGACCTGTACCTCTGAAACAAATAATACATTATATGTTAAAAAAAAAAAAAGATAGTAGGAAGGGAAAAATGAAGGGGGGAAATCGGAGGGGGAGACGAACCATGAGAGACTATGGACTCTGAGAAACAAACTGAGGGTTCTAGAGGTGAGGGGTGTTGGGGGGATGGGTTAGCCCAGTGATAGGTATTAAAGAGGGCATGTATTGAATGGAGCACTGGGTGTTACATGCAAACGATGAATCATGGAACACTACATCAAAAACTAATGATGTAATGTATGGTGATTAACATAATAAAATAAAATAAAATAAATCAATACACAAGGGAATCCAAGACATATATGCAAAGTCACCTTAGGAATGAGAGTAACAGAATAAAACCTAGCAGTATCAGCATAATATAATAGTAATTGATGTTAATAAAACAAAAGTGTTTTGATCCAAATGGAGTATGGGTGGTTAGAAAACAGAAGGAAGAAAAAAGAAAGCAAGGAAAGTAACTATTGGCAGTGCCTACTTAAATATTCATCTCCATAACAGGAATAACCTAACTTAATGCTACTCATCATTTAGAATCATAATTATTCCCCTTGGAGGAAAACAAAAATATGAGATTAACATGTAGGAAGAAGATATCAAGCCTAGATTTGAGACCAGGAAACAAAGAGCAATCACAGAGCCTGAAAAAATGTGAAAGGATTAGGGGCTCCTGGGATACTGAGGCAGGAAACAGGATTGAAGTAAGAATTAAGAATAGCAATAACATAAGCTTCCCTTCTCTATTCCTATGAGTCAATTAAAACAGGATGGAAGATTCCATCACAGATTACTTTTCTCCCAGCTTCTCACTATTTCTCATCTACTCCTTCCTCTGCTTGTCCCATCACTGCTGCCAATGACTGCTATGGTAGACAAGGAATACAAGAGGGAAAATATTAACAGACAATAGTAATACACAATACATATAAACAATAGTAATGCAGGAGAAGAGGAGAAATGAGGAGAAAGAAACTAGTAAAGCATATGCAGGAAGGAAAGAGAAATTTCCACAGCTGTCTGGCTATGGGGACCATTCATATGTAAAGAACGCACATAATCTGGTCAGATTAACAACAGGTTTTTATTCAACCAGATTTTATGACTAGCTTTTGGTCTTTTTTTTTTTTCACCAAGTGCAAAAGTTTGTTCTATTACTCAAAAAATCTGATAGATCCTGTGAAAATGTGTTCAGGAAGCCATGAAGGGAGACTATCATGCACATACCACTTGTCAAAGCTTGCATAATCCAGCTGGAAGAAAGATTTTCCCTTTGTCTAGCAATAGCAAGCTGCCCTCACCAAAAAACAATTCAAGAAATCTGTTCACACTGCTCCTGGGCACTTTAAATTGCCCAAAGGACTATTTGAGGTTTCCTAAATGGTCTCTATTCAGCTACCTCCATCTCATGAATACAAATATGTTTCGGTAATGATTTGCATGTTTTCCCACTGGTTTGAAGCCTTTCCACATAGACAAGCTACTGCTTCTTTGGTAACTAAAATGCTATTGGAAAAAATCATCCCCATCTGGGGAACCCCTCCTGAGCTCCACAGTGACTGGGGAACCCATTTTGCTGGTCAAATATTACAGCAAGTCTGTGCTGTTTGACCAGTTCTACAGCATTTTCACTGCTACCATACTCAGTGTTTAGAACTAGTCAAACCAACCAAAAGCATCATCAAAACTCAGCTGGCAAAATTTGTGGAAACCCTCCAACTCCCTTGGCCAAAAGTATCGCTGATGGTCCTAAATCTCACTATTTCTTTAGAACTCATAAACTTTCACCCTTTGGAATAATTACTGAGTGCTCTATACCTCCAGCTTCCACCTCTTTTGACCTGCACCTAATAAAAGGAGATATATTTCAGTATTGCAAAGGCCAAATTACATCCCCCCAAAATAATTATGCTCTAATAGGGCAATCTTTTCACAGCACACTCCCGGAAGATGAAGCCCTCCAACACCACAAACTGCAACCTGGGGATTTCATTTCTTGGAAAAGACATCTCCAAAAAGATTCTCTTCAACCACATTGGAAAGGCCCTTATCAAGTGTATGGACCAACCTTGGGCCACTAAACTCCAACAGTTGACTCCCAGATTCATGCGTCTCATCTAAAGAAAGCTCCAAACCCTGACTAGACCTGCACATCAACTACTGACCTCAAATTAAAGATTTCCAGGAAATGAAGCATAGGACACTGAAGTAGACAGCTTCCCCAAGACGACAGGATCAGACCCGTATGTTCTCTTCTTTCTGCCCTTGCCTGCAGCCAATGAGAAGCCACTACCACTTCCAACTCATTTTCCTCCAAAGAACTTTTGTTCAAAATAACCCCTCCCAACTTCCTCCTTTCCTCTATAAAGTGAAGCTCTTCTCTGTTCTCTAGATGTGCCTATGGTTCACCATGGTCTGCTTGTCCAAAATTGCAATTCCTCTGCTATTCTTGAATACACTTGATTTTGCTGGCTGAATCGCTTACCTCAGAAAGTTGACGATCCTTTAAAGTTCATTCATAGACACTTGTGTAAACTTGGGGTGCCTACACTAGATATGAATATACCTGTTAAGATCTAAGTTTAACTGAAAACCATGAATTTGGAAGATAAGCATGCCAGATGTTAATCATAGATAGGTGAAATACAATCTTTTTTTGCACCAACACAAAAGATTAAGATACTATGGGAAGCAATCACCTCAATATTCCTGTATTCACTTTACACAGTGTACCCAGTTTTGTGAGTACACTTGTAAGGGTATTTTACAATAATTCTGTATAAGATCACAAAAGATGAAAACATGCAAGTTTCTTGTAGTCCTTTACATTTCTGAAACTAGTGTTTACATGTTCAGACATGGACATAGATGCATTCACCACCACACAAATGAGTATCCATTTTGATATACTTATGCAAATATTCATTCACAAATGCATTTAACAGCACAACAGTTGGGATATATATGATAAAAAGCGACTGGTTAAACTAATAATGCTATTTGTTAAGTTAGTATTTATTAAATACACATCCAAATTCATATGATTATTAAGGATGAAGCCAGCTAGTTTTTATACCCAGGGACTATCTGCTTGCTCACTCTGAACTCACATGAATCACCATAGTGGCAGTTCTTGAACAGGCCTCACAGGAACATTGAAGAGAAGCTAATATGATTGATTAGTATTCAAAACAGGGGGAACAATGCATTTAAAGGGTCAAGTAGTTCTGGTTAAATTGAAAAGGCAGAGAGGCTTGAAGAGTAGCTTTTACATTGAACTTCATTTAGGGGACACTCTGAATGTCATAAACACAGTAACAAGTTATTTAAAAAGATCAATTTATATTATTTTGAATAGTTTACATGATAACTTGGTGGAAAGAGATCCCCAAATATGGACAATCCCTTTTTCTTTAGAATTCCAAATGGCCATTGTTTTTAACTAAAAAGACCTGGGGCAAGGGGCCTACAAAGATCCAGGAGAAGGATTAGATAACAGGGTTAGAAAACAGGGTTTGTTACTGTCAAGTGGTAGGAAAAAAGTTTACCTTCTTTCAAACACTAGTTCAGCTGTTAAAGTTACATTTGTACTTTTCTTACATTGTTTTCTGTTATAATCTCCTGGAAGGCCGAGCCCTGCCCCCCCCCCGCCCCCTTTTTAACTTTTTAGTATCTTAAAATCACCCAGTCTTCAGCATAATATCCTGGATGTTGTATGTTTGTTAAATTATTAACTGAAAGTTAGAATATAATACCAATTATATTGAATGCCTTCTATGCGCTGAGTACTATTCTAGGGACTAAGGATAGAAAAAAGTTATGAAAAAAATGGATGAAAAAAATTTAAAATTCTTGCCTCCATGGAACTCACATTCTAGGGAACAAAGTAATATATGCAGTCTAATACATCCATTTAAACATTTATCATGGGATTTTAATGTATGTTAAATGATTTTTTTCTCAAAATGCCCCCTCCCTCAGCCCTATAGCTAGAAACAGACTACTACAGTGAAGCAATTTCCTACTAAGTGGGAACCTCAGAGATGTAAGTGCTGGTGGTTGCAACCACACACAACTTAGAAATGCACAAAAGACAACAGAAAGTTCAATTTCAATATAAATATATACTATGCTCCCATGATTCTAAATCACATTATGAAGTGGATTTCTCAATAATTCACAATCATTTCCTTAAGACTAATGTCCTTTTAAAACCTAGAGCTCAAAAGAATCAAACATGGGCGCCTGGGTGGCTCAGTTGGTTAAGCGACTGCCTTCGGCTCAGGTCATGATCCTGGAGTCCTGGGATCGAGTCCCACATCGGGCTCCCTGCTGAGCAGGAAGTCTGCTTCTCCCTCGGATTCCCCCCCCATGCTCTCTCTCTCTATCTCATTCTCTCTCTCAAATAAATAAATAAATAAAATCTTTAAAAAAAAAAGAATCAAACGTTACATCTAACCATATTAGGTAACCAAAGGGAAAGTAAAACTTAATTGTTACAGTATTCAAAATTCTAAAGATATATTTTAGTAATTCAATAAAGAGGAAAACACGCTAAGTGGGTTTCTTCTTTTTTGAATGACAACCTTGGGATTATGTTAATTAGCATGTTGTCAAAGTATTTTCAAAAGCATTATCTCAAGGTTTTATTCAACTGTATGGCTTTCAATTATGAATTACTACTTGATTTCACAATGGAAAAACGATCTGTAACTTATTTACAACAGATTCAGCATGTATAAGCATCAATCTAGGGGAACGAAAAGGTATCATAGGTACTTCTCAGAGACACTTCCCATCATTGTTTCTTCCTGAAGATCCCAGTTAAGTTGGCCTCTACCGCCACCAGAGTTATTTCCGGCCACTGTGCCTTTTCCCTTAGACTCAAAATTTCACTATTCTCCAGCCACTGCAGTACACAGGTACTCTTTCTAACGTTTAATAACGAATTTTGTTGTTGGCAATTATTAGGAAATTGACATGATGTAAAAGTAGGAAACCAGAGGAGAAAGAACAGAAGCGACAAATTAAAGATCTCACAATAAAAACTGTCCCTATAATTTATGCAAAAATAGACAAAGATCCGTTAGATCTTCTATTGGTCTTTCTTTGTACTAATTCAATTCTAGTCTTAAAGCCAGACTCCTATTGCATAATCTATTATTCAGTAAGACTATTGTATTTTGGTTTTTCTTATACAATGAAGTTTCTACTCTACAACCTTTCCTATCTCTGAGATAGGTCCGTAGATATGGTTAATCTGGCTTTCAGTAAGGTACTCATCCACAACTTAGAATAAACTCCAGTCTATCATTTTACATTCCCATTTTACTTTAAAAATTCTTCAAACTTCATTTATTCTCTGACATCTTCAAAATTTCTACCAACAAAATGAACACTCTGTAACAATCAACAATATGAAGTGCTTGCTCTGGTAAGAAGGGACTGAGAATTCTTCCTCCAAACGCGGGAAACATCAAGTTTGAAGTTTAACTTCTAAAGAGCGAGATAAAAAGACCTTCAACATTTGCAGAGGGAATTTGGCGGAAAGAAACCCCGTTTTCACTAGAGAGGTCGCAAACCACTGGCCCGGGGTAAAGGCAGAAGCGCCCGGTACACTCCCACCCCGGAAAAGTGGCAAGATGCTCCCGGGCTTTCAGGAAACAGCCGTGGAAGGCAGGCCCGGCATCCTCAGCAGAGAGTTATCTCACGTCCGGGCCCGCAAGCTCCGCAGGTTCGTCATAAACACACTAGGCAGAGATAGAAGGGTGGCCGAGGGGACGGATCACACGACTGTCCAACGAAGCCCACCCACCACTTGACCGGTCCCTAAGGCGACAGCCTTCCGGGCGCGGAACACTCACCGGTTGCCTCAGGATTCCGACTACAACTCCCAGGAAGCTGCGCGACTGACGGAGCAGCGTCCTTCCCAGAATGCAACAGAACGGGGACTCCATCCCTCCTCCTTTCTCTGCTCCTCCCACCTGTCCACCCTGCGTCACCCGGGAGAACCGGAGGTAGGGTGCGGGGGGGGGGGGACCTCCAGCCCTCGGCGTGCTTCGTCAGACGTTGGGAGGGGGACGGGGCGGGGAGCAGGGGGAGAATGGGAGGACGAAGGGGAGGGGAAAGGGGAGGGGAGGGTAAATAGTGGGCCAGGCAGGAAGATGGCGGCGGTAGCGGAGGTGTGAGTGATCCTGGGTTTCTGCAGCTGGATTTTCTCTTCCCTTCTTTCCTTTTCCTTCTCTGTTTGAGATTGGCATCGAAGGGGCTGAGTTCGGGTGGTGGCGCCGGGCGCAGCGCAGGGGTCACGGCAACGGCGGCGGCTGACGGCTGGAAAGGCAGGCTTGTCGTCCTTCCCCGGTCCGCTCGGTGTCAGGCGCGGCGGCGGCGGCGGGGGCGCAGCGGTCGGACTTCGTCCCTCCTCCAGTTCCCCCCCGCGCCGGAGCGGCCACTCTTCCCTTCGCCATTCTCCGACCCTTCACCCCGGGTAGTGGGCGCTTCCTCCGGCGCAGCTCAGGGAGCGGGGGCCGGTCTCCTGCTCGGCTGTCGCGCCTCCATGTCGGATAACCAGAGCTGGAACTCGTCGGGCTCAGAGGAGGATCCGGAGACGGAGTCCGGGCCGCCTGTGGAGCGCTGCGGAGTCCTCAGCAAGGTGAGCAACCCGCGGGTCCGAGGGGCCCCCTCTTCAGACTCCACCTGCCGCGAGGCGAGCCGCTGAGGGGATGGGGTGGGGTTGGGCGGGAGTCACGGACTGTCCCGGGGCGGGGGCTGCGGAATGTGCCGGGGTGCGGGGCTGAGTACTGCCGCAGGAGTGCCAGGGTTGGGGTGGGGGTGGGGGGAGAAGGGGACTGTCCTGTTCACTTGCCCTGGGCCCGGGGGTGGCGGCCGAAGACTGGAGAAGACGTGTCCCAACCCCGGATTCGGTTTGGGAGTAGGATGCGCACCGTGACCTGGGACTCGGCGACATCTGTCCCGGGTGTAGGAATCCGGGTTGGGCAACAGCGGTGTGCGAACGACCGGGTATGGGAGCAGTACATATCGGACCTTTTCAAACGAGGTTAGTCCGGAGATGCAGAGCAGGTTTGGAAGATTCTGTGGATGGGGCGGTATGGACAGTAGCCGGAGCAACTGGGCATGGTGCGGAAATCTGAGGTGGTAAACTATGCCAAGTTTTATATAGTGAGAGGTCTCAGTGAGGAGGACTTTTGTACTTTTTCCCCTCATCCTTTTCCCCAGTTCAGAAAAGAGCTAGTGAATCGACACGTGATAGGTACAAGAAATAGAGTAACTTGGAACATGTCAGAATAGAGGCTGACCTTTAGTCCAGGAAGAAGAGAACTATTAATAATAAAATATTCTTGCAAAGGGCCAGAGTAAGGAAAACACATCTTACCTTTGCTGAAAATTTAAAAAACACTTTTTCAAAATTTTAGCAAAGCAGAATAGTAGTAGGACTGTAAGGCTAATTAGTTAAAGTGGATGAGGCCCTTTTTAGGAGAGAGGATGGATGATTTCTTCTTTTGATAGTACATGGTTTGGGGCTTGTTCGTTCATTTAAAGTTTTTGCTATGAGAAGATCCGCATTGCCTTTTTTACTTCCTTCTCTCTTCCTATTAAAGTTTTAGAAATGGCCAGTCCCTCAGCAAGCTGGTCATAAGATACAAGATCATGTGCAGCCACTGACTATTAAGAAACCACCCTGCTTCCAGTATACATATTTTGGCTAAGCATTTGGACATTTATTGTAGAATTGTGTCATATTAGGTTTTTCTGTTATCTTTAGAAAGTGGTGAAAAAGGGGTTAGGTAAGACATGAATGTCAGAATTAAGACTTGCAAGTGTTAACTTTAATTTACATAGAAAAATCAAGATGTGTCTTGTGATCATTGGAATTGCAGTGAAAGCCTTTCAGTAAAGTGAAGCTCCCTAGGGTTTCTTTAGATTGAATGTAGGATGTAGTTTAGAATCTATTGAACACATTCTGTAGGAGCTATACGTTTTCAGGTGGAATTTCAGGTGTGTTCTTTGCTTCTCAATTCTGGTAGATTCCTCACTTTTCTCATTAAATGAAAGCTGACTTCCAAACTAGTACTCTGGTGGTGGTAAGTATTTTATAAAACAGGCTGAACTTTTGACCTATTTGATACTACCATTTTGGGGGGCTGAGGGGTGACGGGTGGAAAGAGTCCCCAAAGCTCTGAGTATTTACTGTTTGCAGAGCAGTATAGTTGGTATACCGTATGACAAAAAATGGAAAACTATCTCCTTGATATTTAAATGTCGAGAAGTGTACTTTCTGATCACTTCTGTGGTAGGTAAATAACTTTGATATTGCTGCATATGTAGAATCAACAGGAATATAGTTTTTGGTATTTTTGTTAACAGCTATGAAGGAAATTTCTGTGAAATGTAACAGTGTATGGTTACATATAATGATTTCTGGAAGCTTTTTAATCAAGAATATTTTATATTGAGGATGCCTGGGTGGCTCAGTCGGTTAAGCGTCTGCATTCGGTTCAGGTCGTGATCCCAGAGTCCTGGGATCGATCCCTCAGTTGGGCTCCTTGTTCAATGGGGAGTCTGCTTCTCCCTCTCCCTCTACCTGCTGCTCCCCTTGCTTGTGCGCGTGTGTTCTCTCTCTCTCTGTCAAATGAATTAAAAAAAATCTTTTTTTTTTAAAAAGAATATTTTATATTGAAAACAGGTTTTAAAACTTAAAGTACGTATATATTTTGATCCGTTTGTATTCACCTGGTAATTTATACAAGAGTTAGAACTCAGCCACTGTTCTTTTCCTTCAATTGAGTAATATAGGTAAGTCTCAATACTAACGTGTTTTGTTTCTTCCCTTCCCAAATGGAATGAATTTGGAGTGGGGGGAGGGGATAAACTTATATTAGAAATATACCACTCCAGAGTTTTTTTTTCTGTATGGTAATTTAAAATACATGGAAATATCTATGAAGCATATTTTCTATGGAATCACTTCTTTTTTTTTAAGATTTTATTTGAGGGAGAGAGAGAGTGAGCATGGGGGAGGGGCAGAGGGAGAAGGAGAAGCAGACTCCCCCTTGAGCAGGGGGCCTGATGTGGGGCTCAATCCCAGGACCCTGGGATCATGACCTGAGCTGAAGGCAGATGCCTAACTGACTGAGCTACCCAGGCGCCCCTATGGAATCACTTCTTAAGCATGTAGGTTCCACGAACACTGGAGAGACAGTAATTCTAGTTGGTTATAACAAATATCGGGATGGATATTGATGGGAAAAGATTCATGCCTTAGTGGGACTTGAGAGAAACTAAGCCTGGATAAAATAAATGTCATCAAGCTTCTTGTGAATTCTCTCCATCCTTCAAGGTTTACCGTCTATTTCTCCACATACCTAGCTGTGACTGAAATTCTATCCATCTTTAGAGGTTTGGTTTTTTAAAAGATTTTATTTATTTGTTAGAGAGAGAGGGAGCATGAGCAGGGGGAGGGGCAGAGGGAGAGGGAGAAGCAGACTCCCCGCTGAGCAGGGAGCCCAATGCGGGGGCTCTATCCCAGGACCCTGGGGTCGTGACCTGAGCCATAGGCAGCTGCTTAACCAACTGAGCCACCCAGGAGCCCCCATCTTTAGAGTTTATCTCAAACTCTATTCTTAGCATGAAGCCTTTTCTTATTTTGCCAACCATTTTAGATCTCCTTCCCTTGAGCTCCCATAGTATTTTATTTGTAACTTGTTCTGACTCTTCCTCTAAATGTATTGTTTTCCTCTTGAAATTATGCTCACTGGACTATTGGGAACAGAAATCTTTGATTCTGCTTCTGTGTATAGCATATTGCCTTGTCTCTGTTAGATGGGTAAGAGTGAGGGAATGTTATGAGAAAGGCAAAAATCTGCCTTCTGGGAGAAGCTAACATTTACTGAGTAAAGGGTCTTGAAGCTTATCTAATTTATTGGGTCCTCTATAGAAAAAAAACTTAAAAAATGGACACAATTGCTGGAACCCATTCTGTCACTTTGCAAGAGGTCTGTTCTAGTGAACTGCACTGAAGGTTAAGCTTCATTAGTTCTGCACAACTCTATCTCCAACTGAGAAAATACTGTGTCCCTGGCAGTGTTGTAAGTCTATTCTTGTTTAATCTTGACAACTTTAAGAGAGAGAGTTTGACAAAGAAACAGAGGATAAGTAACTTGACCACAGTCACACAGTTACCAGCCTTCTGAGGGGCAGTAATTGGAAATGAGGTAGGATTAAGGTATACCACTCTAAACAATATTATAGGCAATGGGGAGTTGTCCATGTAAGTTTTGGAGCTAGTGGTTCAGTGAGACTAATGTAAGATAAGTAAGCCAATGTGCTTAATAAGTAAATAAGATTGTGTAAGTTATGAAAGAAAATACAAAAGATGCTACAGGTAAGATTGTTAAACCTTCTCAGGAGTCTAGTAACCTGATAATTTGATTGGACTAATTGAAAATAGAGAAGAGCCAAATTTAAGGGTTTAATATGAAGGAAAGATGAATAGGAGTTGATAGGCTATAAAGATGGACAAGAAACATTATCTCTTATGAATATAGTAGGGGTATTCATGATTTTTTTTCAGCCATTCAAATAACAAGCAAAGAAAGTAAAGCTCGGAAAAGTAAAATAACTTGTAGAAACTCCTTACGTAACTAATAGAGTCTATCTGATTTTGTATGCACTACTCTGTCCATACAATACAGGAACACTCAGCCAGGTTTGAATCTGAATTGACTGCAGAAATACCAGTATTGCAAAGGAAATAGGAACATAGGGAAGAAAGTGCACCTTATTGGGGGAGATGAATTCGGTTTTGTATGTAACCATCATTGTTTTGAGTCAGTGTATAAGTGGTGGTAATTCATAGGGATTTAGAAATAAGGAAATGGTGATTAGGGAGCTCATAGGAAAGAATGTGTTAAATTGCCAGCATGGATGAGCTCTCAGTGAAGGGTTGTAATGGTGGGCCTTAGAAGATTTAAGAGCTGAACTGTCTCAAACATGCTGAGTAGGGAATAGAAAAGTAAAGATTTCTCAGTGGGTAGAGAGCCTGAGCCAATGCGCTATATTTTTGACAGTCCATTTTTAATTAGTTTTTGGCAGATAGTGTTGGAATTAGATGGTTTTTAGAATTATCTATACATACATAAAACCCCCAGAGCATAAAAATATACAAAATCAAGAATTCCCATAGAGGTTGCATTTCTGGCTTTGCAAGTTTATTGATTGTGATCTGTAGTGTGCAGCAAGACTTTAGCAACACAGAAACCATTTATAGGCACTGGAAACTGATATAATTCAAGTGTTTTTGAAAACCAGTTTTTTTTAATAGTTGTATTATTACTCTTGGATTTAAAAAATAAATCTTCAGAGAAACTTGGAAAATGAATTAACTGTTTTTAATATGTAGTATTGAGTTCTATGGACGAAAAAGTAAAGTTGATATAGACTTAAAGATTAATATCTAGTATTTTTGCTTGGATGTAGTTATAAATATACATGTTCATATAAGAACAACTTAAACAAAAGTAGAATTAGGCTATGATTAGCTTCATACTTCTGTTGATTTGAAAGCTTCATGCAGTACTTGGAGTAGGAGAATGAGAGGCTATAAACCAAACTTACTTTTCTATTGAATATGTTAATTATGGTAGAGACCAAAACAATCTTAAGTGTCATGAAGTTGGTGAGGAGGGGAGGATGAAGACACACAAAAAAAGCAGATTTTTTTTTTAAAGATTTTATTTATTTATTTGACAGAGACACAGCGAGAGAGGGAACACAAGTAGGAGGAGTGGGAGACAGAGAAGCAGGCTTCCTGCTCAGCAGGGAGCCCCATGTGAGACTCGATCCCAGGACCCTGGGATCACAACCTGAGCCAAAGGCAGATGCTTAACAACTGAGCCACCCAGGCGCCCCAAAAGCAGAGTTTTTAACTGAAATCTGTGTCAGTTTTATTCCTCAAATATTAAAAAGAAGAAAATATAATATTTAAAATTTTGTAAAAATTACTGAAAATCATACAATCTAGAAAATCTCAGCTTCTCACTTTTTATAGTCATTTATTCTCTTTATAATTAAGCTAGAACTCCTCACATTTTGGTTCTAAAATTAGATTGATAGCTGTTTCAGAAAGTTTGGATTTCTAAAATACTGACTTTTATATTTTGTTTTCCTTTTCCCTCCCGCCCCCACACCCCCTTACCTCCAGTGGACAAACTACATTCATGGGTGGCAGGATCGTTGGGTAGTTTTAAAAAATAATACTCTGAGTTACTACAAATCTGAAGACGAGACAGAGTATGGCTGCAGAGGATCCATCTGTCTTAGCAAGGCTGTCATCACAGTAAGTTCCTCTTCTTCATTCAACAAGTATTTATTGAGCATCAGCTGTACCCTAGGAATTGTTCTAGCTGCTTGGATATATCTGTGAATAAGAGAAAGATCTTTGCCTTTGGGGAGCATAGTCTAATACTTCTTTCCATAAAGTTATAAAGACAGGTACTGTTTTTCTAGTTGTTATAGCAAGCCCTTAAGAGATTCAGAAAAAAAATTTATTTGAAGACTTCATATCTGATGAGATTAGGACAGTTATGTGGCAGGTTATTGAAGAAGTTAAAGCAGAAAACAAAAAAAAAATGTATCAACATTTAAAAATTTTAACTTAAAATACTTATATCTATATTCATTTGCCAGCTTTTTGATGTAATGTTAACACCATCTCTTTGAATGTGGAATTGAGAGAAGTTGTTCTTGTAAACTATATCCATAATGCATGATTTGCAATTTCCAGTTTTGATTTTTCTAAAGTGGAATAAAAACTTAAAGATAGTTTTGAAAAACCCAAAGTATATGTTCTTCTGATTTTTTATGGTTTCCTTAATATTTTACAGATGTCTCATCTTTGTCTAATTCAGTACCTTTTTAAAGAATGACTCACCTTTATTGAGTCATTCTACTTAGTCTGCATTCAACTTAGTTTACATAGAAACAACTCTCTTTGCATTCGTATTCCATAGACTTATGTAATATTAATTATGTAAGGACCACATCAGGTAAACTGGCATAAACAGGTTTGGGAACAACCAACTGATTTGTTAAACATAACTCAACCTGTGGGATCAGAAGTGGTTAAATATGCTAAAAATAGCATATAAGTTGAGAATAGTCAGTGTGCCATGGCATATTTAATAAAAGAACAAAAAAAGGTGTTGGCTAAAGCAGGTCAGTTAAGTGGAGGTCAGTTAAGGGTGGTATTATACTGAAAATCTAGAAATGGGTATGTTAAAACCTAATCATAGATTTTACTGATACATTCAAAGAGAATTTGCAGGATAGAAATTATATTGCTTATAAAAGTGAAAAGTATACTTTGAGTCTGTTGACTTCTAAATCTGACCTACATATGTTTATGTTACACATTTGAGGAAAATCTTACAGTATTTTGCTCTTATTTTTCATACATTCTACCCCTCATGTATATTCAGTTTGAAAACAAACTTAGTTGGATATTGAGTTGGAAAAACTTGCAGAGGAATTGTTTGTGTTAAGAATGAAACTACTACTCTCCATTCTTGGGAACAATTTTAAAGAAATTTAAATTTAAAGAAATTTTAAAGAAACTTTGAACGTAAAAGCTCAGTATTGACTTGTATGTATGTTGTACGTTATATGGTGTATTTTGAAGTTGTATATAGTTTTGTATTTTGGGGTTTTATTTCCCCTGAAATAGATCATTATGCTAGAGGACAGAATAATGGATGCAAACATGTTTTTAATTTTGAAGTGTCTTTCCTTGATTCTTACTCTCCTTCCTTTTGCATATTGTCAGATGCTTGTTAGTTATTACACTTGATTCTTTGAAAATACATTGTTGGTTGATGTGAAAATGGGAGGAATGAAATTTTATCTTTATTGTTTACTAAATATTAGTATTCCTAGAGTACTATGTTGGTTTCTGTAGAGTTAAATATAGTTACCCTGTTTTGAGTTATGAACTGTGGTAATAGTGCATGGCTTATTTAAGGAAAAGAAAAAATTTTAATAAACAATTATATTGCATCTGCTCAGAAAAAAACAACTTGTTAATTTCTTTGTAGTTTTTTGTTGTTGTTGTTGTTATACCTATCTTTGCATGCAGAACTTTTATTGTGGTACATGGTCAAAGAAATGGGTAGGAGAGTGATACAATATGAAAGGAGATGAGGAAGGGACCTAGTGGTATTCAGTAAGCTAAGTAGTGATAGAGAAGGTAAAAATATGAATGAGGCAGCAAATTTGAGTGGTAGCCCTCCATACAGTGAAACAGGTTGTAGGGAGAAACACAAACATTTATATTCCTGAAACCCTTCAACTTTCAATCTCTTCCTTGCTCTGTGGGTTCAAAGGTTCACTGTTACATATGTCAAGGAAATTACAAAATATAACTGAATTCAGTGAACTTCTCACAGTGGTTTACAAATAGAACATGCACTTGAGTTAAATTACAAAAATGTAATGCTAATCTTCTCTGTTAAATAGGTATCTTTCGCTTTTCTTAAGTATGGGCTATTATATGTATCACTTCATCTCGGAAGACAAAAAGTAAATGTCAATGTTGAATTTGCCCACATGGCACCCTTATAAAATTGACAGTATTCATATGTGAAGAAATCTGGACTTGAAGAATTGTAACCATTAACATATTACTTGTTGGTGAACCTGTTGTCTGAGCCCACCTTTTCTGATAGAACCTAATTCATTGTTAAATTCACTCTTAACTTTAGTTTAACAATTAAGTCATTCTTAATTTATTTCAATCACGTTCTTTGGCTATGTGATGATAAATTGGGTGAAATATTTTCAAAGAATAAAGTATTTCCTGGGAGGATTTATTATTTGGAAATAATTCTTAATGTAAAGGGATTGTAAGTGAGTGAGTGAGAAACTACTTTTTCATTTTATGAAAAATAAGCTATCTGTATGTAGAGTAAAGGTATAAAGAGTATTGAATTTCTGAATTATTATAGTTTGTTATTTGCTTAAGACCTAGTCCATGCTACAAAACTTGCCAAATAGTAGATGTTCAATATATGTTAGTTGTATTTTTTCAGTCAAAAGTAGTGTTTTTGTAGTATTTAAACTGTTTTTTATTTTTTAAATTCTATTTTTAAATAAAATACTTGTGGTAAAAAAATGTGATCCATGGCATGAAAAGGTTTAAAAAGTAAATGCTTCTCTTTGCTCTTAGTCCTGCATTCAAGAAATAAAAAGTTAAATTTCTGTTTTGTTCTTCCAAATAATTTGAATGCCTTTACAAGCATTTATTTGTTTATATCCTTCATTTTTATTTACACAAATAGCATCATATTAAATCTGTTGTTCTCTACCTTGTTTTCTTTTAGCATTACTTGGGTGTTAACTACTATATTCTGTTGAATTGTATGGATGTACCCTATCTTGTTTATTTGCCCCCTCCCTCTTTTTGGACATTTAGATCATATCTATTTTTTTTATTGCAGATGTGTGGGAACTGTTGTGGGAACAAACATTTATTTTAAAATTTGTTAATAGTTACTGTCAAATGACTTATTCAAAAGAGTACCACTTTTCAGTCTTACCAGTAATGTATGAGTGTCTCTTTTCCCACACCCTCAAGTATTGAGGAAGTTGGGTTTTGGCAAATGTTAAAATATTTGTCAGACTGCTAGATAAAAATAATATCTTAATATTTTAAATTGCATTTTCTATTTATGAGAATAACTTCATATGTTTATAGACCGTTTAATTTCTTTTTCCTCTTCCATATAGTCATTTCTTGTTCTTTCTTTTCTTTCCTTATTGATTTATAGAAGCTCCTGATAACATGGTAATTGGCCATTTGTCATATTTGTTGCAAATACTTTCCACAATTTGTCATTTGTGTATTCTTTCCTTGTTTTATAGTCCTTTATAGCCTTACAGAAATTAAAAATTTTTACATACTCTTATTGACCTTTTCCTTTATGGCTTCTGCAATTAGTTATGTTTAGATAGTATTTACCACTTAAAATACTACAATATAATATATAGCTATATTTTCATCTGAAATTTACATTTCAATTTTATTCCTACGAGAGTTATTTTAGTCTAAGGAGTGATGTGGGAATTTAGCTTTTTATTGTTTTCCAAATGACTGTATATTCTAATGCCATTAGTTGAATAATTCAGCTTTTCTCTACTGGTTTGAAATGTCACCTTCATTATATATTACATTCCTGTGTGTGTACTTGAGGTTGTTTCTGCTCTCTCTTCTGTTCACTTGGTTTGTGTATTCCTTCTCTTTGTAGCATGTTTAAAATTATATTACTAATATTTCATCAACCAACATTTCATGATTCTTTCATGAAGATAAAAGAAGTGATTTCTTTGCATTTACTGAGATAAGATGTTTTGGGAATTAGGTAGGTAGAGATATTGGTATAATGAAAATAGTAATGTCTTTAGAATTGGTTTGCCTAGGGTCTGTAGTCCCAACTCACTCTAGGTATCTGACTTTGTATACCTGAAACTTTGTACAACTTCTTTAATTACCAAATGAATGGAATTCCTATTACTCTTGTAGGTTGGCTATAGGGAAATATATCCACAATTTCATGGTTTAATATTTTCAGAGGGAAAACTGCAAGGTAGTGAAAATGTTCATTGCTGGATTTTAAAAATTTAAAGCCAAGTAGTTCTTTGGTAAGTAGGGGTTGAAGGAGAAGTTGAAAGATCTTGGCAAAATTAAAGAAGCTAATAGAGATGTAAAAGCAAGGGAAGGAGGTATTCAAATTGAAGAAAACGATAAAACTAAACAAAGAAGTTTTAAAGTGCCAAATAAAGACTAATCAGGTCCAAAAGGTTTTTGAAGGTGGAATTATAAAGTAAGAAATTATGATACAGAATAATGTTTAGCAAATTGGATATCACCAAAGATGAGTAATGTGCCATAAATAATCGTTACACAAGGAACTCTAGATTAGTGAGAAATTTAAGAAGTTGGCCTTTTATGAAGTATGTAATTTTGCTATATTGAACTGGTAGAAAGAGTAAGGTATATACAACAAGTAAAAGTACTAGATAAGATATTAGTTGGTAATTCTTATTTGAGGAGCATTTGCCTATGAATTTCTAAAGAAATTAGAATCTTAAACTAAGATTTATGCCTTGAAAAACTAATAATATCTGTTCAGTTCATTTGGAAATATCTTCTGTGTTTAGATAGCTTGAATGTGCCTCTAATAATGTAATTCAGATAATTCAAATATTTAAAATATTTGGTAAAGGCTTTTGTTTTGTTTTGTTTTTTAAGATTTTATTTATTTATTTGATAGGGAGATCACAAGTAGGCAGAGCAGCAGCAGAGGGAGAGGGAGAAGCAGACTTCCCGCTGAGCAGAGAGCCCGACTTGGGGCTCGATCCCAGGACCCTGGTATCATAACCTGAACCCAAGGCAAATGCTTAACCGACTGAGCCACCTAGGCGCCCCTGGTAAAAGGTTTTGTAAGTGGAAAAATATAAAAAAGGATACTTGTTGAAATGTAGGACCCAGAATATTGAAATAATTTGCCCAAAATTATGTAATTACAGAATGTAATTAGCTTGCTAGGTTTGCCCTAACAAAGTACCACAAACTGGGTGGCTTAAACAGCAAATTTATTGTCTCCCAGATCTGGAGATTCGAAGTCAGATCAAGGTGTAATCAGGGTTGGTTCCTTCTGTTGCTTTTAGTGGTTTCCTGGCCATCTGGCATTCTGGTGCTTATGGATGCATTAGTCCCATGTTTGCATTCATGTTCACATAGTGTTCTCTCTATGGACATATTCATGTCCACATTTCCCCTTTTTGTAAGGACACCAGTCATATTGAATTAGGGACCTACTCCAATGTGACCTCATCCTGACTAATTACATCTCTATTACCCTGTTTCCAAATAAAGTCACATTCTGAGTTATGCAGGGTTAGGGCTTCAACATATACATTTTGAGCACGCGATTCAACCCATGATACTAAATACTTGAGTTAAGACTGCAACCCAAGTCTCCTGATTCCCATCTGGTGTTATTTTATCACATGTCACTGAGCATGGGAAAAAATGTATATATATGATGCATTTTATTTTGTGTAAGATTTGCAAGAACATGCCTGTTAAATATTTATAAAGCAGCTCTTTAAAATTTGTGATCTACTATTAATGCCTTCTGTTAAATCTCTATGATAAATATAGTCTATATTTTAGCATTGATGTTTCCATAAAGCAAGGAATATACATAATTTTCTAGATTTGCCTGCTTAAACAGTTAGAAGGAGGCTTATTTTCTTAGTTTTCTTGAAGGTCTTTTAAGCTTCGCATATACCAGTTTTTTATGTTTAGTATTTTTATTTAGCATTATATCTTTTAATTTCCAAAGTGCTTAACATTTCATTCGTGGGCTCTGAAGTCAGACGTGGGTTTCATCTTGTCTCTTCTTATGACCAAAGGTACCTTTCTCTGAGTTTTCACCTTAACTGGTTAAGGATGGGGAGGATATAAGATCTAAGTATGGGATGCTTATGTGTATTCAACAGAATAACATAGAAGCACTTGTACAGTTCTTAGTATATAATAGGCACTCAGATTTCTTTAAGTTTATTTTAATGTTTGTATTAGAAATAAAGCCTACAGTTTAAAAATAAAGAAAAGGGGAAGCTGGCAGAGGCTTTTATTAAAGGGTGACAAAGATGGCAGATAACTTATTAGAGCCAGGATATGTTCCATTTCCTATTTGAACAGATTCTCATTCATTTCCTTTGACCACTTTTCTTCCACCACGTTGTTCTGTTTCTCTCGTTCTCTCTTTACATATATATGTGTGTGTGTACATATATGTATATAAACAGTTTTTATATGCTTTCTGCATGTTCCTGACAAATTTTTTCCTTGTTCTATTTTTTTATTGTTTTTTTAAGTCATGTCATGCCTTCTTAAAACTCATTTATTGAAGTATAATTTACATCCAGTAAAATTCACCCCTTCTAAGTGTACAGTTACAGGTTTCATAAATGTATACAATCATGTAATCACTACCACATTTTCCATCACCTCAGAAGGATATAGACAATTTCCATCACCCCAGAAGGTTCTCTCCTGCCTCTTTGTAGTCAGTTACGTCCCTATCCCCAACCTCTGGAAACCACTGTTCTTGTAGTTTTGCCTTTCCCAAAATGTTATATAAATGGAATCATACAGTAATGAAGCTTTTTTTGTTTGGCTTTTCATTTAGCATAATGCTATTGAGAGTCATCCATGTTGTTGCATTTATCCCTAACTTGTTCCTTTCTGTTACTGAGTACCATTCCACTGGATAGACGTACACACTTGTGTATCCTTTACCGTTGAGGGATATGTGTTCGTATCCAGGTTTAGGCTACCATAAGTAAGGCTGCTGTAAATATTCATGTGCAGCTGTTTGTGTAAACCTTCGCTTTTATTTCTCTTGGGTAGACAACTAGGAATGGGATTTCTGGGTCGTACAGTAAATGCGTGTTCAGCTTTATAAGAAACTGCCAAACTCTTTTCCAAAGTGGCAGTACCATTTTATTTTCCTACCAACAGTGCATGAGAATTCTGGTTGCTCAACATTTTGTCATTGCTTGTTTTTTGTTTTTTGTTTTTATTTTAACTAGTCTAGTAGCTGTGTAGTAATATCTCATTGTTGTTTCAACTCGCATTTTCATAATGACTAATAATTTATAATTTTTCATCTGCTTGTTATTTGTATCTCTTTGGTGATATGTCAGTTCAAATCTTTTGTTTCTGTTTGTCTTCTTAATATTGAGTTATGAAAGTTCTTTGGATATTCTGGATACTGTAACTTTTATCAGACATGGGTTGTTGTTTTTTTTTTAATCAGACACATATTTGGCAAATATTTTCTCCTAACCTAAAAGGCTGGTTTTTGTCACTATCATCAGAAAATCAGTTACATTTAAAACATATTTAAATGTATATTTTGCAGACTTTGTGCTCGAATTCTTAGGAGCCTTTGAAGGCTATTTATTTCCCAGTATAGTTTACAGATACCAGCACTATTATTAGGTTTTTAAATAGGTTATTTATAGAGAGCTAGCATTTCTCACATTCTTTAAATTTTTATTTTTTAATTTGGGCATACAGTGACACTAAGTGACAGAGCTTTAGGTTTAAAATTACCTGCTTACAATTCATCATGTAGTCAATTCACTGGTATTGCTGTTGAGCTTCTTTGGAGTAAGTGCTATGTGTGCTTGACCTTTGTTGTTTCGTCACTGAAACAAGAAAACCATGGCTGACAAAGAATGATATATTCTCTTGGTCCCCAAGTTAGAGAATATATATTATCCAACAATTATTTCTTTAAAAGTATATGTACCCACTAGTGAGAATTTATAACTTAAAAAGGAAAAAGATCACTTATAAATTGGTCATAAGGTACTAAGAGACCAAAAAGCCGTGATTAGTTGAGGCTCATCCAGAAATTAAGGTGGTCTCTAAAATGATAATGTATTGAGGGCAAGGAGACAGGGTTGGGTAATGATTCTTTTTTTTTTTTTTAATATATTTTATTTATTTGAGAGAGAAACAGCATGAGAGGGGAGAGGGTCAGAGGGAGAAGCAGGCTCCCCACTGAGTTGGGAGCCCTATATGGGACTCGATCCCAGGACTCTGGGACCATGACCCAAGCCGAAGGCAGTCGCTTAACCAACTGAGCCACCCAGGCGCCCCTGGGTAATGATTCTTGAAACTTGTATATAAACCCAGTTACACGCAGTGAAGTTTTCTCCTGTTGTTAAAGTTGTTAAGTGGTTTCATTTGACTTTTAAAAAATTAGGAAATTCATCTCAGTAAAGATGCATATACTTGATCTCCTTGCCCAAAGTCAGTGGGTTAAACCGAAAAGGGAGAACCAGAGATAAGACAATAGAAGAGAGCATTTTAGAAGCTGGAAAACAGATGGACAAGTGCAAAGTGAGTTAATAGGTCCTGGAAACCAAATCCTAAATTATCAGTTGGGAAATCTGAGAACTAGATTTACATTGCAATAATATAACACTTTAATAAGAATTTGGATGTGAAAGTTGTAAAAAATAAGGATACAGAGTATCAGTTTAAGAAGCAGTCAGATCCGCAGATTTTTCTCTCCCAATTCTGTGCAGTTGGGTGTTTGACCTACCCCTGCACTAACCTGGTAAAGATAGGAGGTTTATTCTATAGGGATAATAAAATGGTGGTCTCTGGGCTGGAGAGTGCGGATATACAGTTAGAAACAATTGAAAACAAGGAATGATACTAAAATAGAGGTGGTTAGGGGAAGTGTGCACTGAATACGGACACCTTAACTTCACCCTATTCACTTACGTGGTTCAGCAAGCTCTAAGTGACAAACTTTCATACTGAGGGCAGGAGATTGCTGGAGACTTGTCTAGAGAATCTGACCAGCCCAACAGGGAAGACCTAAAGATAACATCAGAACTTCTTCAACGAAGTAGCCCAACTGGATTAGCCAGCAGTGAAGTTCATCTTTGATAAACTGCCCATACGTAACTTTTCAGGTTCCGGTCAGCTTTGTGGATCCCCAGCTCTTAGAAATGAACAGTCAAGGACCACCAGGCATATGAGGTTTCCAGTATGAAAAAGATCAAGAGAATAAATACAAAATGAGGCAACAAATTTTCAAATATCCCACAAAAAGAAAGAAAATTTGGTTTCTCTGTATTCTCAGAGAATTTGGAATCATGAAACAAAAATGTATACTATAAAAGAGAAAGGATTAAAAAGAACTGTCAGAAATTATAAATACGGTAGCAGTGATGAAAAAAATCAGAAGGGTTAGAAGATAGAATTCTAACCATTTCCCAGAAAATCGAGAAGAAGATAAAAAAGATAGTGAAAGAGAGGGGCGCCTGGGTGGCTCAATCGTTAAGCATCTGCCTTCAGCTCGGATAGTGAAAGAGAGAAAAGATAAAATTAAGGAATGATCCAAGAATTTTAATAGTTGAGCAGTAGAAACTTGAGGAAGAGAGAAGAAAGGTAGCGTCAATAAAAGAATACAAGAGTATAAAAATCTTGATTTCAGAAACATGAGTTTACTGAGATGAATGTAAGAAAACATTTTATAGAAAACATAAAAAATAAAAGAATGCAAGAAAAATTCATAGAAATAAAGGACATGAATTTTGGGGTGCCTGCGTGGTGCAGTCGGTTGAGTGTCCAACTCTTGGTTTGCACTAGGGTCGTAATCTCAGGGTCCTGGGGTCAAGCCTCATGGGGCTCTGCGCTCAGGACAGTGTCTGCTTGGGTTGTTCTCTCCCTCTGCCCCTCCCCTCCCTTTTTCTAAAATAAATAAATCTTAAAAAAAAAAAAAAGGATATGAGTTTTCACTTTGAAAGGGTCAAGGAAGGCCCAGCATATTAGATGAAAAAAGACTCATTATTAAAGACACGTCCTTGTACTGAGTCAGACCACTGGGAAGAACGAAGATCCTGCATGCTTCCAGAGAGGGAGAACAAATCACAACAAAGGATAAGGTTTCAAAATGACTATGGACTTCTCAAAACACTAGAAGCTAAAACGCAATGGGCCATGCATTCATGCTTCTGAAGAATTATTTTCGACACTAAATTCTATATCCAGCCAAACCATTAAGGCACTATAAGGGTAGATAAAAGCATTTTAAGATGTCTCAAAAAATTTACTTCTTGTGGCTTTTAAAATGTCTTATTTTAGAGATACATACTCACGTATCTACAGATGAAATGATATGTTTAGAAGTTGCTTCAAAATAATCCATCTGGAAGGGCTTGAACTGGTGGGGGGGTAAAAGGGGGTTTGTTACCCCATTCTTTATTTTGCATATGTTTGAAAATTCCCGTAATAAAAAGTAAAAAACACGCAAATACACATTCTACAAAGCTTTCTTTTTAGAAAATGTGCCCTATCAAAACAAGGAAGTATTAAATAACAAAGAGGGAGCTATGGCAGAGAACATTGTTCTCAAAGTGTGATCTCCAGGCCATTAGCATTAAAATCAGCTGTGAACTTGACAGAAATGCAAATTCTCGGGCCCAATCTCAGACCTAATGAATCAGAAACTCGCCATGAGCTTCAGCTTTCTGTCTTCTAGGGATTCTGATGCATGCTGAAGTTTCTTGCTCTCCTAAAACAAGAAAAATAGCTATGCTCAAGTAAAAAATGGATATCTCATTATCTTAACTGCGCTTATTCTCTGGACTTTGATATTTGATCTGACATTTAAGTGAATGGAGTCATTACACATAAAGGCAGAGGAATTGCTATTAGTTGTGTTGGTGCTAGCGGTCGAATGGACAATGGATATTAAAGGTTCAGACTTTGGTAAATTGTTAAGTGATTGTCTCAGAAACGGAGTAGTTATGAGTCGAACAGATGAACATCCTCCAAATCAACCTGACTGCTGGTCTAACTGGCACCTTGACATTCTCTGCTAACAATGTTCATTGAATTTTCCATTATCCAGAATGTCTTTTCCCTCCTCCACTATCAAAACCCCGTCTTTTCTCTGGGTCCAAACCAAGCCACAACTTTTCAACAAACCATTCCTCATCTTTTTGTCTTAACTGTAAGATTCTTAAGAAACATGGACTAAGCAACTGTTATGTGCTAAGCATTGTTAGGTATTTCATATGTTACCTCCTTTAGTCATCCTAATAATCTCCTTGTGTCTATTAATTGATGTCTTCAAGTAATTTAAGATGAAAGAATTAATATCTAAATTTCTCAAGTGAAATGAAGTATTTCAGGCTCAGTGAAAAAAAGAAAATGCATTATACTATCCTTTCTCTGCTGGGCTTCAGGCTCTCTTGGGTTATAAGGTTTTGCATGATCTGCCGTCTTCTTAAACTTCATTTCTTGCCAGACTTCCTCCTCTCCTAGTGTCATTTCAGTCATGCTATACTTTCAGGGTTTTATCTAGGCTTGCTCTTTCCTGCCATGGATCTTTATATGTGCTTTTCTTGCTGTTTGGAATGTTCTTTCTTTCTTCCTCTGTTCATTCCATTTCATCCTTCTCTTGGCTCAGGTATTACTTCCTTGGAAACCGTCCCTGGCCTACCTGACTAGATTACTTCCTTTATTATAGGCTTTCTTAACATGATGCACCTTTCTTGTTTATGGCTTGTTACCAGTTGAAGTTTTACATTTCTTGTGTGATGATTTGGTTAATGTGAGCTCCACAAAGTTAAGGACCTGTTCATTCTTACCATTGTATCCTCAGTGCCTCAAATGGTACTTGGTAAATCATAGATGTTCATAAATATTTCATTGATTGGCTGGTTACATAGATAAATAAATGAATGAAAGTTTTAAATCATGGTTGTCCAATGGAAGTATGTGAGTCACAAATACAAGTCACATATGTAATTGAAAATTTTCTAGTAGCCACATCAAAAAAGGAGAAATAAATGAGATTGATTTATTATATTTTATTTAACTTAATATATCCAAAATATTGTCATCCTAATATATAGTCATAAGAAATTATTATTGGGGCGCCTGGGTGGCTCAGTTAAGCATCTGGTTTTTTTAAAGATTTTATTTATTTATTTGACAGAGAGATACACAGCAAGAGAGGGAACACAAGTGGGGGAGTGGGAGAGGGAGAAGCAGGCTTCCTGCAGAACAGGGAGCCCAATGTTGGGCTCGATCCCAGGATCCTGGGATCATGACCTGAGCCAAAGGCAGACACTTAACGACTGAGCCACCCAGGCGCCTCAAGCATCTGACTCTTGATCTCAGTTCAGGTTTTGATTTCAGGGTTGTGAGTTCAAGCCTCATGTTGTGCCCCTGGGCATGGAGCCTACTTAAAAAAAAAAAAAAAAAAATTACTACTAAGATATTTTACATTCTTTGTTTTCTGCCAAGTCTTCAAAATCCAGTGTGTATTCTACACTTATAGCTCATCTTAGTTCAAACTAGCCACACATGGCTAATGACTACTATATTGGACAGCACAGGTTTAGATGTCAGAGCATGTTGAAAATACATTCAGGGCTGCCTGCATCATGGTCCAGCCTTTACTTCAGGGTAAATATTAAAAGCAGAGTTTTGTTTATTCAGAAATTCCCAAAATTGAGGTAAAAATAGGAGACAAAATACCCAGAGGATACATCAAGGCAATATGTTAAATGAAAAAAATTGAAATGAATACTGAATACTTATAATTTGCTTTCCTATACATTTCCCTCAATATTTGTGTGTTAGGTTTACAAACAGAAAAGGAAAACAAAGTCTTAGGAAAGATGTTATGCAACTGGGGACAGTGAGATTATGCAAACTAACCTTGTCTGGGAATCTTAGGTTCTGCTCTCTTAAAGTAGGTAACATTTTTATTAAGTGGCTCTTGTTATTTTAGCATCTTTTATTGTAGGGTGAGTCTTGGAAGGTTTCTCTGGCAAAGTATTACTTGTATTTTAATGAGTCTGACCATCAACTTTAAGATGCACTGTTATTTTATATGTCACATTGCCAATTCTAGTTGATACCATTTGTAAGACGACAGCCTAAAATTTGTGTGTATGGCGGGGAGTTCTATAATGGGCGAAATGAGGTATTTGAGTAGAAATCTCAAAGAGAAAAATTAATGTGAATGGAGCCCTGGTAAGGAGTAGCAGTTGTTAAGTTCCTCCAGGGCTAGTTGAACTATAAGGAGGTCTGTCTGGCTGGAGGCCTGTCTGGTTTATAGGCAAGGGGAAAGCAGTAGGAAAAGTAGTCACAGAGGTGGTGCTCCTGGTTGTCTAGAGCCTTGTGGATCATTGTAAGGACTTTGACTTTTTGTGCTGAGTGAGAAGGGAAATTATTGGAAGCTTGAGCAGTAGAGTGATTTAATCCTAGTAACAGGATCACTTTTGGCTGCTTTGTTAAGAATAGATTGTAGAAGGCAAGGATGGAAGCAGGAAGCCAGAATTAGGCAGCCCTAGGTGGCTATGCAAATAATCCAGAGGAGAGATAGCAGTGGTTTGGATCAGAGTAGTATTGGTGGAGATTATGAGAAATGATTGGATTCCAGATTTATTTGGAATGTATAGCTGACAAGGTTTGCAGATTTGCTGATGGATGCCTCATATCATGTGAGAAAAATGAAGGGTCAGATGATTCAGGTCTAAGCAATTGGTAGTTACCATTTACAGAAATACAGAAGCCTACAAGAGAAGTTTGGTGAAGCAAATCAGATGGCCATGTTTGGATGTGTTGAGATTCCTCTTAAGCATTCGGGAGAAGATATAGAAGAGGCAATTAGGTAAAAGTTTGGAGGTTGGAGGAAGAGGCCTGGTTGAAATTATAAATTGTGTACATTTGTGTGCACATGAATGTACGTGTGTCACATGGTATTGTCTGTGTAAGTTTATCTTTTGATCCTCAAGTCATTGACTGTTTCTTCAGAATTCCTTTTTTTCTCCTGTGTGTTTAATCTTTGATTTTAATATTAGTGATTTTGTCAACTGTTTGATGACATTGTCTCCCTTTGATAGTGGGATATAAAGAGAGATTAAGCAGCTCGCTTTCAGGGGACTCTTGTAAGGAAAGAGACAGCTCTTTTTATAAATCATTTTTAACTTTTTATTTTGGAATAATTATATACAAAGAGTTGCAAGAGTAATGTGATAACTTCTTTGACACCTAGATTCAGCAATATTTTAACATTTCTTTTATCATTCTCTAGATACACACGCACACATGCCTTATATTTTTCCCTGTGTCATTTGAGAAGTAGGTTCCATATATCATACTTGATTTATCTTAGTACTTCAGTGTATAATTTCCAAGAACAAAGATACTCTCTTAGTAGGTATTACCATACTATAGCTGGCAAATTCAGGAAATTTCATATAGTAATCCTTTTTCTAACTTATAGTCTGTATTCCAGTTTCATCCATTGTTCCAGCAGTGTCCTGTATAGTATATTTTTCCCCTTCAGTACAAAGTTTAGTCTAGAGCATGTATTGTATTTAGTTGTCATGTCTCTTTAGTTTCTTTTAATCTAGAACAATTAGTTCCTTAGCCTTTCTTTGTCTAGTGTAACATTGCTATTTTTTAAAACTACAGGCCAGTTATTTTCTAGAATGTTTTTTATTTGGGGTTTGATGTTTCTTTGTGATTTGATTCGGGTTATGCATCCTTGGCAGAATACACTAAAATGATGTGACGTCCTTCTCAGGCTATCACATCAGAGGCACAGATGTCTCTGCTCTTCTTTCCCTCCAACCCCTAGCCTATCAGCTTTTTATTTTTAATATATAAATGTTATCGTTAAGACTTGGAGGGTGTGGAGGAGAACAAGGGTTCTATGACTTAAAAGGAAAATTGGAAAAAACGCTGGATTAAGTTTGGTATGCTACTTGCCACTAAAAATCTTCCAACTAATTCTCCTTATTTTGATTCTGTGCTGAAACTTTCAGATTATCGTTATCATATTTCCGGGTGGAATTCTTATAAGGAATGCATTTACCAGAAAACTGAAATGTCTGCTTCCCAGAGCATTTATTCCTCCCTGTAAATTATATGATATGTTCACTGATACATGTGTCAATGTCTTAGGGTGCTGACAGGATCTAGTTTCTACATTTATATAGTAATATTTTCATTCCCTAACTGGGGGGACTTTCCCAAGATCACACCATGTATGTTAGATTCTGAATATAGCCAGTCAGCCTCCTTTAATGCCTCTGTCATCAGCCTGCACAAGTGATGATAATCTCATATAGTCCACTTTGAACGTTTTGTTGAATATCTTTTTATTAAAAAAAAACTTTTAATTTCGAAATAACTGTGCTTTCACAGAAATTTGCAAAAATAGAGCACAGGGGTTTTATTTATCCTTCATCCAGTTTCTGTGCATGGTAAAATCTTACGTAGCTGTAGTATACAGTTCAAAACCCGGAAGTTGATATTGGTACAACCCACAGACCTTATTCACATTTTAGCAGTTTTACGTGTACTCATTTGTGTGTGTGCACATGTGCATGCATACAGGTGTGTGTGTGTAGTTCTGTGCAATTTTATAACTTGTCACCACCAATACAATAAATTACAAAACTGTTCCACCAGCAGAAAGAACCCGCATTCTACCCCTTTGTAGTCACTGCTCTCTCTCTTCTCTCCCTCCAGCCTACTCTCTCATCCCTAACCCGTGCAACCAGTAATCTTTCCATCATTTCTATAACTTACTCATTTTGAAAATTTTACATAAATGGAATCATACAGTGTTACCTTTTGAGATTGGCTTTTTTCCTCAGCGTGATTTCCTTAAGATCCCCTAGGCTATTGAGTATATTGATAATTTGTTCCTTTTTATTGCTGAGTAGTATATGTATAACAGTTTATGTACCATTCACCGGTTGAAGAACATCTAGGTTGCCCCCTTTTGGGGTCTGTTACAAATAAAGCTGTTATGAACATTGGTGCGCATGTTTTTATGCGGACGGTAGTTTTCTGAATTTCAGTCTCCACATTCAATAAATAAATGTTTTTTCAGTGTAGGTCACTGTCCTAGGACCCGAATTATACTGGTGTGCCAAACAGGGCCTCTGTTGTACACAGTCTTTAATCACAAATGGTTGTATAGATACTTTAAAGTGCTCTTAAGGCAACAGGCATGATTAGGATCGCATTGTACATGTGCTTTTGTAACCTCTTTATTTTCTTCCCACATATTAAGATGTCAAATTTCCAACCTTTGGAAATACTGTTTTTGAATGGTATCTAATACTCTATTATGAAATGAACATTTGCTATTTTTGGACTGCTTATTGCATCATCCAGAGGTCCACTCAGGGAACCAGAAACCACTGCAGGTATTTCAGCAGTAAGTGTTCAGAACTCAAAGAACAAAAGAAAAACATTGTGGGTAGTGTGTAGGTAGTAACTGCAGAGACCAGCTTTTACAAATCCTAGGGCCAGAGGAGTGAAGGGATGAAGTTGGGGTTATCAGAACCTGTAAGTTGGAGAGAGAGCCCTGTAGAGTTGGGAGTTGGATCTCTGAAGAGAATGGGTTGCCCACTGGTGCTGGTACCAGTATCACAGGAGCCTTTTGGGACTAAGGCTTAAACCTGAGTTGAAAGGACTGCCTGATTAGGGAGTACTTTCCGAAGCTGAGGCTCAGACATCTGGAGAGGGGTTCACTGTTTATCTGCTATCTCAGAAGGAAATGCACTCTGCAGCTGAGTCTCAGACATCTAGAAGGAAAAGTATACCCAGCATAGTTGGTACTAATATCTCAGTAGTTTGAAGGGGGACGTTGTAGAGCTCTACTTCAAATATCTAGTAAGTGGCCCTTGCACAGTTGATGCTTGTACATCTGAGGTGGCTAGGTGAGTCTGGTTCACAGAGTTCTAAAAGAGGCTGGAGACTCGAACTAATTGCCCCTGCCGGGACGAAGGACCTTTGCTGGACAGATGTTGATGGAAACAGTATGCTATCAAAAACACAAGGTTTTTTTTCTACCTTCCTCCTGACTTCGTCTCCTTCTAGCATGTTGTCCCTATTGGCAGAACCTAACAAAGGAGACTAGTGGAGGAAAATGTAGTTTGTAGCATCCCAGTCGCGATAGCATAAAGCAATATAAAAGGGTGGATTTAAGGGAGACAATGTGATAAATAAGTGGCATGCTCATTATCAAATGAGCTTTTAAAGAATTCCCTGCTGTGGGTCTGAGTAGAAGGTCTTCCAAATCATCTGCAAAAGCCAGATTCTCATTTTCTCCTCTCAACCCCAGCATCCCTCCAGCCCATCAACTCCCCTTAATTAGTATATGGGCATATGAATTAGGCCTACATTATCAGGCTGCTGTTATGCTACCCTCCCCACATCTACTGCCCCTTGTCTCCCCCAGCCCTACCTTGATTGTGAAGCAGGATCATAAAGAAAAGCAGACAGGGAATTTTTCTCAAGACAATATTGGCAACTGCAGCATCCAGTTTCTAGTAGCAGCAGTGCCAGTAGTGGCTTCCAAGGTCCAGAAGAGGAAGAGGCCCTTATCCACACCGATGACACTTGTGGTGTAGTCTCAGAGTTCTCTTACTTAGTCTCCCCTGGCTCCTTTCCCTTTTTTGATCTTGTTTATTTATATTTCTTAGCAATATGAGCTGCCTGATACCTTCAAAATCAACCCCAGTGAGCAAGAATCAGCTTCTCTTCTTGTAATTTAGAGCATCTGTTTGATGTATTTTATTCAAATCTGATAGGGTTTATTTAGTTCCTTGATTAAGTCATTGAATTGGTTGAACAAGGAAATTTTAATATTTTGTGTTTATTTGTAAAAAAAAAAAAAAAAGATGTTTGGCTTAGGTCATTTTAAGTCTTTGACTTCCATGAGCTCTGGACAGGATATTTGGCAATGAGTAGAATAAGGATGAAGTCTCCATTGTGGTGGTACTGGGTGGCTAAAACTTTAACAGAAAAACCAGACAGGCATCTTTTTGACCAGCAGAACCTGAGAAAGGTTCTGGTACAACCAGGGCTGATGGAAAACGAGGAGGGAATCCACAAAGGAGAAGCCAGAAAAGGGGAATTCAAAATTGTGTAAAAACTCTACCCAAATCTCTGGATGTGAGGCAGATGAAAAGTAGTCTGAAAAGTGATCGGAATAACTTGCCACCTTGGCAGAGATCAGAGATGTGGGGGAGCTATAATTCCTTTAAAGAACACCTGCCATATTTTTTTTTTTTTTTTTAGCTGTAGGTACCAGTAGAAGGAATGCAGTTAGTGAGTAGATAATCCAGAAAAAAGGAGCTAGAGAAAGGGAACCCCAAATTCTGAATATAAAACTCTGCCCAAGTTTGTACCTGACCCCTCATTTGTGTGTGTTGCAAGCCAGAGTGAAAGTACTCTGAACCGAGATCCTAACTGCTGCCCATTAAACAAATGACAGAATTAGCAATTTGGGTCTGAGCATGTTAATTGCCTGCTGAAACAAAAACAGTATTTTTCAGAACAATATAACAGAATCCAGAGTTCACAACCTAACATTCACAATATTCAGGGTCAACTCAGAATTACTCAGCATACAAAGAGCCAGGAAATAACACATTCTCAAGGGAAAAGACATAAATGCCAAATTCAAGATGAACAAGATGTTAGAATAATCTGACAAGGATTTTAAATAAGGTTTTATAATTATGTGAGGTAAAAGAAAATAGTCTTGTAATGAATGAAAAGATAGGCCATTTCAGCAAAGAAAAAGAAAATATACGAAAAGAACCAATGGGAATTTTAGAAATGCAAAGAGCGATACCCGAAATAAAAACCATTCATTCTCTGGGACTTACAGTAGATAAAGATGACAGAGAAAATCATCAGGATTTTGAATATAGATCAAAAGAAGTCATTCTTAATCCAATTTGGGTTTTTTTTTTTTGTTTTTGTTTTAAATGAGCAGAATTAAATGGGTTTTTAGGAGTCTTGAAAGAAAAGGAAGTGAAAAAAATATTTGAAGAAATTATAGTAAAACTTTCAAAATCTGGTGAAAAATATAAATTTACAGATTCAAGAAGCTCAACAAACAAGACAAATAGAAACTTAACATATAGTCAAACTGCTGAAAACCAAAGATAAAAAATCTTGAACATAGCTAGAGAAAATGGCACATAAGTGGGGGGATTCAAAGGACCGTACACTGCCTGGTAAGATCATGGAGGCCAGAAGACATCTTATAATGGAATGAAATAAAAAAACATTATCCTTCCAGAATTCTGTATTCAGTGAAGATATTCTTCAAAAATGAAGTTAAATAAAGATACGTTTAAATAAAGGAAAACTAAGACAACTTGTGGGCAGACCAGTATGTCATTAAGAAATGCTAAGAGAACTTTTGCAGGCTGAAGGGAAATAACCCCCAGAGGCAAACAGATCTTTAGGAACTAATGAAGAGTATCAGAAAAAGTGAATGTATATCGGTAATTATAGGATTATTTTTTCCCTTTTAATACTTTTAAGATACAGAAAATCTGCATAAGCCAAGGTCTAACAAAACTGAAGTTGCTAACAACTCCTCCACCAAGAAAACGTGCCCGCATGACTTCACTGGTGTGTTCTTTAATACATTCAGAGAAATAGTCCCAATATCATGCAAAGTCTTTCCAACGCTTGTTATGTTGCCAGCATAATTGTGAAACCTAAACCTAATAAAGACATCACAAGAAAATTAATTACAGCTCTATGGTGGACATAAATACCATATTCCTTTACAAAATATTAGCAAATCAATAGTATGTAAAAAGGTTTATGTATCACTTCTCAGGTTTTTGGCTATGATAATGTGTAGTATCTATTCTTGCCATTTTAATATCTGATATATACTCTATCCAAGGACAATATAGTAAATGGATTTTGGGAACAGAGGGGTGGAATAGGAGCTTGTTCCATCTCCACTTCATGCGTCAACCTTGTATTGTAGTATCTCCAGGAATGGTACATCCCCTTGGGACAAAAAGAAAGGAGGGGAGATCATATGTCATGACCAAACGGACTTTATCTCAGGAATTCAAGGTTAATTTAATGTTGTAAATCAGTCATTGTAATTTGCCATTTTAACAAACTAAAGACAAAAATTCATAACAAATTTCAGTAGATGCAGAGCAAAAAAAAGAATCTTTTGACAAAATTGAACATTCATTTAAATTGAAAAAAAAAATTCTTAGGGAACTAGAAGTAGAAAGGAAAATCAGCCTAATGGAGGGCATCTACAAAAACACATAATTTAACATCATACTTAATAGTGAAATATTTTATGCTTATCGCCTAAGATTAATGTCAGGGCAAGGATGTCTGCCTTTACCACTTAAACGTTAACCTTGTTTTGAACATCCTAGTCATTTCAATATGGCAAGAAAAATGTAAGAAGGCATAAAGATCAGAAGGGCAGAAGGAAAACTATTTGCAGATGGCATCAATGTTTTATAGATTCCTTAGGTGTATTATTTAAACAGCTGGTAGAAGTAATAAGTGAATTTTGCACAGTCATGGAACATAAGGTTAATAAACAATTACGAGGTGTATTATATACTATAAACAGTGAAATTTTAAAAACAATTCCATGTACAGTAACATAAAAAACACAATACTCAGGAATCAGTCTGTCATCGTGCATTGTACCTGTACAATAAGGCTAAATGAGATTGCAGAGATAAAGAAGACATGACAAACTGGAGAAATGTCCATGGATTGGAAGGGTCAATATTGTTAAGAGATCACACCGTCCCATAATACACTGTAGAAAACCTATCGAATTACTACAACCCGGTACTAAATGTGTCTGGAAATATATATGTAAATGCAAACTACCTAGATTAGCCAAAGCAGTTTTTTAAAGGGGAGTAAAGTTTGAGGATTTAACACTACATGATTTCAGGACTATTAGTCAGCAATAATTTAGCATTTTTGGAGTAAGAATACACATTTTTTTAAAAAGCTTTTATTTTTAAGTAATCTCTACACCCAACGTGGGACTTGAATTTACAACCCGCAGATCAAGAGTTGCATGCTAAGGGACCTCATGGCGCAACAGTAGCGCGTCTGACTCCAGATCACAAGAGTTGCATGCTCTCCTGACTGAGCCAACCAGGTGCCCCAAGAATAGACATTTAGATCAGATGGAACAGAATAGAGTCCAAAAGTAAGCCCAAACAAGGATGTGGAGTAACTGGATTTTGATAGACTGCTGGTGAGAATTTACAACTATTTTTGGCAGTTCCTTAAATGTATACTACTTTTATGAGTTAGGCATCCTACTCCTAGGTCAGAAGTGAAAATACATATTCATACAAAGATATGAATTTTCACAACAAATGTTTTCAAAATAACAAAAAAGTGGAAAAAAATTTTTCATCAACAGGTGAATAAGCAAAATATGCTATATTCATTATAATTCTGAGCAATAAAAAGAATCAGTTACTGGTAAGATATAACAAAATGGATATATATATAATATCAAAATAGACTGAGTAAAACCACTGAAGGACAAGAGTACAAACTGATTTCATTTACATAAATTTATTTAAAAACGCAAACTAATAAATAGCAGATGAAAGCAGATCCCTGGTTTCTGGAAGGTATTGTCAGAGGGAGGGATTTTACATAGAGAGGATGAGGAATCTTCACAAGGGCTCATGTAAATGAAAACCTTTCCATCTTGATTGTGGCAGTGATTAAAATGGATAAAGTTTACTATATATTAATGATAAAAGTTCATTAAAAATTTGGTTGACTTTCTTTGAATTTCTAAGTCTTCTTACATTCTGTCCGCTGAATTTAACCTTTTAGATAGTCTTTTCATTCTACTCTTGCCTCCACCACAGAAATTTCTTCTAAAGCACCCTGTCATGCTTTTCTAGTGTTGGCTTTTGCGTCTTCTCCATAACTCTGGTTCTGGCATTTTCCTTGTTGTCTTCCTGGGAAGTCCCTTTCTGCTCCTTTTCCTGGATCTCAGATGCTTCTTAATTCTCTTTGTTACTCTCTCATTTTGGTTACACATATCTACCAGATTTGAAAGGTAAATTTTTATTTATCTTCATGGTTTAGAACTATCATACTGAGTAAGTGCCTGGGTGTAAAACCCTTAAATATCATTACTATACACTTTTTTTCTTGGACTACTTAATTTTCTCATAGAAGAGTCTTCGTGCAGGCAGAATGGGAGAGAAGGAACAAGTGTGGCTGCTAGCTCTCTGGGAGTCAAATAGGGGGAAGAAATGAATATGAATACTTCCTTAATATGAGTACTTCCGTATCTGCTTTTTTTTTTTTTCCTTTCCCCACACCCACTACTATGTAGGACTGTCCTTACTTCTTAAACCTGTCTGATATCATCTCTCTGAGAGGTAAGAGTGGGGCCTCTAATATTGCACACTGGTAGAGCGGTAGGTGAGTAGTCACCAATGCTTGGGATTACAGGGATTTAGTTGCATCTTTTAATGACTCTTGATCAATTTTGTTTTCATCTACACCCTTACCTTTACCTTTATGGCTACCTGATGCCTCCAGTTCCCTTGCTTTTCCATCATTGCATACAAATTGGCTTGATTTCTTTTTCTTGTAGTTGTTTAATTTTTAGCTTTCTCAAGCCTGCTAACTCAGTTACCACATTCCACTTTTAAATCTTGTCAAGAGGCGCCTGGGTAGCTCAGTTGGTTAAGCGTCTGACTTTGACTCAGGTTATGATCTCATGGTACTGGGATGGAGCCCAGCATCAGGCTCCCTGCTCATCAGGAGTCTACTTGTCCCTCTCCCCCTCTCTCTGCCCCTCTTTCCACTTCTACGCGTGCTCTCTCTCTCTCTCTCTAATAAATAAATACAATAATAAATATTGTCAGAAATTTTTGTTTATTTTTCTCTGTGGATTTATGCGTCTTGTTCCTGTAAGGTTATTTTGATTGATAGTGGAAGCTTTGGACTGAATGTGTCCTCCCAAAATTTATGTTAGGCTTTAATTTCTCATTGTGGTAGTATTCAGAGGTGAGACCTTTAGGAGGTAATTGGGTTTAGGTAAGATCATGAGAGTGAAGCCCACATGATGAAATTGGCACCCTTCTGAGGGGATGAGGAGACCAGAGAGCTCTCTCTCTTTTATATGAGGACACAGCTAGAAAGCAGCCATCTGCAAATCAGAAAGAGGGCCCTCACAAACACCCTACCATGCTGACAATAAGATCTGGACTTGTAGCCTCCAGAACTGTGAGAAATTTATGTTTAAGCTACCCAGTTGTATTTTTGTTACAGAAGCCCAAAGAACTAAGACAAACCAAGACAGTAGATATAAGTGCCATTTCACCTTTTGATAAATTTTTTTGTCCCTAACAGTGAATTTTGACAGGGTGAAGTATGAGGCCCACCTACATTTTCCTTGATATTTTCCTTTCTGTTGTTGGCTTTCTTCTATAGCATGCATTCTCAGTGGGGACACAACTTGGTTTTTGGGAGAGTAAAGTAATCTGACTTGTGTTCATTGCATTTGTGTTTGAATCAAGCAATTATCTGTTATATGTTGGGAGGTGTTGTATGTGCACTGACACATGTTGTGAGCTTGGTTGTCTAGACTTCAATATTCTCTGAAACACGTCCTGTTAAGAAGTCTGTCATTTTCTTTGCCCTGTAGACTTAGCTTGCCTCGCTTTTACACATTTTGGGAACTCAAGGCTTCTGTGTTTACAAACTCTGTATCCCCTGACAATTGGTGCATCCCTCTTTTATGCCACCAACCTGTCAGATTGTTGATGGTAGAACTCGCTACCTTTTTTTTGGTACATTTTCTGTCAACCACCATCTCTGTATATAGGTATGGAGATACTGCATCTCATAGTAATGGGTGACATTCAATTGAAGTTTTCAAATTCTTTTAATTCCAGCTTTCTAGACTGTCATTTTTTTCTATCTCTATGCAACTCTGTCTATCAAAAGCTTGAATTTTCCACATTTCTAAACTTTGAAACGAGAAGAAATCATAATTGGTATACTTGGTAGATTTAGAAATTTGGCAAATTTTACATACTGATTTTAGATTTTATTAAGTCACACATATCCAGAGGAAGCCTAGTGGTAGGTTTTTGTTTTCAGGAATATTTTAAATGTGGCACTGTACTCACTGGAAGATGGTGAGGAGGTTTTGAAGATGTCAAGGAGGAAAAAGTGTTTGCTAGAAAAACTAGTAAATTTTGAACTAATATGTATTTTATTTTCTAAAGCTTTAATGAGTTTACTAAACAATACAAACTGTAAAACATTTTCAGGAATGGTAGCTAGAAATATAATGAGAATGATTATGAAGTGAAAGTTTAAAAACTTCTGGGCTATTTAGAACAGTAGACTGATCAGTTAAAATTATTTACTTGGTTGTTCTTTGCTCCCTCCAAGGAACCTCTTTCAGTAGCTGGATTCCATTCTTAAGGCTTGAATATTTGGCATTTCATTAAATTTATAGTCATTATTGATGAGCGTTTAAATGTTGTCTATTATGTGTTTCTTTATTCATAATTACTGAAGCAGGGTATGCAGTCTTGTTTTTTCCTTTTTCTTCTTTCTATTATATTCTACCTCCCACCATAATCCGAACTATGATGTTGAGCACATTGTGATTCAGAAAATGCTTAACTTACATCTTTAGCCAGTCAGAACTATGATTTGTTGTTTTAATCTTAAAAGAGAAACTGTTTCGTAATCAAAAGAACATTGTGAAGCTACAGTGTTTTTGCTAAACATAAGAGATAAAAGATTGATGCTGTTAAAAGGAGGAAAGAATAAAGAATAAATCCTGGAAATGCAATATGTAGATTCAATTCATCAAATAAGTTTATTATTACTTTGACCAGAGAGGACTTTCTGCCCTCTAAGAATAAGATTATTCACAGGAGAAGAAATTGATTGACTCTCTGTATACTCTGTCTGGTAGAAGAAGAGGTGGTATATGTGATGTGATCCCATCATATTTGAATTCATTTACTGAGCAAAAATCAAGGATGTAAAATATTCATTTTATATATTCTTACGAAGAATGTAAAAGACTGAACCAAATAATTGATATTTTCACTAGATGTTTACTTTTTGATGCAGGCAGTTTCTTCTATCTAACGTAGGTCTAATGTAATGTTTATTTTATTTTTGCTTTTCATTGGAAGCTCTCCTGGCTGTTATTATCAAAGACATTTAAAAAGTTAGAAGTTAATTTGAGATACTCTGAGGAAATGTTAACATTATTTTGTGATAGAATGTAAAAATATTTTGTTTATCACATTTAATGAAATACAACTATTCATTATGAGAATTTACTTTTGAATAATGGAGGCAGGGAAAAAAGTAGTAAACACTTTCCCTAAAACTTATTTTGGTGGGTTTTTTTGTGCTTATGGTGACGTTCCCACTAGTTAAGCTAACTCAAAGCATTTGATGAAAATGTTAGCTCTGTTTTTGAAATAAATTTATGTATCAACTTGTTTGTAGGAATAGTTGAATGAAATTTAGTTTTTGGAGCTCTTGTGCTCTTTATCTGAGACATCTTCAAAAAGTTATTTGAGTAGAAAAATAAAAAAAATAACAGGAGTCTCCCACCAGCCAGAATGGATATGTTCATGTTTTTGCTCTTTGGTATAACACTTCTAAGAATATAATTAGCTTTGCTTTTCCTTTTCTATTTTTTTCTCCACAGCCTCATGATTTTGATGAGTGCCGATTTGATATTAGTGTAAATGATAGCGTTTGGTATCTTCGTGCTCAGGATCCAGATCACAGACAACAGTGGATAGATGCCATCGAACAGCACAAGGTAGGGGCTCCAATGTCTACCTGTCCATGGAGGGTTAGGCAAGAGATTGATAGTAACTCCTTTAAAAAGTTTTGAGATGTAGGGGCACCTGGGAGGCTCAGTCGTTAAGCATCTGCCTTCGGTTCAGGTCATGATCCCAGGGTCCTGGGATCGAGCCCCGCATCGGGCTCCCTGCTCAGCGGGAAGCCTGCTTCTCCCTCTCCCACTCCCCCTGCTTGTGTTCCTGCTCTTGCTATCTCTCTCTCTCTCAAATAAATAAAAAAACTTAAAAAAGTTTTGAGATGTAATATGTGTTATTAAAAAGTTGAACATTAGGGGCGCCTGGGTGGCTCAGTCGGTTAAGCGTCTGCCTTCAGCTCAGGTCATGATCCCAGGGTCCTGAGATCAAGCCCCACATCGGGCTCCCTGCTCAGCAGAGAGCCTGCTTCTCCCTTTCCCTCTGCCTGCTGCTCTGTCTACTGTGCTTTGTCTCTGTCTCTGTCAAATAAATTAAAAAAAAAAAAAGTTGAACATTATTTGGGTGGTAAAGATTAAAAGCAGTCCAGATATAAGTTTTTGAAATAATTTTTTTTCTAACACTTCAGTTGCTCTAAGGGAATTTGTTATGACAAATGTTTTTAATTGGTTTTTTTTTGAAGATCTAATTGGCTTTATTAAACAATTCATGAGTTGGGTGGCACTCCATCTAGCAAGTTGAGAGGCACACCAACAAATGTTCTTCATTGTTAATTGAAACAAAATATACCCTTTTTTTAATAAAACAAATCTTGATTTTTATACTTAGGATTTGCTTCATAGTGAATGCCTTTTGTATGATCTGGATAAAAGGTTTTGAAATAATATTGGATGTATAACCCTAATACTTATAAGCTTCAGTGTTCATTTTTGTAGTCATCTATAGCCATTTGGGTAATTTCATAGTGTAGACGTGTAAATCATTTACTTTTTTCAAATAAGGAGCTGTTTAATAATAAACCTTTAGAAAGTATTTCCTATGTAAATGTGAGTCACATTCTTGTTATTTAAAGTGTGAATAAGGGGCACCTGGGTGTCTCAGTCAGTTAAGCGTCTGCCTTCCGCTCAGGTCATGATCTCAACTCAAGTCCTGGGATGGAGCCCTGTATGGGCTCCTTCCCTGCTCAGCGAGGAGTCTGCTTCTCCCTTTCCCTCTGCCCCCCTCCCCCATGCTCTCTCTTTCTCTCTCTCTCTACCTCTCTCAAAAGAATAAATGTTTAACAAAAAATGAATAAGTCGTATGTAGACTAAAGAAACGTGTGATATCAAATCTGCATTATTAGCTATTTTAGTTTATTATGATAAAACAAGGAATAGGGAAGGATGTAAATTCATGATGCCATTCCTGAGTGTGACTTAAAAGAACTTTGTACTTATTCATATGCTTGTCTGTACTTGTTTGTTTGGGTTTCACAGAGTTGTAGTTGAAACACCTGTTTTGGTCATTTAACAGGTGCAAAACATGTACCCACACAACATACACACACTAAAACAAGAAAAACCTGTCTTGTTTGAGGTATCACAGGTATATTCTTTTTGATATTGATCATGCATTAGCTTTTATTTCTTGATTATTGATAATGAATTTTTCCTGGCATAAAGAAAACTGGCTGTGATGCCCATTTTTTCCCCTCTGTTTTAGCTTTAATATTTTACTGATTTAAAATTCTGTTAATGTTGGGGCACCTGGCTGGCTCGGTCACAAGAATATGCGACTCTTGATTTCAAGGTTGTGAGTTCAAGCCCCATGTTGGGTGTAGAAATTACTTAAAATAAGATCTTAAAATTTTGTGAATGTTATCTTTATTACTTCAGAAAAGACTCTAAAAATGGGAAACAGTTTTCTTTTATGTAAAAGAGATGAGCTAGAATTTCAGATTCTTAATGCTTTGGATCTAGGCTGACCTTAATTCAGAACCTACATCCTCTGCTATGTACCATATGCGACTTTGGGTGTATGATAATTTACCTCTTCTTAGTGTGTATAAGGAATACATGAGGTAATAGATGTAAAGTTACTTACCAGAGTGGCTGATATATTTTCTCATTTATGACAGTAAAGTATAAAAGGCTTTGGAGTGACAATTAAATTTACTAAATTATACCTGTTGTTTTTGGATGAAGAATTCTGCATTCAGTGAGTTACTAAATGTGCACGTAAAGAGACAGTATTGTGTATTTAATCAGGGCCAGCCCTCTTACAAATGATTAAAGATGTTATTAAGTAGAACTAATTTTTATATTTTTAACTTATGACTTAAAGGCTTAATCAGCTAATATAGATTACACGGCTGGTTTTTCTGTTTTAATTAAGCATATTTTATTTTGCTTGTTTTGCTTAGTAAAGCCAAACCTGAATTCTCTGCAAGTTCCCGTTTTGTATTTTCTCCTTGAGTGAAGAAGGATGCATAAAGCATATATTTCTTCCCTGTCATTGATTTCTTTGCATCTTTGAACAATGGATAGGTTTAATCTTTGGGTATCAGGGGCATCTGGGTGGCTTAGTCAGTTAAGCGGCTAACTTTTGTTTTCGGCTTAGGTCATGATCTCAGGGTCCTGGGATCAAGCCCTGTTCAGTGAGAAGTCTGCTTGAGAATTTTGTCTCTCCCTCTCCCCCCATGCACATGCGCACTCCCTCCCTCTCTCAGATAAATAAATCTTTAAAAAATAATAATAATAGTAATAATCTTTGGGTCCAGAGCAGTGTGACTTAAACTGAGATAACAGATTTTGGGTGAATTTAAGTTCTTAGAAAAAGGCTCAAAAAAAAGAGAAAGATTCAACAGCAGGATTTCAGATGCATTGTACAGACTTTTCCTTTCTGATTTCTAAAAATAGTTGATTAATAGTGAAGGAGCTATCATGTTAATTGTTATTAAGTTATTTAATTGTAATATAAATTATGTGATATGTGCCAACTAAGCAACATATCAGCGAATATTTAAATTGATATGAATTCCAAAAATAAATTGCCTGAGTTACTAAACTAATTCTTAGAAGGGAGAAAATTCAAATGCAATCACTACACATATTCAACAGTTTTTTTCCCCATAGACCAGGAAGGGAGGTAGTGAGGAAATGTTTCCTAATTCATTCTTCAGTATCACTAAAGAATATTGAATGTGGAACCTAAATTTAGTAATTTTACTATTTATGCATGCATTGTTATATTGATAATTCAGAATTAATACCAAATTGTTAAAGCATGATGATGATGTTGATGATAACGACGACGATAACAGCTCCTACTTACTGAGGATCACCCAAGTACTAATCATTGCATTGTGTACTTCATGTGTTTATTTTCTCCCTGCTCTCCTGAGAGGTGAGGGAAGTGCTGTTTTATAGTTTTATAGTAGAGGAAACGAGGTTTAGATTAAATTTAAGTAACTTGCCTGAGATTCTACTACCTTTTAGTTCATGGATTCTTTGGATTCAATTTTATGTTGATTCTGCTTTCTATCAGTTCCACTGGTAGACTCTGAATATTTGGAGGGGCAACTCGGTGGTTCATTCAGTTAAGCATCCGACTCTATTTCAGCTCAGGTCTTGATCTCAGGATCATGAGTTCAAACCCTGCGTTGGGCTCCATGCTAGATGTGGAGCGTACTTAAAAAAAAAAAAAGTGACTATTTGGAAATAGTTCCCATAAGCTTACCTCCTTTAGATTTTATCATTTGAGTTCTGCCATATATGTGAAAGACAAATAGGAACTCATCTTTCTGCCCATGGACTGTCAAAAAGAGCATTATATTGTTTCGATTAGTGTTGGAGTGGTGGATTCTGAGGTCTGATAAATATGGGAATGAATTCTGGCACTATTGCTTATACTACTTAATAGCTGGGTGACCTTGTTAAGTTACTTAGAGGAGGAAAGACAACAGTATGCTGTTTGTGTGCCTTCCCCCTCACACCACCCTCACCACCCCCACAAAAACAGAACAAAAACAAAGCAAACAAAGTAACTCATCCAAATTTGTTGTACTTCAAAATTGATGAGTTCCCATGCTTCCAGCTCATACAGTTCTATTTACACTTACTTCCTCATTACAGTGACACAAGACACTTGGAACAGTGGGCCTTTTTCTCTTCTGATGTCATCAGGTGGGCCTTCATTCCTTTTCTTGTTCTTAAGCCTTTGTTAGGGCTTCCCTGACAGGTTTTAGTAATTTTTAGTATCTGGAAGAAGTTGGAGGTCTCTGTTCTTTCCTTCCCAGGTGGCCCCTTTTACTCATTCTAATAACTGTGTATCAGTCTGTTTAACACACACTCATATACACCAAAAGTGTTATCTTATAGGACTTCTTTAATAATAATAATGTGGTGGTGATAATGGCTAACATTTTTGAGGATTAATGTATGTCAGATATGGTGATAAACATACTTTATCTCCATTTGCTCTCACAGTCTTATAAGGTTAACATTATCCTATATTTATAGATGAAGAAATTGAGACAGAAGTTAAGTAATTTGTCCAAGGTCAAATTGCTAATTAAAGGAGCCAGCATTCAGACCCAGGTCTGTCTGACTTGAGAACCAGAGCTTTTGGCCAACAAGCACTTCTGCCATCCTATAAGTATGTATTTATGTGAAATTTATGTGAAATATTTTGTTGACGTAAACCGTCAGACTTCTTGAATCACAATATTCCCATAGTTTTTATATGTTCTTCGTATCTCTAGTATTTATTTTAGACCATAAGCTCTTTAAAGACTCAGATACACAACTTTGTAGGAATCAGCAAAGCATTGGACACATAAATTTTCCACTTGAAATAATTTACAGTATTTTGTAAAACAGATTTTATGGAAGAAATTTATGATTTTTGAAGTTTTTGTTTTTCCTTTAATCTTCATGTTTGCTGTTAGAATGATTTCTGACAGAAATACAGCAGGTTCTATATTCTCTGTCTGCTGCTGTTTTTTCTCCTTGGTATTCATTCCAAAATAACTTGCTCACTAGAAAAAATTTTTAAAAGATGATTCTTTGATTTAAATGTTGGCATTATATTGGAAGTTGCATAATTCATTGTGACATTAGACAGTAGCCCCTGTGAAAGAAAGATATTCCTGAGGTCATTCTTAAATTCAAAGATTCTATTTCAACTTAAAATATACCAAGGGATGTATGTATACCAGACCAGTAATTTTATTTTGATATAGTGTGCTCGCTTTATTGTGTGGAGTGCATTTGTATTCTGCATTTCTCCTTAAGATTGGAGACACTACTAAGTAAACGATTTTTATTTTATTTTTAGAGAGAGAGAGAGAGCTAGCAGGGGGAGGGACAAAGGGAGAGAGCTATAGAGAACCTCAGGAGGCTCCATGCCCAGTGGGCTCCATCCCAGACCCCGAGATCATGACCTGAGGTGAAATCAAGAGTCAGACACTTAACTAACTGAACCACGCAGGCACCCCTAAATAAATGATTTTTAAAAAATAAGGTTTTTGTTGCTGTTTTTTTAATCTCTTGGCCGTCTCTCATGTTGTCTTGAGGTCAAATGAGATGGTGTTTGTGAAAATTATTTGAAAACTAAAAGCTGTCTGAATGTAAAGATTAAGATGTTGTTTTTATTGGTTATTTTATTTGGGTTTTATTTGGGTTATTTGGGAAACATACTTTTCTACTAGATGTGTCTGTGTATTATCAAAGGGCCTCTGTGAACATTTTTTGCATGATTAGCTTATCAAAGAAATGTGATAAGCTATTGATGCTATTATTTAAAAGAATCATAAGATTATTCCTAGGATCTTCAATTGCAATAAATGTGATTTTGACTAAACATAGTTTCTTCTTACCATGAAAGAAATATACTCTGCCACCCCTCAAAAAAACTAGCAGGAAGGTTCTCCTGGTACTAGCGGATTTAAGAATCATGTTGAGAGGGGCGCCTGGGTGGCTCAGTCGTTGGGCGTCTGCCTTCAGCTCAGGTCGTGATCCCTGGGGTCCTGGGATCGAGCCCCGCATCGGGCTCCCTGCTCCACGGGAAGCCTGCTTCTTCCTCTCCCGCTCTCCCTGCTTGTGTTCCCTCTCTCGCTGTGTCTCTCTCTGTCAAATAAATAAATAAAATCTTAAAAAAAAAAAAAATCATGTTGAGAAAGTTATGCTGTTTGGCTCCAACAGTTTGTTTGTGGTAATCATGACATTCCTTTATTTCCATAAGGGAGAACCTTAGTAGATCTGAAATTTTGGTGATCATGGGCCACGCAGACTTTCCCCACATTTTGGAAATTATCCAAGGATTGAGGAATCATAGGAAGATACACAGTTAGGGAGGAAGAATCCAAATGGTAATTATTATTAGTGTTTATTTTCTGTAATGGGAATCTGCAGGCAGTTGTTTTGTAATTTAATGTTTATAAATTTATTCATATCCCTTTGTGAAGGCCCACTAATTCATATCTGAAGCTCTGTTGAATACTTTCAGAAGAAAGGTTTATTCTCAGCCTGAG